>NW_026585504.1:3533812-3545145 GCF_907164565.1 Psammomys obesus
TGGGGAATGTTAGGAGTGTGTATCTCACTGAATCTGGGGAGTGTGAGCGTGTATCTCACTGAAGTGGCCGCGGCTCCGCCTGGCTCTTTACCTCGCCACGTTTGCCCTGTTTCTCTTCATCTCCTGGTTTAGGCTACTCTTCTCTAGGTCGTAAAGCAGAGCTTCCTCTCCAGGACAGAAGGTGCAAATGCGGGAAGCACCTGCTGCTTTACGTTAGTGAAGGAGGTTAGCAGTCATCTACATTCACTTGTAGAGGGCAGAACCGGCCACAGACAATACCTCTGTGCCAACGACACCAGCATACCGGTATTCGTGTCTCAGTGCCTCCGCCACAGAGGGTCCCAAGTAGACCTTTTTCATTCCCTTACTGCCTGACTTTCTCAGCTAGGTGTACAGAAACAAACAAACAAACAAAAAACAGACAACAAGGTAAATGGAGGCTGATGCGGCCATAGACCTGTTTCAGGAGGACATCATGTGACCACTCAAGCAGGGAAAAACAAGACCACCTCAAACTGACTGATCCTGAAGACCATTACCTGGCTTTTCACATTTTATTGACATATCCAAATCATCAACCATGTATCTGATCATTTATCTGATGACATGATATCTGAAAATTATGAAAGGACTCATGAACTTCCTTCTATTAATGCTTGCTTATAGGCTGTCCAGGCTCTGGGGAACTATCCTCTCTTGAGACGCCTATTGAGGTAATTTGAGTAAGTATGACCCCCATCAACCGACATGAGTGAATGCTTGGCGCACAGTGATGGCATTATTAGGCGGTGTACCCTTGCTGCAGTAGGTGCATTCTTGTTGGAGAAAGTGTGCAACCACGAGGGAGGGCTCTGAGGTCTTCTATGCTCAGGCTACAAAGTGTGGAATATAGTCTCCTTTTGCTGCCTGCAGATCAAGAGGTAGAACTCTTGGCTCCTCCCGAACTATGACTGCTTGCACACTGCCACGAGGAGAATGGACGAACCCTCTGAAACTCTGGGCCAGCCTGTTAAATGTTTTCCTCAACAAGAGTTGCCTTGGTCACGGTGTCTCTCCACAGCATTGAAACCCTAAGACATATATACTCCTTCTTGAGAATGAATTTTCACTTTGTAATAAGGCTTTCTCCATTACATTCTTTCTGTTAGTACATTCTTTCTCCGACAGTACTAAGAATGTGAAAACGCCGATTAGAGGTTTCTGTCTATCTGTACGTTCTATATCTGAGCTCTGACAAGAACTGACCAAGGTTCAGTTACCAACACCCAAATCAGGTGGTTCACAACAACCCGTAACTCCAATTTCAGGGATCCAACACCATCTTCTGGCTACCATGGGCACCGGCAAACACAGTACTTAGACAGACAAGCAGGTACACACACATACATGTAAATAAAAACAAAATCACAAAGAATACAAGTAACTTAATGGTGTATCTTCAGGCTTTGGAAAAACAAAAACAAACCAAACTTCCAAACAGAATAGACACAAAGAGATAATCAAAATTAAGGCAGAAATTAAAGAAATAGAAACAATAAAGAAATTCAAACAAGCAATGAAATGACAAAATGATTCTTTCAAAAGATAAACAACATTGGTGAATCCTTATGCCATGTTTAACATAAAAACCAGCTAAAAGCGTCATGAGGTAGCCTGGAGGAGCTATTTAAGGAACCATAGGAAATGGAATTAAACCCAGTCTCAGGACACCTGACTGCAGGGTTTGCTCCAGGGTAAATCCACATTCCAGCTACAATATGGTTTCATTGAAATAGGGGATATAAGGTAATCGATTAGGACGAGAAAGCAGTGGAGGCTTGCTTGAGACCTTAGCTTTCCAGGATTAATTAACAGTAACATATAGACACGGGAAGAACTGCTGAATGATTAGCAGGTGCTTCACTTAGGAGAGGGAAAGAAGCAAGGAATGGGGATAGGAGAGGAAGGGAAAAGAAAGGACGCATTAGAATCTCCACGCATGTGTTCACAGACCACATACCTTTACTTGGTGACAATTATATTAAAAAATATATTTTTGTCCTAAGGTCACATGGAAAGTAAAGAATCGCTTTTAAAAGTCATGCGCATCTTGTTAAGAACAGTGATAATTTGTGAACCTCGAGTCACAGGGCTCCATCCCTCCCACCCTGGCACAGCGCTGCAGCAGCTTCGCTGAAGTTCCAGGAAAGGGTCACAGTGTTTAGGAGAAGTGTCCCGGCATTGCAGGTTCCTCCTAGGCTCCAACTGCAGAGGCTGCCCAGGTAGCTCCTGCTGCACAGAGGGCGGGAGCTCCTGTCTTCCCCCAGTCTCAGGGTTACTCCTCCAGGAGCAGCAGAGGGACACCTAGCCAGGCCCCAGTCCACCCAGCCCATTCACACGTCCCGCTGTGTGTGCAGAGCAGAGACATTTCCACACAGGAGAAGCAAGCCAAAGGCTTTCTTCGTTGTCAGTCAGGAGTGTCAGTCTCTGACAAGAGCTCCATTGTCTGTGCCTCCTGCTTTGAAGCCCACAGACTATAAGGTCCTGTCCAAAGGAGCTGACTGTATTTAAGCCACAGTGTAGGAAAATTCATGCTCAGAAGGACTCTCAAAACATTCTTATTGGAAGCTTACACCATTTGGCATTACACTCCTGAGAGGATCCTGGTAGCTCCGTGAAAAGGACAAGCTTCATGCATTTGGATGTAATGCATTGCACCCAAGACTTTAAAACTGTAATGCATCAAGGGACATTATGAAGAAAGAGAGAAGACTATCTTCACAATGGCAAAAGGTGTCTGCAAACTATGAACCTGAAAAGGATCTGGTATCCAAACTATAACAAAAATTTACAGCCCAATAATAACAACAGAGTACAGTCTTTAAAGACGGGCAACTGTCTTAAAGGGTGTCTCTCCACAGAACATATGCACTTGGCAATGAAGGACATGAAAAGATAGTCAAATCTACTAGTATTAGGAAGTCATAGATCTAACCCCAATGGGATCACTTCATACCCACAAGAATAGATAATAAATCCAAACATAAAATATAGGGAGTACTGAGGATGTGGAGAAAGGGGGGCCCTTACATATTGTTGAGAGGCATGTAAAAATGGCATGCCCCCTTTAAAAGCAATTTAGTGATTCTTCATGGAGTTCAACATAGGATTACATGGCAACAGCAATTCTACTGGAATTTGAGAGAATTGAAAACAGGTGATCAAATGAAAATTTGCATATGAGTATTCAAAACCACTATCTACTATAGTCTAGAAATAAAAACCAGCAAAAGCCTGTTGACTGATGAATGGATAAGCAAATATAATATTTATACAATGGAATATTATTCAGGCAGCAGGCAATAGAGGGTATATAATGCCACAACATGAACAAGCCTTGATTAAAAAAGGTCACCTATTAGCTAACCATTTAATGTGGGACTTCCAGAATTAAGGGATATTTGCCATGTAAGAGAAGCCAGACACAAAAGGTCACATATTTGCTGAGATCAGAAGGAAAATGAGAGAATCCTAGGCAACTTGGTTTGTCTACAAAATTAGACACCTGGGCTTTACATAAAACTACATAACATGATTTCCTTGTTTCTAATTGCTGAGTAGTATTCCACTGTGTAAATGTACCACAATTTCTGTATCCATTCCTCAGTTGAGGGACATCCAGCTTGTTTTCAGATTTTGGCTATTACAAATAGAGGTGCTACGAACATGGTTGAGCAAATGTTCTTGTTGTATACTTGGGCATATTTGGATATATATCTAGGAGCGGTATAACTGGATCCTGAGGCAGTACTATTCCTAATTTTCTGAGAAAGTTCCAGATTGATTTTCAAAGTGGTTGTACAAGTTTATATTCCCACCAGCAATGGAGAAGGGTTCCTCTTTCTCCACACCCTCTCCAGCATGTATTATCACTTTTTTTTTTTTTAATCTTAGCCATTCTGATGAGACTCATAGCAAAACTTTGGGCAGAACACATGGAATTTTATGAAAGAAGGGGGATATAGAAAGACCTGGAGGGGACAGGAGCTCCAAAAGGAGACAAACAGAGAAAAAAAAAAAAACCTGAGCCCCGGGGGCCCTAAAGAGGATGATAACCCAACAAAGAAAAATACATGGAGGGGACCTAAAACCCCAGCTCAGATGTAGCCCATAGACTCAGTCTCCAAGTGGAGTTCCTAGTAAGGGCAGCAGGAGATTTCTCTGGCATGAACTCAGTGGCAGACTCTCTGATTATCTTCCCCTAATGAAGATGCATCCTTGCCAGGCCTCAGAGAAAGACAATGCAGCCAGTACTGATGAGACCTGATAGGCCAGGGTCAGATAGAAGTGGAGGACCTCCCCGATCAGTGGACTAGAGGAAGGGCATAGGAGGAGAAGAGGGAGGGTGAGTAGGATTGGGAGGAGACAAGGGAGGGGGCCACAGCTGGGATACAAACTAAATAAGTTGTAATAAATGATGATGATAATAATAATGATAACTAAAAAAACTATATTCCAAAAGTAGATTTTGTCATTCTGTAAATGAACACATTGCCACTAACAGCTGGATTTTCTTAATTAAGCAGCAAACCTAAGATTGCCTCATTCTCAGATTCCATTTTATGTTCTCAACCTCAAAGAGACATTCGCAGGGTGGGCAGATTCCGAATCATGGCTCTCATCCACTGTGATGAGATCATGAGTCTCTTTCCTCATGTGGGATCACTTTCTTTCCTGCAAGTGCTTCAATATTTCTTACATGACAGAATATGGGGGATACATAGTAGATAACTGGTAGATGATAGATAGATAGCTACATAGATACATAGATACATAGATGTTAAATAGATAGGTTCATAGATAGATACATAGATGATAGACATCCAGATACATAGATACACAGATGAAAGATCAAGAATAGACAGATTGGTAGAAAATTCAGTCAGTAAGCACTAAAACAACAAAGCCTACAACTTATTAAACAAGGACTGATCTCCTCCCCTCAATACTTGTCCTTAATCCCAAATTACTTGAATCTAAAAGGAATAAGGGGTTCTGGCTTATTCAAGTGAGGAGGCATCAAGTGAGGAGGCTTATTCAAGTGAGGAGGCTTGTGCACTGACAGCTGAGAAAAACACAGGAGGAAGAGAGAATGGGCAACTCATCTGTGGGCCAGGCAACTCGTCTGAGCTTGACCAGAGAAGTCATTTCATCGATTCCATTTTCATGAGGCTGCTCCCACGGGCTGCAGATCCTTCAGCCCAATGACAAGCCTGGTACAAAAATAGGTCTGAAGTCAGGCAAAGGAGTCCATTTGCCTCTATTTCATGCCTGGATTTAAAAACCTCACCCAAAAGGTCGTCTTTGGTCAACAAAGAATGCTCACTCCTGCTGCTGCCCAGGAAAGTGACCTTGTTTATATTTGTGCCAGAGCCGTGGAAAGAGCTAGTCCCTTCCCTGTCTTTGCTTTTCAGAGGCTGACTGATGCCTACCAGGCTCCACAATAGCTCTCAGTTCCAACCCGTTAGTTCTGAGACAACTTTACAAGCCACATGCAGAAGCCAGACAAGAACCACCCAAGTCTCCCCCTGACTCTGTGGACAAAAGAGAATAGACTCATCTCAGTGGGTGAGGAGGAAAAAAACCACATGAACTCAGACTGCCCAAATGATCCCAAACAATCCAGGGCATCCAGACCACCTGAAGCCAGGGAGCGTTGGCAACACTGGTTACCCAGGAGATACTGGCAAGGGTGAGGGGGCAAGGTCGGGGGTGGGAGACGTGCAGAGCTTGGAAGCAGGGCCTTGGCCATCCATCCAAGGCACACCAGCTCCACACGCTCACCATCCTGGTGCATTGTCCTGGGCTGAATGCACGCAGCTCAGGGGACTTTTCATCGACTCTTAAATCCACTGTTGCTCAAGCATGAAATATCTTTGGATTCCATAAAAAAAAAAAATAATAAATGTGCTAACAAGCTGTTAAACCACACTTTACAACAAACGCATCAAACTGATGACTTAGCTTCAAAAATATGAACTCACTGAAATAATAAAGGCTTTGTAGAGCTTGGATAAATGAAGTGACTACCTCACAGTGAGGGAAGTCTGTGAGGCACATCACTATGTAATCAAAAAAATAAGTCTCCGGTCCTCAGAGAGCTTTGCTTCCCAACAATCCTGAGCCCAAAGGCTTTGGACGGAGGAAAAACAACACAGGTACCAAAAAAGACGCAGGCGGGGCCAGGAGAAAGAAAGAAATCCAGTCAGCGCTTTGATTAACAAGACGTCTTGCTGCACTTAAGCGCAAACAGCTGCCTAGACTCCAACAGCCAAGCCTGAATCTAAACACTGCTCTGTTTACATAACCCAGACTTAATCAAGCGACCATATAATCCTCCAATTTAAAGTATCCCTAAGAGTCTCAGTGTAATGTTGGTTTTCTCACAAGCTGGTCCGTCAACAAGCTGTTTGAAAATGCCAGTGGCTGCCACTCAGCCCCGGAGCTGGCTGCACCGCCCTGGGCACTTACACGGCAGGGAGGGTTAGGGAGGGGGACACTTGGAGGACCTGGGTCATGAAGTGTTTCCTGTCCTTCTGTTGGCATCCTACACAGTCTCTGCTTATTAAGTCCAAAGTCCAGATTGCCTCTATAGGAAAGTGGGGTTTGACCAGGCCTATTTTAGTGACATTAGTACAGGCGAGGCATATGTTTCTCTGTTAGAAATTTGACAAGTACAGGGGGAACATGCCACATTCTTCAAAAGGATGGATAAAGGTAAGAAAAGGAATCGGTCATGATAAAGATAGTAGAATAAGGAAAGGTGCTAGTGAGCTCTGAGTGAGGCCGGGAAGTCGGACCCTGTAACGGGGGACAGCTGCTCCCTACCGGAGGACACTCAGTGTGGCTGTAAAATCTAAAGCTTTGAGGTCAGGATGCCAGCTGCCAAGAACCCAGAAGAGAGTATAAGTCAGCACCTCAAATGAGGGAGAAGGCAAAGGCAAGGTTCCAAGACTGGGCTGAGAGGAGTTGGTCAGTGGATCCCTGGGGCAGCCCTGAGGGAGCAGGCATGCAGGAGGGTGGGAGTGGGGCTGACCCTTGACACTGGAGTTACCAATGTGGGGAGAGTCCTTTGTGGAAATCTGTGGCAAAAACAGCAAAGTCCCACCAGGTTTAACAAGGTGAGGACATTGGCAGGAACATTCATTTTCAATTTTTGTTATGAAAATTAATTGTCTAGAGTAGTGCTTCACTATATTATTTTCATAAATGTATTTTGATCATATTTGCCCCATTAACCTCCTTGTTCTCTCAAGCGAGCCACCATACCTGTTCCCTTCTCCTCTTCATCGTCATCATCCTCCTCCTTCTCCACCTCTCCCCATCCACCTCTTCTTCTCCTTCTCCTCCTTTGTTAAACCTAGATTCCACATGTGATTTTTAAAATGTGGTATTATGAGTTTGGCTTACTTCATATAACACAATCCTCCATCCCCTCCATTTTCTTGCAACTAACTTGGTTTTGCTCTTTATGGCTAAGTAAAATGCAACCGTGTTTACATCCCACATGGTTTTTATGCATTCATTTGGGGACGGGCTTCCATGACTTCCCTGTGGTAAACAGTGACCGTCAGAAGCTTGCTGGTCTGCACAGAAGGGAGTTCTTGGCTTAGGTTCTGGACTAATGTACAATTTTCTAAGAAGAATATTTGGTTTGGTGAATATCTATTTTTTTCTTGCAGTAGAAAGAAGTCACATATCCCAATCCACTAAATTTGAGACATTCCGCCTTTTGAGGGTAGGAAATTCCTTCCTTGTGGCTAGAGAGAATCAGTGAGATCTATATTTGAGGCCTTTCACTTACTCCACAGCCTATTGTTAAGAAAACAATCATTTCCTTCTCTGTTCATCTCTTTCACATTTTTCCTCTCTAGATTGAACTAGTTTAATTTCAGCAAATTTTAATTGCACTGAAAAAGTGTTCATTATGGGGCTGGAGAGATAGTTCAGTAGTTAAGAGTACTGGCTGCTCTTCCAGAGGACTTGGGTTCAATTCCCAGCTTCCACACAAAGGCTTTCCAGTTCCAGAGCTCCAACACCTTCTTTGCCTTCTGCAGGTACTGAAACATTAGTACCTCTACTCAGGCACATGCACATACACCTAAAACAACTAAATAAATACATATTTAAAGTGTTTCTTGTTAAGTCATGCAAGCAGGGTTGGAGTTGTAGGCCAACTGTGAGAGTTTATCTTTAACACACAGTGACTGTTAGCTGTAATGTATGTGACAGAGTAGGCTCGAGGATGGCATGCACATAATCCCCAGAGGAAGAATTATTAGGCAAAACTGCATCTTTTACTGTAATTTAGCCAGTGGAGACAAGCAATGTGCACAAAGTCTTAGTGTGGTCCACCTACCTAGGAAGAACTTGAGCTCTCATCCCCAACAGAAATCCTTTTCTACACTGTCAATGAAGTAGAAGTCACGGCCAGATGCTGGCAGCCATTGTCCAAGCTCTTTCTGTATCCCAGATGAAGCAGGCCCAACCACGTAATTGTGATGG
The DNA here is from genome assembly GCF_907164565.1 of Psammomys obesus. Taxonomy (NCBI): domain Eukaryota; kingdom Metazoa; phylum Chordata; class Mammalia; order Rodentia; family Muridae; genus Psammomys; species Psammomys obesus. Next base: position 3,542,357 of record NW_026585504.1, read on the forward strand.
AAGAAGGCTGCAGGTGTAAGGCCCGCCCCCTCTAGCCCAGTCTCAGAGGAGTAGGTAGGGGCCGACATAGCCTCATGGTAGGATGATAAAGGAACAAGATGAAAGTGTCCCAGCTCACTGAGTCTCCACATGGGTCATGAGCCGTAGAAAGTTGTCTGACATGCTGGACTGTACTAGGTCAACAATAAATATTTTGGGGTTAAGAAATTGAAAATTCCCCTTTCTCTCCCTGTCTCTGTCTGTCTTCTCTCTCTCTCTCTCTCTCTCTCTCTCTCTCTCTCTCTCTCTCTCTCGTTGCTTTGTATAACAGCCTTGGCTGGCCTGGAACTCTCCTCGTAGACCAGGCTGGCCATAAACTCACAGAGATCTGCCTGCCTTTGGCTCCCTAGTGGTGGGATTGAATGTGTGCACCACGATGTCTGGCTATAACCATAATTTTTATGTTGAAATATGATTCTTAGAAACAATAAAGAGATGGGTTCTGTGTTTTTTTTAATATATTCTTCTAGTCTGTGACTCTTGACTGGGAAATTCATGGTTGAAGCCATTAATATTTAGAGTTATTGAAATGTACAAAGCATTTCAAGATTTCTTCAAGTATTTTTTTCATTGTTGGCCTGTGTGTGAGAGAGACAAAGACTTTTTTTCTTTTTTTCTTTTTTTCTTAAATTTGCTGGGTAAAATAATCTGGACTGGAAGGTATTATCTGTGGAGATTTAAATGCACAGATCCAAGCCATCCTGGCATTTGACATTTCTGTTGAAGACCACGGTTATTCCATTGGCCCCACCTTCATAGGAGGTGTTTCTTTCTTGTAGACTTCAATACACCTTATTTGTTCTGTACATTTAGTGTCCAGAACAGTGTAACTGTAGGACGGTATGTGGAGCTCCTTTTCTTAGTTTGTCTGTTTGGCACTCTAACTACTTCCTGTAAGTGGATGGCCATCTCTATCCCCATATTTTGGAAGAGTTCTGCCTGGTTTTATTGAGATGTTTCCAATGCTTTAGCATGAAATGCTTTTCTATCTTTTATGCCTGTGACTTTCATACTGTCTTGTGGATCTTGTATGTTTTGTTCTTACCTTCTTCCTAATTTACCTTTCTTTTTGATAAAATGTTCTGATGACTTTACCCTTTCTTCAAGCCTTGTTATTCTGTTCTTCTCTTGATCTTCTCTATTGATAAGACATTCCATGGAGATTTTTATTTACTTTATTGAACTTTCATTTTCAGCATGTAATGGCTAGTTTTGTGCCAACTTGACACAAGCTAAAATTATCTGAAAGGACAGAACCTCAGTTGAGAAAATGCCTCCATAAGATCCAGCTATAGGATATTTTCTTAATTAGCAATTGATGAGGGAGAGCCCATCCCATTGTGAGTGGTGCCAACCCTGGGCTGGTGGACTTGGGTTCTATACAAAAGCAGGCTGAGCAAGCCATGAGGAGAAAGCCAGTAAGCAGCAATTCTCTGTGGTCTCTGCATCAGCTCCTGCCTCCAGATTCCTGCCCTCAGTGCTTTTGATGATGAGCTATCATATGGAACTGTGAGTGAAATAAACCCTTTCCTCCCCACATTGCTGTTGTTTGTGGTGCTTCTTCACAGCAATACTAACCCTAACTAAGACAGCATAATTTCAGTTAGTTTTATCAGGATTTCTCTTTATTAACTTCCATTTTCATATTCTATATTGACTTCCTTGTTTCACTCAGCTGTTATTTGTGATCTCTTGGTATTTACTCAGGAGATATATATCCTCCTTGATTGCTTTAAGCATATTTATAGGCATTACTTTGAAATCCTTGTCTGGCATATACTTTAATTCATTCCCAAATGAGGCTGTTACTGTATGCTTAATGATTTTTAGAAGAGCTACATTGCCCTCATTCATCAGGTAAGTTTGTTTGTTTGGTTTGGTTTTTGTTGTTGTTTTGGCATTGGAATTTGCCCATTTCTGCTAGATATGGAGGTCAGTAGTTTGACTGTTAGTCCACATATTTGGAACTCCTGAGTCAATTCTCTAGTACCTTCCTAATGCTGTAACCTTTCAATACAGTTCCTTATGTTGTGATGACTCAACCATAAAATTATTTTTGTTGCTACTTCATAACTGTAATCTTGCTACTGTTAAGAACCATAATGTAAATATATGTTTTCTGATGGTCTTGCTGAACCTTGTGCAAGGAGCATCTGACTCCAAAGAGGTCACATTCCACAGGCTGAGAACCACTACTCTAATACTTCCTTGAGAGTTTAATGGTATCTGCAAAATTATTGCTATCAAAGGGTAGGCCTACTGTGAAATCACAGTAATTTTAAACAATTACTGCTTAAAACCTAATGGTTTTAGAGAATAAAGAAACACTGATGAGACAATGACCCAAGACATTGTGCATTATTGTATGCACAATAGGAAAAGAAAAAAAGCAGAGGACTAGTGATTATTACCGGGATGGTAGAATAAAAATAGAGGAGAATAAAGTGACTAGAAGATGGGACAAGAAGTGGAGGAAATGAGGCATCTGTGGCTAGAAGTGGATTAAATGAAGAAGAAAGGTAAAAACATGCAGTCAGACAACACAACACGGCCCCAGCTCTCAAGTAGCAGAAACTGCACTCTCACAGTTCCAGGCTTATTGGGAGATCTTAACAAATGGAAAGTGGTAAGAGAAAGAACAGAGGGACCAAAAGAAAGGAGAAGAGAAGAGAAAGGAGAGAAAGAACAACAGAAGGAAAGAAGGAAGGAAGGAAGGAAGGAAGGAAGGAAGGAAGGAAGGAAGGAAGGAA
>NW_026585504.1:3545155-3560530 GCF_907164565.1 Psammomys obesus
GAAAGAAAGAAAGAAAGAAAGAAAGAAAGAAAGAAAGAAAGAAAGAAGGGTAAGCAGAGCTGGCTCACTAATTTACATCAGATATTAAATAAAGGATGAATATGTGTAAAGAGGGTAGAAATGATCATGACGGATTTCTGAATGAAGTTCCTTGTCTGCTGGTTCCAACCTCTTAGATGCTAAGCATTTCTTTCCAGGCTCTCAGACCCACCGTGACCTTCATAAATCAGGTCGTATTGGTGGCAGTTACCCTCTGCGAAGTCACCTGGAGATCACCCTGAAAATTCTGGTCACGTCTCTGCCCAGAGCCTGTCTGCATGCCCCTACAAGCTATCTCCAGCCATGTTTCCACACTGCTGAATGTTGCATCATTCTGGTTCAGTTTCTTCTCCGCCGTCTGGAGGTATTGCACTAGGCGGGGCTCACTGTACAGTCTCACGAATACTCCTTTATGCTTCCCAAGAGTACAGTTCATAGAGATTCAGGGGTGCCAAGGTTGGCTAACTGGGGTCTTCCATAATGTTTCCCACTGCTAGGCGCCATCTCACTGCTGCTCCAGCCAAGGGCCAAGAGGAGGGCAATTTCCCAGCAGCACCGCTCTGCCCTCCACTGCTGCCATGTACACCTTCTACGTACTTCTCCTTCGTTCCCTAAAATGTCTGCCACGGAGAGTATAGTGCCAATTCTCTGAGGCTCTCTGCCTTTCACTTTGGCTCACATTACTGCACCTTAACAGAAGAGGAGAATGCCCAGATAATGCCAATCCCTCCAAGACAGTGTCTGGAATTTTTTTTTTTGACCTCTTAAGATAACTCACAAATCTTTTTTAAAAAGGTTTTATTTATTACAGTTTTTCACTTTGTATCCCTGCTTTAGTCCCCTCTCTGGTCACCTCCCACTCCCTCCATCTCTCCCTCTTCTCCTCCCATGGCCCTCCAAAAGTCCACTGATAGGGGAGGTGCTCCTCCCCTTCCATCTGACCCTAGCCTATCAAGTCTCATCAGGACTGGCTGCATTGTCTTCCTCTGTGGCCTGGTAAGGCTGCTCCCCCATCAGGGGGAGGTGATCAAAGAGCCAGTCACTGAGTTTATGTCAGAGACAGTCCCTGTTCTCCTCACTAGGAAACACTCTTGGACACTGAGCTGCCATGGGCTACATCTGTGCAGGGGTTCTAGGTTATCTCCATGCATGGTTCTTGGTTGGAATATCAATTTCAGAAATGACCCCTGGGCCCAGATATTTTGGTTCTGTTGCTCTCTTTGTGGAGCTCCTGTCCCTTCCAGGGTTTTCTATCTCCCCTTTCTTTCATAACATTCCCTGCACTCTGCCCAAAGTTTGGCTATGAGTCTCAGCATCTGCTTTGATACCTTGCTGGGTAGAATCTTTCAGAGGCCCTCTGTAGTAGGCTCCTTTCCTGTTCCCTGTTTTCTTCCTCATCCAATGTCTATTTCATTTCTGAATGAGAATTGAGCATCTTACCCAAGGTCCTCCTTCTTAATTAGCTTCTTTAGATGTACAGATTTTAGTATGTTTTCCCTATATGTTTTATATCTACTTATAAGTGAGTATATACCATGTGTGTCTTTCTGCTTCTGAGACACCTCATTCAGAATGATCTTATCTAGTTCCCACCATTTGCCTGCAAATTTCATGATTTCCTTGTTTTTAATTGCTGAGTAGTATTCCACTGTATAAATGTACCACAATTCTTTATCCATTCCTCAGTTGAGGGACATCTGGGTTGTTTCCGGGTTCTGGCTATTATGAATAAAGCTGCTATGAACATGGTTGAGCAAATGTCCTTGTTGTATACTTGAGCATCTTTTGAATATATACCTAGCAGTGGTATAGCTGGATCTCGAGGTAGTACTATTCCTAATTTTCTGAGAAAGTGCCAGATTGATATCCAAAGTGATTGTACAAGTTTGTATTCCCACCAGCAATGGAGGAGGGTTCCCCTTTCTCCACATCCTCTCCAGTACGTGTTGTCACTTGAGTTCTGATGGGTGTAAGATGAAATCTCAAGATCATTTTGACTTACATTTCCCTAATGATTAAGAACATTGAGCACTTCTGTAAGTGTTTCTCTGCCATTTGATATTCCTCTATTGAGAATTCTCTGTTTAGCTCTGTACCCCATTTTTTAAATTGGATTCTTGATTTGTTGTTGTTTAACTTCTTGAGTTCTTTATATATTCTGGATATCAGCCCTCTGTCAGATCCTTTCCCAGTCTGCAGGCTGTTCTTTTGTTCTGATGACAGTGTCCTTTGCTTTACAGAAGCTTTTCAGTTTTTTGAGATACAGTTTACTGTTTGTTGATCTTAGAGCCTGAGCTGTTGGTGTTCTGTTCAGGAAGTTGTCTCCTGTGCCAATGAGTTCAAAGCTCTTCCCCACATTTTCTCCTATCAGATTTAGTGTGTCAGGTTTTATGTTGAGGTCTTTGATTCACTTGGACTTTAGTTTTGTGCAGGGTGGTAACAGTTACAAACCTTTATACCTCAGCAATGGAAATTGACTCCGCTGCTGTCACTCTGAATAGGTGGTGGAAAGGGAACATCCAAAGCTGGATGTAGTTAGAGGCAGAACTTAGTGACATTAGGTGAAACCAACTCTTTAGTCTGACAGGCTCTGGAGGTTTACTAACTTACAGTTGAACAGGCTTCCTAATGCAAGAGTATAGTTTTACATTTTCACCAATAATAAGAAACAACATCTAGTGGATATCATTTAATGGTTGCTTCTCGTATCAACATGAAATACTTAAAATCATATATAAAATCTTTAGTCACTCGAAAAGCTATCTTGATCTGGCATCTACAAATTGATGTCTTTTTAGATTCTGAGGCTTAATCTTATCAACAACATAGTCTTTTGAGATGATTTGTTTATGTGATCTATTACTTCATGGTATTATGAGCTCATGCATCTTAACCACAGGGAATATTTTCTTATTACTCTTATATTCAAGGTTTTTAATGTTTAGTAACGCCCAGTGTTCTTGTTAGACACAGTGAAGGGTGCTATTTCTTAGACTGTTGTCTAAGACTGTCTTAGACTGTTGTCATAAAGACACTCCTCCTCTAGGTTTTTCCTCTGATTTTTATCATTATTTTATTTGTTCCAATTTATTAATTTCATATCCCCCTCTCTCAACTCCTCTCAGCCCCACTCTCCCTCAGTCTTCCCCACTATCCCTTCCCCTAGTCCACTGAAAGAGGGAGTTCGCGTCCTCTGCCATCTGACCCCAGCTTATCAAGTCTCATCAGGACTTTCTGGATCCTCTTCCTCTGTGGCCTGGCAAAACCACATTGCCAGGTAGAAGTGATCAAAGAGCAGGCAACCAACTTCATGATAGAGGCATTCCCTCCTCTCCTTACTTGGAACCACATGGAAACTGACCTGCCTATAGGTTACATCTGAGCAGGGGTCTAGGTCCTCTCCATGCAAAGTCCTTGGTTGGTGAGTCAGTCTCTGCAGGACCCCCTGGGCTCAGATATTTCAGTTTTGTTGGTCTTGTGGAGCTCCATTCCCCTCTGTGTCCTTCTATCCCCCTGCCCTTCTTCCATAAGTCTCCCTACACTCCCAAAGTTTGGCGGGGAGTCTCAGCATCTGCTTCGATCCCCTGTTGGGTGGATCCTTTCAGATCCTTTATAGTAGGCTCCCATCCTGTTTCCCCTCTTCCACCACTTCTGATGGCTATCCTGTTTTCCCTTCTGAATGATATTTAAGCATTCTCCCTAGGGTTCTCCTTATTGTTTAGCTTATTTAGTATTTTAGTATGTTTATCCTATATCATATGGCTAATATCGCTTATAAGTGAGTATATATCTTGTGTGTTTTTCTGCTTCTGGGTTATTTTATTCAGAATGATCTCTTCTAGTTCCACCCATTTGCCTGCAAATTTCATGATTTCCTTGTTTTTAATTGCTGAGTAGTTTAATGGTTCCTTTCTGCTTGTCTCCATGCCAACCCTTGGTTTTTTTGAACTACAATCACCAAATGGTGCAAACAAGACTAGGTGTGGATAAACTATGTTTTCATGGACAGAATGAATAAAGTTTTCTGTCTTTCTGAGGAAGGTCAAGATTCTCAGCCACAAGAGCTCACTGTGCTGATTTATTCTAGGCTACAGCATGACTCTTTTCTGAGTCATAATTGTTCAGATTGTTTTGAGAGTAAGGTGTTCTTCTGCCTTTTGTTTATCTAGCTTGTGCTGCTCCTGTGACACTTGGTAATTAGTAGGGATCTTTGGAACACTGAAGGAAAGCCTCAACCTATTGATTCCAGATTTATTTTGTCCTGTGCAATGTTCTTAGTTTCACGGAGTCATTTTTTCCATTGCTGGAATTTGGTCTTCTGAAGAAGTGAGGTTTCACAGTAGGAAACTCTTCATAGGTTTTCTGGAAATTGACATTGTCCCCAAGCTAGTATGTCAAGTATACTTTTCCTCCATGTTTATTTATTCTCTATAATATTATATATTTAACGAGTTCATAAAAATGAATATGTAGACATTGTATGTTCAATGCATGGGGCTTACTTCAGATGGCATCTAAACAGGTCATATTAAGTCTAGTCTGTCTCGAAGATACAGTCTTGCCCACTGCAAGTCAAAGTCAAATTCTTCATTGGCATGAAATTACTCGCATGATCTGTGTAGGGGAGTGGAGATATTTGAGAATATAGGGCTATTTGGATTTAACTGATGATAAGACAGAAGGGATGGGTCAAGTGAAGTCTAGCCAATAGTTAAGGCGATAACATTACAGTTAAGAGAAAGATTTCTTGGCCTTGAACTCTGCAGAGTCTGCAGGCTCTGTGAGCCTGGGGGATTGTGTTGATCTCCAACATCTTCACTGATGTAAGACTGATAAAGTTATTTATTTTGGGTATGTAATATAATTTTTATTACATCACCTAATTGACACTTAATCAAGGATATTGGCAATGTCCCCTGGACAGATTCCAAGTGTGTGCTACCTTATTCCCTGCACTTACTATGTTATAACTAGGTTTCTAGATGTCAGAACTGATTTTTTTGTGATCAAAAGTTTGTACCATTTAACCACCATCTCTGCTTTCCTTCTCCCCCAGTCTCCAGTAACCACCATGTCATCTCCGCCAGTGTGCGAGTTCTTTTTACTTTTACTTTCTGGTCATACCTTTTAGTGAAATTATACAAATTTCCTCTGTCTCTGTCTTGTATAATATTCTTCATGAGTTCCTATGTTGTGACCAATGATAAGATTTTATTTTTATTTTGAAGCATAATAGTATTTTCTCACGTAAATATGCTGAATTTCCTTTTCCCTGTCAGCTCCAAGTGAACACTTAAGATGTGTTTCTGTCTTGCTGCTGTATACAATGCTGCAAGGAACCTGGGTCTTGAGACCACAATGCTACCTCCTTTATACATATACCCAGAAACAGGCGGTTGCATCATATAGTTGTTCTATTTTTATTGTTCAAATGTTTTATTTAATTTTGACTCAAAAAGATAGTGGGCTACAGTCCTGGTAGAATCTCCAGGCAATGAGCTGATTGACAGCTATCAGAATAGGTGGATCATGGTCAAAGATCTTCAGTTTCTGTCATTAAGTAGGAAACACTACAGAGTAGAAAAAAATCCAGTTGGAACTGTGGGTAATTGCCAGTGATGGCTCCACCACTCTGCTCATCTGTCTCACTTTGCTTCTTTTTGGTGGAAGCATAAAAACTGTATAGTTAGAACTCTTCCACAATACAATGGTGATCCAAAATGAAAGAGACTCGGCAAATTGCATTCATGATGGACTACATAGCCCACTGTCTCTGCATCTTGGGCATGTCTTTTCTGCTCCAGTTTTCAGCCCAGACAGAAGCAGGAGGTGCAATCATGAAGGCAAATTCTACACTCAACTTGTGTTTGTCTTCTGTCCCCTGAAATGTTATTGTGCCAACAGGCATTTGGTGGATTAAGTTACAAAAGCCCAGAGAAAAGACAGACAAAAGTAATTAGAGAAGAAAGAAGTACGGAGAAACTATATGTAACAGAGGAGGTCACAGACCAAAGGAAAACCAGGGTGGACTTATGTGAGAACATCAGAGTTTTCTTTTTAGCTTTGTATGCTATTTCATTTTAATTGAGTTCTCCTGTTGGTTGATGAACAACCGGCTGGCAACTTAAGGAAATAATAAAGCAACTGTTCAGTTCCAAGCATCTCTCAATAAAACAAACAGAAAGTTTTGAAGGGCGTGTGAGCTACTGCTGGTAAATAGAAGAAATAAAAAGCTTGCTAACCAGAGAAACCGTGTGTTTCGCGAATCTGCACATTCTCTTCTGTATAGTGAAATTAAATGACATCTCCAGAGATGAAGCTGTTTATTTGTAATATTGTTATTTTAATTTGGTCATTACTTCTAAAGTTTCCAGAGGAAAACCTAAGGTTAGCCTTCCTCTTAAATACAATGTGTTTCTTTCTTTAAACATGCATTACCACTAGCCCTGCCATCTGCGTCTCTATTATTTGGAGCATGGTTGGCTGTTTCCCAAGAAGGTGTGCTAGTTATTCCAGGACAGCAAGTACTCACAGCAGCTCTTCTGGGTAATTCAGTAAGTGCCTGGCATTCCCCCTCAAGACTATTAAATGTGAACCTTACATTCTAATGTAAGAGGACAGAGCCTACCTTAAGAATGGACCCTGAACAGGGAAAACTGCCACCACACAAATGAACGGGACTAACAGTCCCAACAACCAGTCACATGTAGTTTTGAAACAAGTGACATACTCCTTCCCAGCAAAGTTGCCTTTGGAGTCTGATTGCTTAGGAATAGAGTCATGAGGGATAAAGAGTAGATATCTCAGTAGGACATACTGGAGCGAAGCTGGATCTGAGTTCACTAACTGTGCTGTAAAGCAATGGAGCGCAAACGCAAGGCCACACAGCCTCAGCGCAGTCTGCGCCTGGATGTGGATCCAGCCGTTCTTTCTTGTGCTTTGCCCAGCCACCACCTGTGACATGGTTCCCCTGGGAGGGACGCTGGCTGGGTAACATCATGGCCTTCCTGTTTATCAATCGTCGTATAAAACAACGACATCTGTGAGGAGTAACGTCTCCCTGGATCACGTCAAGGAGCCTTCTCATCTCGATGGAGCTACAGGGCCTTGAAGTAACCTCATCCGGAAAACAATAGCTTTCTTGAGACCTTTGGTGAATTATCCCAAACTTCCAGTTAAAAGATAAAAACAAACTTAGCTAATACAAAATATGTATTTCATTTTCATTGCTACATGAATTCAAGGCTTGCCTTTACTTAAGAGCATATAATAGCATGGTCTGGAATTGTACCACTATATAGGAAACAACTGGGACAAGAAATGCTTAAACAGTTTGTCCAGGGTCACAACTAAGTAGGAAGCTTAACGGGGATTTGATTCCACAATTATGTCCATTGTTTGTAGAACCATTAGTTATTCTCTATAAAAGATACTGGCATGAGGTATGTGCTTAACACTTTAAAGTTCTATTTGGAAAAAATGGCATTTCAACCAATATCAACCACATTTGAATGTGCTTGAAATGTTAATAAATTCCCGCTACTTTTAAGGAAGCAGTCAATGCCCTAAAGTAGAGTGCATTGTCATCCATTTTCTGTGCTTAAAACTTAAAGGGGCAGTGAAAACCACCAAGTTCTAATATCACATTTCATACAAAAATGCAAGACATTGAATTTCGGGCTGGCAGTCACAGTGCTATTAGCTATAGAAGTGAGAGAATAACTCAGGTTCCTTGATGATTGCAGGGTGCACTCCTTCCATGAGACAGCCCTGAGGAGGACAGGATGGATGAACTGTCAAAACACTAGCCGTCAACTGACTTTGGAAATGGCTCAAAATTGAAATTTTAAAAAAAAATTGGTAAGACAACTTACCACATGAGTACAGAATAGCCAACTGAGCATTTTGGCACAGAAGAATGAAGACTTAATGAAGAAAGGAGTATCATTCTCATGAAAAAATAACTTGGCCATCTGAAGGGTGTTAGTGGGAGATATTTTAGAATTATTGACCTACAGAATTATATACTGTCATTTCGAGTTTCACATCAGGATGGCAAAGACGGCAGTGGAGATGCGAGCAGGACATCCACAAACCTCCTGCCGTGGGTAATAGTGCACGCCCTTCGGATTTACTTGTGTTTCTTCAGACTTTTCTTATCAGCAAGTTCTAAATCTTTATAGGCCCTAGTACACAGTAGGTGTTCTAAAGTGTTTCAGGTGAACGAAGCAAAACTGTTACAGATAGTCATTGCCTGCAAAAGAAAATAATAATGCCACTGAGTTTTTAAAAAAGAGGGGCCTTACTCATGCCACTGCATTCAAAGTTATCAACAGTCCCAGAAGAGCATAGCTGGAGCCTGCTATCAGCACAGTCCTAATGACAGCCTGCTTATCAGCCCACCGGCATCATCTGGTGCAAATTGCTTCAGACTGTGGAAGGCATTTGCCAGCTAGAAGTTCTTTCCAGGCTGGGCCTGGGGAGAGGTGTTTAAGAGACAAGAAAGTGGGAAGAGATTGAGGATGGGTGTTAATGGGGGATTTTCAAACATCCACACACACTTTATGATAAAATGCTTATAAGCTGGGGTCATTTCCTGCATGGAAATATTACGTTTCTTACAGCCTTATATGGAATTTCTGCTCAGCTGAATCATTAAGCTAATCTAAGACTACATCCCCTCAGTAGCTTAGAGGAAAACAAACCAGCTTAACCACCCATAATAGAAGGCTGGTCTAGGAAGTGGTGCACGATTAACCACTTGCAGGAGCCTTCCAAGGTCACAGCGCTACTAAGACAGCTCTTCATTCATACTGGAGGCCAAAGTAATTCATTACAAGCAGGTAATGCTGAACTAGACTGAAAAGAAAGTCATGGCGACAGCTCTGAGGTGTGTCCAGTTTGATGTTAAAAGATCTGTGTGATGGTACATGTGCAAACGAAACTGATCAGCCCCTTTTCATAGGAATATACAGTTAGCATTCATTAGCCCCAATGATGATCTGAGGCCTGTTCCTATTGTGCCAGGCTACGTACAGACCTGAATCACATCACTGCCTTACCTGTGTGGGGATAGTCACTCAAATTGGGCCGAGATAAGTTCTTGTTACTGATTTTTTACTCCAAGGTAGGTCTTTTCCATCTCTCAGCATAAACATACACATACCACAAAACACACACACACAGTGAAAAATACCAAGTGCTAATTGAGCAGCAAAGGAAACTTTTATTCTTGAACACAAACAGAAATGGAATCTAGACTTGTAAGTCAGTCTCTCCACCCATTGGGTTTAGGCACTTGTATACAGGGTAGAAGAAATGGTGAAGAGAAATATGTTAGTATAGGAAGAAATATTTGTTTGCTTTTCTTGACAATGGGTTATATTCTGAGAATTCGGTGCCAGCTCCAGTTAGTTAGTTAGTTAGTCAGTCAGTCAGTCAGTCAGTCAGTCTTAGTCTAGCAACTGTCGGCTGTGATGGCACTAGCAGGGTGTGTTATTGACTGTTCGGACCTCTTGTACCCTGGTACAGGTTGCCTGGTGGTCACTCTGCCAGCCATCGTCCATTCTGTGCAGTTTAACGAGCCTACTTGTCCAGGGAATTCTGGCCTCAAGTCATCCTGTTATTCAAGGGTAAAGAAGATGGTGAGGAGATATTCAGATATACAGAGTCCAGCAGTGAAAGATGAGGACAGGCCAACCGCCAGCCACGGTCTTATAAATGTGTAACTCGGTAGCAGGAGAATCAGAAATTCAAGGCCAGCATCTGCTACTTAAGGAGGCTGAGGCCCATTTCTTTGAGACCCTCCCTCAAAAAGAATCAAACAAATGAAAAGAGAAGCACTGGGGAACTCAAGGGAATAAAGTAAGAAATGAAAAAGGTGATATCACGATGAATGCATTCTGAGTGTAAAGTGTATTGTAAGGAACTCTAATGAGCAATTGGATGCCAGGACTTTGTGCTGGATAGTTTTATGTTAATTTGTCATCTAAGAGTCATCTAAAAAGAGGAAACAATCATTGTAGAAGATGCCTCCAAAAGATCTTGCTGTGGGGCATTTTCCTAATTAGTGATTGACAGGGAGAGCCCGCCCATTGTGGGTGGTGCCACCCCTGGGCTGGTGGTCCTAGGTTCTGTAAGAAAGCAGGCTGAGGAAGCCATGAGGAGCAAGCCAGTAAGCAGCACCCCTACATGGTCTCTGCATGAGCTCCTGCCTCCAGGTTCCAGCCCTGCTAGAGTCCCTGTCCTGACTTCCTTCAGTGATGAAAGGGTAAGCCAAATAAACCCTTTGCCCATCAACATGGCTTCTAGTCATGGTGTTTCAATAGCAATAAAAAATCTAACTAAGACATCCTTAGAGAATGTAGAGGAAGTGAGTAACATTCTACCAAGATTAAATCCAGAAGAATAGAAAACCTGGGCAAACCAACAATGAAGCTGAAGCAGCTATCAAATGCCACTACCCAACAAAGAAAAGCCCAGAATTCTACTGAACATTCAAGGAATGAATGCCAGTCCTTCAATGGTTAGAAGTTCCTGATTCTAAACTCATGACATGCACGTAGCATCACCCTGAATACAAGGCCAGACAAAAGTATTTTAAGAAAACAAAACCACAGATCAGTATTTTTGATGGAGATTTAGGTAAAACATAGCCATACATTAGCAAAACACATATGACACAAGAAAAATATACATGGTATACATGAAATGCCATGTTGACTTGACCCACTAAATCAGTCAGGGGTGTGTATTCCACTAATAGAATTATTATTTAAAAAATGCAAAACAACAACAAACAAACAAAAATATAGAGAAAAGAGTTTGACAAAGCTCAAGCCTCTCAGTGAGGAAGGCAGAGAGCAGCATTTCAAAAATGGGAGGCAGTCCAGAGAGCAAGAAGTACTTGAGCCATGGTGCAGAGACCAGGACGACGCGACAGGAAGTTGATTCACCTGAGGTATAGAATGCAAGTCAAGCAGAGAGTGAGGGAACCACAGCGCGGAGAACATGAGGTTGAAATTAACATATAGAAAGATCAGTTGGAAAAGAGAAATTCTTGAAATCCCTCACACCAGGACTCACAGCCTGTCTCATGCAAAATGAACTACCAAGGTCCTAATCCACAGGGCACAGTCACCACTGAACTTCTAATCCTTCTCGCTGCTCTGGTCTGCTTCCTCTCATAGAAGCGCATGCTATCTTAGCAAACTGCCTCTGCTTCTGCTGCTGCAAGGCACACAAACAGACAAACACCTCTCAGTCAGATAGCTAGAAAAAGAAGTTTCCTCAAACACCATAGTCAATGAGAAAAACAAAACGTATTTTTCTCAGATCTGGTAGATGTCAAGAATGCATATTCTTATGACTTCTGTTCAGTATTGAGACAGAAATACTGGCATAAGTAATCACACAGTAAGAGAGAAGAGGCATCTAAGCTGGACACAGTGAAGTAAAATTATCCTTTTTTAGAGATGACACAGTCATCATGCATATAAAAAGTCATAAAGAATCAACCGAAATAAGCATGTAAATAAAGAGAAAAGGAAAAATGAAACCAACCTGTTTGAACTAATAAGTTTTGGACACAAATCCCTGTACAAAAAAAAAAAAAAAATCATTTGCCTTTATTCACGCTATTAATAATGTTTATTAAAGAAAATCAAAATCATAATGAAATTTTAAAGGAAAATATGTTTAGGATAACACTTAACTTGATGAGGAACTAAAGAAAAATAAGTGGAAATTGATACCATTTTCTTAGAATGGATATTTTTAAATGTTTATACTATCCACAGTAACACAGATTCATTTCTATTCTTTTTATTATCTCAAAGTCATTATTCATAAACAACGAGAAAAATCTAAAATTCACATGAAATTAGCAAAAATCTAAGTAGAAAAAATAATCTCAGAATTTTTATTCACAGATAAGAATTTATATTTTTCCTATTTATTTGCTTATTTATTTATTTATTAGACAGAGTCTTGCTGTCTAAAATATAGCACTGGCTGGTCTAGAGCTCACTATGTAAACCAGGATAGCCTCCAACTAAAAGAGATCTGTCTTTCTCTGCCTCTCAAATGCTGGAATTATTGCCACCAGACAATTTTAGTATCTTAAGGGAGGGAAAGAATGCAATGTTTCATGATAACACACATTACATGTTCTAGAAAATGCAATAAAATCACTTTCTCCATGGAAATCTTGAGATGGTAAGGAGGAATGCCATTTATATTAGAAAGATGGTGTTGTCTGTCTGCTGATGAAAATCTGCAGCTTGTTCCTCAGACAATGCACAGATTTGTGCTCTGTGGATAGCTTCCCTGGGGACAGACTCAGGAGCTACAGTGCAGCTAGCATTGTGTGGAATGAAAGGACTCTCAGGTCTCACTGCTTCTGGTCCTCAAAATCTGCAGTCTTTCTCTAGTTTGTGTGCAAAAATTTATTCTATCTTTAAAACTTAATAGTTACCAACCACTGCCTCAGGAAACAAACACAAATTTTCATAGCAGAAACCCACCTCTTATCTCTTCAACATTCCGGAAGGCTTATGTAAATGAAATCTTTATCTCCTGTTTGCTGAGAGTTTTCACCTAAATGTCTGAACACATGGTGTTCAGATGTCATGAGATCGTCATAATGAACTAGACTTCATGCTCAGCCAGGGATGAGGTGAGTGTCCTCTGCATACAAGCCAGCCACACGACACAGCTCTGAGTGAAGGCTTGGTCAATATATGTTCTTGTGTACAGCAGCATACTACCCTGGCAATAATGGGGACCACGCACATGGCTGCCATCTGGGTAACTGTTCTTCATGCGATACATGAGGCCATCTGCAGAGGTCCCCCATGTCAGCCTCTTGTATGCAGCAAAAATTCTTAGAGTGTCTCCCTCAATTCAGCACAACTGAATCACATCACCAGTGTTTGCTGCAAACACCCACTGATTTCTAAGAAATTTCTTTTAAAAGTCTGAATTTTTTTTTAGAATCTAAATTCAAAGCCAAGAGCCATCTCTCTTTCTTTCTAAAATCAATTCCTTACAACAGTGGTTCTCAACCTGTGAGTCACAACTCCTTTGGAGATCAAATCATCCTTCCATAAAGGTCACCTAAGGCCATCAAAAAACACAGATATTTATATTACAATTCATAACTGTAGCAAAATTATAGTTATGAAGTAGCAACAAAAATAATTGTATGGTTGGGGTTTACCATAACATGAGGAACTGTGTTAAAGGGTCAAAACATTGGAAAGATTGAGAACCACTGTCTCACAAGATTTTGTCTGTCAAAGATAGTTTTGAGATGCCTACTGAATTTCTAGGTTAATTATCGAACAATTGATGACTTTAAACACTAAGTAATGTGTGCCTTTAAAAGATAAAGATATATGTATATTTGTGTGTGTTCCTATAGTTTTAACCTTTTAAATAGAAAATAATTTAAATTTTACAGGATTTCAAGAATCATGCCTAGAAGTTCTATAATTTTTCTCTCAAATACTTTTCAATATTTTGCTACATTTACCTTCTTACTTTCAACATTGTACATAGAACATTTTTCTAGACTACTTGACAATAAGTTAACATCATGAATCCTTACTCTGAATACCTTTCTGTGTGTTTACTAAGAACAGGGATATGCTCCTACATAGCTAATATATAATTGTTAAAATTAGTACATTTAAAATTAACATAATTAATTCCCATACAAAAGTCATTGACTATCCAGTAATGTACCTTATCACTCACTCTGTCCAGAATCTAGGGGATATTTAACTGCTGTGTCAACTCAGTCTTCTTTAGGAGTCTTAATGAGAAGAGTTGCTGACCTCTGCTCTGCAGGCCATTGGTTAGTAGGATGAGTGAAGGGCTGTTATGCTCTTCATTTGGTTTCATCTGGTGTTTCCTAGGATGGGGCCAGTTTCTGAAAGTTTGACTGTAAGCTCAGACAATCAATGCATTGTCCTGCCATCTCGTGGAGACACGGCTGTCAGTTTGTTTCCTCTCTAGCTTTGCTCACGTAGTTACCATCATGTTTACCAGCTTTTTCCACTGATAAGCCGTGATGCTTCCTTTCAGCATCAGTATGTTAGATCTCAGGATAATGTTACAGCATACACCCTCTCTTTCCCTACTTCTTCTGTTTATTTCTTTGTTTCTTTTAGTATCTATTGATCATTCTTACCTATTATAATTGCCCAAACTCTTTCACTCTAAAAAAGGCAAAACTTTTCCTAAAAATAGATTCCCAACTATCAAATTCTCTTTGAAATGTTAGATTCACAATACAGTCTGGCATCTGCCTGAGTGGCAGCGTGTTGTACCTGTGCTTTCTGACTGGTGCTTCTTGTAACCTGTTGTGCCTGTGTTTTATGACTGGCCTCTCTTATCTTTCCAGAGTCATAATTGGGCTTTTCTAGAGTATTCTTGAGGATATTGCAAGTTCTCTTTGCACTATAGTGAAAACTCTAATGTGTGATATACATATATACATACCTGTTTAAATTGAGCAACGCTTATGAGACTTGAACATTTATAGACTATTTGTGGACAGTGTTGTTGTTATTGTTATTCTTTCACAGATGAGGAAAAAAAAAACAGAAGTGAATGTTATGTTCAAGTTCAAGCAACTTCTCAAATCAGTGTCCTGCCCCAGAGTAACCAAGAGCAAAATGCATGCTCTAAAGTAATTATAATATGCCACCTCCATGCACATGCACAAGTTCATCTGGCCAAAAGACGCTTTAAAGTTATTCCAAGCAGGGAAAGTAATTTACAACTTTCAACAGTAAATGGGTAACTTGTTTTATAACTAAATGAAATTATACTGAATTAGAAGGATCATGGACATAATGAACCCAGCCATAAAGAAGAGTTAATGTCCAATACCTATTAATACATCTACAACTCAGCCCCTGCACCTAAGGCTATGGTAGTGCATCAGAGAAGAGGGGTGGGAAAGACTGTAATAACCCGAAGGCCAAGACCTCTCCTGTGAGACAGTGTACTCTATATGTGACAAGAACCCCGAACCCATGAAATCTCAACAATATGGTCACCTAACCAAGGTCCATACAACAACAATACCAGGTGGCATGCCAGTATGGATGTGGGAAATCTCACAGATGAATTGCTACAGGCAAGCAATGGTATCTGAGAGAAGGAGACTGGGTATTTGCCAGAGAAAAGCTATCTGACAAGTTCTCCCATCCCAAGAAGTAAGCCCTAAATACATAAACTCATGAGCAACACCACAAATTTGGTAGGCTGTATATATACTTGTGTGTGTGTGTGTGTGTGTGTGTGTGTGTGTGTGTGTGTGTGTGT
>NW_026585504.1:3560540-3624642 GCF_907164565.1 Psammomys obesus
GTGTGTGTGTGTGTGTGTGTGTGTGTGTGTGTGTGTGTGTGTGTGTAAAACAACAATAATTAAAGAGAAAAAGATAGTGGGGTTGAGAGGCAGTGGGGGTAACACAGGAGGAGTTGGAAGGGGAGCATGAAGGGTAAAAATGCTACAAATATGGTAATTGTGGATGAAATTCTCAAAAAGAAATGAAAATAATATTTAAAGTTAAGGACCATGTCAGAAAGTTGGAAGCAGATTGGCTGTGGAGAAAGTATTTGCTTATGACCGTGGGGCACAGTCTTTGTTCCTTCTGGAGATGGAAGGAGCATCTGGGATTCTCATGCAGCATCTGGAGTTCTCATTGGTATGTAGATGCTGGGGAGAAGGCAACATGAGCTGGGCAACTCATTCTCAGAGGCAGAGATGCAAGAAGGTAGAACACTAAATGGTGATAGTGTATAGAATGAGGTTTGGGACATAAGGCAGAATTTGGGGAAAACCAGCAGGCTTTGTCTAGTCCTCTACATTCTTGCCTGCCTCAAATGACAGCCAGAGGTTATTGAGAGCCCAACAATTTTGTGGAGGGGCTTATTGAAAAGGTAATCATGTTTGGCTACCTTGTCTCATTTCTCCAAGTGGCAGCTGCTCCAGGCAGATCAGAGAGCTTGTATTTATTCACAAGATGGTTAAACTGCTGTAGGTTACACCTTTGCAAACACAACTACAATCTCTGCTCCCACTGGGCACTGGGGGCTCCCAGGCAGAAAAAGGCAAGGAATAACCTACACTAAAACTCCCCCCCAGGTCAATTTCAAATTAATTTGTATTGCCACCTTCTCTGGAGACTTGTTTAAAGGAGTTTTGATGAAGTAGAACTTAAGAAGATGCTGCTGGGCAGCTAGCAGCTGTTAATAAAGAGCAGCACATAACGCAAGGAAGAATTTAAGAACAATCTCTGTTCTAGTTATTAGTGGCCTCTCCCAAGATACAAGATGGCAGATAAGTGGAAAATTCCCTCTGGGCTTCCACCATAAGCAGCCAATTCTCCCGCATTGTAAATGCTTAGTGTAGCAGATAGAGTAATACTCATAAACCACACATCTGCCCGTTCCCAGGCAGTCCCCGTGCCCCTACATTTAGGAAAAAGGTGTGGCTAGAGTATGCCATGATCCGCAGCCATACCTGAGGGAGGCCAGCCACTTGTGGGCCAGTCCACCCCAGAGTAGTGGTCATTTCTCTCTGTGGTTTTCAAACATTGCCTTCACAACCGTGGAAGCCAGGAACTACCGTGACCCGAGCCTGTTCAGTCAGCACAGGGAACACAGCTGCTTTGGAACAAGAATAAATGTCTTCCAGGAAGCCATTAACATTCGAGTTGTTTGTTACTTCAACTCTGCCTCAGACTAAGACAATGGAAAAAATGTGTATCAATTAGGAGCTGAGAAACAAAGCAATAAAATTATTATACACATATTCTTAACATAGAAGCTCTTTCCCAAGAAATATTTATGCCCTGCCCTTGCCCTAGGACATTTAGTAATGCCAGTGTCTAGAGTAGTTTTTGGGTGTTCACAGTTAATCTGTGGGGTGCCCTACTGGCATCTAGTGGGTCAGGAATTCCACAAATCTCTCACAATGCCCAGGAGGGCACTCACAGTCAAGAAAGGTCTCATCCAAAATGTCAGAAATGCCAACACTTAGAAACACTGGCCCAAAGAAAAAAGCATCAACCCCCGCTTTATATAGGTAATTACATATCTGTCACTCAACAACCAACCCAAAGCAAGCATGTTTATGCCCGTCATGTTTTCAAGGTGAGCCCTAAGTCACACATTTCATAACATTTCTAAATATGATAGAAAATTTTCTGTAAAAAAATCATTATGCTGATTTTCTTCATCCTCTAAAACCATAAAATATCAGTCAGTCATTTTAATTGCTTCATTTATAGAAAATTTTTATTTCTTCCTTCCTTTCTCTAGGCATTGCTGCAGACACCTATAACCCAGCACTCAAAAGAATGAGGCAGGGACCAACTTCTAGACTGGCCAGGGCTACATGGTCAGATCATGCATCAAAAGAAAACAAATCCAAAAATTCATGTTCAGGAGACAGTTCTCAATCAAATCCCACGAACCTTTGAGAAATAAAGCATAGAATAACAAGCTTAAGCCACTGCTAACGCCACTCCGTTGGGTGTCCTGACGAGAACTGGAAACGGCATTTCCCAGGTCTCGCTTCTCGGTTTTTCCACTGCATCATAGTAAGCTCCTTCATTAAAAACGCTAGGTAGAGGTCTGAGGAAGGGAAACAGACACTCACGCCATAGGACGCTTGGGAACAGTGGAGGAGCCCCAAGTTTGAGGACGATGCATAGTTTCCAGGTGAGAGCGTTTGGTTTCGACGAGAAGGGCAGATCAGGGGAAGGCAGCCTTCACAGTGAGCTCACCAACACAGCATGTCCCCAGCTAACCACTGCTCCACAGCCCAGTGTGGCCGTGCCTGACTGTATCATCTTCGCTCCCAGGTACCTCACGGGGAGGTACAAGAGAGAACTGAACCACAGCTTGGCAAGAGCTGTGAGAAATTTCACAAAATAAGTGAATGAAAGCTGGACTCAGACTTGAACTATGTAATTCTAGCTGCTAGCTGTGAATCATGGGGCCTGAATCCAGCCACCATGGATGGGCCTGAATTTTTTTTTTTTTTCATTTTGAAACAAAAGGCATGAATTAAGAATTTTTTTTAACAATACATTATCAGCCATAAAATAAAAGCTGCAATTGCTGGGTGCTTTTCATGTGTCAAAAACTACTACCAAATGCATTTTACTACAGTTTTCAAGATGGTCCTGAACAGGATCCTTGCCCCTGGTGGAGTAGGGAGCTCAAAGAGGTTAAGCCACATGACATGGCAGCAGGGAGTAACTAGGATTTGAGTCACCACCTACAGAGCCAAGTCCCTAGCAAGCCCATTCTGCCTCCCCCCCACCTTACCCTTCCCAGCTCTGTCCCTAGGGCACTTCGCAAAGCTGCTTGCATTCCTGTGTCAGATTTTTGGGCTCTGGATCAGGATAGAGCATCAGCTAAGGTCCTTCCGCATAAAGCAAGTAGCTCAGCTATTTTACTGCTCATCCAAAAGCCCCAAAGGTAAATGAGCAGATCATAGACCTCCCGGGGTCTTTCTGGACTATCTTCCAAACTCTTTTGGTTAGGGTTTTGTTTGTTTGTTTGTTTACTTTGCCTTTACTCAATGGACTGTGTGTGACCCAGGGTACATAAGCCAGATAACCCTTGCCTCTCCCAGTCAGTTTTGGCCATGGTATTTCATCGCAGCGATAGAAAGCAAACTTAGGCAGAAAAGAAACTAGCCTGCTTGTAAACCAGAAGGCCATAGATCCATATTTCAAACAAGGTTCTGCAGAATAGTAAGGTGAGACTGAAATACATAGGACAAATGAATTAAAAAGTAGGGCTGTATGAAATGGTCAATACAGATGTTAGAATTTAATTGTACTTAGTGTGTGTGTGTGTGTGTGTGTGTGTGTGTGTGCGCGCGCGCGCGCGTTGGCATTCAGATTCTTCTACTTTTCTTACCTTCCTCTCAGTGCATGCATTCAGCCCCTGCTCCTCCACCCTTGGGCTACCTGTGGAAGGAAACCATTTCTTCTGTATTCTGTGTGAATTTTGTTCTTTGATGCTCCACTGTGCCCACTTTGGGCAAGCCTGATTTGAGCTTGTGAAATTTGGGAGGCTGAGGTTGTGAAACAGGTCTCTAGACCCAGCTGCTTCACCTTAGAGAATCACTTTGTGTGGGGAAGAAGCTGGGCTTCTTAGCTCTAGGGTGGCAGCTGTTATTACAAAGCCACTCACAGATAAGTGGCAGGTTGCGGGGGGGGGGGGGGGGGACAGACTGTCTCTCATTCTGGGGGAGTTTCTTGTTTCTCATCTAAGGTTTTCAACATGCGACAAACCATTCCTAAGACCTGTTCCTTGTGGGAGAAGTTTGAATTTGGAGCAGAAAAATCACAATAATGAAGACATCCAAGGTGTACGCCAAACACCCAGTAGGACCACTTTCGCCATTTAGCAGAGTGTGTACACCCTGGCTTTCAATCACTAAGCTAAACACAGTCCTCGAAAGTATGCGAGAGGTAGCCATATAAGCACACAATTAAATAGGCAAAGCAGTCATTGGAATTGTTACATCTTCAATTAAGTTGAGTAACAAACATATCTGGAAACAGAATATTTCCAGATCAGGTAACTTTGCAATTTGTGTATGGGGTATACTTGAGTAAGGCCCACGTCACGGGGGCCATACTCATTCACCACTCTACCTTTGATAACAACTAGCTTTTTTGTCATTTCTCCCTTTGAACAAATGCACATGAGGATAGAAAACAAAATCCTGGTGAGGCTTTCCCAAGCCTTTGGGAAAGACGGAAGAGTCCCGGAGGATAGTGGCTCACCCGTCGACACACTCACAGGCGAGATCTTGAAGACCCACCTCCCGTTCCACTCCACAGAGTCTCCTTTCTCCTGGCAGCTTTTACCATACAGGCTCACTGATAAGCACAGGGAAGCCAGCCAGTTCTTTTATCCAAGTCAGTAGCTTTGAGCTGCTCATCATTTCCAGCAATTCTCGTGAGATCTGAGAGCTGGCCTCATGCTTGTCGTCCGCTGGGAGACTCCTGGCCTCACCCTACTCTCTATTCCCAGCGACAACCAACAGCAGGTAAGAGAACGGATGCAGATCTCTGGCTTCACTGTGAATGAGGCCCACACAGAGGCTGAAGGCTGACTCCTTTAGCCTGTGACTGACTAGTTGTTTGAATGTGAAGCCTCTCGTGTTTACATGGCTGCTCCTTTTCTAGTTTATCCTTTCTCCCCAGTCCCTGCCCACTCTGCTTGGCCACATATACCTGATATGTACACTGGTGCATACATACCAGGACCCATGTAGGATTACTTGCCAGAGGGGTTTTGAGATACATAATGAGCTACCCTCTGTTTCCAAGCAAAAGCACAGGGGTGTGTGTGTGTGTGTGTGTGTGTGTGTGTGTGTGTGTGTGTGTGTGACTACCTTGAATGGACTTGTATTCCAAGCTAGTTTCTACCCTTACTTGTCACTTAAGCATTAGAATTTAGAATATTAAAAACAACAAATCAGAAGGGAACTTAGAAAGGCCTGACAATGGAGGTTAAGTATGCAATACCAGAGTGACGGCACCTGTGCCCATCCAACCTGCTTTCCCACAACTCACTTCTATTTCTTTCGATGATCAGTGGGAACACCTATATGGTCCTAGAATAAACAGCCGTGATGTTAGGAGACTCTACCAAGTCCTCCAACCTATGAACCCAGGCACCCCAGTAGACTGTTGGGCCCTGATAAGAAACGCAGTGGTCTGGTTATCCTCCATGGCTCTGATCACACAGTCAATCACTGAACCATGATTCACTTCTCCCCCAGCAAGACAGCAGACAGGGATGGATGCTTTCCCTCTGAGTCCCAGGATGCTTAGTCATCAAGTACCTTCCTAGTCCCATTTGTCTCCTGGGAGGCACTGTGGCATTGTGCTCTGTGGGGTATGAAGCCCTGTTGTTTGGGAGCATGTTTGGAGTTTAGTCTTCCAGTGACCCACCTGTAATACTTGAGACGAGCTAGGTTATGCTATAGATTTTTTTTTAAAGGAAGGAAGAAATGAAGGAAGGAAGATAGGAAGATAGGAAGGAAGAGAAGCCTCGGTGCCTTGAAACAGCGAGAGTTTCACTTGTTGCTCATACTTATGTCTCTCACGGGTCAGCAGGGGCTGAGTTCAGCTCTGGCCTCAAGCTGGGAGCCAGGCTGACAAAGAGCCTCTCTTTGGATTGTTGCTTATCACCATGCAAATGGAAAGAGTGAGTATGAATGTCATGCTGACTCCCAGCACTGTCCCTAGTAGGTAATGTGAAGTTGTGTCTCACAGCCCTGCCCCGCCCCCAAATTGAAAACCCACAACTATACCTGCCATCAAGACCTTAGCAGACAGCAGGAGACACATCCAAAGGCACTAGTGATTAGAGCTTTGCTCCTGATTCAGCGCCCTGAAGAGCCTTATTTACATGATGCCCATATAGCCAGATCACCTAGCTGAAAAGACACAGAAGTCTTCCATACCCTTTCACATCCTCCAGGTCTCCTGACAAGTTAGAGGCCAATGGTGAGGTCATCCCTGCTGAGCCCCTAACAATGGAACAGCCAACAGCCGGGCAAGGCTCAGTCCAGCCAATGATGGCAGGCGCCTTTTGACAGAGGGGATCACAAATCCTATATAAGAAGCTCTGTTGCCTCTAAAAATCCTGTAGGGCCATGCTCCAAGACTGAGAGGTCAGCAATAAACAGATGTGCCAATATGCCAGCAATGAGGTTCAGGACACACTACCCCACACAGGACGAGAAGAGGCCAACTGTGACAACTAAATATACAACCATACACTGATGCCTGTGAGCTGATCACTTTGAGGAAGTGTAGACTCCAGAGAGCCTCTGGAAAAGCCGCATTTTAATAAAAGAAACTGGCCTTTTTGCATCAGTGCTATAGTGCAAATTGTCACACATGCTAGGTAAGTGTTCTACCGCTGTGAACTCACCCAGCTCAAAACTGCACACCCACAGGGAAGGTTTCGTTAGCAACTGAGTCCACACACATCAGCCATGAGGCAACTTTTATCACTTAGGCTATTTTATTCTGCCTACGAGATGTACCTTCCATATATTTGCTTCTCCTGCCCTCCAGTAGCTTGCGACTACTTCTTCCCTAGACGCCCTATGCCCATAGCCTTTTTGGTACCTCACGGTACTATCTGACCTCGTCTCTTTTCTAAGTTTATCTGAGGAACTCTCATGCACAGGTTGATAAATAAAATCTCATATGCAGGTTACAGTCATATCTAGGAAAGTAGCTGAACATACAAGAGGCAGGAGTGGGATTCAGAGACACCTGGCAAGTTTAGAGTCCTCTATTCTCTTGTTTGCCTCATCTGAATTTGAACAGTTGTTAACCTGTGATTCAATGAAGCATGACTTCTGTATGTTGCCAAGACTCAGCTTTTGATTGCAAAGAAAAATCTCTGCCTCTGTTTTCAGGGTTCACATCTGCATCCCATCCCTTTGCCCAGCACTCTAAATACTAAAAAGCAGTAGCCATACCTTTGCAATGTAAGATGACATTTGTAATGCCTTTCCTCAATCTTTATCTCTATTTTAAACAATGTTTATTATGTTAAAATTAACATAAGGTGTTGTAGATTAATTTGCAGCAAAGCAAAACTTGTATCTGGAAAGAATATGAAGGAACTGAGTGGAGGTGCCTGAGGATCGTTTCAGTGGTCTGGAGAATAAGACAAAGGGAGACATATATCTTGGGTGAAGGAAGACCCTTCTCAGCATTCACCCTCTGTGGTCGTTTGAATAGACTCATGTGTATGAATGTTTGACCCATAGGGAGTGACACTATTAGGAGGTACGGCTTTAATTAGAGTCGGTGTGGCCTTGTTGGAGGAAGTACATCACCTTGGAGGAAGGCGCTGTGGTCTTACATGCTTAAGCTAGTGTGGCAGTCTCCTGCTGTCTGCAGATCAAGACAGAACTCTCAGCTCCAGTAACATGTCTGCCTGTACGCTGCTGTGCTTTCCACCATGCTGAAAATAGACTAAACACCTGAAGGTGTAAGACACTCCAATTAAATGTTTTCTTTTATAAGAATTCATAGCGTCTCATCAAGGCAATAAAAACCTAGCTGTGACACCTTCCCCCTCTTATCTTATTCCACATCCTTTGCTTTCCACAAAAACCTTTTGCACCTTATAGGCCCCAGAAGACAAAGATTTGAGGTCACAGATCCCCTATCTCCTCAAAACTGACATCCCTGGAATGAGCCTGATTCTGTCTTGCCAAATCCACACCCCATGTATTTCTTGTCAAGTGCTCAGTAATAGAACAGAGTGAGCACCTTTCTCTTCCCTCCATCACCGCAGGCCTGCCTTTCCACTGTCACAGCTGAGACAGAAGAGGTGACTCCAAGTAGGGTCAGACTTTATTGCAAAGCAAGGCCTCTTTTAGATAGTAATTTTAAAAAATATGGTCTTAACATTTTTTGGTCAAAAAGAATATCTAGTAAATAACATTTTACAATAAAAGAAGCAATGAGTTGTTTGTTTTTAGAGTAGTGATTGTTTCTGAAAATGAAAAGTTTGAGGAAATTTCCTAACAAATTTGATATTCACTTCCCACCATGACCATCCAGGATGCCTCAATTCAAAAGTTAGTATAAAGAAAATGTAGATAGCATTCTACAGAGTGCCATGTTCAAAAGACTGTCTTCATTTCCAGTGTAAATAGCTCAACATTTACAGAATGAATGACCAAGACTGGATCTGGTAGCACACACCTACAATCCTAGAGTTCTGGAAGCAGACACAGAAGAATGGGGACTTCATGAATTTCAGGCCAGCCTGGGCTACAAAGAGAGCTGCTGTCTCAGGATAAACAATCCTTATTCTTTGTATTTCAAAGCCCTCTGAAGTGTTTCTGTAACACACTTACGCTTCTGTGACAAGGATAACACCAAAAGAAACTTTCTGTACAGAAAGGTACCTGCCTGCTGAGCTGTGAAAAGGTCATTACTGAGTTGAAGCACTTGCACAATTGTTCAGGTGATCTTGCTATCACAACAATGTAAAACGTTTAACCATTTCCAAACACTGCGCTCATCTTATAATTGATTACTAAAGACCTGACAGGCTATGGTCAAATAGAAGGGGAGGAGGACCTCCCCTATCAGTGAACTAGGGGAGGGACTTGGGGGAGAAGAAGGGCAGGATTGGGAAGAGACTAAGGAGGGGGCCACGGCTGGAATACAAATTGAATAAATTGTAATAAATGATAATAAAAAATTAAATGCAAAAAAGAGAATTCACCAAGAAAAACTAATCAAGCTGCCCCCAAAAAAATTACTTGAATAAGAGACTGTATTATAAGGCTCATTGATGAACAAATCTTTCCATTTCAAAATAAAGGAAACTAAATATAAACACAGATGTAGATGTAGCAATGGCGGCGGCACTTCTTTAGGAGATTAGAAAGTAGAACACCAAATGAGAAACTTGAGTATTGGGTTAGATGCTTGACACTAGAGAAGTTTCTAATAATATGCACTTAATATATGTTTTATTGCTAAGTGAGACCATTTAACTAAAAAAAATTTCATTAAACATTAATGCACTTGGAGAGCTAGGAAGATGGCTCAGTGATTAAGAGAAGTGACTGATTTTCCAGAGGGCCTGATTCAGTTCCTAAAACAAGTCTGATATACCACAACCATCTATAATCCAGATCTGGAGATCCAATGTCCTCTTCTGGCCTATGTGGGTACCAGGTATACATGTGGTAAACAGACATACATGCTGTCAAAATACCCGTACACACAAAATAATTTAGGCACTTTAACACAGTATATGTCATTCATACCCAAGGTCTGGATCCTAGAGTCATATCTGTACACTCTTGCACTGCTTACAGTCTAGTGTTTGGTCATCTCTACGTCCGCTGGTATTACTCTATTACAAATGGTTGCTGACCCAAACGATCTATTATTTGGTGGTCTGGAAAAACAGGGGAACAAGTATTGGAGCTACTCAGAACAGAAATAAGATAGAAGAGTCCAACAAGTCCTTGAGAGAGTCAGGTGCCCCTGCCCAGATCCAGGAGTACCTCACAGAGGACAAAGAAGCCAAGTGGTCCTCCAAAAACTCTTTAAAGTGCCTCTTTCTAGGTTGACCCATGAGTCCAAAGGGCAAGGCACTTTGGAGCATTATCTGGTGAGATGCCCTCCTCAAGAAGCCATGTGTCAGGAAATATCATCAGGCAGTTTCTAAACTAGTCCACAATCTCTATTCTCTTGAACTCTGAGACCCATCAGGTCCACATCAATGAACAATGTTAAGAAGCCTGTAAGATACTGAACAAACACAGCAACACCTTCTGAGTTTTCCAGTACATGCTGTTAACTCTATGGCCTCTGGTATCAGGAACACACGGTAAAGAGTAGTGATGGTTTCTCTTGCATTTGTCTTTGATGGCATCCCAAAGGATGGTTAAAATGGTGAGAAAATTAGGGATATGGGTATGTGGTCATAAAGATAATACACACTAGAGGTAGAAGACAGAATAGAAAGCAAAGACAGAGGAGGAAAAATGAAGCCCTGAACTGAATGATGTATTGGTCAAACTACTTGAATTTAACAGATTGAGGGGGCCCAATCTTTCTTCATAAGGCTTCTAAAGAGAAAAAACAAGGTTTTGGGTGAGTAGCAGACTAACCAGTTAGAGGAACCATAAGATGTGGGTCATCTTGATTGCTGACCTAGCAACTATAACATGGCGATATTCGTTATATCCTTAATTATCTTCAATTATTTTATTTTTGAAAGATTATTAATTTTCTATTTATTTACTCCTTTATTCATTTAGTTAGTGTGTGTGAGGGTGTGCGCATGTGTTTGTGTTTCTGTGAATGTGTGTGCAGGTGCCTACAGAAGAAGCCAGAAGACATCAGAGCACCCTGACAGGTGCTCTCAAAATCAAACTAGGAGCCTCTGGAGGAGGAGGAAGCATTCATTCATTCATTGGTTCATTCATTCATTGTTTTTTTGAGATAGGGTTTCTCTGTGTAGCCTTGGCTATCCTGGACTAGCCTCGAACTCACAGAGATCCATCTGCCTCTGCCTCCTGAGTGCTGGGATTACAGGCTTGCACCACTGAATCCAGCTCAGGAAGCATTCTTAACAACTGACCTATCTCTCCAACCCCATCTTCAATTATTTTAAATATAAAGCAACACCAATGAATTTTTATATCAACTGATATCAATATGGAGAAGCAAAAAAGTAGAAGGAAACTTGAACCTCAGCCAAAGTTATTTCTAGAAAAGAAGGTTCTGGAGAGATTCCATGCTCTATATGCTTAAGGAGATCCAGGCAAGAGATGCTAACAACAGCCTTGAGCAGCAGAGTACCCTGGTCAGCTTCAGGGATCTTCAGTATGCTGCTGTAATAGTGTGCATTTGAGGTCTCTTCTAGCAGTTCAAATAACTGTTGTACAACGGGACTTATGTTATACTTGAAATACATTTGGGGTTCTTATAATTAGCAGGATAATGTAGCTAAGCCTCTTGGCCTTTTATGCCATGGTTTCACTATCCATAAATTAGACAAAGAGTAAGACCAGCTTACTAGAGCTCTTTAAGGTGTATGCTAATACATTAAAGGCTTAGCAGATACGGCCTTCACCCCCTGCAGACACTTTTCTAAACTCCTGGGCAAGTCCTCTCACTGAAGACAGTGTGCTTCTCTGTGCCATTAGCTTGACAGGTGGTTTGTGGGTATAACTTCAGCACAGGCTTTCAGCATATACCTTAGAGAAACTTTCAGCTTCTACCACGTGAAGACTATGCCCCTCATGGCTGCTGCTTCTTTGGTCTTGGTTCAAGAACAGACATCAAGTCTGCACAATGTCAAGCGCCTTCTTTGCTGCAGCCGTTGACTTTGCGGCTTGTTTATTACGACACAAGAGTAAACTGACAGTATGCAGTGTTGGAATATGATTCAGAAATCTGCATTCCCAGGCGACGCCCAGTCGTGGAGATTGTACGTCATTACACTGTCACTGTTCTAAAGCCAGACTGATTTAAAAATAACTTCCCAAATTTTACCTTGAAAAGCACATTTACAGCTGGTTGGCTTTGGGTAAATTATCCCATCTTTCTCTTGAACATTGGCTTGAAAGATTAGCCACTGTGGCGCACAGCAGGTCCCTGGGTTGGGCTGGTCTAAGATCTGGAGAGGACAGGAACCCCACAAGGAGAGCAACAGAACCAGAAAATTTGAACACAGGGGTCTTCCCAGAGACTCATACTCCAACCAAGGACTATTCATGGAGATGACCTGGAACCCCTGCACAGATGTAGCCCATGGTAGTTTAGTGTCCAAGTGGGTTCCATAGTAATGGGAACAGGGACTGCCTCTGACATGAACTGATTGGCCCGCCCTTTGATCACCTCCCCCTGAGGGGGGAGCAGCCTTACCAGGCCACAGAAGATGACAATGCAGCCACTCCTGATGAGATCTCATAGACTAAGATCAGAAGGAAGGAGAGGAGGACCTCCCCTATCAGTGGACTTGGGGAGGGGCATGCGTGAAGAAGGGGGAGGGAGGATGAGACAGGGAGGGGAGGAGGGGGCCTATGGGGGGGATACAAAGTGAATAAAATGTAATTAATAAAATTAAATTTAATTTAAAAAAGAAAGATTACCATGCCACTTAATGCCAGCTACTTCTGCGCAAGTCTCTTTTAGATAGATTTCCCTCCTGTCTTCTCTCCTAGGCTCCCCTGTGTACTTTCATACCAGCCTACACCATGGCCTTCTCCACAGGCTTCTCAAACAGCTCTGTCTAACATACTCTTACTCTCCATGTGATACTGAACTTCCATTTCACTATATAGTTAGACCTAACTCCAAACCAATGAGTTTCTTTCCACTGACAAATAAATTTTTAGTTCTTCAAGGCAGGAGCTGTCTCCAGTGACCTTTGTTTTCCACCATGTCTATTATGGAGTAGAAATGATTGTGAAGAAGAGCTTTAACATCGAGCCAACAGATATCATGCAGATATCCTGGGGGGGGGAATACCTGAGAATTTGTCCACTGTCCTTGAGACGGTGGACAAAATAGTGAACTGACCTTTCGCCGTCACATCTTTTTGTTGGTATGATCGATGATTATCACAGATACACTGTAGTTGCCTCCATGCTTGAAGACTTGTTAAAAATCAATCTATCCTGCCCTATTTTCTTTGCCATGAAAAATGACATGATCCCTGCTCAGGTTTCAGCATGTCGCACTGGCAAATACAGATACCTCATCTCTTTGCCCACAGCTTAAAACCAATGGAGACAATTTGTTTGTCACTCAGACAACTCGAGAGTCACAGAGGTGACTCCACTTTTCTCTTTGGTTATTTCTCTTTGATCAAATGGACAACTATGAAAATGTCTCTAGGCATCATCTGATTCTTCTACTCACTATTTTTGACATTGCTTAAGAGTAATACTTTCAGTATCAGTGCTGGGAAGGCAGAGACAGAGCTCTGTGAGTTCAAGGCCATCCTGGTCTAGATAGCAAGTTCTAGGCCATCCAGGACTACACAGTGAGACCCTGTCTCAAACAAACAAGTAAGTAAGCAAACAAATAAACAAACACTGAGAAAGGCAGTTTCTTCTGGTTCAATATTGTAAATAGTCTGAGTATTTTAAATCTATTTCATATGTTTAGATGAAATTCACATAAGCATCTTTTAAAGAAGATTGAGCTGTTAAGCAACATTTCTTAAAGATACGCGTGATCTTCCACCTTATAACTCCATGCTTGGGCAATGCCCAAAAGAAACAATTGTCTGCAGAAGACTTATATAAAAATTCTCTTTGTGGCTCCAAGTGATCCAGTGACCAATAACAGGAAAACTGAAAAACTGTATCAAGTGGCAGTTATATAAGATGCACATCTTTATAATCTGAGCAGTTGGGAGGCTGAGACATGATAATAGGTTCAAGGAATGCCTAGGCCACACAGTGAGTTTAAGGCCAGCCAAGATTACAGAACGAGTCTCTCTCTCCTCTCTCTCTCTCTCTTTCTCTCTCCTGCACATGCACACACACACACACACCAGAATTTATAAAGAATTTATAAAGCATGTTAAATTCATGTAGAAAATTACATAATTGTAGAAAATGTCTTTTAAGCATAATTTTGAAGGAAAGAAGCCAAACTCAAAGAAACAAATCTCTACATTGCACTATTTGTGTGAGGCTTAAGACTAGGCAAAATGTATGTGTGGGATGGAAGTTAGACTAGTATGTCTTGGGGGTTGGGTGGATACTGACTTGGAAGGGGCAGAAATGGAGGTATTGGGGCTTTTAGTAATGTTCATCTCAGTTGGGTGATATATAGACATATATGAATGTATATATGTATATAACTATACAGGTACATATAGAGTTCTGCAAGTTAGAGACTGCAACTTGGTGTGTAATATATGCTATGATTTGACATTATTTTAAAGGCAAATGAAAATCTCACATGGACTCAGGAATTAGATATGAATATTTACAGCTTCTGTGTTCATACCTTGCCACATCTAACTTGTTAAGTCCCGCTAGGTAACGATCCAAAGCACCATAGCTAAGCAACAAAGGGTTAAGCTTCCCCGCGGAGCTTGGTCTCTTCTAAAGGTTTCAGTTACTTAGAAGTCTCATCAAGGAGCGCTCAGAGACACACATCAACAAGGCCAAGCGTTTTAATGCACCGACTGCTAAGTATCCATCAGGGCTGCGTCCTCTGCCAGCCTGTCTAAAGATTGACAAGATAGTGTTAATGCCACAGCAAAGGAAATGGAAAGAAAGGCAGGTGCTGACCCACACAACAATGAGGCCCTATTCTCTCCGCGCACCTGAGAACACCACTGAACCTTGCCATTGTTCAGCAGCAGAAACTTTGCGGTTTCTCTCAGCCTTAGCTCCTGGTCATGGGACCACAACATTTCCTTACATGCTAACCCTTCCCTGTGCCCCTTGCCGATGGACTCCTTCACGCCGTGTCATCCAGACTGACCAACCAGAGGCCATCCTGCGTCTTCTCCTCCCCTCGTTCTGAGCTGTTAACTTTTTAAGTTTTGGTATTGTTTTACTTCAGAATGAAAGGGAGGGAAAGAGCTGTCTAAGTCCAGGCGCAAGCTGTACAAAAGATCGTCTGTGCAAAGGCAGAGGTTAGCAGGACAAACAGCCCTGGGGTTTAGGGGAAAGCCTGTCTGATTCAGAGAACCGACAGGGAAAAGCTGAGCACGTGGGAGGTGTGGAAAACCCACTCTCTGGGACTGTGTTACTTTCTGGCCTTCCCAGTCAGCTGGTGCACAGTCAGCCCTGGTGGCTGAGCAAGCACAGGGGATAAAAACAGCTGTGTCCGGCTTTGAGTTTTGGGGTTCCGGAGACCAAATATAAACTCAAAGACTCTTTCATTGTTACAAATTGCTTCTTGTACTGCACCTACATCAAACTGAAAAGGGAACCCAGTCTTTGGAGGCTGCCTGGATGTTTCTTTGGGTACAACACAAACCACAGAGTTACCTGTAAACTGATTTTACAAAAGGTGGCTGGAGGCATCAAAATATCCTGAGCTGGTTTTCTGTAAGGCCTGGGGAAAAGGCTTACTCTTCAGACTCAGCAAGGGGTTGCTGCTGGAGGTCCCGTTTACTTTAACATCCCCAACGGACCCCGATCCTCTGGGCACAGTCAGTTCCGCTTTCTTTTTGTAGCTGTTGTGTTTAAGACAGTGAGAAGAATTGTAGAGATTAAAAAGTATACAACACGTGAGAATAAGTGAGAACGTGGCCAGCTGGTCTACTCAAACAGGGAGCAGTCTCTCCCACAGAGTGTTCATGTCGGAGAAAGAACAGCTTTATCCAGGGTGTACAATGCACGGCTTTAACTAAAGCAGGGAGAGATGCTCTATACTCATCGATCGTTTTTGGTTCAAATATTGGCGTGTATCACAATAGCTAGACATATATACTTAAACACTGAGATCTAGAACTTTAAATCAGTGGAGCAGGCACGAGCCTTGGCAATGACTCTGTGACACCTTCCAGGTAACTCAGATGTCGAGGCCACAGATCATTTGGTGAGGCTCTCGAGCTGTCATCACATTTCACCTGTGTCAAACTGCTAGTTCAGGCCCATTTTTACTGAATTGCACAGCTTACAAAATAAGATGGAAACTTGAGAGTTGGGAGAACTCTTAACTCTTCCCCACTGTTCCCAGCACTAAGCCGAAGGAATGTTCTCACCTATTGTCAGATCAAGGGCCAAAGGTTAGTCATCCTGCCTACTGACCAAGTCAATGTCAATCTCACCTCATCCCACCTATGCTTTAGAAACTCTTCCACTGAGCATGTGCAAAAAGTGAAAACATGCTGCAGTCATCTGGGAAAACTGAGGACCTATTTACTCCGTCTAATAATTCCACCAGAGCATGATATGCCTCCCACAATCACCCGAATCTTTAAAAGAAGATTTTGAAGGGGTGCCACCATCATATTTAGAACACTCTGTCTTCCCACAGTTCATCTTTGCACAGCCCCCCCCCCACTCACACACACACAAAGCACCGATTGGGTGTTCTCAAGATAAGAATGTGCCATTATTTCTAGGGAAGACCCCAAATCAGTAGGAGCCCCTGGCAAGCTATAAAGTACCGTATGAAGCAGAGTGGAGCAGCTTCACTGACTTCTTTTTCCCTCGGGCTTCCCCACTTGCCCTGCGAAAGTTGTTCCAACAGTCGTTCCCCGGTGAAAGGGCTTCGGAAACAGGAGCAGTTCTCAGGGAAGGGAGAGTGAAGTGTTGATAGGCTGACCTGCAGGGCACAAAAGCCCACTGACAGATGGGATGAAAAAAAAAAGTGCGGAGAGGATTAAACACAACAGAATTTTCTAAGTAGTAAAGGCAATAATAAGTCCCTCTGGAAAGGTCCTCTGTGTGCCAGTAAGTGCCATTTGACCCATCCAAGATCACAAACACACAAAGTGTGGGGCAAACAAAATGTCCAGCACACATTTGGGTGGAGGAGGTGATTAGCCATCTATCAGGCAAGAGCAGTAGGCACTGCCAACCCACCTCCAGAGCCTCTGGAGACTGTATTTTGAAAAGCCTGAAAGAGTTAAGCTGATTTCAACACACACACACTTATCCCTGGGATCTGGAAGGCAATTATAGTCATCTTTCATGAGTAGACCATCCCACAAACATTACTTGCTGTTCTTATGCCTGAGAGTTGAACCAAGTTCTGGTGCAGAAAATAGCCTGTTTGTCAGTTTCCTCTATTCTTGTGAAAGAGGGGGCCCTGGGAGCCAAGGCTGTGTGACTTTGATTCGCTTTGAAATTGTCAGAGAGAGGAGAGAAGGCTGCAGGCACCAGAGGTCTTAGAAAGGAGAGCAGGTAGCTGAGGAGGATGGACACACCCCTTTAGGGAAAGCTACTTCCGGAATCCCCTAAACCAGTTACACATTGAAGCTATGCCAGCACTTCAGAGATACTTTGAGTCATTCTTTCTGTTCTGGTTTTCCAAGCCTCACTCTCCCTTCTTTTATATTACACTGAAACAGAGTAATGGAAAATACACAGACCAAGTGGAAATCTGCATCATGACCCTTAGGAAAAGTACAATGTCCATTGAAAGATGCCCAGGGAGCACACGGCCAATTGGGAGTACACTGTGTGCCTTACCGATGACTTGCTCAACGGTCTCTGAATCACTCCTATAAAGAAAAGGCAAACATACCTGTCTCCTTTCAGACTCAGACTGCCAGGCCCAAAAACACATGTGAGCATCTGAAGCTACTAATAGGCATCCAGTCCTCATTAAAACCATGTGGGGCACAGTGGCAAGGAGCTGTGCACTGCAGTCTGGCTTGCTTCTCTCTCTTCCTATCTTGTTTTGCTTTTGTTTTTGAAGCAGGAGCTTGCTATGTAGTCCTGGCCTAGAACTCACTGTGTAGATGAAGCTGGCCTCAACCTCCCTCTCGTTCTCCTGCTCTTCCTTCTTAAGCACTGGGATTCATGGGTGCACACCCCCCACACAGTAAACACACCAAGCTACACAGTCCTTTTCTTTCCCCTCCCTCCTTCTTCCCTCTCTCCCTTCTTCCCTTCCTTTCCATCCTTCTTTCCTCCATCCCACTTTCTCTTTCTCCTTCCTTCCTTCCTTCCATCTTTCCTTCTTTCCTTCCTTCCTTCCTTCTTTCTTTCTTTCTTTCTTTCTTTCTTTCCTTCTTTCTTTCATGTATGACACTTGAGAATTGAGTCTAAACTCCCTGATTGCTTAGCAAGTACTCCTACCATTGAACCGTGCTGTCCTGTTCCCTCTTCTTATCTGGACATGAAGGCACTTCAGTGTATCTTACTTCTGGAATATGCCTGTGTAAATCCTTGAAGACTGAATGGGACACAGTCAAGAACATAGGATGAGTTAATGATGTATCCTTGATGAGAAAACACCATGCAGAGTAAAAAAGATGCCAAAAAAAACCACGCCAATGTAATTATCATTTGGTCACAGGATGAATGCCCTTCATTGAGAGGCTGACATTAGATAGATTCTATCTCCTTCAGATAATGATGCCAGCGTCCTTTTACCTAGTTAAATGTAAAAATTTTTCCTTCCTACTTAAACATTTGGTTGTATGTTTGTATATATATATGTGTGTGTGTGTGTCTAAGGCAGGAAAATCTATGAAGAAATTAAAGCTATCTTGTTTATAATAAATAAAATGTAGATTTGCTTAAAACATAGGAAACTGTGAATCAAAAAATACTTGTTGGTCAGGTATAGAGGCAAATGCTTATAACTCCAGTCTTTAGGGTTAGAAGGGTCCTGAGTTTGAGAGAAATCTAGCCCTATATAGTAGGAACTTGTCTCAAGAGAGAAAGGGACTGGAGATGTATCTCAATGGCAATACACTTATCTAGCATACTCAAGACACTGAGTTCATTCTGCAGAAAGAAAGAAAAAGAAAGAGGAAAAAACTTTGTTGATTAAAAGATACCTTTTAACTGAACATCAGAGAGTCCATGTGATTCAATCCAACATGTATGCATGATGGCCATTATAAGGCAGTGCTCTACCTCCAAGCTACCTCGAAAGGCTGCCTTGAATCCTGAGGCTGGGAATCTGCATGCCATTTCTTTGTTGCTGTGAGTGATCTATCTATAAGGATGGTCAGTAGGATGAGAAGAGAAAGAAGGCCTGCTTCTCTGTTGGCATGAGGTTCCACCAGGCATGCCCCTGTCCTTCTCCTTCACCTCACAGTAGACCAGGAACTATCCCAGCTAGGGTTTCTATTCTGTGAAATGCCATGACCAAAAGCAAGTCTGAGAGGAAAGGGTTAATCTGGCTTACAGTTCCACACCATACTCCATCACTCAGGAAGTCAGGACAGGAACTCAAACAGGGCCAGAACCTGGAGGCAGGCGCTGATTCAAAGGCCATAGGGTTCCACATACTGGCCTGCTCCCCATGGCTTGTTCAGCGTACTTGCTTAAAGAACTCAGGATTGCCAGCAGAGAGGTGGCACCACCCATAGCAGGCTGGGCCCTCCCCGACCCATCACCAATTAAGAAATGCTCTTCAGCTACATCTTTTTTTAAAATTCCTATAAATTTCTCTTTTTTAACTTTTATTAATTACACTTTATTCACTTTGTATCCCCCCATAAGCCCCCTCTCCTCCCCTCCCAATCCCACCTTCCCTCCCCCTTCTTCACGAATTCCCCTCCCCAAGTCCACTGATAGGGGAGGTCCTCCTCTCCTTCCTTCTGATCTTAGTCTATCAGATCTCATCAGGAGTGGCTGCATTGTCTTCCTCTGTGGCCTGGTAAGGCTGCTCCCCCCTCAGGGGGAGGTGATCAAAGAGCAGGCCAATCAGATTATGTCAGAGGCAGTCCCTCTTCCCATTACTAGGGCACCCACTTGGACACTAAACTGCCATGGGCTACATCTGTGTAGGGGTTCTAGGTTATCTCCATGCATGGTACTTGGTTGGAATATGAGTCTCTGGAAAGAACCCTATGTTCAAATTTTCTGGTTCTGTTACTCTCCTTGTGGAGTTCCTGTCCTCTCCAGATCTTACTATTTCCCACTTCTTTCATGAGCTCCATGCACTCTGCCCCATAGTTGGCCATTACAGCTACATCTTATTCCACAAGTCTCAACTGAGGTTCTCTTCTTTCAGATCGCTCTT
Source organism: Psammomys obesus (assembly GCF_907164565.1). NCBI lineage: Eukaryota > Metazoa > Chordata > Mammalia > Rodentia > Muridae > Psammomys > Psammomys obesus. The sequence continues at coordinate 3,580,405 of NW_026585504.1, forward strand.
ACTTATGTCAAGTTGATATAAAACTGGCTAACACAGGAGCTCATCCTTCAGTTTTGGTTTGCAGAGTTTATTTATTCTTTTCCTATGTTCTAAAGCTAGTCTCATTTGGTTCTCTCAGGACCAGCTCTGCAGGAAGTCTCTTCTAAGCTTCTCCTGACCCAGATCCTTCCTTTGTTCTCATACCCCAAAGAGAAACACAGTGGTTGCTTATAGTAGCTTTTATTTATCTAACAAATTCTAATTTTCTAATTTCTGTTTAACACGTTCTATATATTAAAAATGGTCTGTGTCAAATAACATGAGTGGGGTTTTTTTGTTTGTTTGTTTTGTTTTTTGCCTTCCTGATTGAACTCTTATTGATACATATGTGTACATATTTAAAATGTATACTTCATGCATGTCCCCAGTATATATGTAGAAAGACAAGAGAAGAATAGAAAAGTCTAACATGAAAATGACAGTGTACAAATGTTCACAGAGTCAAACAATGAAGACTATTTATTGAGTGTATTTCTCCAAGCTTGACTTCCCCTAAGGCAATTGAAAAATGTATCCAAATGGCAAAAAACAAACAAACAAACAAACAAACAAACAAACAAAAACAAACATGTTATTTTATAGGAACACAGTTAAAGATCAACAGGCTATCACACTGCCAAACCAGAAAGACTTTGATGATAAGTAGTGAAAAAATAGTGAATCTCTCCTTTTTCTCTTGAGTTCTTTGTAGGGGAATATGCGTATCTGATATTGATCTGTATTTTACATCCTGCCCAGATTTGACACCAGTGGCTCTCAGAGGCGTTCACCCCAAGTAAAGGGGTATTCACTTCCGGCATTATGCTCGCCTGCCCTCAGCAGGCATGTACTCTGTGGGTATCTGTCCCTCCTTCATCCTGTGGGGATGTCATCCTTTACCCAGTCGCCCACACTAGCTTACTCTCAACTCCTCGGGACTGTTGCCAAGATACTCAAATTTCTCCAATGCAAGGAAGCTTTGGTGTGGTCGCTTTTTCTGTCGCTAATTTTAACACAAAGACAATTCAGTAACAAAGAGAAGGTTTCTTAAAGGTCTCAAGAAAAAATGTGTAGTTCCTACCCAGAGGATATACTGAGCTCAAATCCATTTCAAGAAAATAATCTGCACTACCCATACCGCATTGAATAGATGGACTTTTAAAAATCAAGACATTGTCATTTTTCCTTAAGGAAGTTAACATGCACACAGTAAGCAGATGCCCCCCACCATATAAGGCCGGGGCATGCCTTTTTCCTCCCTGTGCTTATACATAGTGTCAAACATCCCTCATCGAATATGCAACCCAATATTAAAGTTCAATGGTGTATTAAATTAACATATACAAAGTCCCCGATATCCAGACATCTATGAAGAGTGGGGACGATCAGCAATGTAAACTCTTTGAATAGGCTAAGTGTCCCATCGTGTCTAACCTAGTTGGAAACATGACTTTGCAGCCTACCCAGCATATTGGGAAACTCTGAGACTCGATTCTCTGCTGGAGCTACTTCAATTACAATTACTTCCCAATTACAGAAAGTTCTTAGCTTATGATACAGGACACGTAAGGACCCCACAGTTTCCAAACACAAATCGCATCTACACCTCTCTGCCAGGTACAGCAAAGGATATGCCTGGAGGGTTAGACTGCCCAAATCCTTGCCCTTGTGCTGATCAACATGGATGGCCCCAGCAGGAGTGGACCCCACTGCCCAGTGTCAAAACACACTCAATAAAACTTTGTCTTGGCTTTTTTTTTGTCTCACATCACAACTCCCACAACTTCCTTCCTAGAATCACTCTGAAATGAAGGCTTAGGCCCACGTTCTTGCTTTGAAGTTTGCTCTGGAGCACTCAAGCAGAGATAGCCACACCAGGGACTCCCTGGTGTGAACATTGCCATGTCCCTTGTTTACTGCCTGATCTCCTCCTGGGCCAACATCAAGCCAACTCCACAGCCCACCCTCTGTCCTGGGGAGATGGTTTCTAGACCACTTCATGTGTTCCATAAAGCGTATTAATTTTCAAGTACATTTAACGTCTAAGGAACACATATAGTAACCTTGACAAGCGCACACTCCCATATTGTTCTGAGAAGCAAATACAGAAACAGAATTCCAGCTAAGGAAAATGCCCACAAAAATAGACGGAAACCTGATATCTCTTTTGTAAAATAAGCTATCAAAAACTGTAGATGGTGTATACATTTCACTTAGTCAATGGCAGGTATTAACTGGACTCTGACCTACCTTTTTATCTTAAAATAGTAGGATAACTGTCCAGGGAGAGCTCAGGACCTGTGCTGTGTGGCCAGTTTCATCCACTGACTGTAGAAAGAACGGCAGGCGCTCACAATCTCACCCTGCCACCCTGTAGCTTCTACAGATTCTCAAACACATTCCCTCCAAATGCGATGGATTTAACATGTCACTTTGTGTCACCTCCAGATATAACTAAGAGTGTTGAGACCCCCTGCTTCTTTGACAGATGACAGTTATCATCTGTGCCCCACAGAGCTGATTTAAAGCTCTATCTGCAGGGATTCCTATCTGTGTGGCAAGCTAAGGCTTGCTGAGGGTGCATTTGACAACGTGCTGCCTGGCTGCAGTGAGCGGTGACACATGATGGGGAGGACATGCCACCCTGAACGCTGCCCCAAATATGCTGACAGCAGACAACCTCTGGGGGTGGCACTGGGCCTGTCACTTTTAAGATCTGAGTTGCCCAAATCTTCCAATAACTACAGGAACCTGGGTCATGGCCTTGATTGCTCTGTAGTCTTGAATCTCACAGGAACCACTCGTGTATCCCTTCTGATTCTCAATCTAAAAAGAAATGAAATAGCGCCTACTTCAGAGGGAAAGAGGTAAAATCTTGAACAATCCTGTTTTATTTTCATTTTTTTAAGGAGGGGGGAGGAATGAAAATGAAAGAAATCTCTGTCTAGGGTACAAGAACATTTTCGTACAGAAATGGTAAATAGTGGAAGTAAAACATGTTATGGGAGTCTGTGCACCAAAGCTGGCATCTAAGAAAAAAGAAGAGAAGGAAAAGGAGGAGGGAGGGAGGGAGGGAGGGAGGGAGGGAGGGAGGGAGGGAGGGAGAGAGGGAGGGAAGAAGGGAGAGAGGGAGGGAGGAAGGGAAGAAAAGATTAAAAATTCACATACAATTTTTTATGGAAAAGGGATAAAAGACTGAGTAGAGAAATGTATGTGTGTACTCTGCACCTTCACAGAAAACATGTATACGCATCCGGAGGCCGGAAGTGGATATGGTATCTTCCTTCATCACTCCCTGTCTTGTTTTTAGAGAGATGGTCCTTCACTGAACCTGAAGATGACAATTTGGCTAAACTGGGTGTCCAGTGAGCTGGAACCTGCCTATGTCCACTCTTTCCTCTTCAACACTGGGGTTACAGGCCCATGCTGCTGTGGCCAGCTTTAATGTGGGTGTCAGGAATTCAAACTCATGTCTTCATGCTTGCATAGCAAGCAGGTTAGCAGCTGAGCTCTCTTCCCAACTCCTGAATAGAATATTTTTTAAAAATTGCTCTACAAATAGGGAACGACCAGAAAAGTTAAAAACTTGCAGAGAGCAATCAATACGAAAACTTAAGCAATATCATATACTGTGCAAATGACACTGACGTTGGCTGGTTCTTCTGGTCAGTTGTGCTTGGTTGTCCTTTTTGTTTGAGGGGACATGAAAGGAATCACAAACGTCCACTGAAGGTATCTTCAAACCTAATTATTTAATTGTGTCTTCCTATTAATCTTTAACATCAATTGATTATGAAGGCAATCACTGAACATTTAGTTAAGAATAACCTGGTAAATCCCCAACCATTTTTCTCTGCAAAATTTTCAGGCACAGCCACTGAACCTTCTATATTACCCAGACTGGTTCTAGCTGCAGGTTTCCTTGTTTAAGAGGCTGTATCTGTGTTTTGGCCTTTACTTCCCGAAGTGTCCCGTAGTACAGAGTCCCGGGAATGGGGACTCTGCTCTCAACTCTGTCCTGAGAACATGAACTCATCTGGCAATATCTCTGAGAAGGTTCCTCGCGCCCTGACTCTGGGACTTTCTTATGAGAACAGGCTTTCTTTTAGACCCCACTGATGGTCACAAGCCAAGCCCTGATGCTCTTCAGACCCTCAGATGCTCTGCATTCGACTACAGCCAATGCCCTTCACTCAAGCCTAGCGCTTGTCAGGCGCGGCTTGGTTTCCTCTGTTATCTGTCTCTGTTATGTATTCTTCTGAAACATTAAATGTAGTGATTTCCGAAAGAGGTCCCTCAGTGCTGACCTTTCTGACGCAGTGAGCCTGGAAGCGGCCAGAGAGTGGACTCCCATGAAGGACACGTGCAAGTTCATGCACACCGAGTGGACTATGTATTCCTAATTAGATACCACAAGACTTCAGCCACGCGTGTGTCTAAGGCAGGAGAGTCGGAACCCTGGGGAGGATTTAGGGTAAGCCTTTGGCTATAACTGCAGATCTCAGTTTTCTTGTGTGGATCTTTGGATATATGTTCTCTAATATATATATATATATATTGGGAACCGCCATGTTAGGCAGTTTTAGTTAACCTTGAAAGTTAAAACCAATAATTAAAACAAAGCATTGTATCCCTTTAAAGCTCCCCATTCATCTTTTAAATACTTTCTTTGAGTTAGTCATAGGCTCAAACTCATTTGCACTGAAAATTTCTCCCCCAGGTTTCTCATATTCACAGAACCTCAGTGGTGCCCAGCTTTAATAAAAGTACCTTTTTTGGTCTATACAAACACCTTTGGAGGCTACTCCTAAACCATCCAAAAGCTGCCGCATGGACCACTGATAAGTACGTAAACTTGATTCTATAGCAAATTACTGGAAATTTTGGGTGAAACAGAGGCATATGGACTTACTACAACTTCTGATGCATTTCCACAGACTTGAAACAAACTTTTCATTGTCTGACAGTTCTCTAGGTCAGTCCCTCATGACATGCTTTGTATACTCCATGCGAGTCAACAGGGAACCCTTTTGTCATCCATTGGGCTACTATACAGTTCTTGCCACGAAACAAGCTGGATTGAAATGGGATGGCAACAAATTAAGAGAGTAGGAGGAAGCCACATACATAGGATCAAATCAAATAGAATTAAGTGGGTAGGAATGGCTTAGAATAATGGTGGTTTGCCAAAAATACCCAGCAGAACCTGCTTGAAACTTAGTTTCAGCTCTCAAATGAAGTTGGATTCATCATCCTAGATGTTCCCTATCCTCACTGTCTTCTCACTGGCTGAGCAGATAAATGTTTGGTAAATGTGTGGCTGGAAACACAGAATCTACACTCGTGTTTCATAAGAGTTCCCTGGGTAGAAACTGCTCACATCAGGAGGCTTCAGATTTATGCTTTCAGAGAGCTATTCATACTAATCTCCACCTTGCTCTTTATTTCACCAGGATTGCCTCAGTCTCTCCAAGTGCTGCATTTCTACTCAGTACTCTGCGAACTGCTAACAGAAGACTGCATCTTTCAAACCAATGTATATTGTCTTCCCAGAGCCTGTGCTTCTGAGGCTAGCCCTTTCCATCCTGAGATTCCCTTTTAAACAAAAAGGCTCCACTACTGATTCCTACTTAAGGCCCAGTTGTAGAAAACTTCTATTTGCTATGAATTTGCAGCCAGCCCCATGACTCATCCTGGGTTAAGCTGTTTCTTCCAGGCCGGTTCCAGAGACAACTGCTTCTGCTCTTGTGTATCCCTCATGGCAGAGAGTAAGAAAAGTAGACAACTTATCTCGCCCCAGTTAAGTTCACTGCAATGAGGCCTCTTTGAGCTCACACAAGTCAAGACAGTGAGTCCAGGGTCAACTTTGTTTCCAGTGCCTTGAAATTAGGTACCCTTGCCAGCATTTGAGAATCAAACCTGTTCTATCCGAGTCAATGTAGATGGCTCTACCTACATACTCTTAAATTCAAGGGTTTTTATAGCAGTTCCTTCTTAATTATCAAAAAGAAAAGCATTACTTGCTGTTGCTATGCTCGGATGGTACCTGAAATCATTTTTCTTGGGACCCAGAGGAGTGCAATGATGATTTTCTAGGGACATGTGAGTTCTTAACTAAAATTAAATCTGTCCACTGGTTTTATTCCCTTCTCAAAAATCTCTTCACTTCTTCCTTTCATCAGTCTAACAGATGAAACTCTCTTCAGCCCCTGAATCCCTTCATGTGATTAAGAACTCTGTAGTTCTATCCACTAACTCCAGTCCCTACGCACAGCAGACATTCTATGCTCTTTCTACCTTCTGAGACTTCCTACATTTCCTGTTTCCAGATGCCCCTGGTCCTGATTGTCCTAGAGCCCAAAGCACCTTATATTGCTTCCATCACTTCTTAGGGCAGCTTTTTGAGCTGCTGCTCAGCCTAGGTCTGAGCTTGGCCTCTTCCACTTTTAAATACTGCTTCTCCCACAACTGACTCCAATTTGAAAATGTCTGTAGTAAAGCAAGGTGGTTTGAAAAGGGAGTGGTGTGAAGCTGGTTTCTAGATAACCAGTTTTTATTCTCTTTGTGCATAGCTTCTATCAGTCAGTTCTTCAAATCAGAGATATTCCTACCAACAGCCAAGAGCTTTCAGCTCTGGACAGTTTGGTTTCACATGAAGGAAGACTTTTCCGGGACCTGATTTACATTCACATGGCCCAGGTACTCTCTGTTGAGAACCGAATTTCCAGGGTGAAATGTGTGTCTTGGCTGCTGAGAAGTCTTCGTGTCTCTAATTGTGCTTCTAGCTTGGAAGCTGTTGGGGTGCTTGGAGCAGCAGAGAATTCCTGATGTGTGATGCGACTACGGAAGCACTATTTCAATAGCAGAAGGCTAGCACATCTGATGGGCAGGCTGCCCACTGGGCCAGCTCGTCTGCCAACACTCCCACATATATTAAGGTTCTTTTGTGAGATAAAGAGGCTGGACACCTGGATCCTTCCAAAAACAAAACAAAATTAAGGCTGCAATTACCTGTCTGCTATGTGCAAGGCAATCTACCCCGCTCTCCTTTGGCTTTTGCTGGTGACAAGCAGATGTCACCCAGAGCAATTTGGAAATCCGAGCAAACATCACTCAGATAAGGTTCAAAAGATGAACTTAATCCAAAACTACAACCAACTTGCCAGAGAGTGAATATGGGAGCCCAAACAAGGAGCTGGAAACAGTAAGGACACACAATACACTGGCACTTTTGAGCTCTAATCCCCAACACGCCTTCCACTCCTACCAGAGGCTGACTCAGCCCAAGCCCCAAGTGTCAGGCCTCAGTTCTCCTCTAGGTTCTGTTGACTTCATGAGGATTTTTCCTATTTTTGTAACTTTGAACCAAAGTTTAGGCAAATGTTGCTGCTTGAAGTTTGTCAGCCTAAGATTTTATGTTTAGAGTCAAGCTGTCATCTTGTGTCCCTGGGACTCATTCTGGATGTTCCTGGGATATTTTTTTCATGACAGAAATATCTAAAACCATGTCCACTCTGTGGTTCAGTCTTTTAAAGAAGAGTGTCCTTTTCTTCCTTGCTGTGAACAAATATGAAGCTGTTCGGAGCTTTGTCGCATGATCTCCCCTCTTGAAGCTTATGTCCCTGCTTGCCTCACTTAATGTACATGAAACATCATGGAGTTAAACCACAGAACTGGCAGTAAGTTGTTGACCACAGGCGATAAGTTGTTGGCCATTTGGCTGGGCTTGGATTATGATTTTCCCAGCTCTCAATCTATACTGCTTTATATTGTCCTTCATGACTGGTTCAGTCTTCTCCCAGACTGTTCTATTTTTAGCAACTCTCAATTTCCAGTTTCCTGCAAAAGCTCCAGTACACCATTGCCTTCCATTCAATGAGTTCTTTACAAGGCTATCCTGTTCTTTCTAGGTTTCCAAGATCTCTTAAGAGAAGGGGCAAATGTATTGTTCATTACAATTCCCATGACGTTTTCACATGGTGAGTCAACATTCCGTTATCCTCAAAGGATATGTCCCAAGACACCAGTAGATGCCTAGATGTCAGATCCTGGACATGCTGTTTTCCCTAAAAGAAAGTTTAATTTGTAATTAAATAGGAGATTATTAATGCAAACTATTGATAAAAACAGAACAATTAAACAATTTATTATAATAAAAGTTATGTGAATGTGGACTATCTCAAAACACCTTATTAAGCCTGGCATGGAAGCTCATGCTTTTAATCCTAGCACTCAAGAAGCAGTGGCAGGTGGACCTCTGTGAGTTTGAGGCCAGCCTGGACTACACAGCAGATTCCAGGCCAGCTAGGGCTACAGAGTGAGATCCTGTCTCAACAATACCATGTACTATAGACTCTCCTTTTCATGATGTTGAAGATTATATGTCTCTGCGATGAGCTGAAGTAAAATGAATGACAGTGTTTTAATAAGCTTATACATAAGCTTATTCAACCTAGTCACTAATGTAAGGATTAATCTGGTAACTGAGATAGCTACTAAGTGGCCCACAAGCGAACAGTGTATACAGCATGAATGCACGGTCCATGAAGGACAGAGCAGCTAGTGTGTTCCCATCACTTTACTCAGAATGATGTACAATTTTTTACTCATGAATTATTTGATTCTATAATATTTATAATATATAATATAAATATAAAATATATATAATCTATAATATTTGATGCAATTAACCACCATACCTGTGATTGTCAAAAATAATGTCATAGATGTAGCAGAGGGTGACTATTGTGGATGCCTAGCAAAAGTCTGTGGAATTTATGGTTCTAAAGCTGTCACATCAAAAAAGAGTTGCACAGATGTGGCTCCTGGTAAGAACAAAATTATAAACTGGAGTGCATCACAGGAAGTGTTGTTTAGGACGTGCAGCACTACTGTGCTTTTAGGGAGAGGGAAGGTATCAACTATACTAAACTAAGAGTGACTGAGAACTTCTGCAAATTCTGTAAAGGTTGAGAGTGAGTTCAAACCCATTTCATAAAGACAGAGGAAAGTGAGCTGTGAGTTAAGGAAGCTCTGCACGCCCAAGAAGAAGACTGCGCTTGCCACACTTTATATCATGCTGGTTTTCTGCAACAGAGAAAGCGAACATGGCTTGAAAAGTAAAATATTAATGTCCTCAACCTTGGTCCTGAAATCCATACAAAGAATGCAAAGAAAAAATTGGGTATTGAAATGAAGAAAATGTTTATGAGATAAATTTTAAGTATTTTTGTACTAAGCAAGCAAGAGCTTGACTTACAACAGGGAGACAATGGACTTAGTACACACCAGAGTCTAACAATGAATGAATGAAGACATGGAGAGTGAGGTCCCTAGGTACTCAAGCATAATAGACTATTGTCAGTTATGTTGATTTTCCCTGCAGAACTTGACAGTAAAGCTCTACACAGAATATGGAGATGTTAATCTGGTACTGACCTGGAAACTCTCTCCCCACTGGCTAGCTTCCACAGTGATAGAAGATGTTATTCAAGCTATGAGAGAAAAGAAATTATCAATATCACCCAGCTGTATACCCTGCAATCTAAGCTACAAGTAGCCTAGCAAGGCAGATGACCCATTAGTGCAAAAGTGACACACATGTCATGGAAGTAATGAACCATTTTCTAATTAGCTTTAAGTCCCACTCCATAAAATGAAACCTATACTCAGCCCTGTTATCTGGCCAAGAACCTATGGTAAAACATGACATAGGACTTAGGTGAGAACTTACTATTTGTTTAAATTGATGTAGTAAACAAACTCTCAAAAACCTGTCATTATACCCAGAGATGAGTTTGTTTGTCAAACCTCAGCAGAGGTGCATCATTTGCAGTAAATGGTGTTCAAAACAGATACTTACAACTGGTCAAAGTGTAGAGAGCTAAGAAACTACAGAATGCTCAGCCCTAAAAAGAAACGTCACTATGACGTCCCCACCTCCCAGGGCTCACAGACTACTGCAGAAGAGGAAATGGAAAGAGCTGAAGGGCCAGAAGGTATGAATGCCTACAAGGAAACAGTATATTAAAGACACGGTATGGCAGCTGTACATATGAAATCACAGCAATGGTGACAGTATGCACAGGTCCCGTGTAGGCTTAGACCACACCAAAGTCCAGCATGAAGAAGGGAAGGAGATACAAAGCTCCATTCCAGCTGAAGAGTTGTTGGCAGCTGATAGCTGCTTGGAGAGGGAGAGTCAGTTTCCTGTAAGGGTGTAGCACCTGGTAAAACAGCCATGCTTCCAGTGGAAGGCACAAATCCACGAATACGTGGACAGCACAAATTGAGCTTGATGGGCAAAAAGAGGACACAAAGTTAGGTGGGTAGAGAAAGGGGTGAATCTGGGAAGAATATAAGAGGGGTAAATATGATCAAAAACCACCGTACAAAACTCTCAAATAGATAATAAAAGAGGTCGTCAAATATTCATTTAATTTTCTTGTACAGAACCTCCAATGCATTATTTTTTTTAATTTATCTCATTAATCAGGATCATTATATGGCATGTTATGTTGGGATCGTTATCATCTAACTCCCAAGTATGCATGGAACACAGAGATGCTTATTCAAAGTCTGTCAACCATCTACTGTTACCATCTAAAACAGGATATTCAGTGAGAGACAGAAAGCCTAAACAGCAACTTCAAATGAAAATGCATATATAAGGCAGTCATGCCTACAGTTGGCGGAACTAGAGCAAGAGTGACCTGTGAGTAGAGCAAGAGTGACCATTTTGTGGGTCTCTAAAAAGTATTTTCTCTTGAAACAAAGTGTCTTTTCCCTTATATCCTGATTCATTTGGTCCATTAGGGTTACACGGCATAGCACACTGGTCCAGATCTGAGAGTTAACGACATGAACTCTGGAGTTGGCTCCATTGCTGATTCATTCTGTAATTTCAAGCAAGTTTGTCCATCATCTAACCCATCTATTCAGTGAAAGGCTTTGTCATAAACAGGCATTCTCCAACACTGAACATCACTACACAGACTTTTAATGTGAGGTACAAATGTGGTTGGTCTAAATCTGAGGAAAGAAACAGGATCTCCTGGAAGAGAAGGGGAACAGGGAAGAAGGAGACGCTAACAGGTTCCATTCCTGCCCTTGCCAAACCGATTTCCGTCTCCTTAGGCCCCTCCCCCCAAAAGAAAAGAAATGGTTAGCCTCTCTTAGGAAATGTCTTTCAAGAATCATGTTCTACAATTTGTCAAACTAGGTGGGCATCACACTATATTCCTGTAAGCTGAAGACTCAGGAAGCTGAGGCAGGGAAATAATGAGCTCAAGGCTATCCTGAGGACCAGCCTTAGACAAACAAAAGTATTAAACCTGCTGGGATTAATGACCTTCCAAGCTTTGAAATTGTTTTTTAACTTCTTAGAATATTTCTCTTTCGCTCTATGTTGGGTTCTGAAATAAAGTATTTTAAGTTATTTTTAAATAACTTAACTTTTTAAATAACTTAAATTTAAATAACTAAATAAAGAAAGTTTTTGACCTTTCAGCCCTCATGTTTATAGCAATTTCATAGTAGTGTGTCTGGCAGGACTACTGTTTGGTTCAGAGTAAGTTAAATGAGGTGCTACATATGAGAAACTGAGTTTGTATGGTGAAATCTTATGAAATGACATATTCTTTTCAGTTATGCAGACAGTAAATAAACAGGGTGATGCTTCCCCCATCAAGTATAATTACTCTCATATCTTGAGCCTTTAATTGTTCATCTTCTGTCAAGATCCAACCTCCCCCCTGAACCTTCAGTCTTGTGTTACTGCTAAGAGAAGGCTGGCTTTGGTTTTACCCTTCTGCAGCACAGTGGTTTATTTTTTTTAACCGTTCTCCACAACTTGCTGAGATCAGCTGAGCTTCATCAATGAGACAGCAGTCTCCCAATGCCATGCAGAGGCTGTGCATTTGGGAATTTACCATATGCATGTCCTCCTCAGTGGCGAACACGGAGCCGGACTGTGGTTCCCCTAGTAACATTTTCTCGAGTTAGCTTGTGTCCATACTGACTCTGCCACCTGGATTTACCCCAGCAAGCCGTGCTGGGTCTTGATGAGGTCTCCAACAACATTCCCTCTTTGGAACTAGGAAGTCGTTTTATATAACTTGCAACTCAAGTTTGCATTTGGGATTCCAGGAAGAGGAATGTAGCTGGAGACAGCTGCTTCCGCTTGAAGGACTGAAAGACCAGTCTGCTTTTAGCTGGGGAGATCAGGGGATAAAGACGTGCTCAGCTGGAGCCCGAGCTTCCCAACAACCCTTATGCAACATGGGCATGTCCAAATACACTGACCACCACACTCTGTAAATGTTACAAGATAGCTTCATGAGAAATGCCCTGTGTCAGACGCCAAGATCCTGTCTATACTGCTTGGTTTCGCCTTCTCTGACCTGAGAATGTTACAGCTTCTCTGTAACTTTCATCATCTCTGTCCTACCTGTCCTTGGGAAGAAACTGAAATGCAAAGACAGCAGGAAAAACTATGACACATAATTTCCTTTCCAAAAGCTGCTACCAAACAACCCCTATATGCTACTCGCTTTGAACGTATTCTGTACTAGAACAGCGCACCCTGAGTGGACCTACCCTGTAGGTGGTAGCCTTTTCTTTTAAAATTTTGTCACCACCTCTCCTTTTTCTTGAAGTTTATTGTTCAAAGCCTCCCATTTCACCTGGTCAATTAAGACCTATGCTTATTCCTGTCAGGTCCACAAACCACTTTATTAATTCTTCACTAGCAGGGCCTTAAGAAGTATACATACCAACACATTAGGTCTCTAGCAATCTCTACCAGCTATCAGTATGTCTCCTCAGAGAATGGTCTTTGCAAGGCTTGAAAGGGATCCAGCTACCAGCGCTGTACACAGGAGCTACAGTTACAGCTACAGAGCTGGATATGTGTATCTCTTCAAGACCCCTGAAAAATGAAATCAAGTCCTTCCTTACTGACCACAGCTGAGCCCTGCAACACCTTTGTCTGCTACTTCTTTGACAAAGACTCTATGAGTCGAAGGCGTGGCCAGCCATGGAGTCTCCTCTGCATCTCCAACTGGACACCAGAGAGTGAGGGTGTCCTCCTGTCTGATGGGGTCTGCAGGGCTAGGAAGTTAAACTCTGCCTCTTTCCAGTGTAGTTAGTTTGCACAGCACAGAACTATAAAACATGACACAATCTGAAACCATATCTGGGCCATACCCCACCGAGATTTACTGCTTTAAAACTGAGGCCCTTTGTTTAAGGAGACTCATCCCAGCAGGAACAGAAGAACTTGCTGTTCGTGGGTACAGACACATAGTCTAGTCATCCTTAGCAACGCACTCTCAACACACACGCACACAGCAAATCCCAGCTCTCGGCTGTGTTCTTTTGGTAGCGGAAACATTCGGTCTGCATGACTACATTCCTGTCTTCCTTCTCTTTCACTGACTCCACCAGAATATCTCACCTGAAACACCGCTGAGAAATGTGTAGACTGGCTAGGCATGATAGTGCATGCCTACAATCCCAGCTCAGATGAGGTTCAGGCAGAAGGGTCATGAGTTCAAAACCAGTCTGGTGGAAGAGATTTTCTCACCCTTGTTACTCTGTGTGTGATCCTCAGACTAGCAACATAAATGCCATCTGGCAGAACTGCAGATTCCCAGGTTCTGCCCCCACCATCTTCAATCAAAATCTGCATCATAGTGTGATTCTATAAGTGTTTCAAACAAATTAAAAAAAAAAATCAATGATTCTCAAACTCTGCTCCCAGGTAGAATTTTCTGGGAAACTTAAAAAAAAAAATCCCAATGACTAATCTCAGCCCAAACCAATAAATTAGATTCCTTGGAAGTAGAACTGAGAAAACAGCAGCTTCCAATGTCCTCCAGGCAATTCCAATGTGCATCTAACCTTGAGACTCACTCTCTAATTTCAACAGAGCAACCCTGATGTTCCCATTTGGGAAGGAGCTGAGATAGACAACGTAGAATTCAAAGAAGAAATATGAAAGTCAATCTGATTTAGGAAACCCCAAACTTCTACGTGCTATTCTTAACCATGACCACATCAGGGACCATCATTGAAGTCACATAGCATGGTCACAAGATGGCCAGCATGTGCAATCTAACAAAGGACATTTTTTTAATTTTTATTTTTTATATTGAGTAGAGTTTATTCACTTTGTATCCCAGCTACAGCCCTCTCCCACCTCCCCTCCCAATTCCACCCTCCTAACCTCATCTCCTCCTGTGCCCCTCTCCAAGTCCACCAATAGGGGAGGTCCTCCTCCCCTTCCATCTGACCCTAGCATATCTGGTCTCATCCTGAACTTGCTGCATTGTCTTCTTCTGTGGCCTGGCCAGGCTGCTCCCCCATCCAGGGGAGGTGGTCAAAGAGCCAGCCACTGAGTGGATGTCAGAGACAGTCGCTGTTACCCTTACTAGGAGACTGAGCTGCCATGGGCTACATCTGAGCAGGAGTTCTAAGTTATATCCATGAATAGTCTTTGGTTGGAGTATCAGTCTCAGAAAAGACCCCTGTGCCCAGATGTTTTTGTTCTGCTGCTATCCTTGTGGAGCTCCTGCCCTCTCCAAGTCTTACTATCCCCCCTTCTTTCCTGAGATTCCCTGCACACTGCCCAAAGTTCGGCTATGAGTCTCATTATCTGCTTTTATACAATGCTGGTTAGAGTCTTTCAGAGGTCCTCCATGGAAGGCTCCTGTCCTGTTTCCTGTTTTCTCCTTCTTCCAATGTCCGTCTCATTTGCCTTTCTGAATGAGGATTGATCATCTTACCCAGGGTCCTCCTTCTAGCTCGCCTTCTTTAGGTGTTCAGATTTTAGTGTGTTTATCCTATATTATATGTCTAGTATACACTTATAAGTGAGTATATACCATGTGTGTCTTTCTGTTTCTGGAATACCTCACTCAGGATGATCTTTTCTAGATCCTACCATTTGCCTGAAAACTCCACTGAGGGACATCTGGGTTGTTTCCAGGTTCTGGCTATTATGAATGAAGCTGCTACAAACATGGTTGAACAAATGTCCTTGTTGTGTACTTGAGCATATTTTGGATATATGCCTAGGAGTGGTATAGCTGGATCTTGAGGTACACTAATTGTAATCCTAATTGTCTGAGAAAGCACCAGATTGATTTCCAAAGTGATTGTACAAGTTTACATTCCCACCAGCAGTGGAGGAGGGTTCCCCTTTCTCCACAACCTCTCCAGCATGTGTTGTCACTTGAGTTTTTGATCTTTGCCATTCTGATGGGTGTAAGGTGAAATCTCAGGGTCGTTTTGAATTGCATCTCCCTGATGACTAACAACATTGAGCATTTCTTTAAGTGTTTCTCTGCCATTCGATATTCCTCTATTGAGAATTCTCTGTTTAGCTCTGTACCCCATTTTTTAATTGGATTACTTGATTTGTTGCTTTTTAACTTCTTTGGTTCTTTATATATTCTGGATATCAGCCCTCTGTCAGATATAGGGTTGGTGAAGATCCTTTCCCAGTCTGTAGGCTGTCGTTTTGTTCTGATGACTGTGTCCTTTGCTTTACAAAAGCTTTTCAGTTTCATGAGGTCCCATCTAGTGATTGTTGCTCTTAGAGCCTGTGCTGTTGGTATTTTGTTCAGAAAGTTGTCACCTGTACCAATGAGTTCTAGGCTGTTTCCCACTTTTTCTTCTAACCAATTTAGAGTATCTGGTTTTATGTTGAGGTCTTTGATCCACTTGGACTTTAGTTTTGTGCAGGGTGGTAAGTATGGACCTATTTTCATTTTTCTACAGGTAGACTTCCAGTTAGACTACCTGTAGCACTATTTGTTGAAGATGCTGTCTTCTTTCCATTGTGTGGTTTTGGCTTCTTTGTCAAAAATCAAGTATCCGTAGGTGTGTGGGTTTATTTATTTATTTATTAATTCAAGGCCATTGATCCACCATTCTGTTTCTATGCCAGTACCGTGTGTTTTTTTATTACTATTGCTCTGTAGTACAGCTTGAGATCAGGGATAGAGATACCTCCAGATTATCTGTTGTACAGGATCATTTTGGCAATTCTGGGTTTTTTGTTTTTCCATATAAAGTTGAGAATTTTTCTTTCAAGTTCCATAAAGAATTGTGTTGGTATTTTGATGGGAATTGCAGTGAATCTGTAGATTGCTTTTGGCAGAATGGCTATTTTCACTATGTTAATCCTACTAATCCATGAGCCTGGGAGATGTTTCCATCTTCTGATATCTCCTTCAATTTCTTTCTTCAGAGACTTGGAAGTTTTTTTTTTTTTAAACAGGTCTTTGACTTGCTTGGTTAGAGTTACACCAGGGTACTTTATGTCCTCTGTGGCTATTGTGAAGGGTGTTGTTTCCCTGATTTCTTTCTCGGCCCAACAAAGGACATCTTAACAGCATGAAAATAGAAACAATCTTTTCTTAGTCATTAGTCAAACAAGGAGTTATCTGAAAGCGGCAGTGCTGGAAGATTGTGTCCATCTTTTTATCTGAATAAACCATCAAATTAACTGATATTGTTGCCATTCAAGAGAATGTATAAGAAAACTAAAACATATTCACACACAGGAATGATGTACAGAGAAAACAAAACTCCACTGGGATAATAAACTTTCTCATATTAAACAACAGGTAAATTTGGGGAGTAGAAGAAAACTGTTTCCCATAATTCTTTACACCACAAATTTGGATGATTGGTAAGAGAGAGAAAACAGCCTCCGGCAGCTTATCTGAGTATTGAGGAGCATGGCTTGTGCTCACAGCTAAGTCACTGTACTGTCGTGCTGAACACACACACACACACACACACACACACAAAAAAAAAAACTTTCTCAGAACACCAACATCAGACAAACCCACAGTGAGATAATAACAGATCGGCACGAAACCAAGTATGCTCCATAAGTGAACACAGACGAAAACATAAATATTGGCCATCCCAGAAAACTCAGTAAGAGCCCACAGCCCAGGAAAAATGAAAGGCTGCTGTTTTTTTGTTTGTTTTTTGTTTTTTGTTTTTTCCAAGTTGCCATCAGCCTTGTTTCATGTTTGAAACTTTAGGTACAGAAATTGTTAATTATTGTAATTGTCATGGAGTCATACTTGTTTCCCCAAAACCTCTAATTAAAAACACAGCTTCTTTGTTTCATTTCTAAGAACACTAAGTACATGCTAAAATCCAAAGAATCTTCCTTAAATCTGCTTCCTGAGAAGCTCAAGGGATGTCAGACTGTCCAGCCTTTCTTGTTGACTTTTTTAGGCTTAAAATCTAGATTCAATCATACTCTGCACTTTCACTTCTCCCCCACCTATTTTAATTTATTAATGCCACAATTTATACCTATTAGTATGGTATTTCCATTATCATATTAGTTAGTTATTTTCAATACTTCTGCCCATTATCTCCATACTATTATTAAATGTGTTTCAGCTACAACGTTGCAAGGCTGTAGTATTTGACGTGTCTATATCTTTACCTTAGTGTCTTTTTACTTCTGGCTGAAGGACTGTTAAAGCATTTCTTGACTAGACAGCTGATAAATTGTTAATGGGTTGAATACCTTCTCATTCCACATTAGCCTGACAATTTCATAAATTATCAAATAATGGTTCCATTCTAGTTATGGTAGTAACTATGGCCTCCGTGCAATCCATTACAAATGCATTAGTCAGTCTTATAGAAGCAGGCCTGGAGTTTTCTGGAAACTGGCTCAGAAGATGTCTTCACAAACAAAATGTTTGAGTTTCATAATTTTTAAAAGTGATCTATAGGAACCACAGTTGACATAATTGATTACATTGTCTCTAGAAAGAAAGCCAACAGCCAGAATAAATGGCAAATGATGTACCTTGTGTCTGTTGGAAGGAGGCAAGGTGAGATAGTTGTGGGCTGAAGACTACGCAGCAGCAGGGGGACTGTTTGCAGTAAGCATGGCGGCTTCGTGCTGAGGGATGAGGTATGAGGGTTAGCATGATCTGCTTCCACCGTCTGAGAGTTTGTGTCTTTGGCCAAGTGAGTTAACTAAACACAGCTAGCCGTTGCTCAAAAGCTGGTACATGGAGGGCTCTCCTTTGAGTAGAAAAACTAAGTCTGAAGTGGAAATAAAAATATCACCTACCATTCATTATCACAGCGTGATACTTAGAGTCAATAAAGATGAACGCTGGAGGCCTCGCGAGAAGAGGAGGATATGAAGATGCAAAGATGCGAAAAACAACCGATTCCACACTTCCCCTCAGAACAGCCAGCTCTCACACACGCCCACCACACATGGAAATTAAATCCTGGTCAAGTCTGCCTGAAGGAAAACCGAGGGGACACGCTCATTTCTGAATTTATAAATAAAATTTTGCTGCAGCCTAAGCTTGGAGGGTCATTTGTGCTTTCATAACAATGTCACGAGTTCTTTAGCCTAGATTTTTTTCTTTTAGTTCAAGGAAATGAATAATGAAAATAAAAGTCCATGAGTTCATTAAAAACCATGTGTTAAATGAGAAAACCCTGTCACAAAAGATCAAATAATGTATAATTCCATTTATATTAAATGTCCAAAATAGGAAAATATACACAGTTAAGTAGTCAATTTTGGCCACCCAAGATGGAGGTTAATAAACAGGGAAGATGGCAGAACAGGAAAACAGTGTGTAAACTGCAAGGGGCTTCCTCTGGAGTAAAGGAACAGTTTAAAAACCAAATACAGCAATGAATACACAACCTTCCTAACACACTGAGCCACTGAATTGCATTCTTTAAATGTAGAAATTGCATCACGGTATCTAAATTACATCTCAATAAAGTCTCTCTAAAATTTTGTTTAGTTAACTTTACTTCATAGACATATATATATATATATACATACATATATGTATATATACATATATACACAAACACATACATATGCATGTCAGTGTGTGTGTGTGTGTGTGTGTGTGTGTGTGTGTGTGTGTGTATGTATGTGTGTGTGGAGAGAGAGTTATAAGAAATACCAGTTTCTATTATATTCTCCTTCCACAGGCAAAAAGCTGCGTTGGGCCTGTTGTTCAATGAGTGATGAGCCTTGCAAGTGTGATGCTTTTCTATATCAGTGTAGAGACAAGGTAGCAAAGAAAAGTGCAGCGCAATGCTGGCTTGGAGGATCATGAAGCAGATGGGTTGTTGGACATCTGGCCAGCGCCACTTCTTCAGACTCAGTTCTCTGACTATGTCTCCACAGTGCTGCGTCTGTCATCTTGTCATGGAGATACTAACGCTTTGAGGGAAGAACCTGTCAATCAGAGATTGATCCTCTGTCTGTCCAGTCAGCTGTCTGGTTCCTCGGTTGACCTTGTGCTTGACTTCTGCTGGAGGGATGGGAACAAAGCCCTGTTTACCTCAGACGGGGCCGCAGACAGACCAAAGAAAGGATGCCATCCAAGTGTAGCCAACGAGTTTATTAAAGGAGTGTGGGCGAGGCTGGGGCAGCTGAATCACTGGAAACCTGCACCCCACTGTACGCGATTACTCATTAAATCTGCATTCTGGAGTGCCCTGTCCATCTTGCAGACAATTCTCTTCCCCAACAATTGATTATCACCTATACAAGCTTGGCAAGGGTCTTTGTGAATCTTTAAAACAGACTTAATGGTTATAGCTTTCTTGGCTTTAAGCGGAAATCCTCCTATGTCCTCAGCACAACTAAGCAGAAACCTCCAATTTTACACTGGGACAGTAGGAAAGGAACCTTGATGGCATTAACCCACATACCCTGCTCATGAAAATAAACTTTCAGTTGAAGTTTCCTATCTGAAAACTGCCACCTAGACACCTGTTTTTACAGATCCAGCCACCAAGTCACACAGAGGCTCCCAACGCTGTGGTGTGTGAGGGCCAGGCTACAGAGCAGGTGGCATAAGCATCATCTACACAGGCTTAGCTTTGTGGGCACACACACACACATACACAAATAAGGGTAATAAAGATTTACACCAACATGCCAGAATTAAGTAGCAGGGTTGGGTACTCTGCATGGAGCTCCCACAAGGCTTATTTATGAAGATACATAGGTGAAGCTTAAGTGGCAAGGAGGATACCAACGTGCTAAAGATGCCGAGACTGTGGGGCATCTACCAAGGAAAGTTACAGGTGTAAATGGAGCTGGCGGAAGACCGCGAGCTGATGTGGAACAGGCAAGGGAGGCTTACTTAGTGAAGCTGGACACAGAACCAGAGGATTCTGTGTTTTCTCTGTTGCTGTTTTGGTCTTTTTATTGCTGTACCTCCATTACTCCTCTTCAGAACAGAAACATTTATTCTGTGACATTGTATACTGGAACAATACTGGAGACCACCATTGGGGCAGCTGTAAGAGGGTTTCAGAGTTGTTTAAGTGAGACCCTGCATGTAAGCATTCTAATCACATGGCTGCTGTCCATGTATGAATGAAAAAGAGAAAGGAAGAAGGTCATGTGAACTGTTATTTATCTCTGTTTCCTAACTGAGGATATGATATGGACAAATACCTCACATTGCTGCCGCCATACTTTTCCACCATGATAGACTGTACCCTCTCAAACTATGTCCTAGAAGAGGAATTTGCATTACCTAGTTTGCTGGGATTATTTGCTTCCCATTATCTTCTAAATTCCACATATAAGAAAAAAACATGAGGTTTAACTTAAATTTCTTTGATGACTAAGGATGTTGAATGCTTTTGTATCTATTTATTGTCCATCTGAAGTTCTTTGGAGATCTGTCTACACAATTCATTTGCCCATTTATTATTATATTTTGGTGTTTCATATTTTAAAATTCTTTACAGATTAATCTCTATGCATTAACTTCCTCTTCCCTTTCCAGTGTATGCTTAGCAAAGATTTTTGCGCATTCTATATATTGTCTCTTCCTGTGTCAATACCCCTCTTTTTAAAAACGATTTTGTAGATTTTATTCTTTTGAATTATGCTCCATTTCTTATGAGTCATTTATTTTGTTTACTACTACCACTGCTGCTGCTGCTGCTGCTGCTGCTGCTGCTGCTGTTGTTATTTGGTTTTCTAAGACAAGATTTCTCTGTGTAGCCTTGATTGTCCTGCACTCACTTTGTGGACCAGGCTGGCCTTGAACTCACAGAGGTCTGCCTTCCTCTGCCTCCCTGCATGCTGGAATTTCAGTCATGGGCCACTGCACCCATCTTCTTAGTATTTTTTAGAGGATTGCCCATATTTCTGCCCGGTAGCATAATTTATTTGTTGTCACGTTCTAGTAATAGTATAAAATCGATGTATTGATTTATCCTTTTAATTAAGGAAAAACACATTTGGGATGTATTTTGTGGTTGATAAGAAACTCAAACAATGTTTCTGTGAACATCCTTATCGTATCCTCAGCAAACTTCCAGAAGTTTCCCTTCCACCCAGACCTGTCACTAGCATTGCTACATCATTATAAGTGGTGTCTGTTTTGAGCTACATTAAATGAAGTCAAACTGTTCCAAATGGGCATAGAAATTCCCAGTTTCGTTGGGGGGTAAAAAAGTTGCAATTAACCCTCATGCACTACGAGTGACAGTACAAATTGGTGCCACCATTAGGGGAAATCAATATGGCGGGTCTTAAAAACAACCAACAAACTAGGAATAGATGTGCCACATGAACCAGGTACACCAGTCCTGGGCATATACCCAAAGGACTCCATTTCCTACTCAGAGACATATGCTTGTTGGTGTTTATCCCTGTTCTAGTTACAATAGCCAGGAAACCGCTTAGATGTCCATCAACTGAAAATGGATTATGAAACTGCAGTATTCAGCAGTAAATGAAAATTTAAGGTGAATTAATAAGACTGAAAATACTATATGAAATGAAGTTACCCAGACCAAAGAAGAAAAATGTCAGTGTTTTCACTCACATGTGAATCTTTATATTTGTGTGTTTAAGTTGGAGTAATTGTAAAATCTAGGAAACTAGAATGAGATCATTGTTGGAGGGGCAATAAATAGCTTAGGAAAGTGTGGACAGTAGATCATGGGTGATAAAGACAAAGTGGGGAGAAAGAGGGAAGGGTAGGGCACATGAGTGTGTTAAAAAGACAGGTGGAAACCTATTATTTTGTGTTTTCTAAATAAATATGTATGATAGTTTATAACATGATATATATTGTGATATATTTTATATGGTACATACTTTATAAACTTATAAAGAATTTAATAAGAGTTACCCTACAAAAGTGATAATTCTCCTCTCAGAAGCCTTAGGTTGCCAGATGAAAATTCAGTGCCAAGTGTGGAATACCTACCTTAGAGTTGTCCCAGAGACACCCAGATAAGTGTGGATGGCCCATAGACACCCTCCTGTTATGTATGTGTCTGTGTATCTCTCTGTGTGTTTCTGTGTGTGTGTTATAAGTTTCCATGGGGTCTTGTCTGAGACTGATTCTCCAACAAAGGACCATGCATGGATAGAACCTAGAACCCCTGTTCAGATGTAGCCCATGGTAGCTCAGGATACAAGTGGGTTCCCTAATAAGGGGAACAGGAACTGTCTCTGACATGAATTCAATGGCTGGCTCTTTGACCTCCCCACCCCCTAGGGAGGAGCAGCCTTGCTAGGCCACAGAGAAGGATCTTGTAGCCAGTCCTAAAGAGACTTGATAAACTAAAGTCAGATGGAAGGGGAGGAGGAAGGGGAAGATGGAGGGGCATGGAGGAGATGAGGGAGGGAGAGTGGGATTTGGGATGGAATGAGTAAGGAGGCTACAGCTGAAATACAAAGTAAATAACCTGTAATTAATATAAAAAAATAAGCTCCCAAGGATGTCCCATGGACACCCTCCTGTTATATATGTGTGTTATGTATATATATATATATATATATATATATATATATATATATATATATATATATATATATATATATATATATATATTTGTGTGTATATATATATATATATATATATATATATATATATATATATATATATATATATATATATATATATATATGCATATGTGTGTTATAGGGTCCCAAAGCCCTCCTTTCCTGATAATACAGATTATTGGCATTGTTCTTTACCCAGCAGACTTTGATGATCTGAGCCTATTGAAGATACCGAGCAGACCACAATCTTTGGCTACAGAACATGAAGAAATCAAGTTGGTACTGATCAGCACAATCATGACCAGCATAGCAAGATATGCCAATAGTTTAATAGTGGCATGAGTGTTCTGAGAGTAGCCAGCTACTTTTTTCTTGGATCTAAGGCCTGCTTTACAAGAGGAAATGCATGTCTGGTACTGTAACTATGGCCCAGAACCCATGATTGGAGCGCTCACAGCGTCGGGGTGAACCTGCTACTATTACTGTGCTAAATGGAAACAGTCTTGCACAGCTCTCTAAACTGGCATCTCTCTTCCCGTGGACTAGTGCAGCTTCCCAAATAAAGGAATGAATTTGTTCTGTAGAAGGTAGTTAACACGTAAACTCAGCACTGGTCATGGTACTGAAAATATGTGTCAATAGAGTGTCCAGTCATAAATAGCTCGTCTGCATCACCCCTCTCTCCTGACAAGGCTCAGGGACCATCACACAGAAGAGGGCAGGATGATTCTGAGAGCCAGATGTTAGCGAGGACTGGAGTAAAACAGTGTGTTCTGGACAGGACCTGACAATTATACTCACGAACTTACAATAGCTGTGGTTTATGGGGTAAGATTTTAGAGACACAGCTGCCTTACGGAAACTAATTGTCCTAGAAGTAACCCTTCAACTGTATTCCTGTAGACAACTTCAATGAACTCATCAATTTATCAGGAAAAAGCTGTCAGTATTGATATCTGATATGCAAATATATAGTAGGTTAAATATATGTATTTAGAAGTAATTCATTAGAAAATTTACATTATTATTATTTACAATTTATTCACTTTGTATCCTAGATGTAGCCCCCTACTATCTGACCTTAGCCTATCAGGTCTCATCTGGACTGTCTGGATCCTCTTTTTCTGTGGCAAAGAAAGGCCACCTCACCATGGGAGGTCATCAAAGAGCAGGCAACCAAGTTCAAGCCAGAGAGACAGCCCCTGCTCCCCTTATTTTGACAGCCCCATGGAGAGTGAGCTGCCCATAAGCTTCCTCTGAGCAGGGGGTCTAGGTCCTCTTCATGCATAGTCCTTGGTTGATTCATCAGTCTCTGCAGGCCCAGAATTTTTGGCTTTGTTGTTCTCCTTCTGGAACTCCTGTCCCCTCCAGGTGAGCTTAAATCACACATCAAAATTTTATTTGTATTTTTCTAGTTATTAGTAACACTACTGTTTGGATTCCTTTTCTTTCTCAAGTATTTGTTCAAATCTACACCCACTTTTCCCTTACTTGGTTGATTTTTACTGATTTCTCACGGTGACTGCATTAGTTACTCTTTATTGCTGTGATAAAACAACATGATTACAGATTTAGTATGTTTACCTATATTATATGTCTAATATCCACTATTATACACCATGAGTATATACCATGTGTGTATATGTGTGTGTGTTTCTGCTTCTGGGATGCCTCACTCAGGATGATCTTTTCCCACTGTTTGCCTGCAAATTTCATGATTTCCTTGTTTTTAAGTGTTGAGTAGTATTCCATTGTGTAAATGTACTACAATTTCTGTATCCATTCCTCCATTGAGGGACATCTGGGTTGTTTCCAGATTCTGACTATTACGAATAAAGCTAATATAAACATGGCTGAGCAAATGTTTTTGTTGTATACTTGAGCATCTTTTGGATATATGCCTAGGAGTGGTATAGCTAGATCTTGAGGTAGCACTACTCCTAATAGTCTGAGAAAGTGCCAGATTGATTTCCAAAGTGATTGTACAAGTTTGCATTCCCACCAGCAATGGAGAATGGTTCCCCTTTCTCCACATCCTCTCCAGCATGTATTGTCACTTGAGTTTTTGATCTTAGGTATAAGGTGAAATCACAGGCTTGTTTGATTTGCATCTCCCTGATGATTGAGGACATTGAGCATTTCTTTAAGTGTTTCTCTGCCATTTGATAGTCCTCTATTGAGAGTTCTTTGTTTAGCTGTGTACCCCATTTTTTAATTGGATTACTTGGTTTGCTGCTGTTTGATTTCTTGAGTTCTTTATATATTCTGGATACTAGCCCTCTGTCAGATATAGGGTTGGTGAATATCCTTTCCTAGTCTGCAGGCTGTCGTTTTGTTCTGATGACGGTGTCCTTGGCTTTACAGAAGCTGTTCAGTTCACGGGGTCTGTACACCTAACGCTAAGCAAGAAGGTAAGATGCTCAGTCCCCACTCAAAAAGGCAGAGGAGATGGACATCAGAAGAGGGAGAAAACAGGGAACAGGACAGGAGCCTACCACAGAGGGCTCTGAAAGATCCTACGCTGCAGGGTATCAAAGCAGATGCTGAGACTCATAGCCAAACTTTGGGCAGAGTGCAGGGAATCTTATGAAAGAAGTGGGAGAAGAAAGACCTGGAGAGGACAGGAGCTCCACATGGAGACAACAGAACCAAAATATCTGGACACAGGGGTCTTTTCTGAGATTGATACTCCAACCAAGGACCATGCATGAAAATAACCTAGAACCCCTTCATAGATGGCAGCTCAGTGTCCAAGTATGTACCCTAGTAATGGAAACAGGGGCTGTCTCTGACATGAACTCAGTGGCTGGCTCTTTGATCACCTCCCCATATCAGGGAGCAGCTTTACCAGGCCACAGAGGAAGACAATGCAGCCAGTCCTGATGAGTCCTGATAGACTAGGGTCAGAAGAAAGGGGAGGAGGATATACCCTATCAGTGTACTGGGGGAGGGGCATGGTAGGAGAAGAGGGAGAAAGGGTGGGATTGGGAAAGGAATAAGGATACGGGCTACAGCTGGGATACAAATTGAATAAATTTTAATAAATAAAAAAATTTTAATTAAATTAAAAAAAATTAAAAGTTTTGCCTAAAACAAAACAAAACATGGTGACTAAAAGCAATGTAAGTGGAAGAAGGACATATTTGAGTTTCTGATTCTGGAGGGAGAATCCGTAATGTCTGAGATTCATGGCAGCAGGCAGCTGGACAATGACCATGAGAGATCACATCCTCAAACACAGGAGAAAGAACGAAGAACAAAGTAGCCCCAGGGTGAGGCTCTAGCCACTCACAGGCTGCCCCCAATGATAACTTCCTCCAGGAAGACTCCGTGTCCCAAATGCTCTGCACCTTCTCCAAACAGTACCACCAATCCGGAACTGCGTGCTGAGATTCCTGGGCCTATGGGGCTCTCAGTCAGGCCACTGCAACAAAATATCCTAAATCGGTCCTTGTCTTCTATGTAAAACTTATCCCTTAAGCTGGCTACTCTTTCCTTAGTTTTTTGTTATTTTAATAGAGGCATGTGTATCCACGTTTTGTTACTTTAATACAGTAACTTCTACTCCATTTTATGAGTAGAACTTTGAGCATCACTGACAATCAAATTCTTTCTATTCCTCTTCGGCAGCAAAGCCTGACTGTAACTTCCCAGACTGTCTTTGACCCGATCACTAGCTTGTCCATTCACGGTGTGAATGGAAGGAATAGATGCCCTTCTCTGATCTGGCACATGAAACTCTCTGTGTTAGCTTCGCTGTTCTGCTTTTTTCTTTTTGCTTTAAACTTTTGTAATGAGTACATGAAGAGTATCCTTGGAAAGTTATATTCTAAACAAAGGAGCACAGCCCTCAGTTTATCATTGGCTATAATGTCATTTGTTTATACAAACGCTCCTCTTTCACTGTTAAAAAAATGAATTTCTATATCATAACCCACTAAAGTATGGCTGTTTATGGAAAAAACACCAACCCAATTAATACATTAAATATAGTCTTTTCTTGGATTAAAAGGATTTTCTTAGAATCAGAGATTTAGGCCAGTAGCAGAGCATTTCTTCAGAAGGGAGGAAAAAGATCCTAGGCTTGGACCCTAATACTGATAAACAAATAAACAAATGAATAAGCCCTTACTTAACAGTAGAAACAAAAATATTCTCCACACTATAATCTGACAACATTACTGCCTGATCTGGGGTTTATTTTTATGAATGGTGCAAAGTTAGAATATCTTTTTTGCATGATGGAAGGAGGGCAGTTCAATGGTGGCTGCCTGCATACTGGAGAGGCCCACCTAAGTGCTGAAAACTTTGGGGGTCCCTGGAGAGTTTCTAGAATTGAGCACACATCAGAAGGCTGCAGAAGTTGGAGTCTAAGATCACTGGAGGACGGCAAGAGCAGTGACAGGATCATGTATCACTCACGCAAAAGGAAGAGAAGATAAGTACTAACAAGCTGTGTTTTCCTCAGACCTCTTTATCTATGGACTTCGCACATCTTGGACAGCACTGTCTAGACTGAGGTTGGTCTCCTCCATCAACTCCTTCTCTTTCAAAATGTCCCCACAGACACACACGGTAGTAAGTCTCCATTCACCAAATCACCAAGACCAACCATATCATCTGTTTTTCAGTTACAGAATGGGTTCACTTCATAACTCAGGATGTTAAAGTGGAGTCAGAGAAATATGAAGGATAAAGGTGATTTTCCAACCCAATAATTTGAATCCAACAAGAAAAAAAGAAGATTGGCTTGATACAGAATCTCTCTCATCCAGAGTTCCTGTTAGCAGGCTGTCTACACACCAGGCAAGAGAAATTTTATGTTTGTTCTAACTATGCCAGGAAATGCTTCAAGGAGAACGCTGGACTCAAGGTCTTAAAGAATGAGGAGAGATGCCTGGGCAGAGGCTCTGGGTGAGACACAGCAGGCAGCAGATGGCATGTATCCATAGGTTTCCTGGAGAATTTGGCCTCTGAAAGACCCAAATCACTAGCTGGAATTAATTATCTGATTAAAGAGACTTCATAGATGATAAGACAGGAAGGAAAGCTGGACTAATATTTTTGGATGTGCTTCATGCTATATGAGACCAAGGATTTTTTTTTAAACTATCCCATTGGCAATTTGGCAACACTGAAAATTTTTGAATAATGAGCAAAACAACCAAAAGGGTAGCATTGGCAGACTTCTTCTGGCAGACTTGTGTGTGCTGTTGAAAAAGAAAGCCTGCAGAAAGCTATTGAAATAGCATAAGAATAACAAATAGGAAGGAACCGGACTCAAAAATCTATTGATGGACTAGACAGGGGCTGCAGACATTACATACTGGCTCGTAAGGATTGCCAGTGGACAGAGTCACAGGACGGGGAAACAGGCAAAACAGTGAATCCAGAGCCCTTAGCAGCTCAGAGAAGAAACCTTTACATAGTATTTTCCTGGTAAACTTAACCAAGAAAACTTTATTTTTTTCAGAAGCAGCTCTCTAAAGAAGGCTGTAATATACTTCTGTACTGTGTATTTACCTCGCTTCCTAGCTCTCTGGAATTCCGGGTGTGGATGCAGAATGAATTCTTCTTCAAAATATCCTAGGGGTATAGATATTTTTTCTAAGTTGTTTGACAAAGACACATGCATGACAAGAAAGGTGAGCTGCAGGTCCATGTAAGCTTTTCTGAAAAGCTAAATACATGTTTATTTACGAGTGGCCTTGAGACACCAGGGTGAGTTTGGAAAACTGAAACCAGGAGCTCTGTTTCAATGCCCCGGCTACTCTACGTTCACAGACTGAATGGTGGCCAGAGGGCTGTCAGTTGTGGGCATTCTGATCTTCAGCTAACACCTGTGAACCAAACAATGAGCTGATAAATACTGTACCCGTTCCTTAACAAGGTCTCCCAGTGCAGACTGACTCTGTGGCCCGTGAGTTGAGCAAATCATGTTAGAACCACAGAACAAGCCAGAAGCCAGGCATGCGCAAGTACAGCCCTGAGTTAACAGGCCTCAACTCCAGAATATTTTAATAAACTTAGGTGCCCAAAGGCCTGGACAGGGAATGAGCCACTTAACAGGAGATTAAATGGGTGCTTCTTGCCTCCTGGTTTTATGAAAAAGCCAAACCTAATCAAATTCCAGTGGCACAAACAGGGCCACATGGATAATTTGAGGGCAAAGAATGTTTTTATAGAAAGGCAGTATTTGTGTCTAGCATTCTATTACCTACAGACCAACATGGTTTCAATTTAACTCCTGTTAATCCCAACCATTCCTTTCAAGTGTTTCTTATTTAAGATAGAAATTCCATGTTGAACATTTTAATAACATTAACTGTCAAAGGCAGCTGTGATCTGTTTTGCTTTCAATATATAATGCCAGATGCACATATCTGTGATCACTGATGCCCTGTTTTTCCTCCCCTGTTAAGCATATCATTAGTAAAACATAAGTCCAACAAAAAAATGTTTGTTTTTTTTTCTGACGACCTGCTATTGTGAGACAAGGAAGCAACCAGCAGTTGGCATTCATCCATGGGATGGATGCCAGTGGAGGGTGGGGGGCTTGCTATGCTGATTTAATGAGGAATCATCTATTATCAGATGTCTTGCCACACAGTTCACAAAAGACAACAATAAGGTGAGTGACATTCTGCTACATACAATAAGCCATATGCTTTAGATACAGGTTTAAGGGACATTAAAGCACAAGCACTTCAAAGGCTTTACAGCAGAAGGCCAGTGTCCAGCTGGGTCATGTTATAAAGAACCCTGGCAAAAACTACATTACATGGGTGATGCATACACCTCTGACAAGAATTCCCAAGTCCGTCTTATTGTAAGGAGGAAGCCAGCTTTCCTAGGAGTCCTGACTGCTTGTAGAGGTTATCTATGCGGGTGCTTACTGCAGTTGAAGCTGAAGAGGACAGCTAAGATGTGGAAATGAGGTGTGGAAGCTGTGCCTGGAGACAGCCTCAGACTGCTCCTTTAGTTAACCCTTCAGATACCCCTGGGCCATGTTCCATCAATTAGGGTAAGATCTAAAGACTAGATTTAAACTGGATTTTGTGGGTTACATCAAAAATTTCCACAACCTGCATAAAGAGCAGGCTTGGGCTATTGTCAACACTTTTTCTGGAAGAGATTCTGAGAGAGTGGAGGATCTTCAAGTTGCCTTCAAATGGAGGCACTCACATAAGTTGCATCACGTGGACATCACATATAATTCTTACACCCCCTTCTGACCCCCATGGACATCAGCGCACACATGACACACACACACACAAAGACACACATATACACTTAAATAAAAAGAAATCTTTTAAAACAAGGAATGTGGGAGCCAGGCACAGGGGAGTGAGAACAGTTTGCCAAACAAGCATGAGGACCTGAGTTTGAATCCCCAGCACCCACGTAAAAGGCCAGTCGTTGCTGTATGTGTCTGTACCTCGACGTTCTCCAGGGAAGAGAAGGAAGATTGCTTTCTTGCAAGCAGCCTAGCTCCAAATACTGTTAGAGATCCTGTCTCAAAGAAATAAGGCAGAGAGTGATAGAGCAGGACACTGCCATCTTCCCCCGGCATCCTCTCCTGAGCACCTATGTCCTCCACCATCCTCTGTGTTCACACAAACACATACACCATACACACGAACAGTGTGCGCATATAAAAGGGGCAATACTGCCAAACGTAAGACTGTGAATGATCAGTCTTAAGGTTGAGAGCACCTACTGGCTACATGGATTAAATCCCATGTCAGTACTACCAGGACGGCATTATTGTTATGATCAGAAGAGAGGAACCGAAGCATGGAGCTCGCAGAGCTGGAAGGTGCTGAGAGCTGAGACTTGAACCCTGATAGCAGCTAAAAGAGAAGCACGACACACCCTCCAGCGAGGCATCAGCACATCTTCCTTGGCAAAGATTCCAGGGGAAGATATTGAGCTTCAGAGTCACAGTAAATGGTGAGGCTCGCCGTAGAGCAGCTGTGTCTTTGTGTTGTGACTGATACAATTAACATACCACACGCGTGACATTTCCCACACAGACACACTCTAATGTACGTAGTGTTAAAAATTATCCATACACAGAGATTGGAATGTTAATTTAAAAATTAATATTTGAATTAGGGCCTTTATTTCCCTATTTGGCTTCTGTCTAGATGATCTGTCTTTTGGTACAAATCAGATGTTCATCAATGGAGGAATGGATACAGAATTTGTGGTATTTACACAGTGGAATACTACTCAGCAATTAAAAGACTGTTTCTGCAACCAAGGACCATGTAAGGATATAACCTAGAACCCCTGCTCGGATGTAGCCCATGGTACCTCAGTAACCAAGTGGGTTACTGAGGGTGAAGGAAGGGAGGGATTGGGATGGGAGGGGGAGGGAACCACAGGGTGATACAAAGTAAATAAAGTTTAATTAATAAAGAAAAAATATAAAAATTAATAAAAAAAACAGAAAAAATTAACATTTGATAAAATCAATAAGATTTCATCTAATAAATAAGCTTAAATACCCATAGGGAAAGGAAGGTGTTAGGAAACCTGCAAGGTTTGTAAATAGAGAACAGACTAGAAAAAGAGACAACTGAACAGCATTGCTCAAGTCACCAGCATATATCTGAAGATCTTACTCTTGCAGTTGTATCAGTGAATGGGTAAACTTGTGGAGACAGATCTAAGCTCAAGAGCAGACAATATCAACAAGAATAAAAAGCTGATCCATAAAATAATCCAAAAGAACATATATACCCATTACATACTCCATGAACTGAAAAAGCTTGGGGAACCCTTTTGTTTCTTTTGAGTGCTGAGCATCAAAATCAAGGGTCACAGACCCTAGAGCATGTTGCCTTGTAGCTGCACATATTTGAAACTTCTCCCTTCACTTGCTCATTCAAGAATTCTGCTTGGTTCTTCAGTAGTTGAACTACTGGTTTCCCTACTACAAGTTTCAGTGTCGGATGAATTCAAAGATACAGTGTATCAAGTAAATCTAATATCTCAACTTAAATGTATGTCAGAGTCAAGCTGCTTATCATGCAGAATGATTCAAATGCCTAGCAAAATATCCTTGTTGCACTGGGATTGACTGAGCAAAGTTTCCTTTGTTACCCACAAATAGTTTGAGGTTATCTAACAGCGGGGGCTGGGGGCAGGTGAATTCTTGTTAACAATCGTATCACCAATGACTTAGTCTTATGTTGCTTACTTCAGTGAGGAAGATGATGCTGAAGTTTGCCTACAGGTAGAGAGGCGGACAGAAGAGACAGAGTGAGATATTCTCTGCTAAGGCTAAGCATCTCATGCCCAGCTTCCTGCATGTGGTAACAAGCGTATGACTGGGAGGAGCAAAGGGAAGACATCAACCCAGCAACCCAGCAGAAAGTATAAAACAGCCAACATTTAAGTCAATAAAAACAATGAAAACTGACTGATACCCAAGGTTCTAACCCTAACACGACAAATACAGCTAGAGCAGCAAGTCACAGGACTTTTTGGTAGTCAACATTCAAAAGACGGGGAGATTATAAGTTGCATCTATGACATTCTGGTGTTCTCCTTAAGCAGTGCCACGCAAGCAATGCTAATACAAGTGACATAAGAAGAGAGAGTGAGAACTCACAGCTGCTGACCCCTTGGGCTGCTGAGTACACACTTACATTCTTAATTCACAAAGCTTGCCTAAACGGTGTAGTATAGGAGCACAGTGGAGTGCAATGGTTTTTTTGTTTTGTTTTGTTTTTTAATGTGAACGTGTAACTGAAAAACAAAACAACAACAAAAAAGATTTGTAAGCCCCATTCCCAGAGTTTGTAATTCAATGCCAATAATTTCATTTCAAAGTTTGAGGACTTTGTTTAAGCCATGCCAAGTGTTTGCACCCTCCTGGCCTCCGCAAGCATAGTCACATATATGCTTACTGTTTTAAAGCCTAGAACTCTGAAGCCCTGTGTGGCAATTGTCAAAATGCACTCATATTTATTAAAACGTTCATTGGAAGCCAGCGAAATTCATTTTTCCTTTGCACAAAGGTTCCAAGAGTTGAAGTAAGACTCAGTGATAGGGCACTTGTCTGTTATGCATGGGGCGCTGGGTTTGATCCCCAGCACAAGAAAATTTAAAAAAAGAGCAAGAAATTCGCTTCTTCAGCTTCCATACAGGTATATAAAATATGATCTAACCTCACATCTCATCTCAAAAGAGAAGCCTCACAAGCTAGACCTGTATGTGTGTGCACATACACAGCAAGTCTGTCTTACAGTGCTTAGCTCAGAACAGGACATTTATTAAATAAACACATTCTAAATGTTTTTATTTTTATAGATCAACTATTGGTAAAGAGTGGGAAAAAACCTTCTATGTATTGCGATCTGACATAAAGCCCGATGTACAGAACAGTGTCCAGGCAAATTTATGAAGGGCACTTCCATCTCCCTCTTTCATCTAAATGCCACTGTGAGCAGGTATTTATAGGAACTGTTCTGAGGGATCACTCCCCGGTTATCAGAGCTGGTTACCTGCATTGTTTAGGACTGAGAAGGGAAGTGAGAAGAATATCTCAGTCAATCAATATCTGAGTCATTTATGTTTGCCCAAGCAGGGAGTCACTTCGCACTACTTAAAAATAATAATTATAAGCCATTGGGTGGGGGGAGAAAGGCTGCAATGGAGACAACTAAAATCTTCAGCAGAAGACAAGACCATGGGTAGAGGAGACCTCAGTTCCAGTGTGTGAGCCCTTTAGTAGGTTAGGTCACTCAGCTTCTGGGGTCAACCTCATTAAACACTAACCCTAACCCTAACCCTAACCCTAACCCTAACTCTCTAACCCTCACCTCCTACCCCTACCCCTAACCCTCTAACCCTACCCCTACCCCTACCCCTACCCCTAACCCTAACCCTAACCCTCTACCCCTACCCCTACCCCTAACCCTAACTCTCTAACCTTACCCTGGCAGGCTGAAATGCCAGCATCTCCCAGGTCAGAATGCTGCACAGTGTCCTGCTCACATTGGACAGGTTCCTCTTGAACTTAGTGCCTCTTTTCCCATCTCTTTTGTTTTTTTTCCTGTATAGTAGGAGATGATGAAGTCACATTTTTTTATTTTTTTCATTTAACTTTTATTAATTACACTTTATTCATTTTGTATCCACCCATAAGCCCCTTCCTCCTCCCCTCCCGATTCCACCCTCCCTCCCCTTTCTGCATGCATGCCCCTCCCCAAGTCCACTGATAGGGGAGGTTCTCCTCTCCTTCCTTCTGATCTTAGTCTATCAGTTCTCATCAGAAGTGGCTGCATTGTCATCTTCTGTGGCCTGGTAAGGCTGCTCTCCCCCAAGTCACATTTTTAAAACCAATACAATGCACACTTGTAAGATTCTATAAGAATTATATAAGAAATACAAAAAAAAAAAATGTCAAATAAAGTCCTGTAAAACTCAGCAAATTGGTCCAGAATTCTCAGTTCTCTAAAACTGCAGCACCTACATAACTTGAAGGAGGTCGTGGGGATGTGCCAAACCTTCCAAAATTTTAACACAGCTTCTGGCATAGAAGTTTCTGTGGAATTGTTTAAGAGTGGGCTACATAGGGCAGACCTAAACCTGGCTTTACATGTTTCCGCCTCAGCTGTGGCATGCCACACTGGTTCATGGCAGGAGATGAAATGTGTTGAATGAGGAATGCACTATGGAACCCACTGTGGAAGAAAGAGTAGCACGGCTCATCTGCAATATGATGAGGTTACAACAGTTTGCCTTGGGCATTTTCTTTCCTTTCCTTTCCTTTCTTTTTTTTTTTTTTTAGGTAAATGGTTCTTTTTGTAATTTATTTATTTTTTTATTAATTACAGCTTATTCACTTGGTATTCCAGCTGTAGTCTCCTCCCTCATCTTCTCCCAACCCCTCCCTTCCTTCCTCCAGCATGTCCTCCCATGCGCCTTCCCAAGTCCACTGATTGGGGAGGTCCTCCTCCTCTTCCATCTGACCCTAACCTATCAGGTCTCATTAGGACTGGCTGCATTGTCTCCCTCTGTGACCTAGTAAGGCTGCTCCTGCCCTCAAGGAAGCCAGCCACTGAGTTCATGTCAGAGACAATCCCTGTTCCCATTACTAGAGAACCCACTTGGACACTGAGCTGCCTTGGGCATTTTCTAAGGGGCACGTGATAAGATGTGCTCGTGTTTGAAGTTCTTGGTTTTATCTCTGAATCCAAACCCGTTTCTTCTGTTTCTCCCATTTCATCACGCTATGCTAGAACTATGAGGCTTCAGTCAAGAATTCCCTGACTGTGTAGATGGTGGGATCCCTTCCATACGGCTCTGAATATGGGAACGCATTCGCCAACGTGTGTGACACATGTGTGTCCACACGCACAGCACCTCACTTCAGCAGCAAAACGAAAGGGAAAACCAAGAAGGGGTTGCTTCCCTGGCTTGGAAATTTCAAATTCAGAAAGTTACACTTCAAAAAAAAAAAGAAAAGAAAAGAAAAAAGGTCAGCAATACTATTGTTTTAAAATATTTAAACTTAATGTTTTAATTACTTAATATTTAGCAAATATTAAATAAAACATTAATAATAATAAAATACTATTAAATAAAATAATGCATATTTTAAATATTTAAACTAAACATCTCTCAATCCTGAAATAACTAGCAAAGAAACTAGAATGAAGAGGGGTTGGGACAAAAGCAAAGTTCAATAATCCATACCATGTAGAGGCCTATGGTGCTTTTACTGGCACTAAGCAACTTTATACAATCAGATCTTCTGGCCAGGTTCCTATCCTGGAAGCACTTCAGGGATAAGGTAGTTATTTGGCTGCAATAAATTATTCCCTCGTGGATGGCTTGCTTCTCTACCTCCAATAGCAATGTTAAAGACTCTGATGAACTTCTCAGACTGGGAGTGGTGAAAACTCATACTGCATATTCACTTTCTGATCGTTGAGCCTACTTGTCAAAGGAAAACTAAAACAAAAAAAAAATCTTTGAAATGACACTGCAAAGCCTATTTTTCAATCAAGGACTATCCCCAAATGGAAACAAGCTGGCTCCGCTGCTTAACTATAATTTCATTCCTGATTCATGTCTAGCTTGCCTTAAAGTTGGAAATATTTTATGGCTCAAAATTGAGCCGAAGGAAGAGGGTGCTGGATTGTTCAACAAACAATAGTAAGTACGTAATCCATGAGGAAATTACTGACTCCTAAAATGACTGGCTTCTCCGTCAGACTTCAACGCCCGACACTTTCCAAGAGGCAAATGTAGCTGCCTAAATCTCAAGATGGTCTCTGATCACAGAAGTTCCCCCACGTGTCCAGGATGCAATGGCGTCAGCAGAGCAAACTGACAACTTTGCAAACAGTCTCCCATGAGTGGTCCAAAAGCTGACTCCTAGCTCAGACCTGCCTGGAGTTGAGATCAGAGACTCCCTTCATCTCTCCCTTCAGAATGAGGAGTGGCCTTACCAACATGGCGAAGTGGGGTTCATGAACTCTTTTGTGACTTAATCCCATTAGGTTTAGCCACTGCTCCACTGCTCCTGGAGTTTCTCACTGGTGCTCCTCCTCAGGGCCTGGCTGGCCAGCGGTCTCTTTGCATTCCCGCTGAAGGTTCATGGGCCCATATATCTCATTGCAGCCTTCCCTTTGCGTTGATTTTATGTAAATGGGAGAGGGGCATATTTGATTTAAAAACAAAAAGCATTGTGGAATTCAGAGCTGAGGCCCAGGTTCTGCCCACTGACAAATGCTAATCTTCCTTGAGTTTTAGGAAATCAAAACTAACATAAATTAGGGGAAATTTTGAGTTTAAACAGAATTCATTCAAGTGTCAATGCCAACAAAACTTTTAGTTAACAAATGGAGATTATGAAGATCAGAGTGGATGATAAGCAGGGACAGAACTTTACATAATAACCCACTCAGGAACTTGAGTACTTGCCCCTAATAAAGTTACGTCAAGGTAGTGACCAATTACCGGGATTCAGCATCAAGTCCTGTTCCAAGTAGAACATGAATTGCTGCTTTATGAGATTTCACAAATGTACATTGTAGTATGTCTTTCTTAGGCTCAAGTCTGCCATCCTGGGTACCACCACTGTCCTTTACCCCAAACACCATAGGGTAAATGTCCTAGAGGGTATCTTCCCGTGCCTTTCCTTGGTACCAATATACTATACACAAACCAAGTCACCTCTTCTTTGTTTCTCTTGAGGACAAGACAACTAAAATCACTTGCCCTTATCATTTCTTTTAATTCTAGATGGCACTGCTTCTGCAGAAGATATTCTGAAATGAAATGTTTCCCCCCAAAAGATGTTGAACCCCAGGGAACCATAATGGGATCTTAATCAGAAAAAGGGTCTTTTGTAAACGATTAAGTCAAAGCAAAATCAGCAGGGTAGACCTTTATCTAATACGTGGGTATCCTAAAAAAATTGTCAAATGAGGGCACACAGACACACACATAAGGAAAATGCCAAGCAGATGTGGAAGCAAGGACTGTGGGAAAATGAATGGACAAGTTGCCAGGAGCCATCAAAAGCTAGAAAAATAATGGAATAAATTCCCACCCTTATCCTGGGAAGCTACTAAGTTGGAGATGTTGAACCTGCAGCCTCCACAGTGGTGCAGCAAAGAACAGTTGTTTGCTGTGTTAAACTTGTGGCAGTTCTTACAACAGCTCAACAGACCATCTACAAGGCTTTCAGTGTGTCCATATTTGTATGTAAATATGTCACATATCTATACAACATTCAATGTATCTCTGGAAATAATGCAGGAGGCCACAGGGTCTGCAGTTTCCAGTTTGAGAAACAAGGTGAAAGGGGACCCACAGAAATCCAAAGCCTTACCTGTGCCCCTCCCCTTCTCACTGGTGATGTAATCCAAAAGCAAAATGCTTGCAATGGATGCTCTTTGGCATTGTGCCAGTTGGTATTCTAAGGGCAGAGTTCAAGGGAAAACACGCTGGAATTGTGCCTTTTCAGAGCAGTTGCATCAATGACCTGTCAGCCTTTCCCAGGTCCTGCAAGACCACACACCACCTACCATACGCTGAGCCAGACAGGAGTTACTGGAGCAAAGTGGCCAGACTTTGGTTTTACAATGTGAAATAGAAAAAAAAAAATTAAACCCACCAAAAGATTTGAATAGAAATATGATCTTCAGTTCGTTTCCTGACACTACAAAAAGAAAAAAAAAAAAAAAAAGGCTCACTTGTTTAATTCTGGGCAAGAGATACTTTGTTCCTGGATTTTATTTTTTTAATATTCCAAAACTTTGGTCTGAAGCCGGTAGGCTCTACTACACACTGTTTAGCCTATATTTAGAACAAAGCAAACACATGCAATTCTTTAGCACTAAGTGTTTCTGCCAGTGGGCCCTGGAAAATTGCTAACCCTAAAATAAAACAATACTGCTTTCTTTAAATACTCCTGCTTACACTTACAGTGAGGAGACACTGACAGCAGACGTCAGTTTGAGTGACTGAAAATAAACAGAAGTGAGGAAAGCAGGGACTTCTGCTATTAAAGCCAGATTTATTTAGAGGAAATACATGACAAGTCCCATTATTTTCTTAAGTAGCAGTCTCGAGCTATCTCACCCATGAAGTTATGAAGTCATTTTCATGACTTCTGGGGGCTCGCTAGCAATTCTCCCCATCTGATCATACTTATCACTGATTCTAAAATTGAAGCCAGGGCCTAAAGTTGGGGAAGACACCCCAGTTTAACCAGAGAGAGAACCTATCCAAGGAAGAAAACCCAGAACTTTAAAAAAAAACTCCGTCAGCATGATGCCTAGCTTTGCGGTAGCAAGCCATCAATCGGAAGACACTGGACAGGTCCACCTACAGGGTTCTGTGCTCAATGTGCAGGAAACCCCATCCATGGCCTTTGTGGTTTTCCCACAGTATGAGGACTTGTGGTTAGGAACATAGCAGGGAGTGGCATGTTCTCATTCCGATCCTGCTGTGTAAGCTCAACAACTCATAAGCCCTCTAAGCCTCGGTTTCCCCATCTGTGAAATCACTGCAATCAGTTCAAACCCTCTCCACTGTCACAACTTTGTGGACAAACTCCAGTTATCTAACTCCTTTTGCCGGTGAAATTTGCCTTGAGACTTCTGATTGCCCACTTTATGACACTCCGCCCAACACTCCCATTCTGTACTAATCGACAAGGGAACTCACTGAAGTCACAGGAAGGTGTCACTAAAAGTTAAGAGTTTCCACTGCCTCCCTGGAAACACACACGTCCAAACTGAAAGCCTGCTTATACTTGGGCCAGCAGTGCAGACTATTGATCCCCGTTATGATGTGGACTAAGGTGGGGCCGCTGCAAGTTCAAGGACAGCCTGGGCAGCTGAGTGAGACCCTGTTTCAAAATGGAAACAAGAAAGAAGCACTTCACTGGGGAGCGGTTGCCAAGCAAACATTAAACGTTTACAGTTAAGTCATTTTCATGTTCTTCACGGTACACGCCTGTGTTTTCTCCAGAGAATGTGCCCCATGTCTGCTCTTCCAGGAAATAAGAACTATGTTCTTAAATTTCTGTTTCAAACGGTCTC
The DNA here is from genome assembly GCF_907164565.1 of Psammomys obesus. NCBI lineage: Eukaryota > Metazoa > Chordata > Mammalia > Rodentia > Muridae > Psammomys > Psammomys obesus. The sequence continues at coordinate 3,619,855 of NW_026585504.1, forward strand.
AGAAATTAAGCCAGCTTTCAAATTCTCTCCTGTAATGATAACTGAAGTGTGTTATTAAATGGCTTTGTCATTAATAGTCTTATCACCTGTGATATTACCCAAAATTCTCAAAGAACTAATAAGATGAGGAAAGACAGACACATAAAAGTATTACCTGAAGTTATTTCTATATTCAATATATTCATTTTTATACTTTAATTTAGGTACATTTTATGTATCATAAAATTTAGCCACTTCAAATTCATAGTTCAATGATATTTAATAATTCTATCAAGAAGTACAATTAACTGAACAGCTCAAGTTTACATTTCATGTCCTTAGTAAAATCTCTCATGCCAATGCATAGTTAATATAAATATAAATATATATATACCCAGAAAATCCAGTCTTGTTGAGCCATTCTGCTTGCCTTTTCTGGATATCTCATAATGAATAAATCAAATGATACAATGATTGCCCCTGGAGGCTTTCATTTCACAAAATGTTTTTAAGGTTCATGCTTAATGTAGACTTATCAATACTGTATCCCTTTTGATCTGTGTATAGTATTCCACTGAATGGCAAATATACCATTTGCCCATCCATTGTTATTATTATTATTATCTATTTTTAATTTTCTATCCCCACCACAGAACTACCTTTCTCCCCTCTGTCTTTAATCATTTATCAGTTTTAACACTCCTAGAACATAATGCCAAGTAAGTTTATTCATCATTATAAACCCTTTGAAAAAGAACTGAGGTGTCCTGACAACACTGAAAACAACAAATATGATCAACATATTTTGAAAACAGATAGCCCTAGCTTGCTTTCTACTGCTGTGATAAGCACCATGAACAAAAGCATTCTGGGGATAAAAGGCTTTATTTAGCCTACGCATCCTGATCTTAGCCCACCACTGAGGGAAGTTAAGGCAGGAACTTGGAAGCAGGAACTGAAACAGAGACCCTGGAGAAATGTTCCTTGCTGGCTTACTCCCCTCAGCTCACTCAGCTTGCTTTTCTTTTAATGAAACCCAAGAGCACTTGCCTAGCGGTGACACCACTGATAACGGGCTGCCTCCACATTAATCATTTATCAAAAAAGCCCCACAAATCTTGCTCACAGGGTAACCTAATAGAGGCATTTCTTAATTGAGGTTTTTCTCTTCCCAGATAATTCTGGCTTATGTCAAGTTGACCAAACCCTAACCAGGATGTAGATCTTCCAGTTCCCATTAATTGCCACGTGACATCTTTGTTGTAAATTTACAAGACACTCTAAGCCCAAGCCTGCTCTCAAAGTCCTGAAAAAAAGGAACTATTTGTGATAATAAATGTTATTGTTTTGTAAGTCATTTACATTTAAGGCAATTTGTCATACAGTAATAAATAACACATAGAGACCATCTGGTCTGCCTAGACTTGACAGGGTCTCAGGTTTGCTAATGTACCCTGGTGTCACCCATCCACTCTAGGGGGCATTATGAACATGGCACCTTTTGCCGTTTATCGGCACTTTGACAGATTCAAGGCAAATAGAGATGCACCCAAGGAGTCCACCATCTTACAGCAGCCCTCAGGCTATTCTGTTCACAGTACTGATGCACATTTTTCTAAAACTAGCTGGAATATAAACCACTCAGAGAGGTGAGCTTGAAGAGAATGTGAGGTCCTTGCTGGCTGCTTTGAACTTGTTTAGAACCTAGAGTTTGGTGTTATGCTGATTCACATTCCTGACAAAGTCGGGACAGAGTGGCCATGTGGGTGTAACTTCACTCACATCTGCCCACAAACATTCTTTCGGGGTCACTTTCGGGAGCGTTTATTTTTTTATTGTTTTCTGCATTTATTTATTTTTGTAGTACGAATACAGGGGACAACTTTCAGAGGGCATTTCTCTCATTCCACTATGAGGGCTCTGGGGATCAAATCAAGGTTGTCAGGCTTGGTGGCAAACACTTTTAACCCCTCAACTATCTCTCCAGCAGTTTGAAGGACATGCCACAGACAGTAGAGTCAGCTCTGCAACCCAGCGAGAGAGAAAGCAAAGCAGCCATAAACCACAGGACCCAATAGGAGAGGAGGACACATCCCAGAGCCACAATGAACTCAGTGAGGTGAGGTTGGGAACGATTGTTTCATCATTTTTCAGAAAAATAAGATTAAACCTCAGCCTCAGATACCTAAGGTTTCAGAGGCCCTCTGTGGTAGGCTCCTGTCCTGTTACTTGTTTTCTCCTACATCCAATGTCCATCACATTTGTCTTTCTAAGTGAGGATTGATCATCTTACCCCGGGTCCTCTTTCTTTATCTTACTTTGGTGTATAGATTTCATTATGTTTATCACATCTTATAGGTCTAAATAAATGAGTATGTACCATGTGTGTCTTTCTGCTTCTGGGATACCTCACTGAGAATGATCTTTTCTAGATCCCATCATTTGCCTGCAAAATTCATTATTTCCTTGTTTTTAATTGCTGAGTAGTATTCCATTGTGTAAAAATACCTAGCAGTGTATCAAAGCAGATGCTGAGACTCATAACCAAACCTTGGGCAGAGTGCAAGGAATCATATGAAAGAAGGGGGAGTTAATATGACCTGGAGAGGATAGGAGCTCCACAAGGACCAATATATCTAGGCACAGGGGTCTTATATGAGACTGTTTCTCCAACCAAGGACCATGTATGGAAATAACCTAGAACCTCTGCTCGGATATAAACCATGGTACCTCAGTATCCAAGTGGGTACCCTAATAAGGGGAACAGGGACTATTTCTGACATGAACTCAATGGCTTTGACCTACCCACCCCCCAAGGGAGGAGCAGCCCTGCTAGGCCACAGAGGAGGACTTTGCAGCCATTCCTAAAGATACCTGATAAACCAGGGTCAGATGAAAGGGGAGGAGGTCCTCCCCAATCAGTGGACTTGGAAAGGGGCAGGGAGGAGATGAGGGAGGGAGGGTGGGATTAGGAGGGAATGAGGGAGCGGGATACAGCTGGGATACAGAGTTAATAAAATGTAACTAATAATAAAATAAATTTTAAAAAAAATTTAAAAAGGTACCTAAGGTTGAACTTTGACAGAAAACTCAGATCATATGCATGCCAGAAAGAAGCAAAGATGCACCTCTCGGACCTTCCACGGAGCTGAGGCAGTAAGTTCTTGGAGCTGCATTACTGAAAAGTCATGTTTCCATGAGGCTTATGTAGAAAACTGCTCAGAGCTTTTGGGGTACATCATGTATTTCAATTGTATGAATGTTATTTTATTTTCCCCAAAGACAAGACACCCTGTTTATTACTCAGTTCTTGTCTAGTCCATTTAAAATTTAATTCAGCCAGAGAGCACTCAGTACAGGACTTGTCCAACGTGTGGCAAGGTCAGGTAGTCTTTCCTCCCTTAGGGTACTTGACACCTCTGAACTACAATGTAACATATAGACACGAACATAAAAATTGTCACTTTCATTCAGCAATCAGGCCAGAAATGAAAACTGTGCCACCAACCCCAGCCAACACATGCTATCCCATGATGACAGGTGACTTTGCATCTATGTGTTATGACCGCAGTAAATTGTAGAAAACAGCATGAATAATTTAGGTTCAGGTCACATGAATCTTACAAGACTTGACAGATTCCACACTCATTGAAACAGCAACATTATTATGTGATCTCTCCCCAAGATAAAGAAGGGAGAAGTGATCAGGCAAACCCATCACACGCATTTGCTCTTGACAGGACAATGACTGCAGAACTGTTGAGTCAGCTTGTTGCCTCTAGTTTCTACCAGTTTCTCAATTTAGGACTTTTCTACCATGAATCTCCATGGAAACAACCCAATGCCTAGCACACATTATTGGCCTTTGTCATTGTGAAGAAGAGAGTCATTCAGAAGAGTCGGGAGTTAAAAGACAAAGCAAGAATTAAAGAGCAAATCCCCCTCCATCCTGTGAATGAACTACTGACAGTCACCGGACTTGTTCAACAGTTCTTGGCCCTTTGCTCCTCCGCTGGCTTACAGATAACTTCACAAAGTGCTCACAGAGAACCTTGCTGTGTTTTCATCTGACTGCGTCATCTGCGGACTATTGGAGGAGACTTGACATTGTCATCTGATACTATTATGTTCCTCCTATGAATGTGTGTTTCTCTGCTTGTTATCTTGGCTCATCTTTATGTGTTAGAATTTTCCTTCAGAAGTGCCACACCAAATATTGATTTATTCTAAAAAAAAAAAAGAAAGAAAGAAAGAAAGAAATCTATATTGTAAGTGTAGCTGTCAACTCTCATCAAAGAAGTCTCTCTTTACAGCAAATGGAGACTGTCACAAAAAACCCCAGCTGGACATAATCGGAGATCAACGGCGGAGCCCATCATTAGCATATACAGCTACTTCACAGCTCCTGCATCTGTGGATCAGGAAACCTCAAAGAAAGGGCAGGAAGATTCGAAGAAACCAGAATCCCTGGATGTCTGCTGTGAAACAATTTCTTGTAGAAATGGCTGTGCAAACCAAAACAATGGCAATGTCAATAGATATGTTAATGTGGAGGGAGAAAAGGTCCTTGGGGCCCGCCTCCAGGCAAGGAACTACAAGTAACTAAGGACACCTAGAGACTAAAGAGAATTAGTCCTCCCTTAATGATTGCCCAGTACAAAATGGTCAGTCTTGAAACCATGTACACACTACCAACAAAAACAGACTCAGCAAATTGTATTTATATTTATTTGTGCATTTACAAATATACTTTGTTTTACTGTGAATATCACTGTTACACACACGTGTGTGTGTGTGTGTGTGTGTGTG
>NW_026585504.1:3624652-3682152 GCF_907164565.1 Psammomys obesus
GGGGGGGTGTGCACACTCATGTACATACATGGTTATGCGTGTATTGGGTATGCATATATGAGTATGTGTATATTTATGATGTATGTGTATATTTAATTCATGAGAGGTCTGATTGCATTCTCACAGGTTTCCCTTGGCACACGTCTTTAATTTTCTTGGTAAATTATTCAGAATACAATACAGGAAAATCATGTATCATGCCAAAGGCCATTTACCGATAAAGACGCAAAACTTCCTCACAACAGCAACCACTTATTTCAAAATGAAATTGCATTCAGTCCCCTCCTTTTGCCAAGCTACTCTTCACGCTAACATAGATCTGGAAACGAGTCTTCTGTGGACTGAACCTATTTTGTAAGACATACATGCACATTTTCTTTCTTTTTTTGTTTGTGCTATATCAAACGTGTAACTTTTTTGTTTGTTTGTGGGTGCTACACAGTCAAGATCAGGCTTGAACTTTTTATCTGCTTGCCTCTGCCCATGGAGTGCTGGATGAGATGTGCCTCATCATATCAAGTTAGAACTATCTTTCATTTGACAGCATCTGAGCAACATTTCATGAAAGAACAGTAGCTTGTGTCAATACTCAAGGACCTACAGCTCTTGCAAAGAGGGAAGAGGGAATCCACATCCTCTTAATTCAGGCAGAAGCATCAAGCTTAATAAATTAAACAGCTTCAGAATGATGGGAAAATACATTTTTACCTGTCATGTCACGATGTTGACAAATATCTCAACTTTCAATTCTTAAGTCCTCTGAAGGAGAGCACCACAGTTAACTCACAATTACTCATGTTGAAAAGAAAGTCAGAAAGTTTGAATAATCCTGAGTAATAAATAACAGTTGGATACATTTTAATACATGTGCCAAAGTTGCTAGTGGTTCTCTTTTACATAAGCCCTTAGCACCATATTGGGTGAGTTGATATTTTGGTTCAAATCTTTCAGACTAGCTTTGGCCTCTCCCACTGAACTGGCAATTAGCTGGTAAAAAGTTCTGTTGCCCCTCCCACCTCTTTTGTGTACAAGAAAAGAGAAATGGTCAGGCATTTAAATTTCAAAAGGCTCTTCTGAATGCAAAACAAGGATGTCAGAGGCACTGAGCACATTACTGTCCTCTTCTTTCTGCTCTTTATCCAGAATTTTAGTTTCACCTTTATATAATGGCTGATTGCTTCTCCTCATTAATTAGTGTATTCTGTTTCACTTGTAGTGTATGCAACAAACCAAGCATTTCCAAAAATGACTATAATCATCTTTGATCACATTCACACCCCCTATCACTCTTTCTTAGTCACTCTGTCCCTTCTTCCCTCTCCTGTCTACACCCCTAGGACTCTCCCATCTTAGTTTCTCTTCCACTCTGTCTTTGCATACTCTGTAAAAAGGAACTCAAGGGGGAAAGGTAAACTTTGGCTTCAAGGATATAATCCATCATGGTGGGAAAACCAAATCTTCAGGATTGTAAAGCAGTTGGTCATATTCCATCTGCTGTCAGTGAGGAGAGAAGAACAATGCTGCACCTGCTCGGGTGTCCACTCAGGACCCCAGCCAGGGAAGGTGCCACTCAAGTCTTCAAGTAAAATAATCAAGGCAATCCCCCACAGATGTGGCCCGACACCCATCTCCCAGATTGTTTTACATTCTATCAAGATGGCAATTAACACCGACCACTGCAAATCTACCCCTTTCCAACTTGACACATCATCTTGAAGTCATAACCTTCTAACCTTCTACCCCTTGTTTCATAGGTTCATGGCAATGTAGGCATGTGAAATTCATCCAGGCTGACTTTAAAAGCCTCTGTGGTCTTTAACAGTCTCACCACTTTAAAAGATCAAAGTCTCTTAACTGTGAATTCCTATAAAATCAAAAACAAGTTACATACTGCCAACATACAATGCCACAGAGCACACATTTCTGAAAAACAGAAGAACATCAGGACACGGAAGTGATCAGATCCAAGCAAGACCAAAATGTAGCAGTGAAAAGAGCAAACCCTACGTCTTTGAGTATGGCATCTTGGATTAGTGAGAAAACTGACTAAGTTCTAAAGCACTGTACACACACACACACACACACACACACACACACACACTAACCTATGCCATCTGCAGCACACACAGACTTTCTCTTGGGCTGGCTCCACTGCATGCTCACAGCATTCCTTGGCAGATGTCTCACAGTGCTGCTATCACCAGCATTTCAGGGGGTGCACTATACCCCAGCCTTCATCTTTACAGTTTCACACTCTAAGAGCCTCACTGCAGGGACTCTAACCCTACCACACACCGTCTGGCTCCATCTACTCTCTAAAACAATGAGGTAAGACACCATGATCACTCCAATCTTCCATCCTTCATGTTTCCAAAAACAGTATCGCATGGACTGGGCAGCACTGCAAAGGTCCACGGGCAGATCAGGGTCCAGCCTGGTCTCCCGGGACCACAGTTGTTCTGTGTGTTCTAAGCCTGAGGAGACAAAACACTCCTTTAGGCAGCTGCTTTTGAGAAAGAGGGGAAACCACAGCTATATTCTCAGCTGAGGCTTTCTTCTTTCACATAAATTTTCATCTTTGCAAGTTAAAGCCATCGATTCATGATGGGTGATGAGTGATGGGTGATGGAAGGGTCATTTCCTCAAGGCACCTTTCCAATTTTCCCTGTGATTTCCCTTTGTCCAGAACTTTAATCTCGCTCACACACATTTCCTCTGCAAAACAAACCCATTCATTAACAACTTCAATTCAACTTCACTCAGGTTCTCAGGACACGGGTAGCATGAAGACCGATTCTTGGTCAAAATATTTCACAAGCAGTATCAGTCCTTATGAAATCTGTGTTCTCCTCTGAAATCTCATGAGCCAGGCCCTCACTGCCCATATTTCTCAACATTCATGTCTTCTAAGTTCCCACCAGGAAGGTATGTTAAGTTATCTTTATTGCTTTGAAGGGCTTTTTTAACCCAAAGTTGATTCCAAGTTGATCTGCATTCCTCCTATTTAAAAAAACAAAAAACAAAACTCTAAAAGCCTAAGAACCACATGGCCAGGGGTTTACCCATCAGCAGCCTCTTTCCTTCTGTTTTTAAGCTGTCTCATTCTGTAGCCCTGAGAGGCCCAGAATTCAGTACGTAAACCAAGCTGGTCTCCAACTCAGAGATCCTCCTGCCTCGAGAATGCTGGGATTGAATGCAAGCACTCACACACCCCAGGCCCCAGTTCCTCTTACAAATTTCTTAGTTTCTTTTTTGTTGGTGTTATAAAATACTCTGACAAAACTAACTTAAGAGATCAAAGATTTATTCTGTCTCACAGTTTAAGGACACAGTCCATTAAGTAGGCAGGTCAAGATGGGAGGAGCTTGAAGCAGCTGGTCAGACTGCATCAACAATCAAGAAGCAGAGGGATGGGTGCTGCTGGTGGTGCTGCTGCTGCTGCTGCTGCTTCTCAAACCCCTTTCTCCACTTTCATAGTTCAGAATGCCTACCAGAGAATGGTTCCACCCACAATGGATATCTTTCCTCATCAAATCATAAAAGCAAACCTCCACCAGAAAATTTGAACACAGGGGTCTTTCCAGAGACTCATACTCCAACCAAGTATCATGCATGGAGATAACCTAGAACCTCTGCACAGATGTAGCCCATGGCAATTTAGTGTCCAAGTGGGTTCCATAGTAATGAAAAGAGGGACTGCCTCTGACATAAACTGATTGGCCTGCTCTTTGATCACCTGCCCCTGAGGGGGAAGCAGCCTTACCAGGACACAGAGGAAGACAATGCAGCCACTCCTGATGAGATCTGATAGACTAAGATCAGAAGGAAGGAGAGGACCTCCCTTATCAGTGTGAAGAAGGGGGAGAAAAGGTGAGATTGGGAGGGGAGGAGAGAGGGGCTTATGGGGGGATACAAAGTGAATAAAGTGTAATTAATAAAAGTTAAAAAAAAAAAAGCAAACCTCCAAAGGAATGCCCAGAGGCCTATTTCTCAGATGATTCTAAATTCTATTGCCTTGCTTCCTTTTACTTTCATGTTCTTTTACTCTTGCTTCTCCATACAAAAGAAAACATGGAAAACTTGTTTTCATGAACCACTACCTTCCAGTTAACATTATAATCTCCAGTTTCTTCTCTTTTCCTGTAAATGACATAGCTTCATTCTTATTATGGCGAGCATGGGGGGGGGGGGAGAAGGGACTGTGCATGTGGGAGGCTCTTCCAAGGGAAAAGAAGACTCCATTTTATATTAATAATACATATAGGTAATTATCCTTATCAATTTATTGTTGGGGCACTTAAGCTCATCCCGTAATTTGGCCTCTTTGGATAGTTAACTACTTTATTATTTACTGTTACTATTTGGGAAAGCGTTCTTTGTGCCTGTATGCTCATTGAAGGGTCGTCAGTGGTTTTTAGTTTGAGTTTGAACATATTTGACAGTCGCTTTCAAGTGATGGTTTAGCTTGATAGAGAATTTCTGTTTAGTAACATCAATAAAGAAATGTTAGTGTAAGCGTGTAAACTCTGTACACATGCAGAAATGTGCTGCCTTCATGCTAACTCTCATGGGAGAGTTTACCTTCTTGGAAACCTCCAGCTTCTCTTTTTAGTGTGCGAAGCACGCCACTACCATTCTAAGCTGCTATTTTTGAAGCTGAGATAGTAACCATTGGCCTACTTGTCATTTCAGTTAGGAAGTAGTCCTTCTTCTCCCCAGTAACTTTTTAAATTCCCAGTGTACCCTGGAAGTCTTCAATTAATCTCCCTGAATATATTTCACTTAATCTGCTCAATATTAATGTTCAATTTCTATCTGAATACTCATGTATTTATGTCATTATTAAGAACATCAATTATAATGATGATGATAATTGCTATTATTGGCCTTCTGGGACTTTTATTACATAGCCCAGGCTGACCCAGGACTCACAGCAAGTTTCCTGGCCCATGCTCTCAAATTCTAAGATTACAGATATGTACCAGCATGCATCAATATTTGGTCCATCAGTATTTCCTTTCAATCATCACTCTCATCTGCTCATCAACTGTGTATCTCTCGATCTGCCTGAATATATAATTGTACTTTATGTATTTATACGGCCTTTCCATTTATTTTCCTCTATCCTAATTCCTCAACTAACATCTTTACTATCTTTATTAAGTCCTTGCTGCATTATGGAGTTAATTCTTCAGTAATAACATTTCAGTTACAAATTTTATTTTTTACTGAGAACAAGAAGCCAGACTATTTTTACATTTCAACAGCATAATTTCTCTAATATCCAATTTTTCTTACTGTTTATTCTGTTCTCATCTGTCTTAATGCATAGTTGAATATTGTTACTTTATGCTGTTTTCCTTAAATTTATGTATTGTGAATAAAGTGTCATTTGACATTTATCAGGATTTGCTTTGTGCTCTGATCTTTGACCTTACAGGCTGCCTTTTTGCTGCATATCCATTTCCTCACTTGGTCCTGGAGGCAACTCCTTAAGGTACGAGACTAAGCAAAATTTATAAGGCTCAAAAAGCAAACAACTCACAAGTCTCAAGGAGTTTCTGAAACTTAACAGATTCATAAGGCTATGTAAGCACAAGCAATTGGTGACTATGGAGAAACTCTGACCACGGAGCACATGTTCTTGAAGGATAAAGCTTTTGTGAGTCCTCACCCATGCTAAGTGGGTTCTCAGCACTCCGGTTGCCTTTGAGTCATCATGCTCCTATGAGTAACCCTTAACACTCCAAAAATCTCACTACTTCACTAAGGAGACTTGAGTGGGTTTTATCTTCATTTTGTCAGTGGTGCCCTATCTGTGGTATAGACGATTGTTTGATATCCCCAGAAATAATCACACAATATTCTTGGGGTGCTTATTGTAAGGGGACGAATTAAATCATGATGATTACAACAGATTTTATATGAAAGTGGTTTATTAGGTGGAAGTGAAGAGAGGGAGAGAAGGGAGAGCAGGACATGATGGGGAGAAAGAGGGGGGAAAGAGAGAGAGAGGCACCCCAATAGGGGAAGGGAGAGGGCCAAGAGAGGCCCAGAGAAGGGAAGCAAGAAAGAAGGGACCAAGAGAGGGACCAAGTGTGGGGTTGTTCCTTTTAAGAAGCAAGGTAACCACGCCTTCCAGGTGTGGCCAACTGGCCAGCAACAAAATGACATCATAAGTTGTTAGGCAAACCAGAAGCAGGTTTAGTTCCAAAATCCAAACATTCTTCCCTTTTTCTATAGTTAAAAAATGAGGAACTTGGGCTTCTTCTCATGTGAGGTAAGTTAAAGTATATAAATTTAGGTTCATTGGAAGCAGCTCTTGGATGTTAAGGGGTTAAGAGAGAAAAAATAATGGCAACAAAATGGTCAGATTACATGGTGGAGAGGAGGAAGGGAAACCTCTGCCCTGGAAAATTTAGGGTAGAGGATTGTCAGCAGAGAGCTGCCAGCCAGGCAAGGCAGCAGGTAGGGACTGAGGAACACTGGGATAACCTGGAGCTGCTTGTCCTGGGCCTGAAGCACACCATTCCAGCCTTTTGTTAATAAGTGAATAACTGGCACCGATTTTCTTCTGGCTACTTCCTGCTGACACTGGGGGCGCTGTAGAGAGCCAAAAGGCTGAAATGCTGGCCAAGTCCAGGAAGAACAGGCTGCTTTGATGCTGTCCAGGGTCTGTGAGAACATCCATGGCTGGGAGGGAAAGTGCAGATCCAGCTTGATGGAAGTCTATGAGGTCAGACTCGAACCCTTGTGGTAGCTGCTTTGGCGCTGTTGTGGCTATAGGAAACATCTGTGTCTGGCAGGATGCTGAAACATACATATAGGCAGAAGACAAAGTTAAGTAGGTTATGGAGAAAATCCTTTAGGTGTACATTGAAAACTTTTGGGAGAGCGAACAGAGGTGAAATGTTTGGATCAAAGACAATTGAGCATGGGAACCTCCATTTACCTGGGGGGGGGACACCTTCATTTACCCAATCACTGGCAAAATAACTTTGCTCTGGATCTGTAATTGAGGTGAGGTTTGATTACAGAAGTGTATAAAGTTAGAGGCCCTAGTGCTAGCAGGTACTAGGTGTAGAAAACTGAAATTCTCCAGAAGACGTCCCAGAGGAGAACCTGGAGGAATGGGCATCTGGGCGTTTCTCATTGGGAGGCAGAGAAGCCAGTGACCTTCCAGAGGTGTCCCAAAGGCAAGGTATGACTCAGTAGCGATGGTCCTACCTGATCCTATGGCTCATCAGCTTTTGGCCAGAGACTAGGGGCACAGTTGCCCGGGAGAGCACAGTCCACCTAGCGCTAGGATTTTCCTGTGCGAGCATGGGGGGGGGGGGAGAAGGGATTGTGCATGTGGGAGGCTCTTCCAAGGGAAAAGAAGCCCTAAATGGAGGTCAGCAGAGAGGGTCAACCGTAGCCAGGGGAGACTGTGGCTGAGGGGAAGTCGCTCCATCTCAAAAGATAGTAGGAAGTTGCTGGCCGTCAAACAGTCAAGCTTCCCCTACCAAGAGAGGCATTTTACCCTGATAAATGAGGTGAACTCACTAATCCAGCCAGTGTTGGATGCAGCACATAGCAATCTGGTAACCAGTGAAGAGAAGTCCCAAAACCAGGGAAAGGGGGGGAATAGGCAGTAAGTGCAGTACTTACCTGGAGCCCAACTGACCTGAGAGGTGGATTCAGGTGATTTCCTGCAGCTCACAAGAATTACTCTTTTACAAGTTTTACAAAGGGTATAAAACTTGAGACATGTTAGCATCACAATTGTAATCTGCACTGAAATATACATTGCAGAAAAGGCAGTAGACATACATATTTGTGTTAACAGCACAAGCATTCTTTAAGGTGAGCTCTGGAAAGGCACAAGCCTTTTGTGAGGTGGAAGGGGAAGCTCACTTGATCTTAACCTTTAGTATAAGTACATATTATGGAGACTTTTAATCTTGATCTTAGAACCATAATAGTGGGTGATATAGTGGAATGTTTTTGTATTAGACTTAAGTTAATAAATCAGCGCTCTATTGATAAAGTTAAAAGCGCTGGACAGTCAATATAACAGTAGCATAGGAAGAGGAGTTTTACCTATTTAGGATATCTTAAATCACCTTAGACCTTGCAACCTTTATAATTTGTATTTACCAACCTTAAAACATTTTTTAGACATTTAAACATTTATAACTTGCATTTTCCAACCTTAAGATGCTTTCTTAGAACCTCAATTATGCATAACTTATGTTTACCAATCTTAAGGCATTTTCTTAGACTCTCAAGCATGTATAACTGGTGTTTACCAATCTTAAGGCACTTTTTTTGATCCTTAAACAATATTTTTTTGAGGGAGGACTTTGTATCTAGTTATTTCCCATGAGACATAGGTGAGACAGCTATGCACATTTATTGTCTTTTAGCTAAATAAAGGGATGGTAAAAGGTTATATTTAGGCCTGTCTCTTGAGTCTGGCAACAAAGCATATTGTGTCTAGGCCTGACAATAGCAGCTCTGACTTAGGCTTAAGGCCTGGTCTCCTGCATATGAAGAGAACTGAGAAGGTATCTGAAGTCTCCCAAGACAGAAGTTGGCAACATGTTTGTGGGACCCCAATGTGAGGCCAAAACAGACCTGCAATGTTACTCTGGGTTGGGCAAGGGTGGTAGCAGTCGCTGAATCAAGGAGCCATTTATTTGTCCTTCACCAGGCCAAAGAGCTGGAAGGCTGGAAGTGTCTGTGGCTCTTGTGCTGGTTGAACCTCCATGGCTGGGCACAGAGGACAAACCTGCATGGGAGCATTTTGACTCCCAGAGGCCAGTCTGCCAGCAGGCAGTGTGAGGCTTGTTGAGGCAGCAGCAGGACCAGCGTCTCCTTTGGCTGCATTTGGAACAGTCACCTGGCGGAGCTGACTTTTGGCTATACCCCAGTGGGATGGGGCATTGCAGACCTCTTGTCTTTTGTGCAGGAATGCCAGCAGCCTCAGAGCAGCAGCCAAGGTATAGAGCATAGCTTTTGCTCCAGATGGGCCTGTCGGGAAGGCTCTTTCCAACTTCTATATGGTGACTCAATGACCATCTTCAGTTGTTTATTAAAGACTGCAGTGAGACCATGTTTGCAACTGTAGGACTATAAATATATATTTGGATATCTATGAGATGACTATTAACTTGCATTTGTTAACCATTAAATATTAGGACTTTAGGTTTTGTCCCCGTTAAGTTGGAGCCTTAAAAGTCATAAATATAGTCCATTAAAATGAGATTATAACAGTATTTAGTATGATTTAGTATATAAAAAGTTTGTAGCTTATAAAAGTCTAGGCTATATTATAGATTAATAATAATACCATTTTTGGAAAATAAGAGCAAGCATATTTTAACCTTTTGATAGTAAAATTTACAGCATAATGACCAAGTTTTAACATAAATAAATCCTCTAAAATTAATAGATCCTAATTTAGAATATTGGTAAAATGCTGTATGTTGTAACCAACCCGAGTTATGAGTTTTAAAACCAACAATTTAATAGAACAGTATAAAGCAATTTTAAAATTACATTTGAATTTATTATAGCAAACCTATTAGCCAGGAAGCCTAGTGGTGAATCCAGATCATAGGCAGCACATGGCAGAAGAAACAGCAACAGCATTTATTAATCCAGGAATTGAAAAGACATAGGCATTTAGATGTACATTTTATACCAACTTAATTTGAATGGATATTTATAACTTTGAAATTCTATTATTATATAAAATTTATTTTGAAGCAGGGTTGAATTATAGATAGTAAAACGTAACTTTGAATTTTTATAAAAGTCCATACCAGTTTAAAATGAGGCTTGTTGTTGAGGCCTAGTCTAAAAGAAGATAAAATAAACAGTTGTGCTTAAGGAAGTCTTGCAAACCCAATGAGAAAATTATATAAATCATTACATTAAGAATTTAAAGTATATATATATATATATATATATATATATATATATATATATATATATATATATATATCAGAATTTACAGAAATCAGGAAGAAAAGATCTTTTAAAGCTTGAAAATAACACCTTAGAATAGTCAGAATTTTGAAAACACAGCAGTGGGGGCGGGGTAAATGGGGCGAGGCTTGGAATTCTGCAGGAGTTGGGGGGGGAAGCACGTGCCAAATTGCCCTGAGTCAAAATGGCCATTAAGCCCCGTGGAGTCGATAGTGAAGTGTGGCTCCACCCATTTCCTCCCAAAAGCAACATGGCGGCGATCATCTGGCGGGAAACTCAAAATCTTGCTCAGGCAGCTGTGCAAATCTGTGCACAGGGTTCCCTGCGACTTCTCAGCTGAAGTGGCACGCGGTTTGCCCAAGCTGATTTTCCTAGCTGCGTGAGTCTCCGGGACTCGGGGCGCTGGCGGAGAGCAAGTCGGAGTAGCGCAGGGGCGAGCTGCCCTGCACCACGGCCGCTGGAGCAGGTGTGCGCGTAAAGGCAGTGAGGGAAAGCGGATTCTCAGGCTGAGGTTAAGGAGCGCCAGTGACTTGTTTAGGTCGATTTTGGCACTGTGGAGTTTCCGGGGCCTGGCACCTAGCTGCTGGGAGCTTGCCGCTGCGCACAGGGGACAAGTCAGAGGGGCGCCACTGCTGCGGGCCAGGGACCCGCTGCTGCAGGCCCTGCCACTGCGGGCAGATGTGCCATGTAAGATAAGATAGTTGAAGAAAAAGAAAGATTTTTAGGCATAGATAAAGCAGAGAAGATCAGTTGTAGCCATCCATTTTGTTCCAGAGGAGTCAAAGGGTCTGGCAAAGCCAGGGGACCCATCCAAGTCAAAGCACCAAATGTAAGGGGACGAATTAAATCATGATGATTACAACAGATTTTATATGAAAGTGATTTATTAGATGGAGGTGAAGAGAGGGAGAGAAGGGAGAGCAGGACATGATGGGGAGAAAGAGAGGGGGAAAGAGAGAGGGGGCGCCCCGACAGAAGAAGGGGAGAGGGCCCAGAGAGGCCAAGAAAAGGGACCAAGAGAGGGGAGCAAGAGAGGGACCAAGTGTGGGTTGTCCTTTTAAGAGGCAAGGTAACCACACCTTCCAGGTGTGGCCACCTGGCCGGAGACATGAGGACATCATAAGTTGCTAGGCAAACCAGAAGCAGGTTTAGTTCCAAAATCCTAACACTATTCTTATGTGCTTTTAGCACTGTTGTTTTTCAGTTTATTCTGATTTTCCCAGAACCGATGGTATTCCTGGAACATAGGGTTTCAGTGGTGTTACTGATCATGCCTCACACAGAGCAAAAGCCACCTGTGACCTAACGCAAGTCTCTCCTGGTTGCCTCATTCCAGATAGTGCTCTCAACTTTTACCACATTAAGGTCTCAGGGTGCAGCCAAGACGATATTTTCTATCACAACTCAGGGCTTTCTGCCTGTGTGTGCCGGCAACTGTGTGCAAGACTTCCCAAGCACCTTTGCAGAAGCCCAGGATACACACATTCACCTCGGTTCTTTGGGGCCTTTTCCATGGCAGAAGTTCCACACATAGGAAGTTTTGTATAAACAAAAATTCCATCTCAAGCATAAGCTGGCACTATGACCACTAATCTTCAGCGGTGGAGCCTCTGACTGGCTATTCATCCACTTCCATCCAGGAGCACAATAGTCTCCCTGGCTCCCATCCTCCTGTACTGCTCATGACCCAGAGCACACCTACATGTGTCTAACACATAGAGCAGAGGTAAAGCCAAGTTGCCCAAAACCATTCTATCCGAAAAGTGAGACATTGGAACGTTGCGTTAGTAGACACTCTTTACAAAAAGTCCTTCAGAGCACTTTATGGCCACTGACTTCGGTCAGCACGCTTTCTGATCGTTATACAGCAGATATTTAATATATGAAAGGAACTTACTCACCGTGGAAATATCATTATTTATCTATTCCAAGTACTGAAAATACAGCTTAGAAGCAGAATTAAGCATGACTCATGAGCACAGGTGTCTCCTCATTTACAGAAGAAATTTCAGGTTTATTATCCACAGGAATGTTGCTATTTCATCAGCATGTGGAGTTCAGGGGGGTGGAGGTTCCATTCATCTCTACATGCTAAGCTTGCAGCTCAGTCAGTGCTCATTACAAAGAGAACATACAACACATTTTGATTGAAGTTGCTGTAACTGTAAGGATGATAAGCTCCTTGCGCTTTTATTTGAGTCTGATTATTCTCGCTTTATAAATATTTGCAACATGTTTGATAGTACATAAGACAAATAAAAGCAAGAAAGAAAACAGAATAAAACTTTAATGGCACACATGGGACCCAAACAGGCTAGTGTAGACATTTATATGTTGATTCACAAGAGTATCATTGCCTCATGACATGATATAAAAGCTAACATGCCTCTGACATGGACTCTGATGCCCCCTCTTTGATCACTTCCCTCTGGTGGGGCAATCTTGCCAGGCCATAGAGGAAGAGGATGTGGGCAGTCCTAATAAGTCTAGATAGGCTGGGGTCAGATGGTAAGGGAGAAAAGGGTTCCCCCTTTCTGAGATCCTGCACCCAGTCTTTCTGAGGACTAGAGGAGGGGGATAGGGGAAAGAAGGAGGAATGAACTGGGAGAAGACGAGGGAGGGGGTTACAATCGGGATATAAAGTGAATAATTTTTTTTAAAAAAAATTAAAAAGAAGCTGAAATGCATAATGATCCTCTTGATTCAGGGAAAAAGATTACATTCAATAAGTGTGCTTTGCTTCACATAATGGAATAATGAAACATATTTTAGAATGGTTCCTGTATATAACGGGTAAAATCTTTATAAAGGTGTTTATGCTTGAACATAGTAAAGTTTCAGCTGTTTGCAACATTTAACTGCTATAAATGCCTCCTTTGAAACTAAAAGTCTTTCCACATAGTGAAATCTCAGTGATCTACCATCATGATGAGATGACTGGTTTCATAAACATTTTCTTCTTGTAACTTCAGGCAAATCACAATGCTGTGCTTAGCGGAGTCTGAACTATAAGTAATTTGGTCCCCACATCTTCCTCAGAGACACAGCTATATCTTAAGGCTTGCTAGAATAGTGAAGGCTTTTGCTTCTAGAAAAATATTTGGCCTCTGTCCTGATTAGTTTCTTTGTCAACTTGACAAAAGCTAAGGTCATCTAGGAAAAGGGGCCCCAATTGAGAAATGCCTCCATGAGCTTGTACCCAGGTCTGTGGGGCATTTTCTAGATGTGGGATTGATGTGAGAGGAGCCCACTGGCCTTGGTGTCACCCTTGGACAGGTGGTCCTGGGTGTTATTAGAAAGCTGGCTGAGTGAGGGCTGGAGAGATCGATCAGCAGTCAAGAGCACTGGCTGATCTTCCAGAGGACTAGGGTTCAGTTCCCAGCACCCACATGGCAGCTCACAACTGTCTGTAACTCTAGGACCGAGGGACCTGACACCATTACCATCGCACAGACAACTGTGCAGGCAAGACACCAATGTACAAAAAGTAAAATAAATTAAATGTATGTGTGTATGTATACTCACACACACACATACACACACAACTTCCCTTTGTGATGCACTATAAGCTGTAAAATGAAATAACTCATCCTAGCCATAGAAAATAAGCTGGAATAGCCTCTCTTTCCATCATGAAGTTCTATTGGGTTTGCTTAGCTTTCCTTTTGATTTTCAAATCTCCTCTGGCCTCTGGCCTCCATGTAATTCACCATGGAAACCCTATTCACTCTGTTTCCTATTCTGTGTTGATTGCTCTAAGAGAACAAATGGAGTAGCACAGCCTGAGAGATCATGCTGATTGGTTCATGACACCAATGCCAGTTCTCATACCACCACTGCACAGTGAAGAAACAGGAATTGGGGAGTCAGCAGCCAACGCAACACGGGGCACAAGGAAAGTTCACCAGGAGACTGACTAATTACAAAAGCACCAAGAAGCTGCACCCCATCCTACTCCCACCACCAGAAGCTCCACCTCCTGAGAATTCACCAGGAGAGCAAGCGCTGATGACAACTGCCTGGACAAAAAGCAGATGCAACTGTGTAGAGAAATGATGGCAAGAAACAGAGGATGACAACGACCACACACAAGTGATCTTGTGCTGGAAGCCACGGAAGCCTTGAGTGACTGTATCTTACCAAGAAGGACCAATGTCAGACCCATGGCAAACCCTTTTCATGTCCTGGTGGGAATCTGGCTGAGTGTACAAAGAACATTGACCACAGTTTCCTCCTCCATTTTACAGCCTGAACCTGCTCCCCTCCGGAGCCCTCCTACTGAGAAGAGCTAAGCACCCTTCCCGTGCTATATAGAATATAGGCACCAAGGCTCCTGGTTGCTATAGGTACCTCCATTTGAGCAAGCACAGCCCATTGGGTCTCAGGTTTTCTGTATGTCTGTCTCTTCTTTCTTCATTCCCTTCACCCAAGTCATGTTTCTAAGACCAAGTTAGGCTGCTGCAAGCCTGAATCTTCAAGGATCTAAGCTGTAAAATGGATTTTTGTCACAGATCTCCACACCTTAGGACACTGCTCGATTAGTAAGTGTAGGCGATAGTTTTTCAAGTGCTACTTTATTTGGGGATTGCTAAAGCTTATACCTCCCCTCCAACCCCCTAACCCCAGGTAGGGGATAAAGAAGGTTGGAAGGGAAAGAGCATTTAGCCCTCTTTACTTCTTCCTGCTGGAGAGGGTAGTAAGTACCTTTGGGGGCAATACTCATATCCATCATCAGGATATCCAGAAGTCTGGGTAACCAGCAAACCAGCAAGCCAGCAAGAGCTGCAAGCAGTCCTCCTCCAGCTCCCCCAAGCCACCGTGATTTCTTCCTCTCACCTATCTTATTCATCCCCCTCAGAGTTCTCAGAATTCAACTGCTTCCAGCTGGCAAAGACCACACCTCTACACTAAGCAGTAATCAGCTATGAAAAAACTAAAATCCCACACTTGGGATTATAACAAAAACATGTTGATATACCATAAACCAAATTGTCCATAACATTTCCTCCCTCCTGTCTTTTAAAAAAAAATGGTTTTTTTTTTCTCTAACAATAAACTATATACAATAGGAATTATGAGAATTATCAGGTAAGAATTACATTTACAATGTCTAGTCCATTTGTATTTGGCAATCTTGGAAAAAGTATTCTACTATCTATCCTATCTTAGTGAGTCCCTAAATATGTACCTAAATCATTTTCTTATCATATTTTGTATCTATCAATGTAAAAATCATCCATCTAAACCTTAAAACATTTTTTATACATAAGCTTAATTGTAGTAAAACTATGACTATCTTCATATCCATCAGGGACTTGAGAAGGAAATAATATTACCTAAGTATGTAGTAAGCATAGAGAAAACAGCTTACAGAACTATAGAAATGCCAGAGACAGTTAATTGCCAGGAGTTACCAGAGGTTTCTCTGTGTCATTAGCCTAGAATATCAGACAAGTGTTGTTTTAGAAAAATGAAAATCCCAACCATTCTATTTTGCCAGTAAAGATTCAGGAGGCAGATGCTGGGATGTAGCTCAGAGAGGCAGAGAAAGTACCAGCTTAGGTCTGACAGAAGAAAAAAAAAAAGGCTCCCTAGCTCCACTAACAGCCCAAGGAGGAAAACGTCAAAAAACCCAAGACGAAAGGCTTGTTATCTCAAAGTCCAGAAAGCCAGAGGGCTAAGGAACTGAAGTCTAAGCTAAAGCCAAAGCTTAAGCTGAAAGCTCTTTCTTCTCCAAGGTGTCTCAACTCAAAGTCCCTTCTACTCTTTAACCCTTGTGAGCTGGATTCTTGCTCCACCTCTTGAACTAGGGTTAACTTTATTAAATCCTGTATACAGAAATTTTTTGGATCAAAGATGTGTGCTAGGGCTGGGTGAACCACACCATAATTACCTGTTTACAATAAAAAGTTCTTGGATTAAAGGTGTGTGATAGGGCTCAACCACACCAAACAAGTAAAAATGTTTTATAGTTCACAATTTGGGGGTTCACAATGGGATGAAATAACCTGCAACAACAGGCTTTTTTGTGAAGCAGGAATTTTGAAGGACTGGCCTACCTAGTCTCTGCAAAGTTGGACAGTCAATTTTCCAGTTCACTGCTTGATCACAATTTGTTCAGATAGCCTGTTATCAGCAGTTGAAGGACAGTTTTGTTTTGTTTTTTTCTCCAGTGATTATCTTGTCACTTTTATTTCTTTGATACCCACCATCTCTTTGAAGTAGAGTAGAGGTACTACCAGGAGCAGATGTGTCTCTCTGAAAGAAAAGCCTTTTCAAATATTTTAAATGTCATTATCTATAGATCTGTGAAGTGTTTGAAGATCAGCTATTTATCTATTGTTATATAGTACATAATCATATCTATTGATTTATAATAGAGCAACGTTGCTTGTTTCTAGCTGTGTACTATCTACCTAACCTTGAAAACATATCTAACAAGACCACAGACTGTTTATAGTTGACAATTGACTTGCAGTTCCAATCATCTTTAACGTTTACAATAGTTAGCTTTCATAGGACTAGAATTTTACACCTTATTTTCAAATGTGATGCATATGTGTAATACATCAAGCAAAAGTTGATCAAAATAACCTTACAAGAGCAGCCAAGAATTACCAGGCTATCCAAAATATGTTTGATTCTTTGATAATGTCCTTTCAAAAAAGCACAAGTCTTATTCCTATTAAAAGAAAAGCAATTTTTTTTCTTAACAGAAAAGAGGAAATGTTGTGGATGTAAACATGTTTTTGTCTTGATCCCAGATGTGGGATATGGGGCAGAATCAGATGGTCCACAGCAATAAACTATTTGCCTCACGAGGGCTCTGAGAGGCGCTCTTTGCTAGCTGCAGATAGTTTAATTCTGAGAACTGGGAGAGGGAATAAAGGCAAGAGCCCAGAGAAGAAAGGGGGCTCCAAAGAAGAAGAATTCTTATGCTCCCCCCCTGCTGCTCCTGCTTGCTGTTGATGTTGTTTGACTAGAAAAAGTTGGAGATATCCTGAAACAAAAATTTGACTTTCCCCAAGGAACCCGGCGACCCTAACCAACAGGAAATATCCTAAGAGAACTTCACCCCCCTCTCCCCGCTAACCTCCTTTTTCTCCTACCCTGCATTGGGGTGTTGAAAAGGACTGGAGTGGAGAAGGGAGAAAGAAACAAAAGAATGGAAATAAAATAGATTTTTAAAATATGTCAACTCAACAAGTAAGATTATTTTACTTTTTATGTCAGAATTCTATGATTCTTCTATGCTTGTCCAGAAGTTACGTATTTTACTCTGTGAGCCCAAATAGGACTTGTAGCTGAAGAAGAACATATTGGTGAAGTGTTTTCTAAATTATAACTCAACTTTGGGGTATAGAGCACAGATTTGTCCCTGGAAATCAAGCAAAGCTATCAGTTACCTTTAAGTAACCTCTTTCCTAAAACAGTTCTCTTTCCAGTATCACCCCATTGTAGTCCCTTCTACATTTAAAAATAAATAAATAAATAGATAAATAAATAAATAAGTGCTTTTTTTCATAGACTGAATTTCATCCTGTAAAAAAAAAAAAAAAAAAAAAAAAGATGTCTCTGAAGTCATAATCTTTTATGGCCTTAAGTACTCATTATTCACAAAATTATAATAAACCCATCTATTTGAACAGAAAACAACCCAGGACAAAAAATCTAAGGCTGTACACTGGAGGAAAATTCCAAAGCATCAAATATGAAGCGCTGTCGACTTCAACAAAACTCTGTGAATAAAAATAGCAATTATTTGCCCCTTCATACTTATCAAATTAACCAAGACTAAAAAAGCCTGAAAGGATCAATTATTGGTGAAAATAATGAAAAGTGAGAATGCCACCTGCTGACATGTAAATTAATGCAGTCATTTGGAAGAGGTGTTCTACCTGTCTATAGCAATGCCCAAAATTAACCTGTAAACCCTATCTGCCCCGGAACCAGGTAACTTCCTGGAATACCAGGAATTGTAGTTCTTGGGAAATAACAAAGCCTCATGGGAAAGTCTGGTGGCCTATAGGCTTGTCCTTGTGCAACATGTGGCTTGGGGCCATTCCCGGCTGGGAAATTCCAGGGAATGGTCCTGACCAAAGCCCATCTCTTGGTCAGTCTTTAACATTCAATAAAGCTTGCTTCAAATTTGACCCCAAAATGGTGGAGTCTTTTTTTCTGGCAGAGTGCAGGATTAACACTATCAATTTAATCAATTTAGCTCTCTTGCTTAAAACATCCTTGCCTGTGTTCACAAAGAAACGTACAAAGGACATAAGTCTCAAATTATCATAACAAAAAACTATTTAAAAAAACCAACTGATTACAAGTAAGCAGGTTTGGTGACTATTTAGAAAAAACTGTACATGCACAGTGATGGTAGATGAGGTATCCAGAGCTAACACGGGTGCATATCAAAATCCTCCCGACGAATGAGAAATGAAGCAACTCACATGTTAAACACAGAAGATAATATTAACAGTGGAACTTGCCTTATTTTTGTAAGAAAAATTTGGAAAGAATGAAAGATATTCTATCTGTAGTATTACTTAAGACTGCAAATTTAAACATTCAGCAGTAGAGGCACAAGCCAGAATCCCAACACTTGGGAGGCAGAGGCAGGTGTATCTCTGTGAGTTCAAGGCCAGCCTAGGTTAAATAGTGATTCCAGGACAGCGAGGACTGTTACACAGAGAAATCCTGTCTCTTAAAAAAAATCCAGAATAAATGTCAGAATTCATCTGTGGAATCAAGTTGATAAGCATGGTACGCACTATATTATGTCTATACTTTCCTAGAAACCTGAAGCATTTCATGATTCATCATTAAAACTCAAACAATAGATACATGTTATGTAGGCTTCATACATAACATTATAATTCATAAGAAAACTTGCAAAAAAATCTAAAGGACATTAAAATGATTTCAATGAGAAAAGTAACCAGTGACCTGTTCTTTTGTTTCCCAATTTTATACTAAAATTTGTAAGAAATGTATTGATTTGACTAGATTTTTAATTAGGAATTTTTCTGATCCTATAATACAAGAAAGTTTTAAAAGAGATAATAAATGGTTCATGTTCCTTTAGGACTGCACATTAGAACTGGATAACTTTAAATGTAGCATCGCAAACATTGCATTCAGTGCTCATGTAACTTAAATGAGTCAGTGTTGATCTACACAGTGGTCAAAGCTTCTAAAATAGGTTTTGTTCTATTTAAAATTATCCTATGTAATTTTGGTGGTAACAAATTCTCTTCTCAAGTATTTACCTTTAAGCCGGCCTCTGGGTCTGTAAGTAACGCTTCATGCTAAGGTGGATCCAACTGGAAAATCCCCCAGGCAGCCCAAGGACAAATACGTTTTTATAAATAACGTTATATGCCTCTGCTTTTTTAAAGGTCAGCGGGAACTTTGATACATGTTTAACAGCTCAGAATTAGAAGAGAGTTTAGGAATTAGCTCACTCTGTGATTGTACAAAGACGACACTGACATGTGAAGAGCTTAAGCAGTTTAATGCCACACAGCTAGGGAACAGAGCCACCTCCACATCCCAGGTGTTTGGTGTGTACAGGACACACTTAAAGAGCCACCTGACTTTTGGGAGGGACTTCAAACATCTCAGAGTTATGGACTGTAATGCCCCTTCAACATCACACAGTCCCAGAGTTGTGGTTTAAACATGAAATGTTCTCAAGCAGGCTCGTATATTGACTGGTCCTTAAGAGGGAGTGTAGTTTAGGGAGCTAGTGCCAGAATAGAGGCAGAAGGTGTCAAGGAGGGCACTTTGAAAGGTCACCCTATATCTTTTTATTGGAGAGTTAGGGCCGTTGATGCATAAATCTCACTTGGAAGGGGAAATAGAATAAACAGAGGTAGCATTCAACAACAGGGAACAAGGTAGGAGAGGGGCACAGAGAAATATGAGGGAGAGGCTAAGATGAGAGAGACAGAGGTCTGTAGAGAAAAGAGAAACTGAGGGTGGGGACATTGCTGTGACAAGCTGGAGACCTAAGTTGGGGTAGGCTCCAAGGAGGATAGGAAGAGGACTCAAGCACAGACTCCAAGTAGCAGAGCTCATAGAGACTAGTCTCTCAGCAGAGGGAGGGGTACACCAACGCACCCAGAAAAACTTCAACCCAAAATTTACCCTGCCACAAGATAAAGGGATAAAGATAGAGCAGAGATTGAGGCAATGCCCAGCCAATGTCTGGCCCAACCAAAGACCCATCCTATCAGAGCAAGCCAACCCATGACACTATGAATGATATTCAACTAAGCCTGCAGGCTGGAGCCTATCAGAGCTGTCCTCTGAGAGACTCTCCCCAGTGGCACAGCACAGGAGATGCTGAGACTCACAGCCAAACATTGGGTATGTGTAGGGAGTTTTGTGGAAAAGCGGGAGGAAGAAGAAAAGGACCTGAAGGTGACAGGAGCTCCACAAGAAGACCAACGGAGCCAACTACCCATCAACCAAGACCATGCACGGACTTTTCCTAGACACTCTGCAAAGATGTAGCCAAGGCTCAGCTTAGGCTTCGTGTAGGCCCTCAAAGAAAGAAAGCGGATACTGCGTCCGACACGGACTTTCCTGCCATCTTTTTTTTTTTTTTAATCACTTCTGCCTGGCAAGACTGCCTTGCCAGGCCACAGGGGAAGAAGACATGCAAAGTCCTGATGAGACTTGATGAGCTGGGGTGGACAGGAAGTAGAAGGGGAGGCTCTTCTTTCCTGAGGAATAGGAAATAACAACAAATTCAAGTTGTTAGCCTTCGTTGTGCTAACTACATTTCAAGTGACCAGTAGGTACAGTGCAGAACATTCCCATTACCACAGAAAATTCTGTGGGAAGTACTGACCTCCACAGGAAGTACAGGGCACTAAGCAGTTACAGAGCAAGTAGTTTAGTATGATGGGCATGGCCTGGAAACATCGGAGAATAGAAAAAAAAAAATCATTGAAGATGGCAATGGGAAAATTTCACGACATAAAGGCAGACAATTATCCCGTTCGCTCCATTTGTGTCAGGGTTTCTGCATCTCTCTCTGACCTTCTCTATTTCCCCCATCCCTGCTCCTCCTTCTTCCTCCTCATTCTCTCAGTTGGTGGGAGAATAAGGCTTCACATCCCAATACACAATTAACTTTAAATGCCGCCTCCTCAATCCTGACCGCTCTATTCCTCAAGTCCTCTCCCAGTGAGTAAATCTGCCTTTTAATTCTTGCTTGTTCAAAACAAAATACCGCCAACAAAAGTTTTAGAGAAAGCTTTTTGTCCCAGGCATGACCTCCGGGTCTCTGACACCAAAGGACGAGGGGGAGCCTGAGAAGGCGGAAGTTCTCATAAGGGGGTGCTTGCTTTGAGCACCTGTAACAATACAACGACCTCTTGCCTGGCTCCACATGCAACTGACTAATTATGAGATCTGTTTACTTGATGTTTTTTTTAAATATTCTAATCATCCCCTAAACATCCTCAGAGCCAAGAGTTAACTCAAACACAGGTGCAGATGGGTGAACACAAAGGAAAAGAAATAATATACAAGAGATCAAGTGAGAAATCAGACCCTCTGCAGTTTGCTTATGTAATAGCTGTTGTCAGGTTCACAATGAAGACACCAGAGACAAACATGTGACTGCAGAAACCCTGCAAGTCACATTGGGTTTGCTGAAGCAAGGTAGCTGTGAGTAGTAAAAGGTGCGTCCAGAGAGCATCTTTAAGGTCAGAGCACCGCATTCGTTTTGAGGCATGTATGTAAACATTGGCAGCCAGTGGAGACATACATGCTTATGAAAATTGACAATGGCTGTTTAAACTAGCAGAGCAATTATCTGTAGATAAAAGCCTCTGAAGAGTTGCCACATAATCAGCGATATGGTCCCACCCTAAAGCACTTATGGTCTTAAACTGTACAACAAATCTTTCTTCATTTTTGGAAAGAACAAATCTTAGCTTAATTTTTGATCCTTTCTGACAGATAACAAATTCAATTAATTTTAGTATAAAAGTCATGTTGCTCAAGGCAACTATATCATGGATGTTCTTTCTTTCCCCCTCTGAATCCCGTGTATGCTACAGAGGATGACATCTAGGAATGTAAATAACGTAGTTTGTGGTTTGGGCCAATGGGAGGCACTGCACATCAGATCTCTGCGATCAGAGACCAGACAGAAACAAGGTACAGGAGGAAGGGCTTGGCTTGTGATTTCAGAGGCTGTTTGCTGGGTCGCATGTCCTTGTGCAGCGCATCATAGAAGCATGTGTGGAAGGCAGCTACGCATATCCTAGAAGGTGGAAAGCAGGGAACAGGACTAGAGGTGGGCAAGGATAATATTTCCACAAGGACCTGCTCCTTATTCCCTGCTTTCTCCATCGAGGTGCTACTGCCCAACGTTTCCAGAACCTTCCAAAACTGTGTTACCAGCTGAGGACCAAGAATTCATAACATGAGCCTATGGAGGACATTTCTGGTTCAAACCATAAAAATAGACTTCTCACATATTTTGTCTCCTCCATTCATTCTATCTCTAAAGTTTCTTTGTGGTTATCAAACTCAAATACAATTGCCACATACACCTTGATCCTCACTCTCCTAAGAGGAAGGGGGCCTCTTTTAAAACACATTATTATGCTGAACCCCAGCCAGACAGTCCATGATAATCTCCAAGTTCATAGCTATTGCTATAAAATCCCTTTGTTCAAGAAAGACAACGTCTAGAGGTTAGAATGCAGACATCTCTAAATATCATATCGTATCATATCTTTACCCAGGGATTAGCCCCCTGGTGTCTAAATAATCCAGGCCTTTGTTCCACAAGTCTGGTAAGCCCTCTCAGTTCCCTGGAGGATTAAACTTCAGATCAATGAAGTTATGATCTACTTTATTCTAATCATTTCTTTATTACTCTCCCTTTCTTTTTGTGGATTTGTGAATTATAGTCAATGCCTATAAAGCAGTATTTCTCTACTGGGGACATTTGGAAATATATAGAGACATTTTAATTGTCTTAATCTGGGGTGGAGTGAATGAGATTGGCATCCAATGGGTAAAAATCAGGAAGTATACCCTACAAAATAGAAAATAATATTGACAACAAAAGATTATCCTGTCACAAAGAAAAAAGGCTTCTGCTTTAAAACTGAAAATTATTATTACATTTTTATCTTCAAAACCATTATTTTATTCTTCAAAGTTTTGATTGCCACTTTCATTCTTAGTAAATTAATTTTCCTCAACAACTGGAAAAAGAAGCTATTGTGGTCTTACTTAAATGTTACTTTTTTTCCTTTTATTTTTGACAATCTCATACATGTATAAAATACCCTCTACTACCCTCTCTTATCCATCTTCCACAGCTAAACCTCTTCTTTTTCTCAACTAGTCTCCATCCTCCTTTCCTGTCAGGTGTGCATGTGTGTGTACCTGCGTGCTGTGCACGTGTGTATGTACATGTCTGTATATGTGTATGTGCAGGTACACACGGCAGCTTGAGCAGATAGCCACAGCTGCTATGTATGTGTTCATGACTGCAAAAGCTAGGCCATGTCTAGAAGACAGCATTGCATGTGTCAAGAATGTGGTATATCCTGTTGAGTCACTGGCCAAAGGGGTCCAATAAGCTCCTTCCCAAACAGGCCATTACCAAGGCTATTGATGACTTTCCATAGTCTGATAGTAAGGTCCCATTGCTAAAGGCATCACTTATTTATGTCACTGAACATAGATAAATTGAGCTGGTACACAAGCTTTACCCCTACTGATTAGCATTTATGGCCCTGGAAACAGTTTCTTTGTATACTACGAGAAGAAAAAAGTAATTATCAATATGACCCAGCTACAAATCTTGTGATCTACAGCAGTGACCTACCAGCAAGGTATGTTGGTGTAATAGTGGATTAAATGTTATAGGAGCAAACAACCACTTAAAAATTTGACTGTAAGGCCTACTCCATGAGCTAGAACTCACACTTAATACTGTTCACGAGTAAGCAGGTCATGGACTCCAGGGTAAAACCTACAACTACTGACTTGCTAAAGGAACATAGCAATAAAATTATTCCAAATGACATATTGTTTTACCCATAGAGTAGAGCATCATTCAATCCACAGAGAAGCTGCTTCTTGCAGTAGATGGTAATTTACAAAGAGCTTCCACAACTGGACCTTGTGCAGAGAATGGCAGACTCTGGAACACTCCTAAGTGGGATGTCTTCATCAGACCCCTCTTTGCAAGGTTCATGGATCTACGTGGAATAGGAGGTGAGGAGATTGCAAGAGGTAGAGGTGGTAGATGGCTCCAGGGAAACAGCCTTATCCAGACACAACAGGACTGAAGCACAGATGAGCTCACAGAGACTGTCACAGCACACACAAGACCTCCACAGGCAGCAGTCAGACACCAGCACTGAGAAGAAGTGGACACAAAGTCACACCCCTGTTTTGAAGCTGATACCCACCAAGAAAGAGAAAATTAGTTTTCTCCAGTGGAGTATCCACTGAATACATCAACCAAACTCCGGGCAGGCCTCATGCCCAGATGTAGCTGGCCAACAGAAAACGAATTCCGTGTTTGTGTTTGCCTTTTGTTTTGTTATTTTTGTCTTATTGCTGGCTCTATTGCTATTGCTTTTTGTTTTATTATTATTATTATTATTATTATTATTATTATTATTATTATTATTTCATTTGTTTTGATTTTGAAAGATTTTTTTTTTACTTGTTTGAGAAACAGAAATTCTGAGAGAGAAAGAGAACATGTGAACTTTGGTTTGTAGAAAGGTGGGAGGAGACCTGGGAAGACTTGGGGAGGAGAAAGAGTATGACCACAGTATGTTGTGTGAAAAATTATAAATAAAATAAAT
Source organism: Psammomys obesus (assembly GCF_907164565.1). NCBI lineage: Eukaryota > Metazoa > Chordata > Mammalia > Rodentia > Muridae > Psammomys > Psammomys obesus. The sequence goes on from NW_026585504.1 coordinate 3,649,492, forward strand.
GCCTGGGGAAAACAGACACACAGCATTTTGCATCCCTGGGCTTTTACATGCAGCACTCTTCCCATCCCTGAGTCTTTGAAGTCATTTTATCCTCCCATCCATGATGTTCTGCATGCCTTAGATGTTCCATTTAGAGCTGATGTCATTATTAGTAGGCATTATTATTCCATTTTTAATCTTGCCTTTTAGTCACAAGGCCCTAGAAAACACCCATTACAGATGAATCTCAAACCTATTCCAACATATCATGAAAATTAATGCTATATACTAAAAAGCGGTCAAGTCACCAGCAATACCAGGCTCTCTTTGTCCAGTAAACTAGGGCAGAGGTTGGAATTATAGAAAATCTTTTCTGATTTTCACTGAATAATTTGCTTCTACACCAAAGAATTAAAACAGAGACAATCATTAGTCAACAAAACATAATCCATTAACCACCCTCCATTAGTTTTGCTGTTTCCATATTCAATTCTCTGTCTTTTCTGTATTTCTTTTGATTCTTCACTTACTTTTGCCATCATCATTTTCAATTGCATCATTATTTTATCCCATTCTCCTTTCTTCCCTTCCTTACTGCTCCATCCATTCCTTTTCATCTTAATCTCTGGACTGAAGATCCCTAGCTTCTGGAATGGTGGTTTAGCTGCTTGCTCCAGCTTTTCTGCAAATGTGGAGGCTTGAGCCACCTGGGCCTCTTAATTTTCTCTAAAGCCTGCTGTTGTGTCAATAATTCTCCTGCTCTGACTGGCTGCACAAGAAGACATTATAAAGTGATCTTCCCCAAGGGCAAATCAGGTACTTTGTTTTCTTCCTCACTGGTATCTTTTGCTTCTTAATAGCCTGATATTTTGAAAAAAACACTGTCTCATAATTATTTACATGGCTTAAAAATTATCCCCCATAGCTTAGGCTTATATAAATCTTCTCAAGAAACAGGTAATATATTCAATATAAAACAAATCCAGAATACTTCTACCGTGATAAAACAATTTTTTAAACATATTTTAAAGGTACAAAGTAAAGATATAAAAGACTGACTCTGTTTTGTACTGCTTTTATTCTCATAAAAGTTATTCATTTATGTATTTATATTATTTATACGTCATTTTTAATGTAAGAAATGTAAGCAACCACTTAACTACCATCCTTTAAACAATCTGACTTTTGTGAATAATTTGAAAACATTCTAGTGCCAAAGTATGCAAACTTGCAATAATTTTTCAGGTAAAATCATGCTCATTGGTATATCATTATAGTACAATTGCAAAATTAACAGCAGCACAAATTTATTAAGTCATTTCTAAGAATTCCAGTTCTTAGAAATAAAATTCTTCTCTGATATACAAACATTGTGCCTTTATTCAGTTTTTGGGTAAACAAACAAAAACAAAACAAAACAAACAAATAAACAAATATGAACTCCAAGGTACTCCCAGAAAAACAAGGCAGTATCTCAAACACTGATGGGATTTAATTCCCCATATGTGAACTTTCTCAAAGCCAGACAACCATATTCTTTACTTATAGCAGGTACTGTAGCTGGGGTGGGTGTGGGGAGGAGAAAATATAATTTAAAATTTGTTCTTATTATTATTTCTTTGGAGCAATAGTGTTACGTTCTAAAAAAACAATCAATTGTAGGGAGAGGCAATGGGAATATAATGTACCTGACCACTTCATTTGTTTCCTGAAGGTCCCGATTTTGATCCCCATCAGCTGTAAGGTAATGCTATTGATGTAATGGTCGCTGGGGCACAGAGTCTTGGCTGGAACCAATTGAACAAAACTTCCAGCGGGCATCCTATTAGTTTATCTTTTCTAAACACCTGAGGTAGCTAATCTTGATTGTCAATTTGACTTACCTAGGAAGAGGGAACTTCAGTTGAGGAATTGCTTCCATTATATTAGCCTATAGGCATATCTGTGAAGCTCTTTTTTTACTGATAATTGATGAGAAGGACCTGGTCCACTGTGGCAGATGCCACCCCTGGGCAAGTGGTTCTGGGTTATGGAAGACAGTTAAGAAAGCTAGAAGAGAAAGCCAGGAAGCAACATTCTTTCACGGGTTCTGCTTCAAGCTCCTGCCTTCAAGTCCTATCTTGGCTTCTATTAATGGTGAAATAAACCTTTTAGTCACAGTGTTTACCATAACAACATAAAACAAATTAGGACAACACTAACAGATACATGCAAATAAGAAGCGAAGAAAACATAGAAGTTTCATTTCTAAGAGCTTAAGCCCACCTCATAAATGATCCAATGTTAAGTAACATATATAAAACCAAGAGTTCCCAGAAAGCATGGTTCCCAGCTTTAAATATAGGACATTCTGGACCAATACACAAAACAACATATTTTGTTAAGAATGCCAAACTAAGTTTGGTTTATTCTCTTTTCTAGTCTCTATCTCACCCTTTCAATGTAATAAAAACAACTTAGAACTAGACACACTGGTTCATTGAAGTTAGTTTACATAATTAGTTCCAGGAATGCAGAGCACAAACATACTGGACACTGGTCGACAACAGCTGTGTCATTCCGTCGCTCTGCACCGCTCCGCTCCAAGACATGTCCGTTCATGGAAAAGGCAGCCTACATTTCACAGATATACTGGGGTTTTCCACGATGTTCTCAATATACCTAAAAAGAGATTCATTTCATCATAGTCACCCTAATCTTGCTCCCTTCTAAGCATGACGTCTGGAATTGTGCACATTCACAAAACTGAAAAGTTGGCATTTAGACACCAGATCACCTCAGACTTCCCCTGGTGGGTGTCTAGACCACCTGCCACTATACAGCACGACCTAAATGATGTCGGTGTCACCATGCTGACTCAGAAAAGCCTCATAATATCAGCCATTCTCCTCCATCTGCTATATTAAGTCTTCAGGGAGGCAAGTGATTTGTTACAGAATGTTTCTTTGCCAGATAAATTCTCAAATTAGAAATCCTTGTTTCATTTTGTTTAAAATCTCTTGGTTTGGGTTTTTCTTTTTGTAACAGAGTTTTTCACACTTCATTCTGGAGTCACCTGGACATTTCTCTATAGTCCAAGATGGCCTCAGACTCACAATTCCCCTGCATCAGCACAGTGAGTGTTGACATTCCAGCCATGAGCCAGAAGCGTGCCTGACGGTTGTGTTGAAATGTAGACAATGTATAGTTTCAAAGTAACTATACAACCAAGATCCATCATTTCCAAAGTCCGCCATTCTTCCAACCACACAAACTTCCCATTCTCTTTAAATTTTTTAAAATTTAATTTTATTTATTACAATTTATTCATTTTGTATCCCCCTGCAACCCCCTCCCTCCTCTCCTCCCAGTTCTACCACCCTTCCTCTTCTCCCCCTTAGCCCTTTCCCTAGTCCCCTGATAGGAGAGGACCCCCTCCCCTTCTATCTGACCCTAGCCTATCAAATCTCATCAAGACTTGCTGTATCATCAGATTCCATTTACCAAAGCTGAATCAAGATCAGGTAAATAAATTAAATAGTCCTGTATCCCCTAAGGAAATAGAAGTTGCCATCAAAAGTCTTCCATCCAAAAAAAAAAAAAAAAAAAAAAAAAAAAAAAAAAAAAAAAAAAAAAAACTAGGGTCAGACAATTTCAGGGCAGAATTCTACTAGACCTTCAAAGAGGAGCTAAGACTAATACTCTTCAAACTATTCCACAAAATAAAAACAGAAGGAAAATTACCAAACTCATTATATGAGGCCACAGTCACGTTGATACTTAAACCACACAAAGACCCAACAAAGAAAGAAGTTCAGACCAATCTCGCTTATGAACATTGATGCAAAAAATACTCAATAAAATACTCCCTAACCTAATCCAAGAACCTGCTAAAGATACCATCCACCATGACCAAGTAGGCTTCATCCCAGGCACGCAGGGGTGGTTCAACATATGAAAATCCATCCATGTAGTCCACCATATTAATAAACTGAAAGAAAAAAACCACATGATCATTTCCTTAGGTGCCGAAAAAGCATTTTGACAAAATTCTCTTTAAGTTTTATAAAAGCAAATGCAGCACAGGTGCGTCCTGGCCATTGTCTATTAGAATCATAAACTCATGGTTGCATATGCAACAGACAACTCTGGTGAGCAGGCTAATTCATAGGACAGAAGACTAACACTTAAGGATTTTACAGCATTTTAGCATTTCAGAAAAAAATATACAAGTGTGACTGGGTCAATCATAAGACAAGTAGGGAGATAAAAGGGCTTAGATAAGATTTGTCTAGCAAGAGAGTTCAATGATTTATTTATATGTATACTGCAAGCTTACCCAATAATCACTCCTAACATGAAGTCTTAGCCCTGATCACTCTTTATTACAGCACCATGCTGGGGAGACTGAGAAACAAGGTTACATACAAGAGCTCTTTGTCATCATCCAATCCACTGGAACAGACTTTGCAAACCAGGGTGTCAGAATCCCGCACACCCCAATGTGAACCTGCAGCAATTTGGCCATGAACTCTGCAAGATGACATCTTTTGGGTCTTCACATGTCATAAGTTCTCAGGATTCAATTGCTGCAAATGAACCCAAGCATAAAACTTTATTAGTTACAGCAGCAGCAGGCAGCTCCTAGACCTAAGAAACTCAAGTAGATAAAACTGACACATAGTCTCATCAGGCCTCCGCTTGTTTCCTTCCTGTGCAAAAGTTTCTGTGGAATATCCACAATACATTTTGGAAGTCCGGTGTTATTATAAATGCTGGGCTTGTTTTCTCATGAGAAATAAGGTCGCCATAGGGATCAAATATACCACCCCCAAACTCATGCTTCTTTATCAGAAGTCACAAGTGTATATACATCTTTGGGGCAGACAGACTGTGAGAAAGACTTTCTGGAACACTGGAAAAGGGAAGAGCAACAACAGTAGCAAATAGAAGACATGAAGACACCAGACCACAGTTGGCTTCTGTTCATTAGTTTTGCTTTCATTTGTGTAGTTGGTTCTTATACTCATTGGCCAGTTTCTTTGACCCTTTTTGACTCTTGGCCATTACTGAAGGTCATCTTTGCATCTTACTTTCAGCTATGCCTCAGGAATGGGCATTTAACACCAACCAACAATGTCTTTCAAGGCCAATTCCTGGGCTGAGCCTCTGATGCTCCAGCCAAGTGAGTCGTCCATTTGGACTCAGGGAAGCACAAGAACTGAAGGGTGAGCCTTGGGTCACCCAGCTATGGTTCACACCTGTTGCCATGGTTTACAAGCTCAACTCTTAAAAGGACTGTTGCAATCTTTAAAGACTCCAGATGCTTCGGTTTATGAGTGGAGACAAGATCCCTATTAAAATATAATTAGAAACAAAACCTCAGGAGAAGAACTTCCAAAGAAAGACTGCTCAGATCAGAAGTTCTTAATCTCTTCATGCCATGTAGCATTTGAAAGTCTAAGGTAAGCACTGGAAAGTCTTTTGTTGCCTTCAAACTACACTTTCAGATCCTGCACAGAACTGTCAAATTTTTCTCATCCTTGAAGCTGCTCGTATCCACAGCCTCCACCTTGAAGACCTCTGGGATGTGGGAGATGGCTAAGAAATTTAGAGTCCAAACCATGATCTAAGACATAGATGTTCTGCTTCATAGTCTACCACGGCAACACTAAGCCCAGACGGTGGAACAGGAAACAACGGTGGTTCTTCTGGAGCAACCTCAACTTTCTTTAAAATGAACAGGAAGTGGTAGCAGAAAGAAAAAGTCTTCACACTCAATGAAAGACAATTTCTCTATTCAAGTTTCAAAGCATTTTTATTTTTATTTTTGTGGGCCAGCTCTTAAACAAAAGAACAAGTCACTCAGAAACATGAAATTCTGAAAGCAGCAATGTATCCTTTTCATATGCTTCTACAGGGTGTCCAGAATGCTGAAGTCACCACTATTTCTTCCGAAGTCGATATTGTAGTCAGGTAGTAGGAACTGATCATGTTTATTTGGTCTTTTCTGGTAGTTAAACCACCGTGCATCTTGTGAATCTTTAAGCATCATGTATTTTCTGTTTTCAACAAAGTTCTGAAAATGTTCACTCCCAGAATTGTTGAAAATGTGTGACTGATGTTCTACAATAAAACAGCAGCAGTTTTATTTGGAGTTTGCAGTATGGAGTGCTTATGTGAGGTCAATGGGAAGCCTGGCCTTAGGCAACACCCCCCTCCTGGATCTTGAAGAAATCAGACATGTTCACAGAACCTGGTAGTAACATCACATAGCCTACATCTGAGGGGGTTTCACCTTATCCTACATGTCTCTAGAAAAATCAGTTAACCTCTCTAGACCTTGGTATCCTCTTGGTAGAGTTAGGAACATAGGCAAAATGGCTTACAGTGTTGCTGAATCTGAGAGGAGAAAGGCAGGTGCCTGGGATATAGTGAAGGTTGGTCCAGGTTAGCTCCTGTTTTATCAACATCTCATATTAAGGCTTAGAGACAAAAAGAGAGGGAAGCCGAATGGGAAGACAACCACCACCTGAAGTTGACATTATAAAACAAGTTGACAGGACTCCCATTAAAAACAAACAACAGAGAGGGTGGCTCAGTTGGGAAGGTGTGAAAATACGAGTGCAATCCCTGCACCCACAAGAAAATGCTGGCCACACTTGTAATCCCAGTGCTGGGGAAGCAGAGATGGGAGGATGCTCTGAGGCTTGCTGGCCCGCCAGTGTAGCTGAATCAGCAGGCTGCAGGCTCACTGAGAGCACCTGCCTCAACAAATAATATGGAAGCAACTGAGTGATGCATGCTGGCTCTGGCAGCCATAGAAATGCACATACAGGCACCCACACATACATGGCTGAGCCCACATAGAAAGGGACACATACACAAACAGACAGACACGGGGGGGGGGACAGAGGAAGGGAGAGAGGGTAACGGACAGACAGAAAGAGAGGAGGGAGAGAGAAAGAACAATTAAGTGCTTCTATAACCTGACCTAAGTTTTCAAACACAATGCGTAGAAGAGTTTCTGCCAGAGTCTGATAGAACACAGTATGAAAAGCCCTTCCTAGAAGGACTCCACTGCAGTGAGCAGAAGGGCTGTGTGACCTGGCAACAGGCTCTACTGTGCAGCAGCACTCCACAGCTTCATTCCTACCTGGCAGTAAGCTAGTCCGCACTGACCGGCTTCTCATCCCTCCACTCTGTACGAGTGTCTGCTGGCCTCCAGCGAGTACCACACACATGCCGGGTCCTGTGATTCTTGTCTTGTCCTTCTTTGGCTTACTTCATGTAACATACCGACTCTGGTTTCACCTGTTGTCACAAATAATACAGTCTGATTCTTTTTATGGCTTAATAGCATTCCACTGAAAACAGGATCGACACTGGGAGAGGGAACAGGACAGGAGCCTACCACAGATGTCCTCTAAAAGACTCCACCCAGCAGGGGATCGAAGCAGATGAAGAAACTCAACAGCCAAACTTTGGACAGAGTGCAGGGAGTCTTATGTAAGAAGGGGGAGGTAGAAGGTCCCAGAGGGGACAGGAGCCCCATAAGAGCAAAAAAGTAAAAAAAAAATCTGGGCCCAGGGGTCCTGCAGAGACTGATGCATCAACCAAAAACCATGCATGGAAAAGACCTAGATTTCCTTCTCAGATGTATCCCATGGACAGCTCAGCCTCCATGTGGGTTCCCTAGTAAGGCGAGAAGAGACAGTCTCTGACAGGAACTTGGTTGCCTGTGCCTTGATCACATCTCCCTGGTTGGGTGACCTTGCCAGCCCACAGAGCAAGAGCATCCAGGAAGTCCTGATGGGACTTGATAGGCTGGGGTCAGATAGTAGGGGAAAAGGACTTCCCCTCTCAGTGGACTCCGGAAGAGGGATAGGGAAGGAAAAGGGAGGAAGGGTGGGACCAGAAGGAGATGGAGGAGGATACAGCTGGGATACAAAGTGAATAAATTAATAATAATAATAATAATAATAATAATAATAATAATAATAATAATAATAGAATAAAAAGAAAGAAAAAGAAAAACATAGTATCCCATTGTGTATATAACCATACTTTTTAATACATTAATCTGTTGATAAACAGTTGTATCTTTCCATTTGAGGGAGCTATTGTGGACATGCTGAAATAAATAGAGGCATTTAAATGTCTCCTCAACATACTACTTTCACTCCCTTTGGACGTATACCCAGGAATGGAGCTGGGGGTCACCTGCTCTGTTTAATATTTTGAGGACACACCGCAGTGTCTCTGCTCTGCCCTCCCAGCAATGCTGGGCATGGTTCCCTTTGCTTCACACCCTTGCAATCCCGTCTTTCCTTTGGTTGATTTTTGCAATAGTCATTTTTGCTAGAGTGAGTTGATGTGCCCTTTTGGCTTGGCTTGGCCCTGGCAGTTGGTACTACAAATCATGCTCCGTGCGCACGCTGGCCATTCCTGAGGCCCTTGCTTTCAAAAACATTTAGGTCTATTTTTCAAATTAGGTCGTTTTTGTTTACGGCTGTATTTTTCAGTTCTCTTAGTCCCTTAACAGATTTTTCCATCTGCAAACATTCTCCCCCGGGGGGGTTGCTCTGTCTTCACCCTGCCAACTGCTTCCTCTGCTGTACAGAAGCTTCTTAGTCCAGTGTCATCCATTCACCATGGTGACATTTGTTTCCTGTACTTTTGGAGCCCTTATCCCGAATGTCCTTGACTGTTGCAAAATCCCGAATGCATTTCCCACCTTCCCCTCACAGCTTCACAGAGGCCAGGCTTCATCAGGACTTGAGTCCATTTCAGTTGCGTTTTGTAACTGATGAGGATTTCCTATCTAGTTTCACTATTCTGCATGGGCCAAGCCAAGGCTGGAAGGAGTTTAGCTGAGGATTCTCCTTTCTTTGGTCATTTTTAACCAGTGGACTTGGCATCAGTCCTCTGATCAGCGCCTGGGTTGATTTTTTATAATATGACACAGCTTCATGCCACTCATTCTCCACCTAAAATTTAAAAAAACACATCAATCCTGTAGCCCTCTGCCTCCATGTACCCCTTGTCTGTTTATATTTGTGCCACTGGAAGTTAGAGGTGGGTGAACTGAAATGTTTGTGCCCCAGAGATGGCTGGAGGCCAGCTCTTCTGCGGGCTGCTCCGTGGTGCTCTGAAGGAATTCCAGATGGGGTGCAAACGCTCTAGCTCTCTGCAGATTAGATCCCCAAATCCACTCCAAAAATAAACAGATGGCATCTTGCCTCCTACCTTGAGGTTGAGGCCCACATCACTTTAAGCAGGCTGTTTACAGATGCGATTCTTTTCCTGACAAGAGCCCTGGCCTGTTCCCCTACCAAGCTGTTTGAGTTCATGTACAGGGCAAAGCCCTGGAGGGGAAGTTCCACTGGGTCCCTGTGACCACAGCGATGAAACTGTCTTCACTGGGATGCCACCCTGAAGTCTCCACCCTGTCCGGTTGCTTGCAGAGCTAGAGGAAAGCACACACCTAGATTACCAAGCAGCAGAGTGAGCTTCACACTGGCAATCCAGGTACCCAGCTCTTATCACCTGTCCTCAAACTTTCTTCCACTCTGACCTCAAAAAAGTGTGGTGATGCCTGCATCCTAGAGAAAATATGTTTCTGGTTAAATTGTATAACTTTCAAACTGTTTCAGTTCTACAGATCTCAGTCCTTTCTAAAGGCTCTTGCTTGGTTCTCTACCTCTTGAGGGAGCAACCATCTGCAAAGAGCCATTGCACAGGAAACCATCAGCATTCAAGCAGCTTTGATATACAGAATCATCACCTAAAGCCACCTGTGCATGCTTGTCTCTATGGAATGAATCTAGGATGAAGGGGGTGTAAATGGCCATTCTTTACTTTTGAGGGTCCCATACATGTATACAATGTACTCACTCTACTCATATCCATTGACTCCCGGGAACCACCACCCTTCCCTTTGGACCCCCTTTTATCCTTCCTGTTCCACTAATGACTACCTGTCTTATCTGGATGGCATGTTTTGGATACATTTCTCCAAACCCCCCATCTTTTTAATTCTTTTTGCCTTCTCTTCTACGGTGTTTCCTGGGCCTTTGGGGTATGGAGTGTTGGCATAGATGTCCCATTTGAGACTGAGAGTTCCTCAGTCTCTTATTCTCAGTACCCTGACCAAACACGAGTCTCTGTCTTCATTGTCACCCTCTCTCTGCCCAGGTGGAGAGCAGCACTAGGCCACAGGTATCCGTATACATATTTGGAGGGCAGTTGAGAAAAAATTTTTGTGTGTTCTCATTGATCATTATGTTCTGTTGTGTATAACTTCAACATTCTTCAAGTTTCTTCAACAAACTCAAATTAATTTAAAATCACATTCTTAAAGCAGTGTTCATCACTTTAAGGCACATCCATTCCTGACGCCTGCCCGCCCTTTGCTCTTTGCACCTGTCCTCGTTGCTTTTCTCAGAGATGTCAGGAGAGTTGCCAGTGAACCCAGGTGAACTGACTGACATTTTTCTGTTCTCTCTTGCGTGGTGCATAGCTCTCCCAGCTCTCCTTCTTGTGCCCATTCCTCAGTCTTGCTGCTGTGCCCCCTGAACAGATGTTTCCTGAACATCACTTTTTGCCAGTCACTCAGTCAAGGATAATGAACTGAGAACAAATACAAAGTTGCTTCGTTTCTGCCTTTTATTATGAGGCTGGCATTTTCCAGGGTTCCATCTCCTCCTGTGTCTTCACTGCACTGATTTCATTTTTTCTTCGCCTTCATGCTGGTGGCTCACAAAGCCCCACCTCTCCCACTGGAGCTCTTCCACAGCATATCCCAGACACCCCAAACACCATGCATTTTGAAGAAAATTCAGTTATTCTCTTCCACCGTTGTCTTTTATTTTCCTGCCTCTGTCACTCCCCATATGTGAGTGCTATGGAAATGCTCTACGTCATCTTTTAGTTTTATGGCTCTGATGGGTCCCTTCAATAGAGGAGAAATAGCAAAACAACTACTGATAACTTAACTAGAAGAAAACCCGAGAAAGCTGGAATAAGAGCAGGGATCGTGAGACAGGTAAAGAGAATGACCCCATAGAGAGAGAAAGAGTACCACGTGTTCTTTATGGCCTCCTGTTAGGAAAAGCTGGAGCGCAATTCTACCCAGCTCTTCGTGAGGAGCCACAGGAAATAAACTTCCAAACTTTGCCATGGGAAAAGCAGCTCCAACACATTCACAGACTGTCATCTCCCAGATGCTTAGGATTTCTGGGAGTGGAGACTGAGTGGGGCATCGTGCATGGCTAGCGTGCATAGGACCATACGTCACAGCTACTACGGAAATCATAGGGGAAGCAAAGAATTGCCCTAAGAGATTTTTACATGTATGCTACCCTCTTTTTGTCCCCGTCTACAAAGCTGGCTCAGCATTCCCAATCTGTCACCGAAGGCCTGGGGGATTCCTGCAGAACATCTGTCTAGTCTTCATTGGAAGGCCAAAGAACCTGGGTTCTGATGTCAGTAAAGACTTGTAGCAGCAGTGGCGCTGACAGAGCATGGAATGAAGGCTGGCTTCTTTCGAGTCTCTTGATCTGGGCTGCAGCTGGGACACTCTGCCCACCCTTAGGCAGAGTCCTCTTCCTTGTTTAGAAAGCAGTTCTCTGAGTTGATCCCAGAGCCAATCAAGTTGACAACATTTTAGCTCTCGCAGATAGGTACCCAGATAATCACATTCCAAAGCAGGGTGTGGTTTGTAACACGAAAAACCGTTGAATAAGCAGGAAGACTCTGGTGTGTTGGTGTTGTGTCTGCGGGCTTTGATCTCATGAGGTCATGTTTCCAGCTCAGGTCTGTTACTTAGCTAAAACAAATAAAAACTTGCAGGAAGTCACATAGATCTCTCACATAGATCTTAGTCACTTCAGGGGCACTTCATTAACAGCAATACCAGCCACGTAAGGTTTATAAGAATGAGAGGTGGGTGAAGACGCGCAGCCCAGTCTAAAATGCTCGTCTACTTACTCTGCCCTTTTCCTTTTACATCTCCCCAAACACCACAAGCTGGTTTAGTTTGTAGCTTTGTGATTCGATCTCCTGAGAGATGAGCTGGTTCTAACTTACTTGATTGTGAACCTTTACCCTGCTCTTCCTTTAAGCAAAACTCCCACATCTCTACCAACCTTTCTTTTGGCCTCTACAGGGTAGGTCCCCTCTTCTACTTTTACCTAACATCCTGTACTAGTCTCATCGTGATTTATTCTTTTCTTTCCACTCATCTTCACAATAACTAACATCAGCATGCACAGTGTCAGTGTCCCTTTACTCCCTGAAGCAATCAGTACTTAAGGAAGATACTGTTTCCACAGAGTGAAACAGAGTGGGGTTATTGATGGGTAAAGACTGTAGTTGAAGACTCAGGCTTACAGAAGGACAAAACAGTTAATTTTTTTATTTAAAAAGAAATGAAAACTGAATGAGCCATAACTAGCTTTTGTTGTGTTTTGTTCACAGGTCATGTGGAAGAATAGGAAAAGTACCAAAGTTTCCTGTCCCTTATGCCAGGATAAATTTTATGGTGTCATATTAATTATATTATTTGAATATGTTTCCCCAAAGTTTATGCAAAAATTTAAGCCCCACCCCACCCCATGCATCAAAGCCTAAGTAATAAGGCCTGGCTCACATAAGGAGATTAATGCCAATCATAAGAGGATGGAGGCTATGAGTTCTTGCAAGTTCATGTTCTCACATCTTCTGCCATAAGATGACATAGCTTGAAGGCCCAAGCCAGATGCAAGCCCTTGACCTTGGACTTCTCAGACTCCAACATAGTAAAAAACACTCCTATATTCTTTATAATCTACAAAACCTAACGTATTCTGTTAGGGCAACCCCCAAAGGACTGAGTCCTTGGGCACTGAACTGTTCTAAGTCTCTTTCTTCATCAGCAAAATAGAAACACATTATCATTACATTCTTGTAACAAACTAATGAGAAGGCAAACAAAACAGCTAACAGAAAGACTAATGCCTACTAAAATTCAGTAAATGCCACCTGGGACCAAATAAGAATGTTTTGCTAACAGAATACTACAGATTTCATACCTGGGTTTTGCAAAATTCTAAGGAGGAATGCTAATTTTAAGGCACATTTGTGGCCTAGATCTATATTACATCTTATAAATATATCTCGTGAAATTTAAGAACATCTGAGGATCCTTTTTACTACTTCAGAAATTATGATTTTATGGACCCATTTAGCTGCCAAAAGAGAGGTGAAGTATTGTGATTTTTGCCACCATCTGAATTGGGTGTGTATACAATGACAACTCAGTGCAAGGCCCATCCCACAGGAACAGGTTTGTTGTTTTCAAGTTCCCATGGCAATTATCTGTGATTGGTTTTTTTGGATGGATGACTTTGTATTGTCAGGATAAGATCATGGAACACACAAGTAATTTGAATGCACCCCCGGGCAATTAAAATCCCAAAGCCTATGAGAAAACTCCATTCCACAGACACTAGTCAGTGAGCTGAGCCTTAGGAAGGAGTTCCTAGCTCTCTTTGTTTGTTCAGTTGGCTGGCTGGCTGGCTGGTTGATGGTTGGTTGGTTGGCTGGTTGGTTGGTTGGTTGGTTGGTTGGTTGGCTGGCTGGTTGGTGGTTGGTTGGTTGGTTGGTTGGTTGGTTGGTTGGTTGGTTGGTTGGTTGACTGGCTTGTTGGCTGGCTGGCTAGAATTTTTTTCTGCAAATATTTGCTACAACACCGACACTACTGGGCAGCCCTCTCTAACCACTTAGATCTCCAGCGAGTCAGGTGATTTTCAGGAGAGGTGCAAACACATGACAAAATCCAAGGCACCAAAGGAGTCTAGAGAGAAGCATGGGATTGGTAACCTTGTGGTCTGCCACCGTTTTATTAGATTTAAATACTAGGACAGTGCTGAAAAGAGCAGTAGATGAGGTGCAGGCTCTCAGAACGCCGCCCATACACAACTCTTGGCCTGTTCACAGTGACAGTTCAGAGCCTGTCACCCCGTGTACTTTACCAACTCTGACTTGCTTTTGGCCATGTGGGCTCAAGGAGCAGCTAATTTCTGATGAGCGTGCTTTGAAAGCAGATCTGAGGAATGGGTTTCAATATGTGCCTGTGGGAAACTGGTTGTCCACAGGGATTTTGCGGAATGAGAGGTTAGAGTGGCTGCACAGGCAACAGATCTCAACTCTCTTTCTTCCGGATGATTTTACTCTCCCCGCACCTTTCTTAGGTTTTAATTGCTAACAAATGAAAACTGGGGGCTATAGTTGGGATACAAAGTGAATAAACTGAAATTAATAAAATAAAACAAAAAAGAAATGAAAACTGCAAATTTCCAAAAATATTACTACCTGTAGACATGGTGTAAGTATCTCTACAAATTAATTCTGTAATGACTAAAACCATGATTTTTTTTTTTTACATTGCCAATAATATTGCTTTACAAACCTGTAACTTCCAGATTTTTGCTCCAGGGACTCTGGACTTTCTTCTTTTCCATTGGGTTCCCTAGTCTGGATGCCCATGGGGAAGCCTTTGCCCACCTCACAGCGCCGAAAGACGCTGGATCCTTACCAAGTGTTAACTCCAGTCTCATGTTTAATTCATTAGTTCTTTAGAAGGGTCCCATGAGCAAACAAGCTTGATTAATGCTCTCTATACACTCATCAGAAATTAGCTGCTCTCAGCCTGGCATGATGAAGAGCCAGTCAGAGCGAATCAAGTCCATAGACTGATAAAGACCTTCTGTGCGGTCACTGTGAACACACCAAGAGTTCTGGGATGACGTTGTGGGACTTTGTGCCTCTTCCGCATGCTCTTTTTAGAGTACTGTATTCCACTGCTAGCAGTCCTTTGTGACTGTTTTCTTTCACATCTGCATTTCTACCTCCATGAACAAGACACCGACTTCTGGTTGGCACAGGTATTGCTGAGAGTCTTCTTCTACTTCACTCTGCCTTCTCTGAGGGAAGACAAAGTAACTCGTCTCATCAGGAACATAGAATAATCTTTGCTTTCTCCTGGAATCTTTCTTCTAGGAGCATATTCTATATAAAAATGTACTCCCAGGCAGAGCAGAGTCTCATGGAGGGTGCACTCCCTCAGAGAGGAGAGGCTCATGGAGGATGCACCCTCACAGAGGAGAGGTTCATGGAGGGTACATTCTCACAGAGGAGAGGGTCAGTCACCTTTCTCTCTCACTACCAGAAGGAAGAGTATCTGTGTTTCCTGGGTGATGTGATGAGTATCATTGGGAAGTGAGTTGGTTGTGTGTGTGTGTGTGTGTGTGTGTGTGTGTGTGTATTTATGTCCCCCAGTATGGACTGAGCCACAGCTAAATGGGACATTTTATCCTTAACCGAGTTCCATGCTTACTTCTCAACTAGTTCAGCATTTTAAGGAGACATGTAAAAAACTATAATCTGTAAATTAATAAGCTCAAATATACATGATAGCACAGGCCCCTTGATATCTTCTTACTCAGAACAGATATGGCCCACACCCTTCCACCAACATGATGTTCAATAATATATATTCACTCAAGGAGTATACAGTAAGATCTCAGTGATTCCATTAATATTCATCCCTTGCCAGCTCTGTGAAGTGTGGGATCTTCCTTCAGGGGCCTCAAAGGGTCATGAAGTGGCAAAGAATGGGGGAAAACAGAATTTCAAGTACTTGGAGGTGTGGAAATTTAAAGGAAAGTTCACAGTAAAAGCTCACAAAATAATTGTATTTTTCTATGGGTTTCATTCATGTTGTGAGTCTTGGACCCAGTTCTCATCATCATTTGAAGTCTGAGGTTGCACTGAGATGCCGTGCCTCTGCCCAGGTCTCCCTCTGAGGTCAAGAAGTTATCTAGGTATCTGGCCCCACACTCAGTCTGCACCTTTACTACTTCCCTTCTAGAGCTATCACTCTCTCGGTCATTACCAAGGCTGCTGAGCATGCCTCCTCCCTGTTGATGCATCATTCTCCCTATATCCTACCATCTTTCTTTACTATCTCCCAATCATAGACTGCCATAATCTACGAAGTCACTGTGGCTCAGTCTTCCGGTCTTTTCCCCACTCTTTGCAGTCTACTGCAACCCAAGATCAAGGACCTTCAACGTTAGACCTGAAACTCTGAAAGTACTAGAGGGCGAATCGGGGGTACAGTTTAGAACTTAGGCACAGGTAAGGACTTTCTCAGTAGGATTCCAGCCACTCAGAAAATAAGGCCAACATTTGACAAGTGAGGCTTCATTAAACTAAAAGTCTTCTATACTCAAAAAGAAAACAAAGAAAAAAGACAAAACAAAACACCTTACTAAGCAAGTGAAGATGTAGCCTACAAAAAGGGAAGAAATCTTTGCCAGCTACGTAGAGGGTTACAGTCTAGACTACATGAGGATCAAAAATAAGTATGTAAACAAACAAATTAAAAAAATAGTCAGTAGAACTAAACTGAGAGTCTGAAAGAAGAAACATAAGTGGCTGATAAATGCTTCAAAATGTGTTCAACATCCTTAGCCATCAGGCAAATATATGTCAAAATTACTTTAAAATTTTATTTTACTCCTCTAGTCAGAATGCTACTATCAAGAAAACAAATGACATGTGCTGAGAACATAGGCTAAGAGAATCTCTCGTCACTGTTGGCGAAAGTGTAGACTGGTTCAGCTACTGTGGAAATCCATGTGGATGCTTCTCAAATCCTAAAAGTAGAATTGCTGAATACCACTTCTTGGCATGTACTCAAAGGCTCAAGACCCCACAACAGAGACTCTTACACATCTATGTTCACTGTAACTGAATTCACAATAGTAAGGAAGCAAAACTAGCAATGATGCCCAGCGGCGGATGGATAGAAAAGGAAAATGTGACACATATACACAATGTATTTTTTCAGCTGTATAAAAGAATGAGATAATCAGGAAATGCATGAAGCTAGAAAATATTAACATGGGTGAGATAATCGAGTCTTGGAAAGATAAACACTACGTGTTCTTCCTTACATGCAGATTCTGGATATGAAATTGGGGGATAGGTGTGTTTAGTGAGTGCTACTAGGGTGCAGAAAGAGAAAAAAAAACCATTGGAGGACACGTGAAAGACCTTCAGTAAGGAGAGTTAGTAGAACACATCAGATGGGAAACTAGAGGAGACAAATATGGGGAGCAGAAAGGACTACTCGAGGAGAAATAGAGGATAAAAACAAGGAGAGAGAAAAGAGGATAACTAAAACTAAAGATAAATGGAAAAAGAAACGTGTGGAAACCTAGTCTTTTTTTCAAATATTAACAATATTTTTTATTTAACTTTTATTAATTACACTTTATTCATTTTGTATCCCCCCATAAGCCCCTCCCTCCTCCCTTCCCAATCCCACCCTCCCTCTCCTTTCTGCATGCATGCCCCTCCCCAAGTCCACTGATAGGGAAGGTCCTCCTCTCCTTTCTGATCTTAGTCTATCAGTTCTCATCAAAAGTGGCTGCATTGTCATCTTCTGTGGCCTGGTAAGGCTGCTCCCCCTTCAGGGGAAGGTGATCAAAGAGCAGGTCAATCAGATTATGTCAGAGGCAGTCCCTCTTCCCATTACTATGTAACCCACTTGGACACTGAACTGCCATGGGCTACATCTGTGCAGGGGTTCTAGGTTATCTCCATGAATACTCCTTGGTTGGAGTATGAGTCTCTGGGAAATTCCCTGTGCTCAAATTTTCTTGTTCTGTTGCTCTCCTTGTGGAGTTCCTGTCCTCTCCAGCTCTTGCTATTTCCCACTTCTTACATAAAATTCCATTCACTCTGCCTGACAGTTGGCCATCAGGCTCAGCATCTGCTTTGATAGTCTGCAGGGCAGAGGCTTTCAGAGGCCCTCTGTGGCAGGTTTTTTAAACTTATTGAAAAAAGAGTTTGACTGGATAGTACTCCCTTCACGACCTATGGGTTTATTAAAAGAATTCCAGTGTCAGATATGGTATATCTCTATTTAAATTATTGGTCATAAAGGGCTCCAAAACAATATAGGCTCTTCCCATTGCTCTTGATGACTGCCAGCAGCACCACATGGTAAAATTCTGAGGCCGATGATGCTGAACACTTTGGTCAGCAAATGTAAAGAAATCAAATGAAGATATGCTGGAGGCTTCCTCCTTGCTGGCTACCCTTCAAAGTGCCAGAACACATTGCTCAGACTGCTATGTGAGAAAAATCAACAAACCCCATTGTCTGCCAGGTCAGTATATACTTTCTAGTGTAATAGTGGCAGAACCATTGTCATTTTCTGCTCGCATTTGAGGTTGGCTTCATAGGAAGGAACACATGTCTGATTCTGTAAACTGTGTCTAGACCTTGTGGCTGAAGAGTTCATAGTGGGAAGCTCACTATTGTTTTCCTGAATGACTATGTTGCCAATCTACTTTCTAGATTATATGTTTATGTTGCATAGATCTGTTCTAGGTTGAACCTTCAAGAGAGAAGCCTCTTACTTCAGCAGGCACCTGTCAGTGCCGAAAACAATAACTGGCCAAAGTATTGAAAATAAGCTTGTTCGGGCCTTTATCTCTGTCTCCAAGGCTCAGGGAATACCACAGGAGAGAAGGTGAAAAGAAAAGAGAAGGTAAAAAGAAAAACATGGAGAGATTTGCAACTAAAAGATGTTTTCTAGACTCCCCACAGCTGTGGTTAACTGCACAAGCTTGTGTAACATTGTGCCCACCAACACTTCCTAGTGGATAGAGGAGGGGCCAACGAGGCCGCAGCCTTCTTTGAAGAACTACTGGCAATTAGCAGTTGTTGAAGGGAATAGGGGTTATTTTCTACCCTGCTGGAGCTATTGATAAGTTGTGCTTGCTGTAATAACCTCCCACCCATACTAGGACAAAAACAAACAAACAAACAAAAACCAAAAACTAACGCTTCAGTTAACTCAGTGGTTCACTCCCAAAAAGACAGCAGGAAAGTAGGAAGGTGTCTTAGTCAGGGTTTCTATCACTATAAGGAAACACCATGACCAAAAAGCAAGCTGAAAGGGTTTATTTGGCTTGCACTTGCTGATTGCAATCCATCATTGGAGGAAGTCAGGGCAGGAACTCAAGCAGGGCTGGAACAGGAGCTGATGCAGAGGTCGTGGAGGGATGCTTTTTACTGACTTGCTTTTCATGGCTTGCTCAGTCTGCTTCCTTATAGAACCCAGGACCATCAGCCCAAGGATGGCACCACCCTGGAGGTGGCTGAGACCTCCCCCATTGATCACTGATTGAGAAAATGTCTTACAGCTTGATCTTTTGGAGGCATTTCCTCAACTGAGGCTCCTTCAAAGCTCTCTGATGATTCTAACTTATGTCAAGTTGGCATACAAAACCAGCCAGAGGAGGTTTCAATGGGAGGAGGGGGATGAGAGAATGAGGGGGGTAGTGATGACTGAAATTCATGTTATAAACTTATGATACTGTTAAGCAATATAAAGAACTTCTTGCTGCCTTAGTCCATCCCAAATATCCTATTTCTCATTTAACCTGTGTTCCCAGTGTGTCTGAGTCAGCCAGCCCGGCCTCCTCTGCTGTTTCACTGCTGTGGGTTCACCTGAGGCGAGGTGGTCACCAAGGATTCCTTTGTCAGGCTGAGTGGGTCTTGCTGGTGAGTGCCAATGCCAAGAACACAGGGCAGACAAGGCTGCTTCTGGAGGAGCAAGTGGCCAGACGAGCTCCTTCACTCACCTGATTGGGAAAGTGGCTTTCGAAAGTCTTCTCACCCACCTGGCCTTAGTTCGGAAAGTTCAGGGTGGAATCAATGAGAAGATGTTATGGGAACCTCTAATGACCACAGAGGCAGCCATGGTTGTTGGCTAATGGCACTGTGAGGACATCAGATGGAAGAAAGCAACTGCTCAGGTGAACTCCACCACCTTGGAGATTTAGGTTTCCACACCTGGTGCCTGTCCTCAGTGAACCAAGGTCCCATCATGAACCACTTCTCACTCACTTGTGTTAGTCTCTTTTTAGTAGGTGGTCTGCCTTTGTAATGTTTTTGATGACAGGATCAAAAGGTCTAAACCCAAGTTCCTTATAGCAGAGCCTGAGACTAGTTTATTGAGGATGAGCTGGGGGGTTGGAAGGAACCCAGAAGAACTGTGGTCTCAGCTGGAGTGTAGCCACAGCTTGACTCATTGAAGAGCTCCAGAGCATTGGTGGCACTATAGAGTTGGACCCCTATAGTTTGGGTTAAGACTGTAAAAGGAAAGCTGAGCAATAACTTCTCTGGTAAAGGTAGGGTTTTCCCTTTGGCTGAGGACCATCTTGTAGGAACACACACAAACCATATCATAACTTGGGAGATAAGTTTCTGGGTCTGGCAAAGAAGATTCAGGAAGCGAACACACAGCACCCTTGGCATGTGTAATATATATATATATATATATATATATATATATATATATATATATTTACTGGCTGGTGGATGTTTGATATCAGAAGACAACTGCTCTGACTTACTTCCAAGGACAATCTATGAATCCAACTGCCAATAAAGTACTGGACATTCCTCTGTTTGATCCTCTGATATGCAAGAGCCAAATGCCAACAGGTTTTGAATAATGAAGCAGGTTTCTAGGGATGCCATGACTACATACTGAGTGACTTAAAACCAGAATGGCAATCATTAAGAAAACAAATGCCAACGATATCAAGGATGTGAAAAGGGAGACCTTAACACAGCTGGTGAGAATGTAAACTAGTCCAGCCGCGATGGAAGCCAAACTAACAGTAGGTCTTCTGCCACTGCTGGGTATTTACCTAAGGTTTGCAAATCAATATACTGCAGAGACACTATCACACTAATGATTATCAAATCACTATGCATAGAAGCTAAATTATGGAACCAACCTGGGTGGATAACAATAGAGAAATGGATAAAAAAAAATGTGGTGCAAACACACAGTGGAGATTTTTCAGTCTTAAGGAACAAAGCGATGCTGTATTCAGTCACATTGAAGCAACTGTAGGCAACTGTATTAAGTGAATTAACCCAGCCTCAGAATGACAAACATCTCACGTTTTCTCTCATGTGTGGTTCCTAGATTCTACATAAATGCATAAAATCATGTGTGTATCCGTGGATGAGAGTAGATGTCTTTCCTAAAACAAATAGGACTAATGGTAGGCTTAACGAAAAGGAGGGCCAAGGGCAATGCTCAATGTATAGCATATACTTGTTCGGACCATTTTGTTCTGTACAAACAGTGAGCACAGAAACTCAGAACAATGAAGGTTTCATTATTGGAGGTGGAAAGCAGAAACAATTATCAAGACATAACACTTTGCTGGTCAAGTGTTTGTTTTAATACTCAGTATGAGGTACATAAAATTGTTTTGAAACTCTTGTGAATTTGAAGACACAATACACTAAAGTAGGTTCTTATTCCAGTGTGCTTGGTACCTGGCTATTGAAAAGGAGTAGAGACATGAATCATAATTGTTCCCAGCTACTCATCACAAGGTCAAATGAAGTCACTGGAAGCACACACCTGTGCTTCCATTCTGCAAAGCCGTAGCTTGGAGATACATCAACAAAACTCCTAGACAAGGGGCCGCTAGTGGGCAGACAAGGAGGCATGTGTCTGTGTACAGATGAAACCATTAAGGGAAGAGGAGTATACATAAAGGAAAAGATGGAGGGACCCCGCTGAAAACACCTGTGTCTACCCTCAGTAGTGTTCATATGGTCCCTCTCTCAAGGCAAGTATTCTCCTGACCCCACATATAGGTTCTAAACATCCTACGCTGCCATCTGGGCCAAAGAGTTGCTTTGTACCAAGGTGATGTCACGAACTCCTGGCATTCACAACACCTATTAACTTCTCCTGCCTGTCTTGAACTTCCTGACCCATCATTTGGCCTGACCTTTGGAAACAACACAATTCGTTCCCATTCATTCCTACTTGCCTGCCCAACCTAGTGCTGGCTGATCAAACGTTGACCTTTGATCTTTAACATTATATTCCTGTAGAACCAGGTAGTAGTCACAACATGAAAACTGGTGGGATAGAATAGAGGTCCCTGAAGCTAACCTACAGAGCTATAGTCACTTAATTTTGACACAGGAAGCAAAAACATACTTGGAGGAGATAGCATATTAAACAAATGATCCTGGCAAAAGGAGATACTCACCCACAGAAGAATGAAATTAGATTCATCTTTCACCTTGTATAAAAAGAAAAAAATACAAAATATATCAAAGACCTTAATTTACAACTGAAAAGCTGAACATTCTAGAAGAAAACATAGAGAATATCCTTCAAGAAAATGGAGTTGGCAAGAACTTTCGACAAGAGCATCAATGACACAGGAACCTTCTCCAAGTATCAACAAATGGAATGACATGAAATTAAATTTCTGCACAAGCAAGGAAACAGTCAGCATGACATAGACAGCTCTCAGAATGTGAGAAAATCTTTACCAGCTACACTTCAGGAGCTAATAACTAGAATTTACAAAGAACTGTAAAAATTAAATACCAAGGAAATAAAACTGCCAATCAACAAATGGGAGCATGAATTGTAAAGACAGTTTTCAAAACTTGGGGGAAAAAAAAACCCAGTAATCATTTTTAAAAGCACCAAACATCCCTCACTGTCAGAAAAATGCAGATTAAAACTACTTTGAGATACCACCTCAGAATGGATATCATCACAGGAGCTACAAAAGGAGACCAACAGAACCATAAAAACTGAGCTATGGGGGCCCTAAAGAGAATTATACCCCAACCAAAGACCATGCATGTAGAGGAACAAGAACCCCTGCACAGATGAAGCCCATAGGCTCAGTCTCCAACTGGGTTCCCTAGTAAGGGGAACAGGGGCTGTCTCTGGCATGAACTCAGTGGCAGGCTCTCTGATCACCTGCACCCTGTGGGATGCAACCTTGCCAGGCCACAGAGGGAGACAATGCAGCCAGTCCTGATGAGACCTGATAGGCTAGCGTCAGATGGAAGTGGAGGAGGACCTTCCATATTAGTGGACTAGGGCAGGGACATGGGGGAGAAGAGGGAGGGAGGTTGGGATTGGGAGGAGATGAGGGAGGGGGCCACAGCTGGGATACAAAGTGAATAAGTTATAATAAATGACAATAATAAAAAAGAAAGAAATTTAAATTAAAAATAATCACATTTTAAAGAGTTATGAGAGAAGAGGGAAGGAGGGTGGAGTTAGGAGAGGATGAGGGAGGGGACTATAGCTGGGATACAAAGTGAATAAATTGTAATAAATACAAAAATAATTAATTAAATTGTTTTTAAAATCTGACAACAAAAGCTGGGGAGGCTGTGGATAAAGAGGAACCCTTGCTCACCATTGGTGGGGGTGAAAACTATTAGAGCTATTATGGAAATCAGTTTAGAGAATCCTCAAAAATTAAACATAGAATTACCATATGACTCAATTGTTTCCTTCCTGGGCATATACCCAGAAAGCTCCATATTCTAGTGTAGAGATATTTGCATATCCATGTTTATGGCTGTTCTATTTACTACAGCAACAAACTGGAACAAAATTAATTCTCCATCCACAGTTGAATAGAACCTAGCAGTGCAGCAAAGCAGATGTGGAGACTCGTAACCAAACCTTCAGCAGAGCACAGGGAATCATATGATAAAAAGGGGAGTTATTATGACTGGGAGAAGACAGGAGCTCCACAAGAACAAAATGTATCAGGGCACAGGGGCCCTCTATGAGACTGTTTCTCCAACCAAGGATGGTGCATGGATATAACCTAGAACCCCTGCTCTGATGTAGCCCATGGCAGCTCAGTATCCAAGTAGGTACCCTAGTAAGGGGAATAGGAACTATTTCTGACATGAACTCAATGACTGGCTCCTTTACCTGCTCCCCTGCAGAGGAGGAACAGTCTTGCTAGGCCACAGAGGAGGACTTGGTAGCCAGTCCTGAGGATACCTGATAAGCTGGGGTCAGATGGAAGGGGAGGAGGACCTTGCCTGGCAGTGGACTTGGAAAGGGGCAGGGAGGAGATGAGGGAGGGAGGGTGAGATTGGGAGGAAATGAGAGAGGGGGCTACAGCTAGGATACAAAGTAAATAGCCTGTGATTAATATTAAAAAATTAATAATAAAAAATAAAATAAGATAAAAAATAAAAATAACAACAGTTGAATAGATACTGAAAATCTGGTACAAATGTAAAATAATATTATTCAGTTCTAAAGAAAAATAAAATGGCAAATTTTGCAGAAAAAAATGGATAGTGGAATGAGGTCATCCAACATCAGAAAGAAAAAAAACCCCCACGTTTCCTATCCTGTGCAGAGCCTAACCTATAATGTGTACAAGTTCATATGTAAACAAGAGTGTGCGGTGGTAGAAACCTGTGGAAGGAAAGAAAGAAAAGCTGATACTAGGTGACAAGGGAAGACGGGATTCAGTAAACACATGAATGGGAGGCCACAAAGGTAATTATTCTTCTAGTTTTAACATTGTTGTGGGGTTTTGTGTGTGTGTGTGGTTTTTTTTTTTTTTTTTTTTTTTTTGTGGTAGACAAGTGCACAAAATACAATTGACCGTCACACTGTGGAATCCAAACCAAGCTCCTGTGGTTCCAGAACCGCCATTCCGGGTAGAGCGCCAGGCGTCAGAACAGCTGTTCTGACTGAGTAGCCCTCACTGAGCTGGATCAGCTTTGGGTTGGGCAGGTGCTTATTTGATTGGCCACGTTAATCTAGCTGTGTGGTGTTTCGTTTTGTTTGTTTGTTTTGTTTTTTTCATTTGCGAGTTCATTTCATTGAAGTAATTTTTGTCTTTAAAAATCATGTTTTGCAACCTCGTGGACTGGGAAACAAATATCTGTGCAGGCCACAAACTATTCTCAAGTTTTAAAACCCTTGATTCAAGGAACTTTATCCTACCTTCCTTTTTCTTTTCTTCTGTTCCTTTCTTTTTTAAGATGGGTTGGGCTGTGTGGCTCAGGCTAGCCCCAGACTTTCAAGCGCTGGCATTATAGGCATGCATGATTGTTCCTTAAACAGTTTCTTTTCCTCTGTCCACAGTGCAGGGGATTGAATGATACTGGCTTAGTAAATATCCCGTAAATTTTGTTGGTAACGCTGACCCTGGAGCAGAACAGCCATGCATCTAGAAAGAAACATCTCCTACTACTTCACCGTGACTGTTCGGAGTAGCCTTGAGCGGCAACCACTCCCCCCCCTCCACCCCGCCCCAGCTCCTTGTGTATACACAAAGCTGTAAAATGTCAGTTCAGCAAACTGAGTTCACCGGCCGACTGCGCTAATGGTTATAACGTACGCTTATACAACTCACCATTCCTGCGTCCCCCTTTGTAGCCTGTCAGTGTCCATCCCCCCAGGCTCTGAGCTGCCCAAACATCTGAAGGTGACCAAGGAGACGCTGAAGAACATCCATAGAGGGTGGGGAATCACCTGCGTGTGGTCGCTTCTCTGCTGCTCCCACCTCTCTGCCACCGTCGTGAGCTCACCCTGTGCTCACTCACTGGTCGAAAAGATTCAGGGAGGGGTCAAAATTGTCCTCCAACTCTGCTGCAGCCATCCTAGGCCAGGCACAGCCCACGATGCCCAAGCACCAGTACAGGCCAGCCCAGGCCTTGACAACTGCATTCTACAAACTGAACCCCAAAGACTTCCAGGATAAATATTGGGTCTGACAGGAAGAGTGTTAAATTAATTCAGACCTTCATACTGATAATAGTAGCTGCTTAGCAATTGTTTTTCTCTGATTGAACCATTAGTACAGCCAGCCCCTCGGTATCCACAGGTCCGACATCCATGTATCAAATCAACTATAGCTAAAAAAATATTTCTTTAAAAATCATCTCTACTGAAAATTTACAGATAATTCCCTTCATGTTATTTCTTTTGCTTGTTTGAATGAAAATGGTCTCTATAGGCTCAACTGTTTGAATGCTTAGTCCTCAGCTGATGGAACTGTTTGGGAAGGATTAGGCGGTGTGGTGTGCTAGAGGAAGTGTGTCATTGAGGGGTGGGCTTTGAGGTTTCAAAAGCTCACATGATTCCATTTAGCACTTTCTATGTCCGGTGCTTGTAGAACAGATGTGAGCGCTCTTGCTCCAGCACCCAGCCTACCTGACTTCTGTCATGCTCCCTGCCATGGTGGTCATGGGCTCCAACCCTCTGGAACTGTGAGCTCCCAGTTAAATGCTTTATTTTATAAGTTGCTGGCATTTTATCATTGCATTAGAAAAGTAACTAAGACATTTCCTAAACAACACAAGACAGGAGCATCTGGCCTGGCATTCCCATTGTCATAGGTATTATAAGCACTCTGGGGTTATTTTTAAACAGACATGAGGACTTGCACGGATTACATGTAAGTATTGTGTCATCTATATCAGGCACTTCATCTGCAGGTTGAAGTATCAATGGGGAGTTGTGCAACGAATCCCCTGTCAACGGTGTAACTCCCTGAAAGCCTCAGTGTGCTTACTTAGATGCTAGTAGCCTCTCTCAGGGACAAGATTTCCAAATAAAAACACATCTCAAGTGTAAAAACATTAAGAGAGTAGAAAAATAGAAAAGAGTATAACAAATACTAACTGATCTCTAGCTACTTGAAATATGAGCTAAGTATTCAGAAAATATTTTTGAAAGGCCTCTTGATTAAAAAAATAAAACATAGATAATCATTTTAAGAATTTGTTAGGACTGAGAAGATTTCTCTGTGGGTAAGAGTGTTCACTGAACAAGCATGAGGAGCTGAGTTCAGATCCCCACAACCCATGTAAAAAGTTGATGTGCACCAGTAAATCCATCATGGGGGAGAGGAGGAAGAGACAGGAGGATCGGCAGCCCTTGCTGGCTGCTAGCCTACTCCAGGTCCAGCAAGAGACGCTTTCTCAATGGAGAAAGGTGGAGAATGAGAAAATGAGGTGACATCCTCTTCTGACCTCTGTATGAATATACAAACATACATACAATTACATATACATGCACATGAACATGCCATGCCCATACACCACACTCACATATACAAGAAAGAAACATTAATAAATAAATCAATACAAGTTAATCTGAAAATGCACAAAGCTAAAAATGGCATAAGTTCACAGAGAATCTTTCACTGTGCAATATTTCAATACACATCCTGTAGTAAACGAGAGATGAAAATAAATGCATTTGCATGGTATAACTACTATGATCTAGTATAGATAAAAGATCATTCCCAAAATAAGTAAAAGGGCATTTTTCTTAACCTACAAGGAATGTTTATTAAACACTGAATGTACTTATTTAAAGAACCATGTAGAAAATGTCTGCATGAGTTGCATCATTGCATATTTTATTGGTTACTTCTCAGATTGCTCTGACAAAATATTTTGTAAGAAAACAACTTAAAAGAATGCGGGGATGGTCCATTACGACAAGAAAGGCATGATGATGGAGGCGTAAACGGCTGGCCACTCTGTGTCTAGAGTCAGGAAGCAGAGAGACGTGAACATTTGTAGTTGGTTTTCATTCTCCTTTCTATTCAGTTAAAGATTCCAGCCCATGATGTGGTACCACCCACATTCAGAGCCTTCCCTCCCCTAAGCCTTTCTGTAAATACTTTAACAGACACACCCAAGAATATGTTTCACAGTGATTCTAAATTCAGCCTAATTGACAATGAAGATTAGCCAACACTGCTCCTCTCCCTGTCAACTCAACACCCAAACACATCACATTAAATCCTAGTATTTGTTCCTTGTATTCATCCCATAATTCAAAATACATGCAGCCAATTTTGAAAACTCCCTAGAGTTTTTAGAGGTCTAAGCAGTGTTCAAGAGTCCAAACTGTCTTCTGAGACTCCAGGAAACGTCATGGTTCTGCAACATTAAAAACTGAGTTATACATTTCTTGGGGCAGAGGAAGCATTGCCATTCCAAAGGGGAGACTGGTGCTTGGTAAAGAAAGACCTGACAAAAAAATAAAAGAGCAAAAGGCACTGGGGTTTCCACCAAATCCTGCAGCTTCATGGCTGACATCTTGACAGCCCATGATGAAATCATCTGCATCTCCAGGAGGTCTCAGGAGGCTTTGCCACCTCCCACCCAGCTCTGCTATCAATAGCCTCTTTTTTCCTCCATAAAGTTGTGAGCTGAGTCTCCACTATTTGCATTTCTCTCAGCCTTCTGGCCTCTAATTTCTTACCAAAATGGTCTAGTAAGCTCTGCTTCTAAGATTTTGAAGCATCAATAGCCCACAGTCCCAAACTCTTCTACATTTTTCTCAAAAACTGGTTTTAAAAAGTCTAATAAAAAGTATGTGGAGGCTTTGTCACAATAATGTCCCTGCTTCTGAATACCATTTCTATATTAGTTCCTTTTCTCATGGATATGACAAAATACCCGGGATGGAGCAACTTAATGTCAGAACAGAGAGGACAGAAGTGTCCAGGACATGTTCATGGGGATAACTATAATTCTACACCAGGAGGTCTAAGACAGAAAATAGAAGAATCTGAACGGGGCAAAATAATGATTAAAATGATAGATGATCAGCAGCCCTCAAGAAAGTCAGATGGGGTCAAACTATGATTCACAGAACATAGAAGACTGGAAACTGGGATTTCAGGAGGACTGGGTTGCTATTGATGACTAGATCTAGGTACTGTCTGTGACAGGTATTGGAGGTGGAATGAAGGGAAAACTATTGCATAAGGGAGGTCAAAGAATTGAGGGGGCGGAGCACTGACAGAATCACCCTGTCAGCATCAGAGCCGCCAACACAAACAAGAGCAATGTGAAGAGGGAGATTTTTGTTGTAGAAGTTAACCTGTGTCTGGGTAATTAGCAAAGCACACAGCACAAGGGTGACACAGGGCAAAGACAAGTCAGAGAAGGAGGTCCATTCAAGAGACTCAAAAGGTTGATGTTAGCATTGTCAATAAAGGAGGAAAGGAAGAAACTGGGGGTGACAGAAAGAAGGGAGTCTTTGTGAGAACAGAAGGCAAAGCACATAAATCCTGCCAGGGTCATAGAGAAGAAGCCTGTCCTTGGAGAAAGAGTGAAAAGTTTTGATTGCAACAACTGAAGAACTTATTATCCACACCACATCTGCATCCATTTCCCTCTGACAGAACTACAGTCGGCTGCCACGCCTTCTATCTGAAGCCAGCCTCTTCAATGGTACACAAAATTCCATTCCACTGCTCGAAAGAGTATTCCCTCTCTTTCTTGATTCATCAGTTTTCTGAATCTTTTCCACAATCATATAGCTAGGCTGTTAGAAAACCATACTTCTCTTGTCTCAGCTTAAAGCCAAATAATTCATTGCTGTTTGAAGGAAAGAATTATTGCAATTTAAATTTAAAACTTTCCATTCCTCTCTTCCTGCACTTTCCTGGAAATATTGCAATCAAATTTTTACTCCCACTGTTTCACAAAAACTGATCATATCACAGTCACAAATGAAAAGCTATCGAGGAATTGTTAAAGACCAATCATCAATTTTCTATCTATATCTTAACATTCATATTCTCATTACCCAATCTTATTTTCCCTTGATAATCAAGACACAGCACTCTGATATTTTAATGCTCTGATTCTTCTCCAACACCTTTGCTAATTCCTCACCTCTCTTACCCCTTAGGGGTAGAGTTCTTTTGGACTCAGAGGTTTTGTTTGTTTGTTTGTTTGTTTGTTTGTTTGTTTCCTGCTTGCATTCGCTCTGTTATTCAAATGACTGTTTGACTTTCTGTATTACCACATGCTAAGCATTCATCCTTTTCTTCCCAAAATGGTATCACTTACCCCGTGTCTCTAGGTCTCTGGAATTCCATTCTCTACTTTGAATATCCTCAGAAATCAGTGCATTCTATCACAACAAAAACCTGTGCCTCACCTTTTCTGGTGAGAATTTAATAGGTCTTTTAAGGCTCTCTGTCATCACAATCTTCCGATTCTTTAGCTGGGGCAAACCTGACACGGAAACTGTTTAACTGAGAAAGTTGTTGCTCTGCAGGAAATGTGGCACCCATCCCCCTGCTTTGGATAAGATAATGCA
Organism: Psammomys obesus; assembly: GCF_907164565.1. Lineage (NCBI taxonomy): Eukaryota > Metazoa > Chordata > Mammalia > Rodentia > Muridae > Psammomys > Psammomys obesus. The sequence goes on from NW_026585504.1 coordinate 3,679,481, forward strand.
CAAGCCAGTAGGAAGGAACGGGCTTTAATATTGCGATGGCAGAAGACAAACCCCCTGGACGGTGAGCGGCACGAGGAACTTCGGCTAAAACAGTGGGGAACTGTCTGTTACTCAGAGAAGAGTAGACCACAACAATAAAAGATGTGCTCTAATCATGAGAAATTTTAGAATACAAACTATGTTCACCTCCGCTATCCCCAGCACTGATCCAAAAAGGAAGGAGATGATAGTCAGCACAAGTCTTCATCAAGGCTGTTGATTATTCTATTCAACAGCTACCTTCTTTCTTCCCACCATTTTCTACTTTTACCATTAAGCATCAAGAACTACAATAAATAAAATTTTTAAAATAACAAAAGACCAGACAGAAAGCATGTCTGCTTTACTTATTGTACCTTTCTCACCTGGCATTTGCCTGGCACAGAGTTGACATGTAATTACTAATTGTGAGATGGATGAGTGCTGTCAGTATCACAATCCCTTCATTACTAGTGTGCAAAAGAATGTATCCATTCATTCTATCGATTGTTATTCCACTGTGCTAGGCCCGGGCAGTGGGAACACCGTGGTAATTAAGACAGGAACTCTGTCCTCAAGGAGTGTTCAGTCCAGAGCTAATGAGAAGCAGTGATAGAACATGAACTTGAGAGGACAGCCAAAACACTGCAACTCAAAACACTGCAAAGGAGAGCCTAGCCTGTATGGGGTTTCAGAAAGAGGGAACGTCAAGAAAGCACAACTAAGGCCTAAAGCCAAGAACATGGAGGGGTGAAGGAAACAGCAGAGAGTCTGAGAGGCAAAGCCTTTCTCAGTCTATTTGGAGCAGGAGCTTATTGAACGTACTTTGTGGAATTATCAGGTAGAACAAAAAGACAAGAGAGATGGTTATCTTGTGCAAAAGGCTACAGCCAAGCAGAGTGCACCATGGAAGGGGCCGTAGGGATCGTGTGGGATGCTCGGTGCCCCTAGTCCCGAACTGAGAGACACAGCCTGCTTCCTGGCTGTAGAAGGAACACAGGGGAAAGGCAGATTCTCCAAGAGAGCGGAGTAGATACTCCATACATTCAGTCCAGAAGAAGAGGAATCACCGTGACCCTGTGAACTACCCAGTGTTCGCTGTAGCTGAAATGAAGTGTTGAAGAAACCGGGAGAGGTGAAAAGGCTGGGTGTCTAAAGCCCCTTGTGACCACCCACAGAGGGGCTGTGATGGACAGGGAAGCAGGCAGGGATAGAACCCGCTAGAGGTTTGGTTGATGCTCTGATGTCCTCAGAGCTAGCGGTAACGTAAAGGGAAGAGTGATGCTGTCATGAAACGCTGACAAACATTTGTCCCATCGCTCCTGCCTAGGCCACAATAGAAAGATTTGGGAAACTTACTGCAGTTTCCGTTTTCTCACCTATCAACTTGACCTACTACTCACACTTACGTCCTCAAATCATTTTGAGGACTACCTGGAATAAGTAAACAGTCAGCACAGTGCCCGGTAACACATGAGCACTTCAATCCCCCCCCCCCAAACACATACACTTGTCATTTTCTCCTGATCTAAGCAGGCAGTTTCTCCTGATCTCTAAGCAGGCAGTTTACCAGGTCAGCTTTTGTCAGCAGGCAGTCTTCAGCTCAGGACTCTGGGAGCCTGGTTCATTGCCAGTCCATAGCCTCGTTTATCCCCAGCACTAGATAAAAGCCAGGGAGAAATGTGTTAAAAAATATTTCTACAGTGGGGATAAGCTTTTGTTGTAAGATAATATATGAAGATGGGAAAACAAAACGAGTTCGGGATTGTCAGGAATACTGGGGACATTTCAGAAAGACCTCATTTCCCCATGCTGTGGAAGAGAGAAGGAAAGAGACCAGAAATGGCATCTCAATCGGGTCCTCTCCACTTACCACTCAAGAGTTTCTTAACTGGTATCAAGCAACCCAAGTCCTCAGCATGACAACGGAAGCAGAGATGAAGAACAGATCCACTCAGGTAGGCCAGGACTGCAAGAACAGCTGTGGCTGGCAAATGCATGCTGGGAAGATGGGAGCAGACAGGGCTTGCATCTCAGCCCTATCACTTTGCTGCACCTGGACAGGCTGCTAAAACTCTCTTATCGATCAGAAAGCATGGTGATTGCTTTATTGGGCTATGGTGAGAACTGGCTGAAATGAAAATAAAACTGTGTACACTGTCAACTCCACACAAATGATAGTAGCTATCATGGTCATGGTCGGTATCATGATGATGATGAATCAGAAGCAGGAAGAAAATGAAAGAAAATCCTATGTGTTACAAAATACTACATACAATACAAAATATATCCACATTTATGTGCTTATTAAAATAATTATCAAAAAAAGCAAATGGAATCCCCCTCTGCTGTCACTCTCACACTCTCCTTTCTAGGAGCAAGGACTTCAAGATGCAAAGGGACCTGACAGACAAATACTCACAATCAGTGCTTACCTAAAAGAAATTCTGTTGTGGGCTACTTTGAAGAAATTATCTTTTGAAAAATGTGTCAAGTCCAAAGAAAAAATAATCTTTATGGTCATGATAATATTCAAGCACAAGGACATGCGTTCAGCCCCTACAATCCACATTTGAAGAAGCCAAACTAGTGAGTTCCTGGGTCAGGAAGAAACCCACACCCATGGTGGCATCACTGGGAAAGCAGAGACAGCA
>NW_026585504.1:3683891-3764275 GCF_907164565.1 Psammomys obesus
GGAAAGGAAAGGAAAGGAAAGGAAAGGAAAGGAAAGGAAAGGAAAGGAAAGGAAAGGAAAGGAAAGGAAAGGAAAGGAAAGGAAAGGAAAGAAAGAAAGGAAAAAAAAGAAAAATATTGTAATCTCAGGCCTGCTGGAAGGTACAGGCAGGGGGCTTTACAAAATCAACTGTGTTCCCATTGCATTTTCTTTGCGCTAATCTTATTTAAGATAGGTAAATTGAAGATAGTTGGCATGGCTCAGTCATGCTCACTGTGCCAGCATAAGGACCTCAGGCCAATCCACAGCACCATGTAAAAGCCAGATGCAGTGGAACCTTGTAACTGCAGAGCTAGGGAGGAAGTGACAAAACCACAAAACCATTCTAGCCAAATGGGTGAGTTTACAGTTCAGTAAGAGACCTACACCCAAGAGGCCACCACACTCGCTCATGCACGCTTGCGCTTGGATTAGAAAGAGATCGGTGAACCTTGCCGTGTTTTCCCTGTGTGTACAGAGAGGTAATACACACTGAGAGAAGCCCCCTGGAAAAGTGAAAGGAAGCTGTACCTGTGAACTCCTTCCTATCTGCCCAGTCTTCCCATGGATCTCAGTTGAGAGGACTCTGTTCTCTGCTCCCCAACTCAGCCATCCTCTCCCCTCCATCCACATCCACACCCCTAACACAAAGAAGGCAGACTTGAGTCTTTGCTCTCATACTCCCAGAAACATGGCAATTCTCTGTAAACAGTCAAGCCCTTTCTCTGGACTCTATCCTAAGATCTCTTTTCCCTTTTGAAATTCGTGCTGAGCCTAAACAGCTAAAGGCAATGAAGGGGCGGGGCTGTCAGAGAAGACAGAAGGGCTATGACATTTACAGTTCTCTCTGTTTGGGATGCTAAGAATCTAGTCAGTGGCCACGCCTTAATCCACACAGCCACCCATCCCTTCCCTTACTCATCCGTGAGCCACACCCTGTCCCCTACCACTCATTTCTCAGCCTCACTTATGACTTGCTGGGTTCGATGTTGCTTGGCTGCATCAGGCAAACGTTTAGCAAAACAAAACTCCCCGGAACTCGGTGCAACCAACTCACGCAGAACAAGTCAGTTGGGAAGTCTCAGAAATGCTGTAAACTACTAGCTAAACCATCATTAAAAATGAAAGCCTAGCTTGTCATCCTAACCCTACAATCCCAACTGTTCAGGGGGCTGAGGCAGGAGGATTGCAAATGCCTGCCTGAGCAACTGAGTAAGATCTTATTTCAAAGAGTTTAAAACGGCCAGGGATACAACTGAGTAGCAGAGCCTTTGCCTGGCTTGCATTAGGCCACACATTCAATCCACAATACCGCTCAAAATCTGAGTAAATTGGCCATGATGATGAGCACATTTAATCCCAGCAAGTGTGAGGCAGAGGCAGGCAGATCTCTGTGAGTTTACAACCAGTCCAGTCTACATAGCAAATTCCAGCGAAACCAGAGCTGAGAGTGAAACCTTGCCTCAAAATAAATAACTAAATACATAAATAGTATGTAAAACTAGACCAACTAATTATTGCATAAATTTATTTTAAACAGAGATAATAACTATTCCAAACCCATCCTCCTTAGTTTGCATAATAAATTGTGCCACTGTTGGATTTTTTACACTTATTTTAGCAGTATAAAACTTTTCATCCTTTTGTTCTGATTTATTTTGTGAGACAGTCTCTCAGAGCCGATGCTGAGCTTGAAGTCCTTGTCCTCTCCCCTCTGCCTGCTGACCACTGCTGTTGCAGGCCTGCAGCACCATGTTTGGCTTTCAACATCTTTTTGTAAATCTGCATCCAAGGGCAACACATCAAGCCAGTTGTTAAACATTTTCCAGCATACCGTAGTTCACCTGAAGTCTAAACTAAATCATCTATGTACGGTAAGGAAGTTGTATTAAAGGAAACCAACCAGAAAATGTTGAGCCCTGGAGCCTAGCAACAGAGAGAAGAGTTTTTACTGCCTGGCCTGAGGAATGAGTGATGGTATGAGAGAATGGTCTGATGGACAGGAGCCATAGCTTTTGAGAGAAGCTCCTGTAAAGAACAGGATAGCAACAGGGAAAGGGCATGGAGTAAACTCACCTCTTCCCTCTCCGCCTCTGATTCCATGCCTGCGGCTGAAGCTGTAGCCAGTAGATTGGGCCAAGAGGCCTAGGCCCTACAGCCCATACTGTTAGGGTTGGGTCCACTGAAGATAGAGTCTAGCCAACAGGCCATTTGCTAGGACAGTCCTCTGTGGGAGGCTAGATAGAAAAGATGACTCAAGGTGAAGCTCAAAGGCTTTGAGGAATTTCAGTCAAGGGCCTGGATGGGTTTGAGCAAGCCTAGAATCAGGGTGACCCTTCAAGTGTCTCTCCAGTTTCTCTCAAGAAAAATGGAGCTGCCTTTATCACCCACAAATTTCAGTCAGTGAACACTGGCTGCCCCTCCAAAGAGACATGACTTTAGGTGAGGAGGTTTTCTTCAGACATGAAATTCCCGAAGGGTTCTAACACCTCTATTCCTCTTCCAAGAGTTGGGGAGCTGAGTCTTTAATAATGGGTGGAAGATCAAAAATGTAAGCTGACGGGGATCTCAAAGTCCAACAAAAAAGAGAAGATAATAGACCTCAGAGTGGTGGAGTCGTGGGGCACTTCACAGCTCAGTCTGTGAGTCAGCCTCTCACAGAGTCAGTGTCTGAGACTGACAATGCACATGCCCCCATAATGCCCGTGCGTACCGTCATGGTCCTCAGTATCATTGCACCAATTTTTTGACTAGCCTAACACCAAGGGGACTCTGGTACAACAGGCATCACGACTTCTCCAATCTCCCTGCTGGCCAGGAATTAATAAAGAGCCTTTCTTTACTAATTACAGTGTTCTTCAAAATGAAAGGAAAAGTGCTGGGCATCAGGATCCATGTCTGCCATCTAAGGACTGAGGACGCGAGAGTAGGAAAATCACAAGTTCAAGGAGTGGAGAAGAAATAGGAAGAAAATATGAAAGGAAGAAGAAAGATAAAGACGAAGGGGGGGTACAAGGAAGGAGGGAAGAGAAAGAGGAAGGGAAACAGAAAAAAAATATCCAGAGAGAAGAACCTCAAATGCTACAAACAAACAAATAAATAAGTACTGAGCTTGGGTCAACACTCCAGGATTGCCCTCTAAATCTTTGTTTCGATAGCTCTGGAAAGCTTCCCCTTAACTAGCAAGCTTAGTGTACATGTACCGTCACCAACTGCCTCCTCAAGGCATGTGACAGGAGACACGGAGTGACTCCGTGGCAAGAAGTCATGCTTTTATTAAATTTGGTACAAAGATCCCTTTCTCATTTTTATGTTGAATTGTTCGAAGTAGTAGGCTTTACTGTAACATTTTCATACCTGCACATAACATGCTTTGATCATATTCACCCATCATTACCTTCTGTTTACCCTCTGACCTCATTCTCCCTAACCCCTTTCCCTCTCTTTAGCAAGGCACTTGCCCTGAAAATGATTTCAGAACAAATCTTAGCTCAGGTGGCCACGTGTGTCAGAGCAACAGTGTGACACTGGTATGACCTCTGCAGCCTAGGCAACAGGTGGCCATGGGCTTCCTGGGAGCCTCCTTCCAAGGACTGGGGAACCCAGTGCCTGACAGAGTGGCTGTTCTACATAATCATGTCATCGTGTATCTCTCACCGATTCTGTGTTCACTATTCTATGTCACATGGGTAACTTGAAATTGACTGTAGTGGGAATATTTACATAGTAGGAATTGACAAGGGCTAAAGGTGTGAGTTGTTACACATCTGCCAGATAGGGCTACCAGCTCACATAAAGAAAAACCATCAGATTAAAAAACAAAAACAGATCATGTCACCCTGCTCTGCATCTCCTAAAAGCCATGGCTATGAGTCTCAGCATCTGCTTTGATACCTAGAACCCCTGCACAAATGTAGCTCATGGCAACTCAGTGTCCAAGTGGGTTCCCTAGTAATGGGAACAGGGGGGTGCAGCCTTATCAGGCCACAGAGGAAGACAATGCAGCCAATCCTGCTGTGACTTGATAGGCTAGGGTCAGATGGAAGGAGCAGAGGACCTCCCCTATCAGTGGACTGGGGGAGGGGCATGGGAGGAGAAGAGGAAGGGAGGGTTGGATTGGGAGGGGAGGAGGGAGGAGGCTACAGCTGGGATACAAAGTAAGTAAACTGTAATTAATAAAGCAATTTGTTATTTAAAAAGAAGAAGGCATGGGTACCTGATGGGTATTCTCTTCCTACTGCTGTGTAACAAATTTCCCCCATTGTGACTTCAACCATTATTATCTATCACATTTATTGTATAGCAGGAATTTAGAGGCAGCTGGCTGGGTGGATTTTGTCTTAGAGTCTCATGAGTTTAGAATTACAAGTCCTGCCAGGGCTGTAATCACACCAAGCTTGTCTAAGCTTCAGGATCGGTAATCAGCATGGCTCACTCTGGCTAGCGTGTCAGAGCTGGTATGAGCGGAAGCCTCCTTCCTTCCCACATGAGCCTCTTCTCGGCTTGTTTGAGTTTCCTGCCAACTTGGTGACTGTTTTTCCCCAGAGCACAAGCAACCTAAGAACCTTCAATGCTTTGCTTGGTCTAGTATTGAGGAAATTCCTTGGCAGGAGAGATAAGCAATGTCTAAGCCCCCTTATAAAGCCTCCAAGACAAACCAAAGCATGACTCCATCGTAGTTCCCCCTGAAGAACCAATAAGTTTACAGGGTGTTCTTATAGATCAATGATAAGGGGCTATTTACAGGGGCATGGGTGACCTAAAACAGCAACACTGTAAGATATTCACCCAGCATAGATGATGGCTTCCTCAAAGCCACACAAACAGACTCATCCCCTTTTGGAAAACCTTACATTATCTTCATACCCTAGAACCCACTAAGACCACAAGTCTACATACATTTGGGAAAGAGCTATACAAATGGCCAGGAGCTACAGGAGGTAGCAGCCAAAAGCTCATTGAGAATCTAGTATCTCTGAGGGAACACCAACATCTTTGAGTCACTAGGCCTTCCTCGTGGTTTCTCTTCAGAAGATACAGATAACCAGATGAAATGGCACCTAATCTGCTCAGAGGGCAGTGCTCTGAACACTTCACCCATTCCTTTAGTTCTTACATCCTTTCCACCTCCCCTTCTGTAATGTTCCCTGAGCCTTAGAGGAGATAGAATGGCTTCTGACATCCCCCCCCCATTTCCAGCAGGTTACTGAGGAATTTCAAACACAAAACACAAGTGAAAAGGGGGACACACCAGCTGACACAGCCTGCATGCCATTTCCCTAGCATAACATACAGGGCAACAGAGCAGGACTTTGGGGCATAATTCTCCCCAAAAGCCATAACAGACCCTACACACACTATGAGGCTGGCCCTCAGAGAGGGAATACTCCCAGCTCTGTCCCAGTTCCGAGGTTCCTGCCTGCTAGAGACCAGGCATCATCAATGCCTCCCTCCTCCTCTATTCTTTATAATCCCTTGACCTCAGGTTTCGCCACATTGTTACCCAACCCTTCCCTTGGATTCTGTATTTTTGTACCCGAGGAAGTGATCTTTTGAGTTCTCTTTACCCTTCAACTCCCCAGCTACGAGAGGGGGCAAGCCAATGTCTCTTCTCATCTGTCATTCTTTACACTTGCCCTCCCAAGTCAGGGGCTAACACAGAGGATGAGAGCTGAAAGACCCCTTCCTAGCAAAAGCTAATTCCTTCTGTGCACGGTCTCACCCTCGGCTGCATGTCCCATTGCCCAGACCTGAGACATTAGAGCTGCTTCTAAAGCCAAGAGGCACACCCCTTGTACCACGTGGAAACAGGCAGCCATATCAGGATTCCCCATGCAGAGTTCTCTCTGACTGCTCAACTTCAGCAGCTCTGGTCTCATCATCCAGAGGAGAAACAATGCCACTACTCACCCCAAAGTCATCTTTGGTTTTGTTATAGCCTATTATGTCTAGTGTTGCAAGAGTCCCTTCCTTGGAGAGAGATAGAAACATCTACTCACTCTTTCTAAGATGCCAGTGACAAACCAAAGCATGAGTCCACCAAAGGTCACCCTTGGAAGGCAATGAGTACATTTAGCATGTTTATAAAGCACTGGTGTGGGATTATTTTCAGGAGTGTGGACTATAATCCTCTCTAGGGGCTGAGGCAGAAGAATTGCAAACTCAAGTCCAACCAGAGCTACACCATAAGGTCCTGTTTCAAAAGAAAGGGAAAAGAATAAAGGTCACAGAAGCAACAGACTAGACAAAGGGCGTGGTTTGGAGATGAAACATTCGTTCCCCGAACCTTCTGGCCTTCACGACTTAGAGCAGACTAATTCACCCCGATAGACGGCTATTTTCCCATTAGGGAAGTAGAGACAACAATATCTTCCTCACGGGAGACCAGCGACATCTGTGAGGTTTGTTAATTAAATTTTTTTCTTTTTTATATATTAATTACAGTTTATTTATTTTGGATCCCAACTGTAGCCCTCTCCTTCATTCCCTCCTCCTCCCCCTCCCTCATCTCACATCTGTGAGTTTTAAGGCTGGATGGGTCATGAGAAAAAGTGAACTGAACTCTCAGTACTCAACAGCTACTGCTGTTTATTTGATAATTGAACAGTCAATGGACCCTGATGTGATGGGAGGGGGGGTGCAAATTAAATTAGCACCTACAAGTGGAAAACGTACTGTTACTGCATTGTAATGAGATCCCATTTGCCCTCTGCTTTGGACACTACTGAGTCCCTGGAGGCACTTTTCACACATCTAGCTGCTGTCAGACAGAGAATGTGATAAATAAGATAACCCACGTGCAAATAGCTAGTTAGTAACAGTGATATGTACAGCACTAGGCTAAACATCAGGTGATTGTCACAGCTATCTAGAAAATAGATGTCTACTAAGGAAGACAGGGATAAAAATAGCAGGCCCCCCTTTTTAAAAAGAGAGAGAGAGAGAGAGATAACTTCATGCAGTAATGAGAAAGGCAGTTGAGAAGGTAGTGAGACGTTTGTGCTACTTAAAGACATGTCGGGGCCCATCAAACTGTTCCTTACCTTACAAATATTATCCACTTACTCAGCAATTGCTGGGTGAAAGTCCCAAGCAGCAGGCGCCCGCCCAGAGCGATGGAGGGGTTTGCTCCTTCTAAATGTGCTATTCATGATTCTTACAAAACCCTCCCAAGAATGTTAAGCCATACAAATTGCAAGGTCACCCTAGCTCAATCTCACCATTAGGGAAATACCCATTGAGAAAGCCAGGAAATGATGCTCACATTTAGAGCTAAGACATCTTTCTAGATCTCTACTTTCCCCTCTATTTAGGAGAAAGACTCATCTTAAACCTCAGTCATACTTAATGAAGACTGTTGTGATTCCTACCTAGCATCAACCAGACGCTGGCAGGGTATCTGTGACCCTTGGAGCAGCCTCGTAAGAATGTTCTGAAGGACATCTGAGAAGGCTCAGAGAAGTGAGATTTTTGCCAGGGCCGCATGCCATCAGAGAGTGAGACAGCTAAATCAATCTTTCTTACAATGAGGGAGAAACAAAATGATCCTGAATCTGTGGTTGGCCACGAGGCAGTAGTCTTTTGCATCAGCCAAAGCTGTTTTTCCCCCAGTGGAAACGTTGCTTTTGTCTATTCTCCACCACTACACTGACGGGGTCATGATGCAGCTGCTCCCTCAGCTCACAAATGGTCTTGTGTGATATCAGTATAGAAAATTATTGGTGGTCAGAAAACAACAGCTAGAGTAGGTGGTCATGGGTGCCAAACCAACTCCTGGCAATCAGGATCAGGGTGTCCCACCCCTAAAACACATGTAAAGAAGAATTAAGGGAAGGATAGGAAGGGTAGTAAAACCTACTGATCCCCAGGTCTTTACCTTGCTCATTTTTGTTAGTAACTGGGGAAACACGATGGCAAAAGATTAACTGATTTTCCAGGGTCACAGGGAAGCTGGTAACAGAGTACAGCCCCTCTAGTGTTTTTTTTTTTTCCTCTGAAAACCAAAGAAATGAGTTTGGTGAACAGGCCACGTAAGCTTTTAAATCTGCATTCCTTTAGCATGGTGGGTGAGCTCCGCCCTGGCTCAGCGCGCAGGATCGCTCTGCCACCGGGCCTGCCTCAGCCGCTGTGCACAAAGCTCCAGTTGTTGATGTGAGGCCCGCACGCCATCACCGACAGTGCTCTCTTTGCAACATTTCCTTCCAAAGGTGTCATTCCTCAGCTGTAAAGAGGAGCGAATGCATAAATAAACTAACCACCACTGAATCTTTAGGACAAAAACCCATTCCAACTTGGGAGCATAAAATGCCAGTTCCAAATGGTGCTTTCCACAGTGAATTCCTGGGGAAGGCGACCTTTATAGGACTTCCCCAACACACAGCAAAAAGCCTGGAAACAGTACACGAGGAAGTCACATAGGGTTAAAGCTTCGTCACAGATTTTCTACAAAGTGAATGGCAGCAAGCGCTTGAAAGTGTTCTAAACATAGACAGCCTTATCTTCTTGGGTATGGAAAGGAGATAATGCTGTATTTTGACATATCCACACTGAAAATACTAGAGCCCATTTCATACTTATAATGTCGAGGTGGAGACATACCACTCGTTGTCTTAGGTTCTCAGTGCTTAGTAATAAACATTGGAAACATTTCACCGTTGCTGTCTGAGTAAATTAGTAAATTCCGTATCCTGGAGTAGAGGCTTGACAAGATCCGTCTTCTAGAACAAACGGATGGCACAATCTTTAACTTACCATGTGACCATTCACTCTATTGAAGGAATGCATATGTTAATGACATTCTTTGAACTTAAAGAAAAGTGAGCCAGTGGCGCAGCGGGTAAGGCGCCTGACTATGGGTCAGAAGGAAAGTGGTCTTCCCAAGAAAGCTAGAAAATACTAGTATTTAATAGCTTTCATTCCAGTATGTTTAGTTTTCTACATTGAACGAGTATTTTGCGTTCGGTAAGCCACACTCTAGATTCCTCTCATAACATCAAATAATGTACCTAAAAGTCAAGCAACCCTTTACTTAAAAAAGCCTATCACCTCTCAGGCTTTTGGTTAAGAATCAGAGTGTTTAAAAGAATATTATAAGTTGGGTAAGACTTTGAAGCAACTGCAACATGCTCTCCGAGTTTTGGTGAGCACTGCTTGCCTGTGAGCCACAGACTGGCATCATTCTGACAGTTGCCTCTTCTGCCCTGGATGGTAACAATGTCTCCTCACAGGAGCCTAGCACACCCAATTTTAAAGGCGTTGAGTAGTGGAGAACATGAGAGAGACATGATAAAGCATTAAATTAAACGAACTAGATAAATGATCAGAGAGCTGAGCTGAAGGCTTAGCAGCCATGTTTAGTGAACTAATGCCAAGTGTTTATTTCGCATTCTTTGGGCCTTTAAAGACGACAGGCCGTGATCAATTGCTTCCAGTGGAGGCTGGCTGCTTTCCTGCCCTACTGCTTAATTTCTGTTTGACGTTCTCTGCTCTGTGTCAATGTGTAAAGTATTGTTGAGATATCGGGTGGTGATTAAAAATAATTTACCCATCTGCTTATGATAAAAGACCAAGTTAAATGTAACGACAAAATATCTAACGAGCTGACTGTCCTCTAAGAAGGAGGCTGGACCATGATAATTTTGTCAGGGGATGACTTGTTCTACTTAGCAGTAATCCAAAATTTCCCCCAAATAATGGGAATTTTCATTGGTGATGTTACTGACTAGCTAAAATGAAAGAAAATACAGAAATCAATTTAATTGTATTAAAAACAATAACCCAAAACAACACTGATAGCTGGCTTAAGGATTAGGGTTAGAAAGTGTTTTTCAATCAATGGTGTTAGATTAATCTGGTATAAAAATAAGAGATTACTGAAAAATATTGAGTGCCCTACATTGTAAAAAAAAAAAAAAAACAAAAAAAAAAACAAAAAAAAAAACAGCAACAAAAAAATCAAAGATGAATGAATGGATAGATCAATGGATGAGACCAGCTTTGCAGTGATCACTGAATAGTTCACTATTTTCTAATAAAAAGTATATATAAGTATCACCTTAACTTACTATGTTAATTTTATTCTTAAATTAATTTTGTGTGAGAAAATCAAGGAAAACTAAAAATCAAAAGTTTGATTCAAAAGTATTTGGTTAGGGGAGGGGCATAAGGGCAAAAGAGGGAGGGAGGGTTAGATTGAGAGGAGATAAGGGAGGGGCCACATCTGGGATACAAACTGAATAAATTGTAATAAATGATAATAAAAAATGTTAAAATAAAATTATTCGGTATAAAATATTTATAGACTGCATAGTACAGAATGACTAATTTAAAAATGTTTACTGATGTTTATAAATCTGCCTTGTCTTAGAAACGGCTTTCTGCTAATAATTGAGCTAAGGAGCCTGTCTGCTAAAACATAGAGAAAAATGCTTCCTTTCAAGAGAAATGTAAAGACATGACAAAATGTGTAGAACCAAGCCACCTTATTAGATCTCGGGCCAAAAGCTAATGCATCGCAACCTGGATCACATGAGCACAGCGGAAGAGTCAACAACTGTTAAATCAGAGACTGATTAGTTAGGAAAGGCTATTGCCCAGGAAATCACGGTCCATTCTGGAGGAAGGTCTAGCTATTGGAGCTGACATGATTCCAGTCCCTGTGGTTAGTCGCTCCTGGGGTGGAAGTGATGGAGCACAAGGCCAGGCTATAGACTGTTCTATATGCCTGTTCACAGAGCTGCCTGTGCTGTGTGCTGAAGGCAGAGCTTGGACAGCTATTGCTAATGGTTTTATTTATTTATTTATTCTGATCTAGCTCCACTCGTTCTGATCTCTGTTCCCCACACAAGTTTCTGAACCATGTAAGAGTGGTTTAATACAGGGAGCGGAGCTGGATGACAGGTAATCATCCCATACAGCTATGTTTCATTGTTTGGTTGGTTGGCTTTTCAAGACAGGGTTCTCTGGGTGGCTCAGGATGGCCTCAAACTCAGAGATCTGTCTGCTTCTGCCTCCTGAGTGCTAGAATTAAAGGTGTGCACCACTGTTCCCAACTACAGCTGTGTTTCTTATTGTAGATTAGTAAATTATCATTCATATCTTCACAAAGTTTTAGTAATGAAGAAATTTTTGAGCCTTATTATCTCTGAGCAGACATTTAAGAGTTGGGCACCCTTAGAGGCCTCTGATCTTCCTTCTGTTTCTCTTATCTACTGTTTACAAAAGTACATGGCCCAGAAATAACCTTTATATTTTTCTGCTGCCAATACGTAGTGGTGCTGAGAATAACAACAAGCTTTCCCATATCTCTAACATTTATACTGCACTCACACAAGGAAGTTTCCTAAGGCTCCATTCAAGAAGCATCAAAGACATTCCCATCGACAAGATGCCTGTTGGTACAAAGTCACCATAATGGTTATAGAAAAATGGGGAGAGGAGAGGCCTAGCCAACTGGCTCATGCTAAGAGTTGAGGCAATGCTAGATCGTTAGAATAAGATGAAGACACTCCTGGAGACTTGGGCATATGATAAAGGCAGCAATTATTCTTCAAACCAGTAGCCATGGAGCAATAACTCTGCCCCAGAATAACCAGAATGTTCTGTGCCCTTCATGGAAAACTAATAATTTTGTTTGTTTGTTTTTATGAATGGAATTGATGAGAACAGTACTACTGGTTGTCCTCAGTAGCCTTTTGGTCCAAACTATAATTGCTTAATTCCAGTGTGAATTCAGTAAGATTCAAAGACTCTTTCCAGAGGGCAGTATAACTCACCACTCTGTTCTTCAGCCACAGTCTATGCATCTCATTAAAACATAAGTTCTCTGGGGCTGGACTGTAACATAAGTTGTTACCTTCCAATATGGAACTCAAAAGGAACAGGAAAGATAGTGAGTTACCAAGCAGAAAGCTGAAAGGCAACAAGAACAGACTTCCTGCAGGGGGAGGACCAGAGGGGTAAGGAGTTGCCTTTCCAGGAGAAGAGTACCTTCTAACACCTTGGATCCTCACCATCACAGTGCTGTCAAAGGCAGCACACACACACTCTGCTCCGTTTTCCAAAGCTTGTCATAAAAACTAGAGGTGTAATTCTTCTCCTGATCAAGGCTACAATGTAACAATTTCATATGTAAAGATGCAGATATAAACATATATATGAACATATGCATATATCCTTCTTAGATATATCAAAGTATTTTGTTTCTGACTGGACATGTTTTGGAGAATTTTGAGTTTGTAGTAATTACTGTTCACCCTGAAAGCCTCGAGAAGTACAGATAACAAGACCAAACTTGCTTTAGCTTAAAGTGAGCCAGTGTTAAACCAAAGTCTTCAAAGATGAAAGACTGGTGCTTAGTCCCTTAGTTTCAAAGATCAGTAAGTGTTTCATCACTTCTAAATGTAAAAAGTAAGTTTTAATTTTAAATTGTCAGCAACCATGAATAAACATAAGGAGGAGTTCTTTAACCAAAACAATTATTTCAACAGAAACTCAAAACTAAGAGTCTAATAAGAAAATAGATCTTCCCCACCAGACTTTCAACAAGATGCTGTTCCCTTCAGATAGAACTAGTTCTCATGTCCTCCCCAGAAACAATTATTAACACAGGAGTTTTCAGAGATAACCAGTCTTAGAGTGGAATCTTTAATAATGGTGTGCTCTGTGTGTGTGATGGCATAAATTTAAAGTTTGGCTAATGTCCAGTGCAGAGAAACAATAGACACGCACACATGTTCTGCTTATGCTGTTTGTATTACCCCTCAAAAGCCAATATTCTACTTTAATCATAGACACTTTGTAAATGTAAGTCGCTTGTGTGTCTAAGGTAAGTTTGAACTCGTCAGTTTGGCAGAAAAATCAAGCCTGCCAAATATGCTTTACATGGAACCATGTCCAATCAAACAAGACATAATTAGCCAATCAAACAAAGATCTGAGTGCACACACCAAGAACCTCAGGGTCATTTGGTAACTGGCTGTGATTTCTGTCCTTCAGTGACACTGCAAGTTTTCTGTGCTGTTCACATTTTACAGTGAGTGTGTGTGCTACTGCACAGTGAGAATTTGAACAGAAGTGATAAGGACTCATCTTTTTTCCCTTAAAGAAGAAAGTTAAGAAAAATAATTAAACAAGCTGGCTTGGTTTTTGTTTCTTATCTGGAGAACACAGAAGCGTTGACAGATTTCTCTTCCAAAATTGGGTGAAACAGTAGCGAGGGGATGTGTGTGGGTTTTCAGATCAACAGCTGTTAAGGGATATGATCACAACCAAAAAAAAAAACAAAAAAAAAAAAACAAAAAAAAACCCCACTATGTATCTGTTGCTACATTCAGATAATTCAACTCATTGGCCTGCAGATGCCTAAACACAAGACCAAGCCATGAATTAGAAATGAGGGTGAATGGGATTTATGCTGTTGAGGTCCCCACAACAAGAAATGGAAGATGGTGGGTATTACGCACATTCTTTAGCATTTCCTGAATGATGACAATGTTACATTCCCTGTTACAAAGGTGATTTTTTACACTTGTAGAAGAGATTTTAGCCAGTCCTGACAGCACAGACTTGTAATCCAAGCACCTATGGCATTGAGACAGGGTTGATGAAAGCAAGCCTGCACTGCAATAATGAGTCCCAAGCCAGCCTTGGCTAGAGTGAGATACTGCTGAGAAAGAGGGGGTGATTAAGAAGAGAGCTGAAAATCTGAGCCACAGAATCAAGGTAACAGACACTGTATTAATGCTGCTCCTTCTCTCATCACTCACGGAACCTGGCCTATGTCCAGGTGGAAAACACAGGGCGTATAGTCCTGATATACGGTGATTCCTAAAATAGCATTGCCTTTCCTGGAGAGAGCATGCAAGATGGAAAATGGAGTCCCATGGCAAGCTTCCTGTCAGGGCTGGCTCTGCAGTCACATGACCTCACGACTCACAGAAAAACCTCACACTTAGCTTAATATTTTACTATCACAGTCATGATACTAGTAATGATTTTTGCTTTGAATTTATAGTTTGTAAATGAAGAATGATGGGCAGTGGAGCCAGCGTGGGAGGAAAGGAAGCCAGCAGCACACACATGAGAAATCAGAACCTGTAGGCAGAGCAAGCCTATCTCCTACAAAGGCCGGACAGGCCATATGTGGTCACTAGCATTGGGAGAAGTCCAGAGTGGGGCAGAATTCCAGAATGTCAAGCTGGGACCCAGGCCTGGATGGTTGCTGTCAACATGGTGGCCAGTAGCAGGGGTGCTGAATGGCCATAGACCCCAAATTGGAGTTGAGTCTTCTTCAAGAGCAGCACTGGAACCCAGAGTGGGAGGCCAAAACAGACAGAACAAATATGACTCCAGAATATGTGCAAATAATACCCTGTGAAATGTGAGACTACCAAAGGAAGGGGAAACCATCATTTCAATTTAAGGGCTGAAAAAAATATCAATATGCAGAGATCTTGGCTGAACGGGCACCACAGAGGAGTGTGACAGCAAAGGCAGAGGGGCAGCTAGCGATTTTGCCAAAGAAATTTCAAAAGAGAAAGAAAGTTAAAACATATGAGTGTTAGAGGAATCAAAGGCACACAACTGCGATGCAGATTGGAAGTAGGTGATCAGCTTCTGTAAAAGAATGGGATAATGTGCTCTGTTGAGCTTCTCATTAGTAACATCAGATAAAGATGAAAACAGCAGTGTTATTCTTCTCTCTCCTGAGGAGGATTTCAAAAGGCTAAGATTTGGCTTATATAAGTAAGGATGATAAATTCAAAGAGTATAATACTGCACAATATTCTTTAATTTACTCTTGTAGGAAAATTTAGTCAGTGTTTTGTCACGTTTCATGGTTGTTACCAAAAGCCTGACAGAAACAGTTCAAAGAAGGAAGGGGTTATTCTAACTAATGATTTTTGATGGTTCAGTTTGTGGCCACATGACACTTATGTACTTGGACGGCACATCACAGCTGCAGAAACATGTGACAGAAATGAGTCCTTCACTTCATGGGTAACTAGGAAACAAAGCTAGGTAAAAAAGGGCCAGAAATTGATGTGCCCTGAAGGACACACACCCTCCCCGAGGGACCTACTTCCTCCAGCCACATCCCACCTCCTGCAGTTTCCATTGCTTCCAAAACAGCCCCACCAGCTGAAGACCAAGTGTTCAAGGCATCCACCTGTAGCAGATCATTCAGAAGCAAATCACCATGGTGAATTTCTGTGTGTGTCAGGGAAGACCTGCCTTAAGCGCCTCAAAGAAAGGCTTTGTTTTGACCCACAGACTTTAGGGATTTCTGTGGGGTTTTTTGTTTTGTTTTGTTTTGGTTTGGTTTGGTTTGTTTGTTTGTTTGTTTGTTTGTTTGTTTGTTTTTTGGCTCTGTTGTTTCTGACCCTATGGTGAGGAAGAGCATCATGGCAGCAAAGACTACTCAACTCATAGTAGACAGGAAGGAAAGTGAAGAAGTGAAGAGCAAGGGAAAGATAGGGAGGAAGGGAAGGAGGCAGGAAGGGAGGGAGGAAGAGAGAGAGATGAAGAGAGGGAGAAGGAGAGGGAGAGTGAAAGGGAAGGGGAGGGAGAGGGAGAAAGGGAGGGAGAGGGAGAAGGGAAAGGGAAGGGGAGAGAGAGGTAGACACAGCCCTCAAGAATATAGCCCAGGGGGCTTACCTCTTCCTGGTAGGCCCCACCCCTTAGTTTTCTGACCCTCCCAGCTTAGCCCCACCAGCTGAGGACCAAGAGCTCAGTATATGAGCCACTTCGAGGGACATTTCACACGCAAATCATTACATATAATGTTTAATAATGTGAACCATAATATCTGCTTATCTGCTTGCAAAAAATAAAAATTAACACACTGTAACAATTGTTTTCTAATTATAAAACAGGTGTGTGTGTGTGTGTGTGTGTGTGTGTGTGTGTGTGTGTATCTGTGTGATATAACCTATAGTGACGTGAACAGTATGTATAAATTAGCTAGGCAGCTGAGAGTAAAAAAGATACCCCCCCCCAAAAAAAAAAAAGTAGTCAGTTTCTTTCCTGGATAAAAGCTGAAATTTCCTTGGACCTATTGGCAGTTCCATCCTTGCCAGAGGTGAGAGATGCCAGAGGGAGTCCCGTTACTTTTCCTCTCAGTGGCACCCCTTTCCAGGAGGCCACACTGAGGGTGTGCCTGAGTCTGCAAGCGCTGGGGCTCCCAGAGTGGGAGCTGGACTTCCCAGCGCACTCCCCATTCATGCCTCCATCCAGCAGAGCTTCAACGGCAAGGCACTGAGACTCTACTCTCCTAGTGTCCTGCTCAGGGGGACCTCCAGGGGACCCCTCCCCAGTGCAACAGTTCTGGCTCCTTTCTTTCTCTCTTAAGGTCCAAAATAATTCCTACCAAAGTCACCTTCTATGATTCACGGACTTCATTCCTTGAGTTCACAAGACAAGAACCTGGAAGCCGCTTGGTGGCCACCGAGTTTCTAGGTCCCTAGCCTCTTGAGATAAGCATAAGGTCTAAAAAAGGCTCCAGCATCTCAAGGATACCTAGCATAATGTAGGGTGATGGAGCCCTAGCAGTATGATAGATAACTTCTAGAGAAACAATGTGTAAAATATAAAATAATGCTAACAGTTCAGTAATATTGTAGGTGGCTTTATCGTCTCTTTTCAGCTTTAGATTTTTCTAAAACTCTGCAAGAAATGTAAGCTACTTTTTAGATTAGAAAAGTATATTTAAAGGATAGAACAAATCATCAAATATTGGCAAGAGGAGTTTCTGTTAGTCTTTCAAAGCAAAAATGTACTAAATAAATTTTAATTCTGAAATGACACAAACTGAAGAGACTCGTGTATAGACTGGCATCATGTGGAACATTGATCTTGTGTCCTATATTGCTTTTTATTGCTGTAATAAATGCCTGACCAAGACCAGCCCATGGGAGGGAAGGATTTATTACTGTACAAATTATAGTCCATTATCACTGGAAATCAAGGCAGGAATCTGGAAGCAGGAACTAAAGCAGATACCATAGAGGAACAATGCTCACCGGCCTCCGCAGCCAGCTTTTTTGCTTACCAGTCCTCAGCCAGGCCCACCTGCCCCACAATCGGCTGGATCCTCAGTTACCAATCAATAAAATGCCCCCTCAGACTCACCAACAGGCCAGTCTCAAGCACACACTTCCTCAACCGGCTTTCTCCACATTTTGTCTAGGTTTGTGTCAAGTTGACAAAAACTAATCAGACCACCCTGGAAATGCTTATTGGTTTTTTTAAATTTTTACATTGATATTATCTGTAACATAGCCATAATGTTATAGTAACGGTAACTACTCACTAAGGTAAAATTCCTTCTGATAATTTCTAGCCTGAGGGAGGACCTAGCATTTCATTTGGATAAGGTCAGTGACCTGGGTAAGGAACCACTACTAGGAAGACAGGTTCACCTTAACGTATGCCTTTTCCTTCCCAGAATTCCTTCCTCCAGTACAGTCTGTAAAAGCCTAGAAGTCATCATGAAGTTTGGCTGAGCAATTTTCTTTCTTTCTTTCTTTCTTTCTTTCTTTCTTTCTTTCTTTCTTTCTTTCTTTCTTTCTTTCCTTTCATCCCATCTGTTTGTCCATCTGTCTGTCTGTCTTTTTATTGTTGGTTTGGTTTGGTTTTGGTATGGGGGGGGGGTTGTTTTGTTCTTATTCTTTTTGTTTTCTTATGTTACTTTTGGATGCTGGCCAGAACCTTAGTATGTTATTTCTGGTACTTTGGGTTTTCTTGCTCCTTCTTAAAACTCATCCCCATCAAGTGGTCCCTTATATACCACATGCTCCTCCTTGCCAGGAACCCCAGTAGTGTAGTTTTTTCTTCTTTCTCTCCTCTGGGATGTTGCTGAGACTTACAGCTTGCATGTTTGTTTGTTTGCTTTTCTTTGAAACTCAGTAAAATTGTTCTTGAGCTTCTTGAGTTTGAATCCATTATTTAATAATTTTGTTAATGAGACCCAGTTCCCCAAGAGAAGACCCCGTTTCCCAGGTATCAATACAATTCCTTATCCATGAGTAAAAATAAGTTCTCCTCGTGTGTATTACTGGGGCAGTAGGCAGATACCAGAACCACAGCAGGCACAGCAGTGGACATGGCCACCCTGGCCTCTCCAATAGCTGCTGGGCACAGAACCATCCCTCTGCAACAATGCTTAGTATTTCTTTCTAGAGAAAGTAAGCACTCTAAGATGTATGTCACATATATTTTTCTTAATTTCAATAGAAGAGTAACTTCTGAAATAACTAAGAAAATGAACCATAGAGTTTCCTGCCATAGAAGTATTTGTTTTTCCCCACAGAACAGAGGAGAAAAGTCAAACACTGGATAACCAAACAAGATGAAACAAGGTGCAAATGCCAAAAGGAGAAGCCGAGGGCAAAAGAGGGCAAGCCCCATAAAAGAAAAGGGAATGAGAATCCGACAGAAATGTGGTGTGATCAACAGCTCTAAAGCTGGAAAGGAAATCCCAGAGGGGCTTATGCAAAAAAAGATGCAACCTACAGGACAGAATTCCAGGGCTTTGATAAGGCAGTTTTCCCAGTGGCTTCCTCCTGACTTAGTCATTTTCTGACAGGGAGGCGTCCTCCTTGTCTATGGGAATGCAGCAGGCCCTGGAGCAAATTTCTCTTTGAGCTGATTTGACTCCCAGGGAGTCCCCCAGCTTTGCCCGTGTTACTAAGTGAGAATTCTCAGTCAACTCTATGTCTGAGTTTAGTTTCCCCATGGCTAACTCATATGGTTCATTAGTGAACACTCATCTACTAAAGCACTTGGTTTGCTCAATGTCTTGGTGTTTGTATTTTTAAAGGGAGCAGGTCACTTTTTAAATCCAAAGGACTCATAAACTAAAATCACAGTGTGGATGGAAGGTTTCTGGGTATCCATCTTTGTGGATTCTGAACAGAGGAAACACCCAAAGGCTATAGGGCCTTGGAAATCATCTGACCTCACCGAAAAACCCTGGGCCACATGTTGAAAACCCTAGTTCTGCTCCTCACTGTGTCCTGGAACAAATGTGTGAACTATTCCTAATCTGCCCAAGTCCCAACAATCACATTTGTTTAAAAAAAGAGGTGAATAGCATTAATGCTTGTAGTGACACCACTCTAAAACAGGAACTACAATGTCACCAACCTAACAGTAATACTGACACACAGTAGCAGTTTGTCAAGGGTGACAGCAGCCATTATCCACAGATCGCACATGTGAAAATAGATGTCCACTTATGTGCTTGCTAAATGTGTTACTAACCCTACAATCAAAGCAGCATTTGAGCCAGGCACGGTGACCCTGGGAAGATGGAGCAGGCAGATCTCGGAGTCTGAGTACAGCTTGGTCTACACAGTGGGAGCTTCAGGCCATCCAGGGCTACACAGTGAGACCCTATCAAAGAGAAAAGCCAAACAAACAAAACGCAGCCTTTGTATGACTCTGCATGGCTGTTCGCAGAGCAGCAAGATATTTGAATCAATTGATCTGCAGGTTCCTAGTGGAGGTAAAAGAGTCACATGGCACAGTCTAGGGGTCTTGATCGCGTTCCCAAAATGATACTTTGTAGCATTCTAGGTAGGTTAACTGGGATCATTTCAAAAGGGGGGAAATCTGGACCACGGCAGGCAGCAGCAGAGAAATCTCAACCACTGCAAAAGGCAGAGGCAGAATAAGCAGCTGAAAGGTAAGGGGTTGGGGGCGGGGGCGGGAAGCCAAAATGCAGTCTCTTCTCAAGAGACCTCTGAGGAGCTCCCCTGATTTGGGGTTGGTCAGCTTGAAGGAAGATGGGATGGTTGATTGGCCTACAGCTGTTGAGTACAGGATCCTGTTGAGCCCGCCCATCGTCAGGGGTCCTGCTGGTGGGAGAAAAAAGCCTGTGTTTGAAGCCACCAGGCTCTGGTTTCAAGTCAGGAGCTTGAGGAAGAAGCCTCCCTTTGCTATCTAGCCACGGCCCCTCAACTCTCTAACAGGGAGTCCGCCCAGTCTCTCAGGCATGCGCTCTAACTTCCTGTTGCCGGGCTTCATGCCAAAGACAAGCAAGCTTTCCACAACTAGTGAGGGGCTCGTTCTGTGCATTTTTTATTCTTTTGGTTGTTGACTCTCTTATGCTAAGACGGCACCCAAACATTGTGCTGGAGTCAGTGTTTCCAGCTGTAAGAACACAGGTAGGCCTTCCAAAAAAAAAATGTTTATCTTCATTCTGGTGTAAGTTATAGTGCTGTTGGCCAAGAGTTCAGTATAAGCAGATCAACAATATATATCAAATAAAAGAACAGACACCTCAAACAAGGCTGTATTATTAATTGGTTGATAAAAATACTCTGACAGAAGCTTACAAAAAACAAATTCTGTACTTCTAATAGTTTAGTATTTCTCACTTCAGCGATTAACAAGATTTTTATAGATTATAACATTTGTGGCCTTTGCTTTTCACAGAGAGCATCAGAATCCAGAATGGGGAAGATTTTTAATTTACTGACCAAAGCCACTCTTTAAAAAAAAAAAAACAAAAAACTATTTTTGTTATTGGTAACTCAGTTGTTTTCAGGGATGTAGCCTCCTTCCAAACAAAAGAGCTGGGTCTGAGGTGGTGTCTACAAGGCCAACCTAGCTCAGGACTGTAGTGATATGCTCCCACTGAAGACAGTGAATAAAAATCCTACCCAGCTCAGAAGGAAGATGGGAGAACAGACCTGCCTTCAAACAAGCAGGGACACTCCAAACCCGTTGGAAACATGCGGGCCTTTTAACAGTTCTGCAGCGTCACATCGAGACAACCATCCATCGGTCATCACTCGCTTCCGCTGCACTCGGCTTGGTCGACGGTCATCTAGCAGAAGTTCAGGCCCAGGAAGACCAAGCCTTCTCCAATACTAAGCTGCCTGGCCCTCAACCTCATCTCCACCTGGTTTCCTCTCAGCAAGGACTGTATTAATCATGTAAACCTTGAGACAACGCAAAATTCCACCAAAAAAAGATTATCTCAGTCTCATATCCCAAAGGCCCATGCAGACTCCACGTTAATAAAAGCACACACACCCTGATGCTCATGTTATACAGTGCCACTCTTTTTCTTCAGCGTCTACAATGCTCATATTTAGTTGATGCATTAGAAGAAGGTTGTTTTCTAGATTGCTTCATATTCCTTACATTAAAAACATGAAAAAAAAAATTAATGCCAAGACTTATCCTTAAAGTAGTGACTTGAAGGAATAAATTTCATACCTAGGAATTTATTTCCTATGCCTTTTTAGTGTGCTTGATCTGTGTCCCAAAAGACAGTCATTGAAACAAACAACAGCAACAACAAAAGGCAGGCTGTGGCATGAAATCCTTGTTTCATAGAAAGAAATTTTCAAACAGAATTTTTAAAATTCTATGGCTCCATCTGCTGGAAACCTCCAGTAGTGCTGTCTAGTTCCCTGCAGTATGGCAGCCAATCCACAGCCCCGAACAAAACAAGCACCAAAGGACAATCATTTAACTGTACTTGCCAGGAGAGACCTGAAATACTTTCCTGGAATAAAATCAACCACATGTTTGTTTGTTTGTTTGTTTGTTTGTTTGTTTAAGCCTTACTTTCTTGGAGGCTTCCCCAGTTATCATACTTCCCCACTGATCTATTTCTTTTGCTTTCTTCCCCAAAAATTAAAAAAAAAAAAAAAAAAAAAAAAAAAAACCTTTGGAGGATTTCATATATGGATAATGTATTTGTGTCATTTCCACCCTTCCTGATCTTCAGTCCAGCTCCTTCTGTGTCTTCTTTAATCATTACCCACATGCACACACACACACACACATACACACACACACACACACTCACACTTGTTTGGTCCATTTAATGTTTCTCATATGTGTGCTTGTTTAAGGATCTGGCCGGAGAGCTCTCCCATTCCGAAGTCTGGTTGACGCTCTCCCTCGCATTAATAGCCACTAGTTGCCTGTGGCTCTTCAGCTTGGGATGGGACCTTGTGAGAAACCCCTATCTGTACTGGCTTGTCCACTGCGGTTGTTTTTGTGCAGGTCTTGTTTAGACCTCCATACTGCACACATCCTGATCCCCTGGTTTGTACAATCTTTCTGCCCCCCACTTTAGGAAGTTTCCTGAGCTTCAAGTATGGAGACTGTGCGGTAGGACTGGGCACTCCATGATCAGGTGTTCCCTGCATTTGGACCAGATGGGATTTTCTGTAATGAAATGAGAGGTGCGGGGTGGGAGCTGGACTCATCTGTTCGTGTAAGGAGAAGAATGTAGAATGCAGTTAGGATGTACTGATCTGAAAGGTGTAGTGGCGAGTTCACTTGTAGAGTCTAAGACTTCGCCATTGGTAGTTGGCTAGGTTTACACTCCTGAGCGTGAGCCCTCCTTTCAAGCTGGCCTTAAGTCCACCTAGACATCTATTGGTCGGTCGCCTCCAAGACGCCAGCGCCACTACTGCGTCGCTGGTGGGGGCTGCATAGCACCTTCGGATGCTAGGAGAGCTAATCCTCAGGGGGAGGCTCCAGGTCAACTCCAGCTCATTTCCTCCAAGTCCTGTGCCTCAAGTGTGTGGCGTCCTCTGCAGTAGGGTCCTACCAATTCTGACAGGCAACCAAGAGCAATGGCGATAGCCTTATTATTTGGGGTCTCCTCAACATCTCTGACCAGCAACTCAAAGAAAAGGTTCCTATGTCTGGTGCTAGGGGTTTTGTTGGATATTGTATGGTGCTTGTTATCACCTCATGCAGAATATCTTTGCACAAACACACTATAGATAGATAGATAGATAGATAGATAGATAGATAGATAGATAGATAGATAGATGTATATATATATACATGTATAGTGTTTGCATATATTGTGTTTATATATAGTGTTTATATATTGTGTTTATATATACTGAGATATATATATCTCACTTATGCTTACATATATATATATATATATATATATATATATATATATATATATAGTGTTTAAAGTAAACAGAAAATAATGCTTCCCTGCTGCTTTTCCCCGAGTTGTTTATTCTTCCCTCCTCTCTTTATATATAGTCCCCTATCCTTCCTCCCCAGCTAAACACCCTCCTATTTTTCCATTTCCCATTCTTAGCACCTATGTCCAGCTCCCTCCCCCTGGAGCCCTAGCTCTTCTTTACTCTTACATCAACTATATAACTACTCAATAATCAACTATGTAACCACCCAGTGAGCCACTGTGTTAGTTTATGCTTATACTCACTATCCATTCTTGTTGATAGCTGGGGAGCGGGAACTAGTTCCTCCTAGTTTACCACCAAATAAAACTGGGTTTTGTTTTGGACACTGGGCACATTCAATAGATATTTTCAATAAGGACAATGAGACAAATGACTCTTCAATGCCAGTAGTTCCTTGCTTATCTTCTACTTGATGATAAGAGAGTAAACAAAGTTCTTGTTCTAATAGAGATTATGGTATAAATAACTGCAAAACTGTGACAATTATTTGTTATTGCAGCGGGCATCTTAAACAGATGATTAAAAATTATCCCTGTGTGTCTCAATAAAGTGAGCCTTTGGGGCCACAAGGAGGACGAGGTATCACCCTGAGGGAGCAAGAATGGGTCAAAGTGCCTTATGGAGTGGAGATGACCAAGGGGTAAGGGAAAACCGGGAAGCAGAAAAACAGAAGCCCGCCCTCCGTGGTGGGTGGCAGGCGCTAGCCGGGGCTCAAGAAGGGGAGTAGTTTGAGTTTAGTATTCTGATTATCACACACATCTGGGACTTTTAGATGTATTCCATCTTATTACTGAAAATGTGTGTGTGACTTTATGTGTATGTTACTTTGTGTGTGGTGTTTGTGTGTGTGTATGTGTCTTTATATGCATGTTACCCTATGTGTATGTTACCTTGTATGTTTCTGTCTGTCTCTCTGTGTGTGGTGTGTGGTGTGTGTGTGTGTGAGTGTGGTGTCTGTGGTGTGTGTCTGGTGTGTGTGTGGTGTGTGTGTCTGGTGTGTGTCTGGTGTGTGTGGTGTGTGGTGTGTGTGTGTGTGTGTGTGGTGTGTGTGTGTCTGTGTGTCTGGTGTGTGTCTGGTGTGTGTGGTGTGTGTAGTGTGTTTAGTGTTTGTAGTGCCCAGCATAAGATGGTTTCAGGGAGTGTTCAGAGGCCTGGTGAGGTCTAGTTTTCTTTCCATGCTGAGTCAAGCCTGAGGCTTGATGCGTACCTACACCTTTGTATGAAACTTGCACGCTATCGTCTGTGCTCTGTCCCCAGGACCCACAGCTCAAGTTTTTGATAATAAAATTAGATTATCCTGGTCAGCTCTAAGTGATATGAGAAATTCTTTATCATAGAAAATGGCCATAAAGTTACTCAAGTTTAAAGGTAAATGTTATCATTGTAGTACAGAGAGAACACTCTGTTTTTTAAAAATTGAGTCGGGATTTACTCACTTAAAGTATAATCATCACTAATATTTAATTTAGATTTTTATAATTTTATAAGTAAAATTTTCTCATAGTTTTCCCTTTCCAAAATATCACTGAGTGTTTGATTAAAATGGTAATAGCTTCATTAAGTGAATATGTGAACGTTCCTCTTATTTTATAATTGAAATTATTTAAACAATTCAGGAATCGATTTTTGTTGAAAGGCTAAAAACCTGCTAAAAATCAACAGAGTCCCTTGGCCTCTTGAGTGGCTTTTTCTTTAATACACTTGCATGATAATTTATTCAGTTTTTTACTTTCATTGTGGTCAGTTTTGATTGCTATTTTGCTAAGATACCATGAATTTTCACAGGATAACTGCCAGAGAATTATGCAAAGTTCATCCTTACCATGGTTTGGCTTTATTCTTGATTTATACATACATACATTCTTGATTTATACATACATACATTGATTTACACATATACATACATATATACATACATACATTCTTGATTTATACATAAGTACACCTTTTAGCCCTAGGATATCTTTCTCTTTTACCTTATTCTTATTCTTGGAAAAATGGGTTGTTTTGTAAGTTCACATAGTAGAACTTACACAATGGAATACTACTCAGCAATTAAAAACAAGGAAATCATAAAATTTGTGGGCAAATGGTGGGAAAGATCATCCTGAGTGAGGTAACCCAGAAGCAGAAAGACACACATGGTATATACTCACTTATAAGTGGATATTAGTCATATAATATAGGATAATCATACTAAAATCTGTACACCTAAAGAAGCTAAGCAAGAAGGAGGACTTGGGCTAAGATGGTCAATCTTCATTCAGAAAGGCAAATGGGATGGACATCAGAAGAGGGAGAAAACAGGGAACAGGACAGGAGCCTAACACAGAGGGACTCTGAAAGACTCTATCCAGCAGGGTATTAAAGCAGATACAGAGTGCAGGGAATCTTATGAAAGAATGGGGAGATATAAAGACCTGGAGGAGACAAGAGCTCCACAAGGAGAGCAACAGAACCAAAAACTCTGGGCATAGGGGTCTTTTGTGAGACTGATACTCCAAACAAGGACCATGCATGGAGAGAACCTAGAACCCCTGCACAGATGTAGCCCATGGCAGCTCAGTGTCCAAGTGGGTTCCATAGTAACGGGAACAGGGGCTGTCTCTGACATGAACTCAGTGGCTGGCTCTTTGATCACCTCCCCCTGACAAAAGAACAGCCTTACCAGGCCACAGAGGAAGACAATGCAGCCAGTACAGATGAAACCTGATAAGTTAGGCTCAGATGGAAGGGAAGG
Organism: Psammomys obesus; assembly: GCF_907164565.1. Classification (NCBI taxonomy): domain Eukaryota; kingdom Metazoa; phylum Chordata; class Mammalia; order Rodentia; family Muridae; genus Psammomys; species Psammomys obesus. Next base: position 3,709,632 of record NW_026585504.1, read on the forward strand.
AGGACCTCCCCTATCAGTGGACTGGGAGAGAGACATAGGAGAAGAAGAGGGAGGAGGATGGGATTGGGAGGGGGTGGGGAGGGGTCTACAGCTGGGATACAAAGTGAATAAACTGTAATTAATACAAATAAAATAAATTTAAAAAACCTGTCCACTCTATGTTTATATTTGCTCTATTTAATATCAGATTTTATCTTTATTAACATGTTTCCTCCTCTTTATATTTGTTGTTTTATTTGTTCTTGGGTTGTGGTTTCCAAATAATTTCCCTCCATCCCTCCCAACAATCTGAATCCGCAAGCAGATTCCCTTCAGTATTCTTTCCTCGCTCAGTCGTCAGATATAAACACAGACCCCTTCCACCATCCTGGCACATTTCTTGCAACATTCAGAGAGTAGATTGCCGTCTTTCTCCCTACCACAACCTCCTGGTCTCAACACGTCCTCACTCTCTGGGTGAGCCTTTCACTGTCCGGTAGCTCTGGTCACAGGGTTTTCTAGCCTCCTGCGTGTTTTTCTCTATTCCTGCCCCCTGCACCTTTTGTCACACAGTAAGGTATGCCATTACCAAAGCATGTGTTGCCTTCCAAACACAGTTTCCCTCGTCACCCAAGTTCACATTGACAGTAGGACTACTCCTTTCAACATTCAGTTTCCTGATGTCTACAACTCTCCATGGTTGTCTAAGAAAAAAAATCAAATTGCACACTCACCTCTGCCATCCATGGCTTCTCTTATCACATGAGAAATGCCTATTAACAGAGTTCCAATGTGCCTCTGACAGCATCTCTCTCATAATCTTCAAAGCCACGCGCCCTGCCCTCATAATGCCCAACCCCTCCTTACACTTTGTTTCAGCAGATGAGTCCCATTTTCATTTCAATGAGAAGAATGACGAATCGGAAAACCAGCCTCAGCCCTGATGTGGCACTGGCTGGCTTCCTGTCAAGGCAGATTCAGGCCAATCTAAAAGTAAAACTTTTCATAAACAACACCGCCATCTTTTCTTCAGTGGCCCATGTTCTCCTCTGCATTGCCAATTCTTAGCTAATTTCCTTCTAATGTTGATGAAAGTTTTCATATTCCCTTCCAACCTCTCCGAGTTTCCCTGTTCCTCAAAGTAATACTGTCATTGGTTTTTTCTTTTTTTTTTTAAGCCCTCATCCCTCACTTTTTTCTCCTTTCAAATCATGCCTTGTATGTCTGCTTAAATCACTCCTATTCAGTTAAGTATTATTTTATCCCTCCTAGGACCAGTCCTCATCACCATTCACTATGGTTAATCATTCTTTCCGTAAAATAGTTATTCCTTCAGTTTCCAAGCCTATTGCATCTCTATCATTCATGAGCCATAATCCTTAGTATACAAAGAATATAAACTTATTTTTTCCTCTTTCAATAACCAAAGTTCGCCTTGATGTAAGTACTTGTTTTCTAATGAAAGAAAGCACATCAGTTGTCTGTACCCAGAACACAGTCGCTTTACTGATCTTTGAATCCCTTTCTAATCCTCTTTATCTGCAGATGTTAGAGTGGATCTGGGTTCCGGGTTCCTCGTTTCTTTATTCTCTATCTGCACCAGACCTTCTTAAATTCTTCTGTACCACAGGCTTCCTTGGTATCCCAGAGAGGCTTCTACCCTTCTTAGAATGATTAAATAAAATTGTAAAATGCAATAAATACAATAAAATGCATAAAATTATAAAAAAATAACCAAGGCATATGAGTGGTGGCTGTCAAAAATATCTGTACAGCGTTCATAAATTGGAATGCTACTTTAATGTTTTAAATTAGAAGATCAAGAGTTCAGTTTTTCGGTTCTGATTTAAAGGCTGCTCCACAGAAGGAAAAGAATGACTGGAACTGTCTATCTGTCCAAGAACCCATGCTTGTGGAGCTCATAGGCCACAGGAGCAAATCTGCTCCTATTATTTTTCTAAACGAACATAGTATCAAACTGCTCTCTAAATTGGTATCTCTGTCTATATCCATAGATCAGTGCATCTCTTAGGCCTTATCAGAGACAAGTCCTTGTGCAAATGGATAGCAGTCAATGAAGAAACAATTGGTCAAAGTGAAAAGAATAAATGTCTAAAGAGTTCTCAGGCATAAATGAGGCCTTTCCACCACTGCCCTCCCCATGGGTGGAGAAAGGGTGGGAGAGACTATAAAAACCAGAGGTTTTGTTTTGTTTTTTTATTGTGTTTTTTTTTTTTCAGGGCATGAGTGGAGGTGTTTGTTTGTTTTGGTGGTATTTGTTATTGTTTTCTGATTTTGTTTGTTTTAGTTCGGGGGTCTGGTTTGACTTGGGGGGCTTACAAAAAAAAATATGAAGTTGCATGGGTAAGGATGAGGGAAAGATTTAGGAGCAGCTGGGAAAAGTAAAAGAAACAAGGAGTTGGTTATACCTTCCTCAGGTGGGGAGTCGGTTTAGAGATGATCACAACAGAGTCTTCTCACCAACGCTATTCAACATCAAAGGAAAAGGCGGATGCAAACTCAAGGCTGTGATCTAGCCAGATAAACCCCAACTCTACACCCAGTCCTCCCTGGCCCCAGCCTCTTGAGAAAGCAGATAAGGAATGTTAGACAAGGAATGTTGCTCCCAAACCACAATTCAGCAAGAATTGTGCATGCCACAGACACTACTCAATATGTCATTTCCAGGATATGTTTTTAAGCCAAATAGGAAATTAAAAAATGAAAAATAAAGTATTGAACAAAAAATGGCTATATTTCCAGCTAGGTACAGCTGAAGAAAGACTTAGTGAATTAGAAAAATAGATCTTAGGAAGCCATCTTTAACATTATAGGAGACATAACATACAAAAAGAAAATTTATACCCTAAAAGATGTATGTTTAGCTAAAAAATATATTCAAGAAGCAAGAAAATAAAAGAAAGGAAATAACAAAGATTAAAAACAGAAATAGCTCTCCCTTTTCCAATGTCTATCCCATTTATCCTTCTGAATAAGGATTGATCATCTTACCCAGGGTCCTCCTTCTTGTTTAGCTTCTTTAGGTGTACAGATTTTAGTGTGTTTATCCTACATTATATGTCTAATATCCACTTATAAGTGAGTATATACCATATGTGTCTTTCTGCTTCTGGGATACCTCATTCAAGATGATCTTTTCTAGATCCCACCACTTACCTGCAAATTCATGATTTCCTTGTTTTTAATTGCTGAATGGTATTCCATTGTGTAAATGTACCACAATTTCTGTATCCATTCTTCCATTGAGGGACATCTGGGTTGTTTCCAGATTCTGGCTATTATGAATAAAGCTGCTACGAACATGGTTGAACAAATGTCTTTGTTGTATATTTGAGCATATTTTGGGTATAATGCCTAGGAGTGGTATAGCTGGATCTTGAGGTAACACTATGCTGAGACTCATGGCCAAACTTTGGGCAGAGTGCAGGAAATCTTATGAAAGAAAGAAAGGGGTGATGGAAAGACCTGGAGAGGACAGGAGCTCCACAGAGAGAGCAACAGAACCAAAATATCTGAGACTGATGCTCTCACCAGGGACCATTCATGAGCTAGCCTGAAATCCTTGTACAGATGTAGCCCATGGCAGTTCAGTGTCCAAGTGGGTTCTCTAGTAAGGGGAACAGGGAGCTGTCTCTGATATGAACTCAGTGGCTGGCTCTTTAATCACCTCACCTGTAGGGGGGGAGGGCAGCCTTAATAGGCCACAGAGGAAGACAATGCAGCCAGTCCTGATGAGACTTGATAGGCTGGGTTCAGATGGAAGGGGAGGAGGACCTCCCCTGTTGATGGACTTGGGAAGGAACATGGGATGAGGGAGGGGAAGAACGGTGGGGTTGGGAAGGGCTACAGCTGGGATGCAAAGTGAATAAACTATAATAAATTAAAAAAGGAAAAAAATAAAAATAGAAATCACAATTAGTTCCCAAAAAAATTTTAGAGATAAATCTAGATACTACTTTGGAAGGGAAATACTTACTATGTTTAAGAAAATTCAGTTACTTCTTGAGCTAAAAAAAGTATGATTTCTATTTGCAGATAAGATGAAAAAGTAAGTATTTGCCAAAAAATTAATTTTTTTCATATACATACAGGAATTTTTAATTTTATACACTTGAATGTCAGGCTTTTTTAAAAAATGAAGCCATGGATATGGTCACTGATATCTCTGAGTTCCAGTGTTCCTCTTTAGTGCTTCAACTATTAGCATTCTCTTAATTTTATTAAAGTTTAGTTATACTTAAACTATTTTAGAATGTGAGTTCTGTCACATGTATAGTAAAAGTTCTTCCTAGAAAACTGAGCCATTTCCTCATCTTATTTAGTTCCACTTATCCTTCTGTAGGCACTATACAGAGAGACTGTAGTGTCTCTCTGTATACACTACAGAGAGACACTGAGAAAAATGTCCCATTTGACAGATTACCTCTGTGAATCCAGTGAGAGACTAAAGATCTTACAAGTGGCCAATCTAATTAGGAAGATTCATCAGCTCTACAATAATTACCAACCTTTTTAAAAAAAGATTTATTTTGTGTATATGAACATTTAGCCTGCCTGTATGTATGTGCACCATCTGTATACCTGGTACCCACATGGACTGGAAGATGGTGTCAGATCCCCTCAAGCTGGAGTTACAGAAAAATTGTGAGCCATTATGTAGGTACAGGGAACTGAACCCAGGGCCTCTGCAAGAGTGGAAAGCACTCTTGACCACTGAACCATTCTCCAGCTCCCCCAAACTTTTATTTTTCAAAATTTAAAGTCCCATTGTACGTTGATTTCATATATTTGTCCTCAGTTCTCTGTTCCCCCTAGCCCTCTTAACAATATATATTTGCATGCATATCAAGAAAATAAAGTCTGACCTCAACCTTTGATTTTAAAGTTGCCTTATGATTTGTTTTCAGGCAACAGAATATGCCTAAAATGGCATTGTATCTACCCCAAGCCTAGACTTCAAGAGGCCTTAAAATTTTCCACTGTCACATGGGCCTTTGCTTTCACTATGAGAAGGAAGTATAATTCGCAGGCTAGAAGAAGCCACATGAAGCAAAGCAAGCTCCAGCTGGTTATAGACACAAGACAAATTTAGACAAAGCCATCTGTACCAATCAACTGACTGCCGAAAGGAAAACCAACACCTACTATAGTATGCACTGAAGTCTTAGAATTGTTTCTAGCATTGTAATTTCAATAATAGATGTCTCAAAACATTTACTTCACAGTGTGAGCTCACTTTTCAGGAAATTCATTCATACATTTTTGATGTTTTTGTTTCACTTTTGTTGAATAAGGTCTTTGCTTTATTTGACAGTTTTGTGAATTTTCAGGGGAAGTAATTTTTGTTCCTGCTTCCTTAGCAGGCATTGTGTAAGGACTTAAATTAAGAACGTGGTTGCTGGACAGTCACCTCTATCGTCTGCATTCTCCGACTTCAGATGGCCACAGAGACAAATATAGCTGTGTTGTTGCTATGTGGATCGGGAGAGTCAAACCTGAACCTAGGGACCCTGCCACCACCTACCACCAACATTCCTTGGAGCAATAAAAGGCAGGTTCTTTAGAAAACACTCACATCTTTAGAATGAAAGCAAGCTTGTACCCATGTGAGCTATGAGAAAAAAGCTTATTCTTGTAGAATGGGAATAGTCATGATTTCCAAAACTCAATGAGCATCATATAATTTTCCATTTCCTTATAAAGCTGCTGTGCATAACATTAGGGGAAAATGGGGTTTTTCAAGGTAGGGGGAGAAAAGAATAATGTTGAACAGAATCTTCAGAAAAGCAACTCTAGGCAGAAAGTTGAGCATTGTTCCTCCATGCTGACTTTGGTGATTGCTTTGATGTTTCACACTAAACTGCGATAAAGCATCTTAAGTAGAACACTCAGAAAAACAGGAAAGATAGAGGTAGAGTTAAAACCAACCATGTAAATTACTTTAAATTCCTGTTGATTACTAAGTTTTCATGTTTCAAAATTATTTTTTCAAAATGGGCCCATGTTTACTGGAGAAAATTAGAAAATACAGGTAAGCAAAGGCAAAATCAAAGTCATTTATAATTCTATCATGTAGATTTACTTATTTAAGTATATTTTTCTGACTACATCTCCTTATAAGTCTACTGATAGTAAACATATTTCACCAAAATCAAGCAACAGTCTACATGCTCATTCTTTTTCACTTAACGTTATACACTAAATCCAGCCTTGTCATTTGGGAAACAAGATCATGTTCTCTCTTATCTGTGGATCCTGGCTCCATGTCTTGATACGTGAGTATGCAACCTAAGTTATATCCGTTTTCTCCAGGGGGGGGGGCATGTGTGTGTAATTAAAGAAGACGTCATGTTTTCAAAGAGAATAGGAGTACATGGAAGGAGACGGAACAGGGAGAGGAAGAGTAGAAATTAAGTAAATACAGTACTCAGGTATAACATGTTCAAAAAATAGAATTAAAAGGGAAACTAAAAAAATAAGATATGAATGTCCTCGTTCTCCTTCCCACTGTTAAATATTTTCTCTCGGTCCTCTAATGTACCAATAAGTAAATATCCTTACAGCTGAATTGTTGACTGTATCTGTGATTCTTCAAACAAAGCTTTTGAAATCACTCCGTTTTTTTTTTTCATTTTTCCAGCCACATTTAACAACATTTACAAGACAATCCTTCTCTTCCAAAGCTATATTGGTTGGGGTATAGCTCTCATTGGCCCCCTGCTTTTTTTTTTTTTTTTTTTTTTTTTTTTTTTTTACCTCGTCCCTCTGACTTCTTCACATTTTGGAAGTGAGTCTTGCAAATTGGAAATGAATGAAAGTTTGCTCTCAGCACCTCTCATCCTGGTCCTAGCAATTTTTCTCTCCCAAAGTCTAAGACCAACACCTGTCCCACAAACAGATAAGAAAGATAATGATCTAATTTGTCAATAAGCCAATTTATACTGAGTTTAAATTACATGAGAGTTTAATATTGCTGTCTCTTCAGGGTTGCAGATTTTAGCCTGTGGGAAATACAAAGGTGTAGCTTTAAATCATAAAAAATAGACGTACTTGGGAAAGACAGGGTGAAAGGGGAGCTCCTGGAATCATTGCAAAATGACATAGGTCATGTGACATACAAATGGCAAATGTAAACAATGTTCCATTTGTGATAAGTGCTTGTATGGGACTCAGAAGGGGGTGTACCCTGATTTTATAAACGGGGAATACTTCTGAGAAGGTGAACAAGCAACAAGAAACACTAGCTGATTTTTACAGAGGAGTGCTAAGGAAACAAGAAGACCAGAATGAGGAAAAGATGTCCTTGAAGTACAAAATACAAAGTGTGTTTATAATTACCTATTTAAATATAAGATACATAGAAAAGTTTTTATGGCTCAGTATGTACTACTTGAGGTCAACTTCTGAAAACGTAATCAAAAAGGCAAGTTTATGAAATAAAACCCTATTTGTTTCATAGAAAGACAAATCCTACAGAGACTTGAAAGAGTTGTTTATGACAATTCATGTCAGCCCACTCATTATGCACTCCAGAGGAAGACAGGAAGAGTGTCATCTAACTTATAAAAGAAACCAATAAGTCAAACATAGTAGAGAAGGGGAGAGCTTGCTGGAATTCAGAAAGAGGATCAATAGGACAAAATCCATCCCTTCAGACAGGAAGGGCACATACTCTCTGAGTCCAATGATTAAAGTAAAATTGTTTTCTTGTTTTCTGTCACTAGTACCAACACTCTATATGTGTCAGAATGAAGAAAAGGAAAGCAAAAGACAAATAGGATTACTGTACCACAGAAAACCAGTGTAAAGGAAGGGTGTACTCAGAGGATCAATCTTCAGCTCCCGAGACCATTTATTTCACACTTCTGTCATCTCTGGTTGCCTTTCCAGCAATCTGTCAACAACTTCCATCTGCCAAAGACACATATTTAGTGTCCAAAAGTAATGATAAAAGATCCAGTTCTCCACCTATGGAGGGTATGTCTGGCTTCAAAAATAAATCCATGCATTCACAAAAAAGAGAGAGAGAGGAGGAGGAGGAGGAGAAGCAAATTGGAACATTTTAATATGCAAATTTTTGAAAATGGCCATTGACAGCTTGTATATCTTGTACATCTTCTCAGTTAAAAACAAACAAACTCACTCAGACTTGGGCTGGGAGTCTTGGCACACACCTTTGATCCCAGCACTCAGGAGGCAGAGGCAGGTGGATCTCTGCGTTCAAGATGGGCCTGGTCTACAGAGTAATTTCCAGAGCAGCCAAGGCTACACAAAGAAAGTCTGTCTCAAACAAACAAACAAGCCACTCAGGCACTTCTTTATCCATTATGTCTATTGAATTGGCTGATGAGGGGCAGGGAGAGAGGATGAATAAGAAGTGTCATCACACAGAATGATGTCTGATGGGTAAAAACAAAGCAACTTAATTCACATCCTAAGAAGAGTGTGTCCAGGACAGTGCTGGGCAACAAGACCATGCCAGAATTCAGGAGAGAAGAATCAAGAAAATCTTTCCACAGGGAAGGTCACCAATCTTGACTAGAAAGTGAGCAAGTGGAAAGAGTTAGAGCAAGAATTCCAAGGATCCTACCGTAGGCAGTGTTTACCGGCTGGGCCCACCCTAATCCTCTCTATCCACTCACTCACTCCTCAGGTCTTTTTCTCTGTTGGAAATTTTACTAATCCCTGCGGGCTGTAATTCCAGGTTCTGTCAGTCTCTAAGACTCAAAATACAGAAGTGAGTGAGATGGCTCAGTGTTTGAGAGCATCTGCTGCTTCTACAAAGACCAGCGTTCAGTTCCCAGGATCCACTTCCTATGGCTTACAACCCCCTATACCTCCAGTTTCTGGGGACCCAACGGCATCTTCTGGTTTTCACTATTCCAATAACTATATATTATATATTATATATTTTTTAAACTTTGGAGCTGGAGAGTTGGTTCTGTGGTAAAGTGCATTTGCTGCTTTCAGAAGACAGGAATTTAGTTTTCAACACCCATATCAGGTGATTCACAATCACCTATAAATTCAGCTCTAGTGGATCTGATAGCCTCTCTGGCCTCCTACATACATGCTCACACAAAACACACAAAGAAATAACTAAACAATAAAATAAAATCTTTTTTAGGAAAATTCCAAACACAATACTGAAAGCTAAGAGTTGGCTCTGAGAAGCAGTCACTAACCATCTCAGCAAGCAAGTGATAGCTACGAAATTTTCACTTAGTTTGTGTGGTGGAAAATAACAGCAAAAGGCAAGAAGGCAGAAGAGATGGAGGAGCATCTTCCTGATCTATATTTTCAACACTGATGAATCTGACTATATGATTCCTGTTTCTACTGAATGAACTCAACAGAATTCCATTTCCATGAGCTGATTCCTCTATGCTGACTCTTCATTCACTCTCTTGAGGGATGGTAAAGACTGCCTGCTGCTGTCCATCTTGCTGGCTTCATTAGTCCACACTTATCTTCTGTTTATCTATCACCCGTGTCTACAATTCCTTGCTCTCATTATCTTCCAAGTCACCATAGCCTATAGGTCTTACATCTTCAAGAAGTTTTCTGCTGAGACATTAAAAAAGGAATAGTCCATAAGAATATGAGATTCTTGCCAGGTATGGTGGTTGAGGCCTACCATCCCAATATTTAGAATGTAGAGGCAGAAGGACAATTCCAAGTTCAAAGCCAGTATGGTCTACATAGTGAGTTTCAGACCAAGTAGAACTATATAGCAAAACACTCTCTGAAGGAAGCAAACTATAGATAAAAGATGATAGATAGATAGATAGATAGATAGATAGATAGATAGATAGATAGATAGATAATTCTTGGGAACAAGAATGCTCTTTGAATTATTTATCTACTGTACCAAGAGATTCAACATATCATGAACATAAAAATCTCTACTGGAGTATTCTCTGACCTGTGCTTTAGGTGTTATACTGAAATGTGTAACATGTACATATGTACAAGTTGGTTGAATAATTACTGAAAATGTATATCTAGTACAAAAAAACAAGAGAAACCTTTACAACATAAGAAGAGTGGGAGAAGAGGATATTACAGAAAAAAAATTAACATCAAAGTTAATAGTGCCCTCATTTTCAAGCCAAAGGACACTCGTTTGTGTGATATTGTAGCCTACAATGATCACATGTACCCGTCATTACATAGGAGTGATGGTAGAGAACCAATTACTCAACAAGGTGCTTAAAGCCCTACCCCTCGTATGAGGAAGACTTGGCCTTAAAAGACCTTATTTATTAAAGGGTCCATCTGTGATGTGGATGTGTTCTTAGGAAACAGAGGGAAAGCCCAGCTAAATCTAGCCAACCAGAACTCACAGAAAGAGCAAGATGCAGCTGCTGAAATCTGGCCTTGGCCTTGTGCTGTATACACTTCCCTAACATGAGGATAAGCTCTCCGCATCACAGTCCATGCTATTGATGACAACAGTGTTTATGAAGGCAGGCCAGCTGGCCGCTGATCACAATCTAAAGTGTGGTTAGGAATGCCCTTCTCCTAGTCATCCTTTTCCTTTCTGCCTCAAAAATCCCAACACCACTTTCCAGCCCATAAATACACACAACCATAATTTGTCAATTCAGAGAAGTATGGACAGCTAAACTACCAAGAGTATGAAGCATGAAGTCATATTAAGACCTTGACCCCTCTGAAATGTGGGAGTAAAACATAAGGATCATGTTTATCCCACATCTGTTTCCTGTTTCCATTGTTTACTTTGAAGCAGTAAACATACTTGGCGGGTGGTGGTGCAGCCCACAGAAGAGTCTCTAAGGACTAGGAAGCCATTTCTGTAAATCTTCAGGGGTATTTGTATTTGTATTGATATGGATCCTGAAACAGAGCCTGACACACTCTTCTGTGGGGTCACAGGTTTGTATGTGAGCAGTTTGGATGGATCTATGGTCCCAAATCAGCAGTTAGATGTGAAAATTATTACTAATTAAACATTATGTCTCCAGTTACTCCACAGAAGTGTGTTTGTCTTTGCTTCTTCTTGGTCATAAACAGTCATCCCTGCTTCCAGAAGCTTCCGGCGTTGCTCCCATAGATCTGCCTTGTGGTCTTTATTTCACATCAGATGGTGTGCCAATGCACAATGACGCCATCTGGTACTTTTCTCCGAACTACAGAACAACCAGGAGCTCACCACCCGCAGTATTTCTGGAACCGTGAATGACCCCACTGCAGCTTAAGCCCACCCAGCTGCTGGACAAGCTCCTGCCACCCTTTAGAACCCTCGTGGTTGCAAGGAAGGCAACCAGATTTGAGGTGGGCCAAGAGCCCTGGCCTCACAAACCCTGCATTGACCCTTCTGTGACTTAGGTTTCATATCACTTCACCCACATAGTATAAAGCTTTATTTACTCAACTGCAAAATGGTCTCATTACATGAAAAATTAAAAGTCAATCACCGACGAGCTCTTGCCTTAAAAGATTGTCTCAGGAGGATATAATGATTATTGCAAATCAGCTGTGGCTTTGATGGTGTCAGTGCCTTCTTTAAGTGCCTGTTTTCTTGGCTCTGGATGATAGTAACATATACCCTGTGGGTATGTATTGATTAACTGAAGGGCTTTATAGAAAGCCCTTTGCCCGGAGTCTATAGTGCAGTGATGTTGGCAAACGTCAGTAGTAGTAATGTTAGAAAAGAAATTTATTGCGTGCCTACAGTGTCTAAGCCACATAGACATGAGTGCATCTCTACTGACATGTATGCACACCTTAAGAAACGCACAGATACTCTACAATCCTATACACATGTAAAGAATAGCTTAGTTCAGCTTATTCTAGATGAGGTGAGCAACATAGAATAAATCATTTCAGAACAACCAGGAGGGTCCAAAGCAGGCTTCAGACCACCTGAGCTAAGACTTGGAGTTGGGGAGGTTTGGAGATGTGAGTCATCCTGGAAGGAGTTTGCCTTTTCCCCTTCCTCCGGGGCCACTAAAGCATCCACCTCCGATGGCTCTTCCAAAATGACACTTCCCACTTCACGGAAGAAGATGCGTGTGAGAGGCTCCACGTGGTCCCAGGAATAACGCAGAACAGCTGATTGATGAATCCTGGCTGGAACGCAGCTGGCCTCCAAAAGTCCCAGCTCGGATTGGATCAGTAGTGAGAGAATCCCTTGAATCCATCCAGAAGAGCACACTGAGGGCACACCAAGCCTGCTGTGACAAAAAGCTTCCTACCCTCCCAAGAGTGTGATGCCTGGATAAGTCCCTCTGGATCGATTCTGAGATGTAGACTGGATTCTCACATTTCCGGAAGATAATTCACAGCCAGCTTTTGAAAACCGGCATTGTAGTTTTCCTCACTGTTGCAGCTGGGAGTAAAGGCGCATAGAGGAGAGCCTGATGATCAGAGGCGGGACCCTGAGAGGCCCCGACAGCATGCATGTATCTATCTCAGCCTTTACACCTCTCCCCGGTCATCCAGATACCGAGTCTGCGTTCACTGACCTCCCACAAACTGCTTCCCCATAGGTACACGCTGCTGCTGTTGAGACGTGGCATCCTAGAAATCAAGGTCGGAGGAAACAGAACTCCCGCCATTCAATTATACACCAGCAGCGTGGGTTACAGAGCTTCTCTATGGACACCTTCAGCCTGGCCACAGGGCTACTGGAGATGCCCTCTGGGCGTCAGCCACACCCCTGAATCCCCATACTGTGCTCTCAGCAGCGAAGGGAATCTCCTCATCCCCAGCATAAACCCAAAGCTCCTCCCAAGAGCCGTCTTTGCCCGATCCAAACACTCTCTGAATCCCTCCAGGGCACTGGGTCCCTCCTAGACCTTTATTGCTCTGCAGTATCTCTCTGGACAATTAAAATATCTGTTATCACAATATATGACTATTTTACATATAAGATATGTTTAAGATGTCGGTGCAAAGAAGTTTAGAAAACTACAGATAAAAAGACACTAGAAGTATTTTTAGATGTTTGTTACAAAAAAAAAAAAAAGCCAGGACACCAGAATCAAGAAGAAAAACGTCATGGTCCCTGGCGGTCATCATCTTATTTATCCCCTTACGGCACCCGTCCGTGCCATTTTTTTTTTTTTTTTATAATAGCACTGGTTTCCCATCAGTGCTCTGTTTTGTGGGACACAAGAAAACCATATGAGTCAAGCTACAACAACCAGTTTGTCTTCCTCCCAGACGCTGGCTCTTGAAGCAGACATACAACTTGGAAAGGTGCTTGGGATCAATGACCAAGCACCAGGAGCCTTTATTTCTGGTTCCTTCATCTGGGAGACGCCTTTAACATGGACATGCCGTTGTTCTCAAGCCTGCACCCTCCTCCCCCCCCCACTCTAATTCAGTCATTCCAATGTTGCTTAACTGCCATAACCAAACCCAGAGATACAACCAGCAATTAACATATTTTGCAGAACTTTCTGGGCTTTTTCTTTGTGTGGAGAGAGAGAGAGTCCATGCCTGGAAAGAAAAGCAGGAAGGTTTGGAGTTTTGTTTTTTGTTTTGTTTTGTTTTGTTTGGGGGGAGTTTCTCAAAAAGCTAATTTAGACTGCCCTAAAACTAGCTTTGTAGGCTAGGCTGGTCTCAAGCTCCCAGAAATCTGCCTACCTCTGACTTCTGTGTACTGGATTAAAGCATGTGCCACCACTGCCGAGCCATAGGGTATGTTTTATGGAGATACTTTTTTTCTAAAAATGAATGAAACCATATAACTAGTTGATAAATTGCTTTTCATTGTGCAACACATTCTAAACACCTTTCTGTGTGCTGCCTCTAAGCACCCCCCCCCCTTTCCTATTGTGACTATTAAGTAAAGTATCACCCAGAACTTCACAAATACAAAGACAGAAACCTGTCATCCAGGAGATCAGATTTTGCTTAAGGGGCTATTCGTTCACACAAATAATAGGAGAAAATCTGCAAAAGTGTTTTTTATCAAACAAGGCTGTAAATACTCGGAACAGGAAGTTGACGGTCCCTGCTTAGGCCTCATGCTGGAGAAGGTGGGAACGGGGCCTCTCGACCCACTGCGCAGGCTTGGCCTAATCAGTCCCCTCTCAGCCCCTCCAGCAGCAGCTGTGTTGTCGCCTCTGGCCCTCCTCTGATCTGTCAGCACCAGGATATGTGGAACTTGCACCTTCTGAGACTGCCGGTGTGATGAGGAGTGGTGGGAACTGAACTTTGGTCCTGAAGAGCCATCTGGCCCAGGAGGCTATCTCTAGGACAAGGGAGATTTCGGGGAAATCAGATCACACCTTGTCCTGACACTCAGCTCACAAAGTGCTGGGGTGCTGCCTCACAACCAGTCAGAGGAGAAAACCTCAGGCCACAAACATCCAAAGGGTCAGAAGAGGGAGATGGGACAGTGGGGATTGGGACTAGAGCTGTGCAAGACAGACACTGGTTACCTGTGCACAGCTGGTAAGGGATAAATAGTATAGCTCCCAAAGATGATAGTGTGAGCTTTCTGTAAAAATAAAAATAGAACAAGCATACATTCAGGAAGCCTTGAGCATATAACCAAAGGAAATGCAAGCAAAATGTTAAGAAGACATATGTACTCTCTTACCCAGAGCAGCAGCATTCACAGTGGCAGTGATCTGGAATCCAACCTAAGTCTCTGTTGTGAGTGAATGAATGAATGAATGAAGAAAATGTAGAATAAACATACCATGGATCACCACTCACCCACTAAAAAGAAAAAAATTTGCATTACTGACATCAGTGAATTTATTTTTTAATTTTTTTGTTACAATTTATTCACTTTGCATCCCAGCTGTAGCCCCCTTCCCCACTCCCTTCCCACCTTTCCTCCCTCATCTCCTCCAATACCCCTCCCCCAGTCCACTGATAGGGGAGGTCCTCCTCCCTTCCCTCTGACCCTAGCTTATCAGGTCTCATCCCAACTGGCTGCATTGTCTTCCTCTGTGGCCTGGTAAGGCTGCTCCCCCCTCAGGGGGAAGTAATCAAAGACTCAGCCACTGAGTTCATGTCACAGACAGTCCCTGTTCCCCTTACTAGGGAACCACGTGGACACTGAGCCACCATGGGCTACATCTGTGCAGGGGTTCTACATCTCTATACATGGTCCTTGGTTAGAGTATCAGTCTCAGAAAAGACCCCTGTGCCCAGAATTTTTGGTTCTGTTGATCTCCTTGCTGAGCTCCAGACCCTTCCAGGTTTTTCTATCTTTCCCTTCTGTCATAAGATTCCCTTCATTCTGCCCAAAGTTTGGCTAAGGCTCAGCATCTGCTTTAATACCCTGCTGGGTAGAGTCTTTCAGCGGCCCTCTGAGGTAGGTTCCTGTCTTGTTCCTTGTTTTCACCCTCTTCCAATGTCTATCCTGTTAGCCTTTCAGAATGAGGACTGATCATCTTACCCAGGGTCTTCTTGCTTAGCTTCTTTAGGTGTACAGATTTTAATATATTTATCCTATATTATATGTCTAATATCCACTTAAAAGTGAGTATATACCATGTGTGTCTTTCTGCTTCTGGGATACCTCACTCAGGATGATCTTTCCTAGTTCCCACCTGCAAATTTCATTATTTCCTTGTTTTTATTGCTGAGTAGTATTCCATTGTGTAAATGTACCCCAGTTTCTGTATCCATTCCTCAATGGAGGGACATCTGGGTTGTTTCTAGGTTCTGGCTGTTACAAATAAAGCTGCTATGAACATGGTTGAGCAGTGGAAAAAAGATTGCATTTTCAACAAATGCTGCTGGTCTAACTGGATATCTACATGTAGGAAAATGCAAATAGATCCATACTTATCACAAAGTATGAACAAAACTAAAGTCCAAGTGGATCAAAGATGGCAACATAAAACCAGACACATTAAACCTGTTAAAAGAAAAAGTGGGGAAGAGCCTAGAACTCATTGGCACAGAAGACAACTTCCTAAACAGAATACCCAAAGCACAGGATCTAAGATCAACAATCAATAAATGGGACCTCATGAAACTGAAAAGCTTTTGTAAAGCAAAGGACACTGTCATCAGAACAAAACAACAGCCTATGGATTGGGGAAGGATCTTCACCACCCCAAATACCTGACAGAGGACTAATATCCAGTATATATAAAGAACTAAAGAAGTTAAACAGCAACAAATCAAGTAATCCAATTGAAAAATGGGGTTCAGAGCTAAACAGAATTCTCAACAGAGGAATAACGAATGACAGAGAGACACTTAAAGAAATGCTCAATGTCCTTAGTCATCAGGGAAATGCAAATCAAAACGGAACTGAGATTTCACCTTATACCCATTAGAATGGCTAAGATGAAAAACTCAAGTGACAACACAAGCTGGAGAGTTTGTGTAGAAAGGGGAACCCTCCTCCATTGCTGGTGGGAATGTAAACTTGTACAACCACTTTGGAAATCAATCTGGCGCTTTCTCAGACAATTAGGAATAGTGCTTCCTCAAGATCCAGCTATACCATATAGGCATATAGGCATATAGCCAAAAGACATCAGTGAATTTAAATATGTAAAAGTAGGCAGGTACAAAAAGACAAACACACTAGGATCTTGCCTAAGTGTTGAATGTAAATCTTACCTGTCTGTAGAATGTAAAAGAGTTGAACTCAAGCCAGCGAGATGGCTCATCGGATAAAGGATGTCGCCACAAAGCCTGACTTGAGCAAGGTCCCCAGGACCCACATGGTGAGCCAGCTCCCAAAAGTTGTCCTCTCACCTCCACACCACAAAAAAAAAAAAAAAGAATAAGGGTGTGAGTTAGCTGAGTTAGTATTTCACACTCTGTTAAAATGTCACATGGTAGACCATGAACAGATATAGGTTTTTGTTTGCCACCTAAACTTTAGTAAACTGGGGTGCTAAGAAGCAATCGATGCTACAAAAACCTTCCAGGAAACATGAGAGAATCCGCCACAGCCCTAAGCGAGGGCCTCGCTATTTCTCTCTCCTTTCTCTGCCCCATGAACCCCTCTATGTGACCATGACCCCAAACACATGAGAGTACTCAGGGAACCATACTTTCCAAATATCTTGGACTCCAATTCAGTTTTTTTCTTTTTTTATTAACCTTGAAAAAGTTAAAAACTGCTGGGAAACCCTCATTTCAGATAATGCTCAATGAGAACCACAAAACTAAAATATAAGAGTTCTAGAATGTTCTCTTACAAGAACGGCTAGACCTATAGTATATGACCTGACACCCTGACTCCAAGCCTTGGGAGCTGACATCCCAGTGCCAGACCCCCACTCCCAGGGCCCTGCAGTACTTGCAAAATCTCCAAACTGCATTAGAGCCTGGGAGCTTGGCTGCTGGCACAGACAGCTTCTCACAGCTGTGGAGCGTAATTTGACTAGGGGAAGCTGTAACACAGTTAAAACCCTCAGTACTTGGGAGCATTGTTCTGATTTCCTCTTGTCGTCTGTAGAGTGGGCACAACACTCACCCACCTTCAATACAGGCTTATTTTGAGGTTCCATGAAGTGAGGCTCTCAGCACATTCCCAGCTATTGGGTAAAAGCCCAACTACTGCTGTCGGCTGTCATCAGGTTAAGAAAAAGAAAAAGAAAAAGCATGCAGTGATGAGGTTGTATGCCCCTTCTCTCCTTCCCCAACACAAATGCCATAAATCAATAATGACAGAATGTTCTGCCTCTGCAGGAGCCACTTGACACACTCAGCTACTGAACACTTGACGTGTGCTAAGTCTAACAGAGAAAGTGAGTTTTTTACATCTACTCTCTTATTTAAATTAAAATAGCCCCGCATGGCTACTCTTAGTAACCAGCTTACTGGACATTGCACCCAAAAAAAATGACCTAATAAAAGGTGGCAAAGCTTTGAAAGTACAACCACAGAGAGGCAAAACCATGTCTTGCACCAATGGATCCTTTCCGAGGAAAGGGAAGGGTTGAGGGGAGCATTGAAGGTCGGAGAAACGGGCTGAACAACTGTGAAGGAAAAGGCAGTGCCCCAAGGAGGCAACTGGGGCATCTGCGTCCCTCACCCAGTCCACACAGGGCCAGGCTCACAGCCAGCCACACCACACAACTGGTGTGCACAAGATGGGGCCTCTGTGTTTCCACATGTGCTTAATCTCTTGGGGCCAAGGTGACTGCTCTTGCTATCAGGCAGATTAACTGTGTATTTATGGCCCTGCCTGCAGAGTCCAAAATCAGCCATAAACAGTTCCAAACAGCACACTCAGATCCTGTTGAGGGCCTGCGTTTTCTGCATCCAAGAGAGGAACGTGCTATAAACTGCTAAAAGGTTGGTGGAAGGATGGGGGGAGGAGGGGAAGTGGCAGCCACTCTCGGTGGGAAGCAAGGGAGAGTGATAAGGTGAGCAAATCTCGGACTTCAGAGCAGATGCCCTCTTGGCTCTGTGCTTGGGACCAAATGAGACATGAGAGAAGATACAGGGAAAGTAATGATAACGGGAGAGGAGGCAGCTGCCAGCGGGAGAGCACTTGAGACCGCTCTGTTTTATCAGGGGCAGCTGTAAGTGATGGTTGCAACCTCCAATTTACGTGTCTGCTTGTCTTGCTCTGACTTGGGAACTGAAAGGCAAATCATAAAAGAAAAAAAACCTTAGCTCACTGAGGACTTTGATCCTGAACTAATCTCAAGCAGCTTCCAGATTCCAGGTTAATTTCCCCTCGTTAAGGAATTATCTAAGATGTAAGACAATTATGAAGCACCCCTTGATAACAAGATGAGAGGACCCTGTTACACCCAGCCATTGGATGGCCTTTGGAGACAACTGTATCCATTTACATCCCTCTTTCTTAACGTGCATAGGAAGTTAGAGATGTTTGCCCTTAAAGTGTTTGTGTTGGTGACTAAGAAATTCCCCTTTTAGGAGTTTATCCTAAGGAGACGGAAAAAAGCAAAGCTGCATGCAAACACAGACACACGCAGATGTTAACTCCAGCAGTGTCAATACCAAAGGAAACGAAATATCTGAGCGGGGTTGGTAGGTTCATAACTCAGGACTTCAGAAGTGTTTAGTAGCGCAGGAAAATGCATGTTTTCATGACATCAAATGAAAAAAAAAAAGTGGAACCTGCAATTGTTTCTAGCCCATGACCAATCTTTACTTCCAGGTTAAGCAGGCTCTGCCTGTGAAAGAAGAAACGGAGAGTGCAGGCTGCGGGCTGCAATGAATTAGAAAGACACTTTTACCTTCCTCTTTTGTACTTGGCTGAAGCTTAGCTTCCAATCTGAAGTACCCGAATTCCACAGCCGCCCAGTAACTGTGAGAATGGAAAGCACAAACTGCCTAGGCTCAGTATGCCTCTCAGAACTGCCTGCTCTGAGCTCTCTCTTTTCTGGCCCAGTGAATGCAGTTTGTTTCATTTATAGCCGCCTGGCAAATCTAAAGACACTCCAGGAATCCCAAAAAGTTTTCCTCAACATTCCTCAACGTATTTTATTTCCCCCACATGTACAGAAAGAAATGAGCTTTCCCAATGTGTTTATGTGCTGGTTAAGAGGGAATTTTTCTGGTCATACAATTAGAGTCTTACAGACATTCTGTTTTAATTCCCAATTCCCATTAGTCATAACTAGACCCTGCATTGCCCTGTTCTGAGCATTTTTTTTAGAAATCTGGAGAATGTGCATTCCTTAATCTCAAAGAGTTTATATTGATCAATTCTGTACTGCCAACATGTGAAATAGTGTTAGGCACATAAATAAAAGGTGGTAAATAAATACTAGTCCGTGCACATGAAAGGCAAGGAGAAAAGAGGAGCAAGGGATAGAATTCCCTTTGTCAATATTAAACCAAATGCACAAACGTTTAGGGAAATGACTGGGACAAATCTTGCTCATTGGAGCCCCAAACAAAATGAACTTTGAAACAGTTACCAGTGCTCAGCAAACAAATAACCAACAATGCTGTGGTGCCTGGACAGACAAGGGAGCTGAGCAGCTTTAATGTACTTAGTGTAGCAAATTATTTCATCACAGCGGCAATGATCATGGTCTTATTTCAGTCAGCCTCTCTTCCCTACCTGGCATTCCTGGTGTTTAAAAGAACAAGAAACATGTTTTATTTCCCATCACTGTCTGCAGCAGTCTCCCATTCCACGTGTTTTTCTCCCACCAAGGGGTTCTTGCTGCTCCTTGGAGCAGGAACATTCTGAGAATGCTCTACCAGGAAACTTTAAAAGGGATACACCACCAGATCTCTAGTCAATCTGTTTGGGAGACTCAGCGGAGAGGATCCCAGGTGAGCTCACTTCCAGACATACTGGCCGAATCACAGCCATGGAAGGGAGCCACCTGGGACTCCACAGGCAGACCCAGCCAAGCTCTAGAGATGATCCAAGCATAGCCACAGGGGACAGAGAAGGCACCGTGTGGAGCCCACTCAGACTTCTGACACATGCTAAGATCCAGCACACTGATGGTGTTTGAAGCCATGACATTTTAATGTATCTTCTTGTGCTGAAATAGAAACCTGGACACTTACTGCTGATCAGAGCACTATTCTCCAACAGGAAATGGCTTTATTTCTCTTAGACAGTGTGGAAGCACAACTCACTGGAGTTGTTAACTTCTCCTATAGGCTTTTTAGGGGAAGGAATCAGTGGACTTTTCTCCACACAAATCCCTCTACCCCACTCACATACACACCCAAAAAATGAGAGGTATGCAAGAGCAAATCAATTTCTTAGTCTTGAAGGCCTGGGGTAGCTCTTGCTATAGAATAAATGGGCTTTTGTTTCTCTCAAAAGATTGAAGTCTACAGCCCTTTCTAGAACCTAGGAGCCCTCATCACTGTTTCAGCCAGTAGAGCACAGTAAAGGTCACACTGTGTGAGAGAAAAGACAGTACAGTTTCCCATTTGGGGTTATGATTGTGCTAAGGATTCTATCTGGCAGGCTCATACTCCTGTTCTCTCTCTCTGCTTAGAGTATTTTTGGAACTCAGCTGCTATACTTAGTCAAAGGCCAGAGTCTACACAGACCAAGTTCATGGAGATGTTCCAAGCAGCAGACCAACTAAGTTCTTAGACCAGAGCCAGCATCAAGCACCAGCTGAGATGACATAGCCCTGGCTGCTGTCTAACCAGCACCTCACAAGACAACCCAGAGGAAAGCAAGCTGCCCTGACGTCACAGACAACTCAGGTCTACTAGGGGCCATCACAAATAGATGGTGGTTGACGCTACAACCCTAGGGTCTGACAGTTTTTATGCAACAGCAGATAACTACATGTGGCCTTTAACAGCCTAAATAAAATTAATCACCTGGGCCTGCTGTAGAGAGAGGAGGTTAAAAAAAATAATAATAAGAGATGCTCACAGCTCAGTATCTTGCAGAAGAAGAAGCTAAAAAATATTTGGGGAATAAGGTCCGGCACCCTTAAGGACACCCTTTTGGGCATCTGTAGGACTCACAGCAGTGATTCTTCAGAGCAGAAAAATAGTGTTCCTCCATCATCCTAATGTTTGTGGCTCCCAAACATTTCCATCTTTCAGTCACATTTTACCTGGTTTAAGCATTTTTACCTGTAAATTTCGGTACAGCTCGAAATCCCATCATTAAATGTAGAATGGAAATCAGAAGAACTACAGTTTCTTTGCCTAGTTGCTAGTGACTCCTTGAGAAATAAAAATTAATTTAAGAAAGATGATTTGACAAGTTTAAGTTTTGAGGATTAGATTCTACACAGTCTCCAAGTAGTGTCTGTGTCTTTATAGAATCCAGCAAAAACTAAGGTCTCCAAGGTATGATTTCACATCCGCCAGCCCATCCACAGACACTGTCACTTAATGCCACAGCCCAGTTTCATTTCCCTAACAAAACTGCCATTTCCAGGCATTTCTCAGCAGAGACTATTATCTGCCCCTACACACTCAATTATTCAAAACAGTTTGTCAATGGGTTAATTAATTCCTAACATCATATTTTTACCCAACAAAAATATAATGACAAATTAAAGTATTTATTAGCTGAGTTTATTTTTTTTTTATTTTATGTGCATTAGAGTGAGTGTGTCAGACTCTTTAGAATTGGCATTACAGACAGTTGTGAGCTGCCATGTGGGTGCTGGGAATTGAACCCAGGTCCTGTGGAAGAGCAGACAGTGTTCTTAACCATGGAGTCATCTCTCCAGCCCTTCGCTGAGTTTTTAAAATTCTGATCACAACAGTACACATATGCATATACATGTTTTGTGCCTTCATTGGCATAATACACATACATGATCTTATGGAACCATTCTTCTTACAATTATTAGAAACACTTCCAAGCTCTACTTATACTATGATGTATTGCCTTTGGGGCATTCTTTTCTTCCTTGCAATGCTGGGGATTGAACCCAAGCTTCAAGAATGGTAGGCAATCTTTCTGTGATTGACAACTGACACTAGCTAGCAGAGGGGTTCCTTTTCTGTCGGTTAAAGGATTAACAGACAAGAAAACAGCTCCGAGAAATGTGCAAGTGAGTTTTTCGGCAGATGTTACAGACCTCTTGGATAGAGAAAGGCTATCCCAGAGCTGGGAAAATGTCAACACTTGGGAGGTGGGAGGCCTGGGTTTTTATTTGGGTTCGGGTAACCCTCTTCTTGGTGCCTCCCCTGCTCACCCATCGGATCGAGGGTCCCTGTTTCAGGCCATGAGCACAGAAGTAATTGTAAGAGGGTCCCTGCCAAGCACAGAAGCAGTAGTAAGAGGACGGATACACTTAGCTGGCTGGGTCAGGGAGCTATCAACCTCTCCTCTCCTCTGTGGGGCACTGGGGAAAGAACACTACAGTGATGGGCAGTGACCTGCTTCTCGGAGAACTCACTGCTGAGGACAAAGCCAAAGGAAATGGAAACGTACTGCCAATTACTGGGGACAAATGGCCATTAAAACAACAAGCAAACAAGGGGTCTGGACTACATCCCCCTTATTCTGTACTGTTGCCTCATTGTCTGACAACGGAGCTAAGCCCCCAGCCCCTTTGAGTTGTCTGTGAAAAACACTTTTCTTCGCCATACCCTTTACCTGTACCCTCCCCACTCTGAGTAGAGCCTTTCGAAAGCCACACTAGAATGGTTTTTGGAGGTGGCTTATCCTTGTACCCAGAGCACCAGTCTGTAGTACACAAGTCATAATGTGACAGGAAATTGTGAAGTTTGCTGAGCCAATGTCTTCTTTCAGCTGGAACTAGAGCATATTTTCCAAGAAAAGGCAAAGGAGACAAAAGAAAAATGAGCAGGAAGGCTGGCCAGTGTGTCACAGGACAGTCTCATGCTGACCTCTAATGGAAGTATGCCTTTTCACACTTTAGTTTTCCTGGATCCTGGGCTGTTCAGAAGAGCTTGCCCCCGGACGAGTGTGTGTGTGTGTGTGTGTGTGTGTGTGTGTGTGCATGCACACGCGTCTATCTATGTTTCTGTCTGTGTGTCTGTGTGCGCATCTTTGTGTGTATGTGTGTGTGTGTCTTTACAGTAGAATTCCAACTGCTTAACCCAAGTTGAACAAATCTCTCATTAGAAGAAAGTCCTGCTGGAGCAAGCTTTCCTGATTCTGCCATGATATTGTACCGGGGCAGGTAAA
Source organism: Psammomys obesus (assembly GCF_907164565.1). Lineage (NCBI taxonomy): Eukaryota > Metazoa > Chordata > Mammalia > Rodentia > Muridae > Psammomys > Psammomys obesus. The sequence goes on from NW_026585504.1 coordinate 3,733,177, forward strand.
GAGAAAAATAGAAAGGACAAGTTCTGGAGAAGAGCTGAAACAGCTGGTCCCCCACAGTGATGGCTGTGTGTACAGACTGGCGCTGCTGGAAACCTTAGCAATGTTTGGTAACACTGATCATATGCTGACATTAGGGTTCAGCGATCCAGTCCCATGTATGCACCCCCCGCAAAAAACATGTGTGAATCCATTCACTGAAAACATGCAGTAGATGAGCATGGCATTCACAACAGAGAAAAGCCAGGAAAGGTCTAAGGACCAATGGCAGAACATGCAAAGGCAACTCATGACACAGAGCCATGCGATGCAATTCTATGTACCAGGACAGATGAAGGACACATGACTATGCAAGTTTATTTTTTACTGTTTATATGTTTGAATTCTATATATTTTGAATATTGAACCCCTGTCAGATATAAGTTTTCTTGTTTGTTTGTTTTTTGTTTTTCCAGATAGGGTTTCTCTGTGTAGCCTTGGCTCTCCTGGACTCCCTTTGTAGACCAGGCTGGTCTCAAACTCATAGAGATTCACCTGCTTCTGCCTCCCTGAGTGCTAGAACTACAAGCATGCGCCACCAAACAGGCTTCAATTTTAATTCCATTTCACAGATGGTGTTTTTCTGTGATTCTTTGCTCTACTGCATCAAAGCTTTTCAATTTGATGTGGTCACACTTGTTCATTTTATCTTTTGTTGACTGTGTTTGCATTGTAACCAAGATATCATTGCCAAGACGAGTGCTGCATTTTCTTCCAGGAGTTTTATCATTTCGTGATTGTTCTTGTTGTTTTCCCTTTGACCTTTGTATTGAGTGTAGGGAAGGAGCCCAGTGTATTTTGCATGTAGTAGCCACAGCGCTGTTTGTTGAGGAGACTGTCCTTGTCCATGCGCACAGTCTGCTTCTGAGTTCTCTATTTCAGTTTATTCATCTTTATACCTGCCTCCCTTGCCCTAGTATCATATTGACTAGGTACTATAGATTCATAATACATCTTACAATCAGAAAGTATAAGGCAAGCTGTCTTTTTGTTCAACTGTTTTGGCTATTTTTTTTTTCCTTTTACTGAAAAAGGTTATTTTTTGTATAATACATCTTAATTACAATTTCCCCTTCCTATAGTCCTTCCAGTTTCTCCCCATTTTTCTCCCTTCTGATTCCATCCCTTTTCTGTGTCTCATTACAAAATAAACAGGCTTCTAAATGATAACATTAAAATATAATACAATAAGATAAAACAAAAACTAATAAACCGGAATAGGACAAAACAACAAACAGAAAGAAAAGAGCCCAAGAAAAGGCACAAGAAACAGATATAGATGCAGAGACTCATTGGTTTGCACACTTAGGAATCCTATAAAAATAAAAAATGAAAGCTATAGTATATGTGCAAAGAACCTGTAGGGTTAAGAGGGTTTTTAATATGTATAAAAATAGATAAGTAAAATAAAATTTAAAGGCTCTGACACAAAATTATGAAACAAGGAACCTGTAAACATCCTGTTGAGTTCACTTTTGTTGGCCATCTGCTGTGGAGCAGATAGCCTGCCCTTAAGAAGAGTGTTTGTCCAGTGAGATCCCTCGGAGAAATCTACGTCTTCATGCGCAAGCAGTTATCAGTTGGAGATCGCTTTGGGGTTAGGGATGAGGGCATGTGTCCACTTCTCCTTTCAGCTCTAGAACCCCATCTGGTGAAGACCTGTGATGGTTGTCTGTCTCTATGAAGTCATATGTATTTTGATTATGTTGATTTAGAGGACTGTGTTTTCTTGATGTTCTCCATCGCCTTCAGCTGTGGCACTCATTCCCCGTCCTCTTCCTCAGGGTTCCCTGAGCCCTGAGGAGAAGGACTTGATGGAGCCAAGGTCTCTCACTCTTTGCTTACAGCCTGGCTGTGGGTCTCTGTATTTGTTCCCCTCTGCTGCAAGAGGAAGCTTTTTTGATGACGGCTAGAAAAGGAGTGAGTATAGCAGAATGCCATTAGGAGTCATTTTATTGTTATATTTTTTTATGCTTGTTTGGAGGCTTGTTTTTTGCTTCTTTGTTTTCTCGTGTTTGGAGCAGTAGTGTTTGGGTTTACTCTAGGTCTGTGGGCGAGCTGAGGGTCTTGGTCACCGGAGCAGAGTCAGGTAGGAGTTCCATCTCATGAGTGGGCCTTCAGTCAAATCAGACATTGGCTGGCCACACCCATAAGCTCTGCGCCACCATTGCACTAGCACAGCTTTCAGGCACCTAGTCTTGTTTGCACCATTTGGTGACTGTAGTCCAAGAAAACCAATGGCTGGCGTGGAGACAGCCAGAAAGGAACCATTAAACTACTCAGCTATTAAAAACAAATACATCATGAAATTCTCAAGCAAATGGATGGAACTAGAAAATTTCATCCTGAGTGAGGTAACCCAGAAACAGAAAGACAGGCATGGTAAACACTCACTTATAAGCAGATATTAGACATATAATATAGCATAGCCTTACTAAAATCCACAGAACTAAGGAAGTTAAATATGAAGAAGGACCCTAGGGAGAATGCTTAAATCCACTCAGACATGAACTCAGTGGCTGGATCTTTGATCACCTCCCACTGAGGAAGGAACAGCCTTACCAGGCCACAGAGGAAGACAATGCAAACAGTCCTGAGGAGATGACTTGAAGGTGAGGGTCAGATGGAAGTAGAGGTGGACCTCCCCTATCAGTGGACTAGGGGAGGGGCATGGGAGGAGAAGAGGGAGGGAGGGTGATATTGGGAGAGGATGAGGGAGGGGGCTACAGCTGAGATACAAAGTAAAAAAAAAAGAAGTCTCATTTGGAATGGCAAACAGGATAGACACCAGACATGGTGGAAGAGAGGAAACAGGATGGGAGCCTACTATAGAGGGTCCTCTGAAAGAGAAGGTCCTCTGAAAGGTTCCACCCAACAGGGGAATCTAAGCAGATGTTGAGACTCACAGCCAAACTTTAGGCAGAGCACAGGGAGTCGGATGGAAGAAGGGAAGGATAGAAGGACACAGAGGGGACAGGAGCCCCACAAGGAGACCAACAAAACTAAAAAGGGGTCCTGCAGAGACTGATGCACCAACCAAGGACCATACACAGAGAGAACTTAGACCCCTGCTCAGATATAACCAATTGACAGCTCAGTCTCCATGTGGTTCCCAACAGGCTGCCCCTGTCATGAACTCGATTGCCTGCTCTTTGATCACTTGCTCCTGGCAATGAGGTCTTGCGAGGCCACAGAGGAATAGGATCCAGGCAGTCCTGATGAGACTTGATAAGCTATGGGCAGATGGCAGAGGAGAACTTCCCCTTTCATCGGACTAGGGGAAGGGGATGGGAGGTAGAGTAAGTTCAGAGTTATACACACAAGCCCACATGCACCCAACTAGCCTAGTGGTCGCTATAAGAACTCAAAATAGATTTAAGAAAAATACGCCCATAGAAAGGCAATAACCTCTGTGGCACGTGGGGTGATGTGGATGCCATGTCCTTGCCTCTTTCTTTTTTCAGTCACATGTTTTTGTTTCTGTTTTGGCTTGGTTCGCCATACATTCTGCCCCTGGTTGCACTAGATTGTACCTTGCGGAGTGATGGATGCTCATTCCACTGTGGTGATAGGTCTTGTCGACTTAATTTAAAAATCACCTAGGATACACACCTCTGAGCACATCTGTAACTTTCCAGAGAGGATGAACCAAGGTCAGAAACGCTGTCTTAGTGGACCATGCCCAGTGGGTGAGCCAGGGGTAAAGACAAACAGGGAGGAAGCAGTGTGTGGAGATGCTTGCTTCACTTCTGAGCCAGCGCGTTTGCTGCCCTTGTTGCTGGCACCTGACTCCAGCTTCTTCAACCTTCCAACATGGACTCAGTACCAGTAACTCTCCAGAGATCATCCAGGATTCACGCATTGGGAATAGTGATGCATCAACCTCATGGACGCTTCCGGGTTCTCGGCCTGTCTGGCCCACAGGTGAGCATTGCTGGACTAACCAGGCACTAGCCTGTAAGCCACTCTCACAAATCCCCTTTTGTAATCTTTCAGCTCTGATCCTCTACACAGCATGGCCTAACACTGCCAGCAAAGACTACTGTAAAAATATTTGGTCTTGGGAGATGGCTAAGTGAATAAAATGCTTCCCATGCAAACATGGATACATGAAGACCAGAGTTCAGACACTGAACCCATGTGGAAAAAAAAAAAAAAAAGGCAGGCATGGCAGCTTGCTGTATTCCCAGCGCTTGAAAGAGAGGCAGAGAACAGGAGACTCCTCAAGGCAAGCTAACTAGCTAAACTAGCTGGAACTAGAAATGTCTGGGTTCACTGAGAAATTCTCCATCAACTAGTAATGTGGAAAACAATTAAGAAAGAAACTGAAAGTAATTTTGCATTCACAAACACTTTAAAAAAAACTTTATAGTCAAAACTAAAACTTTCTAGCAGTTTGCCATAACATACAGAGCTGTCACTGCAATATGTCAAACGCATTGAAGATATTTTGGTAAGACACTTCTTTTTATCTTCATTAATGCGTATTCCTTATACACGGTGATGAATTTCATGACAATAGTTTTTTCTGCTATCTCATTCTGACCCTTCCCATAGTTTCTCTCCCTCTTTGTGGCTTCTGTCTCCGTCCTGCCTTCTGCTCTAAGGTCACGTGTATACTTTGGTAAGGCGTCTTGTGTGCTACACACGAGCATGCTCACAGAGATCACTCGATAGTATGTGTGTTTGAAGAACAGTGAATGACGTCAACATTCACTATGTGTTTCACTCACCAGCTTAAACACGGTCCAAACATTGCAGCCACAATGAGTTTAGATTGAACAATGTGTTCTAGATTGAATGTTAAATGACCTCACAGGCTCATGAGAGCTGGCACAAGGGCTTTTGGCAAGTGATGATCTACGGGGCTCTTTCCTAAGCAAATGGATTAACTCCTTGATGGATTATGACAGAAGTATTGGGAGGTGGTGAAAAGTGAGATGAGGGGTCCAGCTGGGGTCACTGAAGGGCCCTGCTCATCCCTGTGTTACCCTCTGTCTTTGCCTCTGCCTACTGTCCATCATGAAGTGGACCTCCTCCCTTAAAATCTACACTGTCACCATGTCTGGCTCCACCTCGGTCTTGGAGTGGATGGCACGCAAGAGGTAACCTAAATATCTAAAACCACGGGCCAAAATAAATATGACTCCCTAAGTTGTTTCTTTAATTATTTAATGACGCCAATGATAAAACTGACTCATACAGTCTGACTCCCCCAAAAGTTTTAAACTTTTTTACCATTATCTGCTTATTTAATACATGTGCATTTGTCTGCATGTGTGTGCGTGTAAACGTGTGTGGAGGTCAGAGGATGATTTGAGGGGTTGTTTCTCCTTCCACCATGTGGGTCCTGGGATTGAACCTAGATCTCAGACTTGATTGGAAGTGCCTTTACCCACTTCGCCATCCCTCCAGGACCCACACACAGCTTTGTGATTTAGAGGCAGCCTGCTCCTCCCACACTCTTTTTTTTTTTTTTTTTTTTTTGTCTTAAGCAAGCCACAGGCTTTGTCACACATCAAGGAATAACTTAAACTCTGCTTTTATTTTTAAATTTGATGACCAGTCTTCAGTGGTGGTGGTGGTGTGTGTGTGTGTGTGTGTGTGTGTGTGTGTGTGTGTGTGTGCGCGCACTTTTTTTTAAATGCGTTTCTTTCCATTCCTTTTAAAGCCTCACAACTGAGCTTATTCCAAATGCAATTCAGTAGATGAAAGATCTGGTAAAGGAAAGATCCTTTGGGTCTGACATGAGAAGAGGAGGTGGGAACATGTCGGTTGGGAAAGTTTTAAGTATTTAAATGCCTCAAAGAACCGACTTCCCCTTCCCATACTCAGTCCCAGAAAACCCCCTGGAGAAATGGCAGGAGTGCAGACAGCAGCCCCAGCCTCTTACCGTGCACGTTCAGCCTGGGCATCAGCAGGACAAAACTAACCAGAATCAAGGTTTATAACCAGGCGGTGAAAAACAAACATCTTGGAACTGAATTGACACAGCAGATTACGGAGGAGCAAGAAAAAAGATCAGGTGAGTGTTTTCCATTTCCAGCCAAGCAAACAAATGAATTCTGCTGTGGTTCTGGAACAGTGTGCCCTTCCTCTTGAAAGAATTATCTCACTTTCACAGCTCTGCGTATGACAACTCCTGGGCTTCCTGCTCTCAGTTACTCCTTTCAGTTGCTTCATTTTTGTTTTAACTCTAAAAATATTCGAAATTGAACCAAACCCTCATTAGCTAGATATGTTAACTGGTAGCAAGCCCCGACAGCACCCTAGAAGCATTGTTATGTCTGATGTCTGAGCCCAGCTCCAACACAGAACCAGTGCCATTTGATCCCAGAAAGACAGCCGAATTTGAGGCCAGATGTCTTATTTTGGGGAACGACTAAAAATACCATCCCACCTAATTTTAGCATGGAGAATAAACATTATCTGTGTGTTTCTGTGGCTCCCAGGAGATTCTTTTTAGTCACAGAATTGAATAACCCTCCTTCCCGCCATGGAGTATTTTTAAAATGTGGGCTCAAGAATAACCCATATACAGAACATTGAAGGCCTGGCTGCCCTCAGAACCAGAAATACACTGTCCAGAATCAAAACTGGATAGCCGAAAAGTACAATAGCCAAGAGTCAGCCAAGACACCTAGCACAATTCTGTGGAAGGTTCGCCACCTGCCAACACCATGCTGGTGGTTACGATGGGAGCCTCTGTTCTGTCTACACACCGAACTGCGTGCGAAGCCGCAGTGGGAGTGACGTGACAGAGCGGGATTCTACAGGCGGCAGTGCAGGGCCAGCTGAGGCGTTCAGAGTTGAAATCCATGCCCACTGCTCCTCGCACGGACAGTCAGCCTGTGTCAGACACTGCCGCTGATGATACAGAAGGAATTCACGCCATGCCTTGATCTCAGAGGGGCACTGTCACTTCCGAGAGCCCTGCTTTCGCCCTTCTCCAGCTACGATCGGCTCTGCTCACCCCGGGAAGCCCATGCAGCCCTCTAATAGAGGCTGACTTGGGTTCTCCCAAAATTCATCTGTTGAAGCCTTATCCCCCAAGTGCAGTCTCATTTTGAAGTAGCACTTTGAAGATATAACCACGTTAGGATGAGGTCACTAACTTGAAAGGCAATCCAGTGTGACTGGTATCCTTGCTAAAAGGGTAAATTATGACACACGCTAGAATAAAAGAAGGACGAAGATAGAAGCAGAGATCTGGGTAATGTTTCCACATGCCATGAAACACCAAAGTTTACTGACCAAATACCAGAAGCTAGGGGAGAGGCTTGGATAAACTCTTCCTCGGTGCTCTCAAAAGGAACGAGCTTTGCTAAGCCTTGGCTCGAGGACTTCCGTCCTCCAGAACTGGGAAATGACGAGTTGTTTACGACGCTCAGCACATGGTAGTATATTACAAAATATCAGTATATTAGTGTGCCCTGCTTGCGGACCACATCCCATTAGCCAAAGCCAGAATCCCTTCAGTCTCCTTCCTGCTGAAGGCAGAATGTGCTGAGAGCGTCTGCTTTTATGGCATGTGTACATTCCAACTTCTCTAGGAGAGTGCCTGCTCCACTACAAGAGAGTGTGAGAAGGTGGAAAAGAGGTGGGAAAGAAGAAGGCCCGCGCTGAGGTCAGCTTTCTAAAGCAGCTCAACTTGTCCACGAAAGCAATTCATTAATTCTAATTTTTAAGAGTTCCACACTGGGGAGCCAGTTAGATGGCTTGGTCAGTAAAGCGTTTGCCTTGCAAGCATGAGGAGCTGAGTTCAATCTCCACAACCCTTACAATAAGAAAGGTCATGTGCAGTAGCGTAGTCCCAGCACTGGGAAGACAGAGGCAAGAGGATCCCTGGGTCTCACGCAAGAGTTGGTCTACGCTACTTGGCAATCTCCAAGCCACAGTCAGACGATGTGTAATGAAAAGAAGAGGATAAGTAACTTGAAGAATGACACCCAGCGCTAGCCTCTGGCTCCCATTTGCACGCATGTACACACACAAACAGAGAGAAAAACAGAGACAGAGAGACAAAGAGAGAGGAAGCCAAATCTGAACCTTGTTTTCCAAATTAGGATCAGTACCTGTGCTAAGATGAGGGACTCGATGATGTGCTTCTTGGCAATGGTTTGTCAGCTTGATTTCTAACTTTCAAATACTCTTACATCCTGAGCCTCCTTTGCACTTTGGCATCTGTCTGGCTGTTGGCTTCATACAAAGACGCACTCCACCTGGAAGTTCCAGCATCAGCCTTGTACGTGGACATGTAGCCGCTCTGCTCCACTCTATGCCGCCTGCCAAATGAAAAGCAAACTAGGGAAGGGGACATTCAAAACAAAATTTGGAAAAAAAAAATCTTTAACAAAAAAATTTCCTAGATTTGCTCACTTTCTAAGAATTTGAAAACCTAAGAAGAAGAGGGAGGGCTTGGGGAAGGTCCAGATTCAGACACAAAGCCACCTGGTTTTTTCTGAATTCACTGAATCTGGCTTCCTACATGAATATTCACCCAGCATCACTTGTCCTCTGTGCGAGAGGACAGCAGTTGGCTCAGGAAAGGTCTCCATCCAGAGAAACACGAGGAAAACTAATGCCAGAGGAAGCAGCTGAGCATCTCACCTGACGCTGTGGCCCAAGACCCTGTCATTGGGAGTTAACGGAGAATCGGAAGCAAAAGCTGTCTGCACAGCCGTGCCAGGTTGGCTTCATTTCCACAGACAGAACCTGGTTTCAGGAGATTGCAACTGAAACAGAAACGCTGCCGAGTTGATTTGGAATCTGGGTTTTAAGGAGACTGTTTAGAGCCATACAGAAGTCAGGATGTTTAAGCCAGTTGCTACACTGGGCCATAAAGTGATCCTAATGCTATGAACAGAGGGAAAACTACACACGAGTGTCAACTTGATATTTTCTTTCTCTTCTTTCCTTCCTTCTTTTCTTGTGAATCATTAATATAGACAGCATTCAGAAAGAACAAATAGAGAATGCCCTGGATACAATATGAATAGAAAACCAGCTTTATAAAAATGCCCAGAACTTGCTAGAGACAATTCGATTAGTGATGCAAACAGAACCCTGGCTCTGTTGACACAAAAATAAAATGATCCAATTTCGGGAGGGGGGTAGTATATGAAATAGATGGTAGGGTCCCAAGCCATTTATTTTACATTATTTGGGGGGAAGTGACTATTTAAAAACTTAAAGAAAACTTATTTTCTGGCCTAGTGTTTGACCTATAAACGATCTATTCAATTGCCTTCGAAAGCAAGAAATAGTTAATAAAACAAAAGGGGAAAAAAAGCAGAACGGTTCATAAAAGTGGGCAGCAGACTCCAACACCTCATATTCTCACTGCTTTCCCTTATAAAGTAGTAGAAAAGGTACCATAAAATCGATATTAACTTATTTAAGGAGCCGTAAAAGAGTTCTCTGGTCATTTGGTCCACCTACAAAAATCATCTCAGTAAATCCCCATGTTTGAGCACTATCTGCTGTGGCCATCTACCAGGCCTTGGCGATAAGCAACTGCTGTTACTCCTGAGCCTGGTTGGGGAGGAGCCTTTCTAAGCAAACAGGCCAAGCTTTGTCATGGAACTCTGTAAAGGTCACCAAAAATGACTCTGCATTCATACAAACACACAGTGGAACGGAGATGAAATGTGCACACATCTCCCCCAAATAAAACACCACACGCTGAACTTTTCCTTGATGTTCCACAAAAGTTAATCACAGGTCCCCCACCCGACACATCTATGTGATTGCCTAGCATGTCTGCTTCATTTTCGTTTAGGGAAAGAGTTCAATCTTAGGGAGACAATGTCTCAATTAAGGTGCCCTCCTTTCTGATGACTCTATCTGTGTCAAGCTGTGCTAAAACCAGCCAGCCCAGAAACCATTGCAGATCAAATCAGTGCTTCAGCCTCCTGTTCAATTGGCACTTAGAAGTTAGAGCTCCAGCTTGTTACTGTTGATTATACACCATTAATTTTATTTCTCCATGTTTGTATTTAACTTATTTCTACTCAACCATGAGGGTGGGAGGCCTCAATGAGCGTGTTGGCCAAGTTTTATGTTAACTTGATGCAGGCTAAAGTCATTTTGGAAAAGGGAACTGCAGTTGAGAAAATGCTCCCACCAGATTGACCCCTGGGCAAGCCAGGTGGGGCATTTTCTTAGTGTTTGAAACAGGAGGGCTCAGCCCACGGGGGTTATTGTAGCACCAGTCCTGGGTGCTATAAGAAAACAAGGCTTAAAGATCAAGTGAGTAGGCATGGGGCTTTATCAAAGCCATAGAAATCTGAAGGAAGACGGTGAGATCAGAGATGGCGGCCAGGCAACCATCACTTGTCAGTGAATGACCTCTTGATTCCTGCGTTATGCACACTGCCTAGAAAAGTACTGTGCACACCATTGGTGGCTACTGTTAGTAGTCAGAAAAAGATGGGTTGTGCTGCAATTTTTAAAAATCTCAGTAACATCACACAACAAGAAGCTTTTTTAAAATTGCCTGTATAAAATACAACATAAGTCCCGAAGACTCCTGTAAGCAATGGTACTTGTGAAATGGGCATTTCTTTATCAGGGCCAATCACTACCACGTGAAACTGGTCCATGCTCAGAAAGACAGAGGAGAAAAATAAAGAGAAGCCTTCCAAAGGGACTGAAAGCAGCACGATTCTCTCGCGTATGCTCCTCTTTCTTGGCCAAATGAATTGCCTGGTCTGTTCTAATTACCATATAACCCTGGGAACATACGTGACCAGAGAAGACAAGACAACCAGATGTTTGCAGGCCTAGTAACGTTTACTGTATACACCCACTTTTAAACATAGAACAAAAAAAGAAAGGAAAAAGAAAGGAAAGAAAGGCGAAGGAAACAGGGATGAAATTTAATTTGCTAACTTATCACAAAGAAATAAATTCAAGAAATTTTCAGTATGTGAAACTATTTTGTTATTGAATCTAGCAATGCGAATAAATTCATTCTCCTTGAATTCTGTTCCTTCTCCAAACCCTTCCTGTTGTCCAGGTGGCTGAACAGACCACGCCTTTCAGCAAAGTGGCCCAAGTCCTTTAACTCAACTTCTTCTCCAAGCTGTATCTCCAAGCACCTGCCCAAAGAGCATTTTCTCCAAATGAATGAGACAGTCAGGATCCCCTAAATATATTTGAATTTAAAATCCCATAAGGTCACTTAGAGATTCCGCAACACTTGTCCCGTCATCTACTAACAAGAGTTATCATTAGCTGTGTAGAAAGCAGCCACTGCATGCATGCCTTCCCAGCCCACCACCTGCGCTGAGTCCAGTAAGTGCTGAGAATCCTCTCCTCGTGATTCACGGGGTTCCCCTCCAGAGTGAAAGCAAATTTACACCAAAAACTGAAGCTTAACTTTATTTCCTGGTCAAATTTGGGGGAATCATAAAGACTAGACACATTCATTTTAAATCTCAAACCATTATCACAAATGCAGAGTATCAGTTGCTAATATGTATTATGTGCTAGGAAATGTGCTAAGTGCTTTGTGTCACTGGTCTTTTTCTGTAACCAGTGAGACAAGGACTGTTATTATCTGTATTTTATAGAAGAAGAAACTGGAGTTTTAGAAAGTGCGTGAGTAGCTTGTTCAAAGTGGAAAAACCTGAGCTATAACTTAACTCAGTCACCAGCCTAGGATCAACTGTTGTTCAAATGTTGCAGTCCTGAGAAGTCCATCCTTGGCTGAAACCTTCAGCCTGAGCATTTTAAAAAGAATAAATGAAATAATGTTAACTCATTACCATGACAATACTAACCTACTAAAAAAAAAAGACTAAAAAGTCTTAATCAGCTCTCCAGAAAAGTAAAGGCTTGGTTTGTTAGGGCTTTTGTTTGTTGTTTGCTTGCTTGTTTGTTAGGGATTTTAGAGATGAGGTCTGTCTATGTACTTGAAGCTAACCTCAAACTTTCAAACACTAGGATTATGGCAACTCTCACCATACCAGGCAAAGTTTCTGAGAAGCAGATCAGGAACCACCTCTTCAAGTCTTCCCTTCCCCAGGTTGTGTCTTCCACCTGACAGCCCCTTTTGGGATTCCATATGCCTATCTTTCCCTCAGGAGAGAGCACATTTCAAATATCACTTGATCATATTAGAATTAATAAAGTAACATTATGGCCTAGAATGGTTGATACAGATAAATCACCAAACAGATCTGCTCACTGTGAACCCAAAAGAGGCAACATGAGGTTATTTCTTTGTCTGCCACACCCCAAATTTATATATATATATATATATATATATATATATATATATATATATATATATGTTGTTAGCAGTGAACTGGGGACAGCAGGCAAGGCTCCTCAAGATATACATCCTACCTTACGATATCTGGTGGAAACGAAAGATTTTTAAACTCACATCCTATTGCCCCAAGTGTCACTGGACTGGGAAGAAAAAGGATGACTGGAAGGACAGATAGATGTACTGCAATGGTCAGCTGGTTCAGAAAGCAATTCTGCCACTCTGCTTTGTCACTGTCAGCAGATAAGCTGACACTGTGATTATCCAGGACACCTGGGGATGTCTCAAAGATAATCCTCAAAGCCAGGAAGAGCATAAAATAGTGAGAAAATGAGGCCCAGAAAGATGGGCTAACTAAAGAAACAATGAATTCATCCAAACAAAAGCAGGGCGAGTATGTCTTACATGAAGGGAAACAGCCAGTGGTTCTCCATGTCAACCTAAGTGATGGCAAAGGAAGACAGGAGCAATTGCGTTGCCTAGTAGGTGTGGTTGAAAGGCTCTAGGGAGAATTAGCCTCTCACAAGAATGAGCTCCTTCATGGGTTATCCAATACATAGTGGTCAGTCCTGAAACCATGTGCACACAAACAACAGAAACAGGCCCAGAAGTTTGTGTCACCAGAACACCAGACCAACAGTTAACGCAATTCATTCATATTCTTTCTCTGTCTTGTGTCTCCCTCTGTCTCTGTCTCTGTCTCTGTCTGTCTCTCTTTCTGTCTCTATCTCTATCTCCCTTCCTCCCTTTCTCTCACTCTTTCCATATCAGACATTAGCTATTGGTTCTGTCTCTTGGAGAATACAGCCATCTTTGACCATCCCCCAACACTAACCCGGGAGGTTTTTTGTTTTTTGTTTTTTCAGTACCTGCGGGTTTTGCTTAAAGACTCTGCCTTTTGCACAGTGGTGAAAAGCTGTGCTTTATTCTCCTTCAGGAAAAAAGTCAAGAGCATCAGAGTATCCAACAAAAAAAAAGCCTCTTGAGTGATCTGTTCTGGGTGCTCCCCACCCTCCTCAGAACCACTGAACCTGGGCCACCTCTGTGTGATCCAGCGAAAATCAAAACCACAGCTTAAAGCCTTGAAAAAGTTTGTGGGGTGGGGAAATGAAGCACTCCTCTGAGTTCTGACGCAAATGGAAAAGACTTTTTCCACCCGGTTGCCCCTCTGGGCCCTTCACCACCTGGAAAAAAAGAGTGATACGTGATTGAGCAGAATGAGGGCCTCTGCCTCCCACTTGAATTCCATTTTTTTTTTCATCTTCTTTCTAAAAACAGAGAATTCTATGAATCTTTTTCTGCTTCTGAAATATTTTCTGCAGGATTGAGTGCTTGCAAGGCGATGATTATGAATGACTAAACAGCCCTGCATATATTTCTGGAATACTTGGAAATGCCTGTTATTTCTGGAAATGTGTGCTCGCTCAGGTTATTCCAGCAAAGGGCAGCTAGGGGGAAAAATGCTTTCCTGATAAAAAGCTTGCAGCCCCACCTGCTGCCTTCTCAGAGGACAGCAAGGTTTCAGAAGTGAAAAACAAGGACCTGGTTCAACAGCCTCATTTCCCAAACGCGAGTCACATAATCAGCTGCTTTCGTGAAAATAAACCAATATGTTCCCACCAACTGCAGCACAAATGTATAGCCCTCTGCTATGCTTGATGAGCAAAAGAGACGGCATCAAGGCAAGAGAGCAGGCCTTTCATGGTCTGAAACGCTCGCCAACATCTACAGCAAACTGAGGCCGTCAGAATGTTCCCTAGAGAGTACACAGCCTTGGGGACAGACATACTGTCTTTTATTGTATTATTTATTTATTGGGGGTGCACCCACATCACAGTTCATGTGTGAACACCAGAGGACAGGTTGTGGGAGTCACTTCTCTTTCCACCGTGTGGGTCCCAGGGGTCAAACACAGGTCATCAGACTCGGCAGCAAGCGCCTTTGCCTGCCGAACCAGCTCCTCCTCGACCCACAGGTGCCCCCAAAAGGGGCAAAATAAACATAAGCCAGTGGCTTTGGCGCGTCTTTCTGTGCCAGGTTTTAAGAAAATGTTGGAATAGGAGCTGAAGGGAGGCACCAAGTCTTTCACACCCTTCCTTTTAGAACAGTCCTGGTATCACCTTCCCCGTATCTCTTTCCAAGGCTCATTCACACAGGGCCCAGAGCTAGAGACAATTTCCCACAGAATTCCTTTGGGTTTTTTTTGTTTGTTTGCTGTTTTTTAATTCCTTTGTTTTGATTACTTCCACAGCTACAAAGCCTAAGAATCCATGCCCTCATTTACACCCAGTGTTCTGTTCTATCTACTTCCTAGAGCACTGTTCCTCAACCTTCCTAATGCTGTGACCTTTTAACACAGTTCCTCATACAATTATTTTGTTACTATTTCATAAGTAATTTTGCCACTGCTATGAATCATTATATATATTTGATATTCAGGATATCTGATATGTGACCCCTGTGAAAGGGTTGTGCAACCCCCAAAGGGGCCATGACCCACAAGACTTCAACCACATAGACCATGCAGGTATCCATCAGGTTAGAATAAGTAAATGTCATCAAGGAATTTTGTCTTCTTCTGTACCCCTTTTATCCTTCCAGGAAGTCTCATGGGCTCTTCAGATGAAATCTAGCTTTCTACCACAGCTACGAAGAAAGAATACATTTACCCCCAGCCACACACCCACATCCACCCTGCTTCCCATTTTAAAGACAAGCAGCCGGGATGGCCACTAAGCATGCCATGGCAGGACTGTGCAGCCTCCTGCTGCTACATCAAGGACATCATTTTCCTTTTATTGGGCAGACTTCACCAACTGAAAGAAAAACAGCCTGCCCTTCACAGTGGCACAGTGCTGTGCTGATAACGTAAGTAATTGTGGTATTTCCAATAAGTACCTCCAACGGTCAGGAACCTCTAAGGTTTGCACCCTTCCATGTTAGCAAAGCGTTTTTGTTGTGTCTTTTAGACAACTCTGTAACGTGATACAATTTTAAACCTCCAAGAGTTGTCCAAATAACACCCACACTTCCCAGGTGTACCAGTGACCTGGATCCAAAATGTATAAGCTGGGAAATGTTCGTCCCATTTGCTTTATTACTCTTTATGTAAAACTTTTTCCAACTCGTTCAAGAATTCATTACAAACAACGTGCATCTGATTTCTAAAGGAGAGACAGTCACCTACATAACTTCCTCTCTCAGTGTAAAGTAGGAGCTTCACACTGGTACAGCCTTTCTTCCTAACCTAAGGCCCACATTCGGAGTGGACCACTCCTGCCAACAATGTCCTTCCCAGCTCTACTTCTATTCTAACCCAAGTTCCAAGCCATACTCATGCCTTCGTTTCCATGTCATATGTCTTCATATCTTCCATATTGGAGTACCTCTTCAGCCATTTGCTTTTCATGATTTCCACATGTTTAAAGAGTCTAAGCAAACTATTTGAGAAAATGCTCTTTATGTTTTGGGGATGACTATTGCAGACAAACATTGTGCTCTTATCAATGAATCATGTCAAGGGAGACATGGCAAGAGCTCTGAGTGCTCTCCCAGAGGACCAGGGTTTGATTCCTTTCACCCATGTGGCAGCCCACAAGCATGTTCATCTCTTTCTCTCATAGCACTTAACATAAGCACCATAATGGTTTGCTTACTGCTCTCCAAATTTTCACCTTCCAGATGCAGGAATCATGCTGTGTTCTTTCTTCTACCCTTAGCTCAACGACTACCATGTAAAAAGCATCAACAGCAGGCACTGATCCTTAGTGAATAAGGAAACTTGGACACAATTTTTTTTAGTTATTTATTTTAAAGTCACCTAGTAAACTGAGGCAAAACCAAGACTCAGTCTTAGACCGTATGTTTCCTGTTCACTACACAGGTCGTCTCTCCCAGAGATTTTTCCAGTGAGAGTATTTCCCCCACTAATCTTTAAAGTGACCCTCCTCCTGCATGCTGGGCCAAGATGCCCGGGAAAGCATCCCTGCTATGCTCCCCCTAACATTTTCTCTAAGAAGTATGTCAGGTGTGGGTATGCTCTTAGACACTCCCGATTCCGACACATTTCCCCTAAAGAAAGAAAAGTCCAAGGATGTGGAGAGCTCGTCCTGGATTATGCAATCAGTCAGCAAGTGAGCTGACGACCTGGTCAGTGCTGACCCACTACCATCACTGCTTTGTCATTAGAAGACCCTCAGTCAACATGACTCGCCTGCCTTTGGAGTAATTTACTCCTCCCTTAATCTTAAAGAAAGAAATCTGAGTACCACAAAATGCCATGAAGTCTTTCAAGCTTTGTCACCAGCAAAATGTAAAGTTTATTCTAAGCATGTAGAGTTTCACCTCACTCCACCACATGTTTCACAAGGAAAGTAGCATAGCAAAAACTGAGGTAAGGTTCATTTGAAGCATGTCTTCCCTCTTCATCGTTATGAACTTGTCTAAACTGTGGGTCGGGGAAGAGCAAATGTTGACTTGCACAGACCATCCCAAGTCTTAACCCAATAACTTCCCAGCAATGGCATTTAATATCTCTGAGGTTTACTTTCCTCTTCTTCAAAATACAATATATATAATCTATTTCACAGGAAATACATAAAAATCAGTTACCCACAGGCTTGTGCACAATATCTTCACTGCTTAATTTTGTTAGAAAATGATAGACAGACAGATAGATACATACATACATACACACATACATATGTTTATAGATATATAAATGGATGGATGGAAATATGCTAGACAAACAGATACATATGCACATACATACATAGCTGATACATTACTTATTTACATACATAGATACATAAATGAATGGATAAGTAGTGAGAATTTTTGGTTCCTTTAAAAACATAGAAATGTTATAGAAATATGTTTTTGTTTTAATCCCAGGTGTAGGTTATGGGGCTGCTTCAGATTGTCCCCAGAGGCTGACTATGATTTGCCTAGTGCTCTAGCAGTGGCATGAGTTTGTCAAGATAGTTTTCGCAAGATAGTTTCTGCAAGCATATGATATATGCTAGAGCCCCAAGAGGCACTGAAGCGGCTGCTGCTCTCCCAACCCCAACTCCAGCTGCTATTTCCTCTGCTGCTCCTGCCCCTGTTTGCTCTTGCTACTGTTGCCGGTTGCTGTTCACTCCAGTTGCTGCTTGCTGGATTACTGGTTGCTGGCTGGAGACATCCAATGAAGAAGATCAAACTTGACCCAAGGAACTCGACGCCTGTAGCCAGCAAGAAGTAGTCTAAAGACATCAACGTCCTCTTTCCCCGCTAGTCTTTCTCTCCTAGCTAGTGTTTCGGGGTTGAAAGGGATAGGGCTGATTGTAGGGAGGTAGGAAAAAGAACCCAAACGGCAGCCAAAAGTCCAGTTACATAGATAGATAGATAGATAGATAGATAGATAGATAGATAGATAGATAGATAGATAGATAGATAGATAGACAGACAGACAGACAGACAGACAGACAGACAGACAGACAGACAGACAGATAGATAGATAGATAGATAGATAGATAGATAGATAGATAGATGATTGATGAATGATGGATAGAGTGATGGCTGGATGAATAGACTGACAGACATATTCCTTCCCATCTTTCCCTGCAAGGAATTTTTTGAGGGACTAAATATCGTAGTATTAAGTCTAATCTATAACTACCATACAATTTTCCACTTTCATTTCACCAAAATGAAAATGTGCTCTGTAATATATAAGCCATACAACTCCTCAAAGTTCTGTAATTTGACTAATCAGTTCTCTACGGTGTGTATATGTTTGTATATATCTGTGTGTCTTCTGAGCCATCCCAAAAGCAAGTTATTACAGTTACATGTGTGAGTTGGCATTCATAGCAGTGAAATAAGCTTCTCCAGTATAAGCCAGGTTTGGAGAAAGGCACACATTATCTGTTTCTAAAACTATACAAAAAATGTGTGGTTCTGCTTTCTAGCTGCTAGGAAGATTCTGTGAGCTGACACCACACATTCCCAAGTGAAAAAAAAAAGCACACACCGCACTCAGCCTCACACCTCACACATAAAGCATCTGAATGGAACCCAACAACTGCTTCTAGAATTTGGCAGCAATCTCTAGAAATTAGTTACATTCCAAAAGTCGTGTATCAATGCAGTGTATCTAGACAGTCCCACTGCCCGGTGGGAGCCATCGGGGGTCTCTCTCTGAACTGATACTTGCTCATTGACCAAATATTCCATATCCTGGATTAGGCTACCTCAAAAAAAAGTCTGTTTTGATTAAAAATTGGTTTGAAAATTACTCTAGCAATATAGAAGAAATGGGCTCCATTAAAAAAATACTGGCATGATAAATCGTTGTTTTGAATTTGAGCAACAGCCATCAATACCAGTACCAACTCCAGCAATGCAGGCCAGTACTCAGAGACTTGGAGTTCTAGGAATAAATGCTACAAAAAATTGGCTTAGTGATCCCTACATGTAGCACTATGACCCTAGGTAGGTAAGAGAGAAAGAAAGGATCACGAACTGGACACACTCTTGAATCCAACAAATGTATGCTAAGATAATAATTGGATATATTTCTCCAATTTTCATTTCTTTTCTTTTGCCCCTTCTTCAAGTATTGAATGCCAAACAGATCATTTGAAAATATCTTAATTTCATCTTCCTCCTTTCCAATTTCCATCCTTATTACATGACATGTTAAGGTACTCATTAGTTATCTAATATCTGTCCATCCACATGAGCGGTATAACCTGCCTTTTGTCCATTTACAGATATACACAGTAATAAGAAGTTCAGTCCTAATATAAGTCCACACATCTAGAGAGTCGCTGTGACCCTCACTCATAGGATGGCTACTGTATTTATATAACAGCTGCTTTTGTGCTGCTGTGATAAAACGGCCTGTCCAGAAGCAACTTTAAAAAAGTGTTTGTTGTGTGATCCAGATGGTGAGAAGGTCCATCAGGGAAGGAATGGCATGGCATGGCCACAGAAATGGGAATCCAGATGAGCTCATTTTATCTGTGCACAGGAAGTAGACAAAGAGAACAGGAACTAGGGCAAGGCTATATCCCCCTCAAAGCCCACATCCAGTGATATACTTCCCTCAAGCAAAGCTCTGCCTCCTAAAGGTTCCAGAACCTTCTCAAACAGCACCACTAACTGGGGATCAAGTGATCAAATACATGCACCTACAGGGGGCATTTCTCATTCAAACCACAAACCATTGTCATAAGAGGAAGAAAATCCAGTGTCCTCAGAGGGAGCAACAAAATGTTACCTAAATTCAGAAAAAAGTCAGTAAGTAAAGGATCAGATCACAAAGAGGTCTTCGAAGGGTTTTGGTGAAGATAATTGCTGGGGGAAGTATTTTTCAGAGGGCAAGAGGAGAACTTAAGAAAAGAAGTATTCTCAAAACAAAACAAAAATACAACCTTGACCACCAAAAAAATGTAAAAAATAAAAACACTTTCTGTAATGAATTGGATTACAGATAATGATGTAAAACTACTTCAAAGAGCAATTATGTTCACAGATAATTAGAATTAAGTGGCATTGCACTGGCTGAATTAAGAAGAGAAGACCTGGCAGAGGATGGAGTTGAGGAGTGTGCTGAAGAACAGACTGGGATTCTTGGAGGGAGCAGCAAAGAAAATGTTTCAGATTAATGAATATAAGATGTCACCTCTGGAAGCATTTCCAAACACACTCGCCCAGCTGCTCATGAACGAACTAGTCATTCATTCATACTGACAGGTCCTGTTGTGCTCAGCGTTGTACTTACAGCACTGTGAGTCTCTTTATAGCGTTTACAGTATGATGGCGGAGATAACATTAAATAATTACAAAATAGTTATAATTTAACTGCAACTGTTGTAAATGTGCAATAATAAGTACAGGACTTTATGGGGGCATTAACATTTTTCTTTTATTTTTGAGATTACAATATAATTATATCATTTTTTCCTTTTCTTTTTTCCTCCAACCCCTCACATATTTCCCACCTTGCTCTTTCAAGTTCATGGCCTCTTTTTTTATTAATTATTGTTATGTGCATATATGTATAGACAAATATTCTAAACTATTACCTGTTCAGTTTGTATAATGTTACACACACACACAGAGAGAGAGACAGACATATTTATATATACATATATATATATATATATATATATATGTATATATATAGTTTTCAGGATCCACTGTTTGGCATTAGATACCCAAGGTGTGTTTGCTAGAGAAGTCTATTTCTCTCATTCTCAGCATTCCTTCATTGCCTATAGTTCTGAGGCCTTCTAGGCTTTCCCACATCCACATCGGCATGTCTATTGTTGTTCAGCTTGTTCAGCTCCAGTTTAAGCAGTCACATTGGTGAGACTTTATGGGTGTAGCTTTTGACATTCCTAAACATACAGACTAATGGACCAAAATTGAAGATAAACACATGAGCACACATGACTTTAGCCAATTTATGTTTCGCAAAGATCTCAAAAACATCTGGAGAAAAAAAAAAGCATCATCCATAAATGGTGCCTGGGAAATTGGATGTCCACATCATCCTTATGCTACCTCATCTCTACCACCACCAAGGATTAAAGAATATAATAGAAGGCAGAAGAATGTAGGAGCCAGAGAAAGCGAGAGTGAGCCTACAGTAGCTATTGTACTCATGAACTCACATCTGTTGAGGCACGTGTAAGGCCTCACAAGATGGAGACAGCCAGATCCCAGCATGAGTGAGAGAGGTGCTTTCTAGGGCCCCTCCTCTACTCAGGAGCTATAGGCTTTTGAAACTTTTGCAGGGAGGGAGAATCATTATGTTTGTTTGTTTGTTTGTTTGTTTGTTTGTTTGTTTGTTTGTTTTAATATATGATCATTGGTAGATTTCGCATGCTTCCGTGGATGACCCCACATCCATATAGAAGGGAAACATTAACTGGAATTAGTGGGTTATGGAAAAGGCAGAGGTATGAGGTTAGAAGGTGGCTGTGTATCAGTGATTTGTAGGAAGTTGGAGGGTAGAAATAAGAATGAATGTAATCATGTTTCATGTTGTACTTGTATGAAATTGTTAAGAATGAAGAAAAGTTAATATTAAAATAAATAAATTTAAAATAAAGTACTTCTGTATGTCCCTTCCCATCACTCGCATAACTTTCCTATCATAACATTTTTAGCGTGTTAAAAGCACATTATGAAGTAATGACTCACCTCAAGTAGCAAGCATAAGTCTTGAAGTAGCAACTCTAAAAACATGACTCATAAACATGATACATCAGTGTTCTCACACCTGTGGAGCGCAAGCCTCCAAACACAGGCGGTGTCCACCGCTCTGCAGGTTTCCCAGCAGGGGAAACAGGTGCTGTCGGCTTCTTTCTGCTTTTGTTTCAGGTTGGATTTTTTTTATAGTTTTTATTATTTACTTTCATTTTTAAATTGAATTTCATTTTCTGAGAGCTCCGCAGATGAGTACTGGACCTCTTCCTCTTTATTATGGCTGCATGTGTGTGTGTGTGTGTGTGTGTGTGTGTGTGTGTGTGTGTGTGTGTATGTGTGTGTGTGTATGTCCATGCATGTGCATGCATGTATGTGTCTACATACACATGAACATACAACCTACTAAGTTCATTTGCTGTTGCCCGTGTGTACATGTGCCTAGGCTACCAGTGTTCAGTGGATGCTGAGAGGCAGAGAATAGCTTCTTTCAAGGACACGCTTCCACACAGATTGTCCAATCCTATGAGGCTGTTTTGTAATCTCCATGCACACTGTTATATGTCAGAGTTTGCCTCTTTCTCTTCTTGATTCATAGCCTACTTGATGAACACACCATTATTTCTTCACCTACTCCCTTATTGACAGATATTCAGGTTGCTTCCAAAGTTTGGCCGTTACAAATAATGCTGCTATGATTTTTTTTATTCCCTAATTGAAAGGCTTTCTAATTAGCTGTTTTAATTTTGTATAGTGTATCCTTTCCCATTTACCAATTAGACAGCCATAATCCCATTCCACTGGAGGACTGAAAGGTCAGAGGTAATAAAGCTGCAGGCCAAGATTTAGTTTCCATTCTAAAAAATCCCATGAGTGGATATAAAACCCATGTACTAAGCTCACCTCACTCATTCCCTTACAAGTTTCCACGTGTGGGTCATCTGGTTGTCCTAAATTGCAAATGTAAGCCAGAGTGACTCTATGACACAAATCCTGTTGTTATTCACATTTTGTAAGAGGATAAACAGGATCCTTGAGAAACTTGACTAAGAATAGAGCAATGAGACTCATATCCATTGGCTTGTTCGATGTCATTTATTACACAACACCATATAAAAATGGGTACCAGAGATGGTATATATAATATAAAAAAGCCATGGCCTCTAGAATCAGGTACCCAGCTAAGACAGTAAATGGTAGAGGAGAAGAAGGCAGATTTGGGCTTCTAGACTACTGCAAAGCTGAAGGTGTTATTCCCAGGCACTGAAGCCCCTAAGGGTGATACCATAGACTTGTTAATGCTGAAGCTAGACCAAGAATGAAAGTTTCTAAATGCCACAAACAGCATCCATTCAGAAGTTTAAGACAACTTTTCTCCAGGCAGCAACTCTGGCCCCAGGTGCTAAATAACCAAGTATTGAGAGTAAAGCCATTGCCCCACAGAGAAAAGCAGCAGTTTTTCAGGGTCACAGAGTCAGCCCTGTTGCATGAGCCCCTGTACTAAACGGTCACACAGACTCTAGCAAGTGTCCACGTCTGCCAAAATGACCTATCCTTTAGAGTGGAGAGGGTGGCAGCCCACCAGACACCAGCAATTTTGTAATGAAGCTAACAAAAGAGAAAACACCATAAGCCCTTGGCTAGAACCTTTCTGTTCATATACACATCTAACTGATTTAATGAAGAGGAGAAAAAACAAGCCATATGCAAACCACACACAGCAAACAAAAAAACAAAAAAACAAAAACAAAAACAAAAAAAAAAAAAAAAAAAAAAAAAAAACAATCCCTGTCAGGCCGGCAGAGATTGAGTTAAAAGACCATAGGAACTCGGCTGAAGAAAATAGTCATTACCTATTGTTTGAGTCTACTTTCTGGAGTATAATGAAATGCCTAAGGTTGATAACTTCATAAAAAGAAGATCATTGACCTCACATTCCAAGGCTCAAGGGTGTGGCACTGGCATGAGCTGAGTCCTAATGCAAACCTCGTGGAAAATGAAAGTGTGATGATAGAAGTACACACAGGACTGGGAGATTATAAATACTCCCCTGGCCTCCCAGACTTTGTTTTAAGCTCTAAGTTGAAGCAGCCATTCCCCGGTAACTGTCATATTCCTCACATGTATAAAACTCGCAGCATGGTCATGCGTTCTGCTGGTAGCTCAAGCAGTAGACTCCTGGGCCTACAGAGACACAACTGCAGCTGCTGGACCATTGGGTCAGAAGGGCAGAATCCTGTGGTGGCCCTGGACATGGCCCTGCATTAGGCTGTCATTGAAACAGATTCATACTTCTAGGCCTTGGAGACTGCAGCGTGGAGTAGACCTCAAAGACTTCTGAGATGGCTGTAAAGGTCATTTTTCTGGTCTCTGGAGCAAACCATCTGCTTTAGTTTTTTGTTGGTTTGTGTTGTCTGTTGTTTTGTTTTGGATTTTAATCTGTGCTAATCGCTTGGTGAGCATTTCTCTGCCACATGCTCTTGTCCCAGAGCACTTTCTTTATAAGTGGTTTGTTTCCAAAACCTTTCTGCTCTACTTCTTTTTGCTCCTCAGTCTCATTTGAAGTCTGATTAAAAGCAGGCAACAGTCAGGCAACAGCCTAAATGCTTTGATGGTCTGAAATTGCCTCCACTAGATAACAGTCCTTCCTACAAAGTCTTGAGCATGAATGTGCTCCAGCCAAGCACTTTGCAATACTTTTCCAAGGGGCCTTTCATTTCCATGAATATTTCCCATCTGCATCAACATTCTGGTCGCAAGCTCTTACTTAGTTTCTAAGGTGTGCCAGAATCTTCTTTTACCTTTCCCCCACGAGAATCACCCGTGATACTTTGTTTAGACATTTTTAGACCAGTGTTTCTCAACATGTGTGCCACAACCCCTTTGAAGGTTGAACAACCCTTGCCCAGGGGTCACCTAAGACCATCAGAAAACACAGATATTTACATTATGATTCACAATAGCGAAATTACAGTCATGAAGTATCAGTGGAAACAGTTGTAGGTTTGGGAGTCCGCACAGCATGAGGAACTGTATTGGAAGGTCGCAGCGTTGGGAAGGGTGAGTACCCCGGTCTAGACGCTCTGGCCACCTTTTCCAATCTTCCAATTGCTGGACTATAGCAATGGTAACAACCTCACTCGTTAGCACCGGTTTTCTAGTCATTCTGTTTTCTATGACATGAGCAAATCAAAACAGCCTGAGTATTTCAAGGACTTGAAATGTGTTCAGTTTTTATTTCTGGAAGTCCAGGGACATGGTGCCTGGGGAAGCCTGGGAGGACCTCATGACAAACAGAGTTATGATGGCAGAGGTGAGCACCTCAGAAAGCACTCGTCACCTTACACAGAAAGCTAATGATGCTGTGGTCCGGTCCTATAACCTTTCCCCAAATCTAAGCATCCCAGTAGGCTCCACCTCTTAAAGGGCCCATCACTTTCCCAAAATACTACACTGAAGGCCAAGCTTCCAACAAACTCTTGGCGAGCCAACCATGTCCAATCCGCAGCATTCACTTCACTGAAGACTTCCCCATATGTGTTACTCATGCTCTTTAGACTTCTTTGCTTTCCATATATCTGATGACCAAGAAACTGAGGCTGGATGGCCCAGGAGGAGCCTTCCCAAGAGAGCCTATTTCTTCAGATAGGTCTTACCCGATACCACACCTATCATAGGCATGATAAGCAGTAAGCCTGCAGCTCAAAGCCAGGCTACATCCTTTATCAGTCCCAAAAGGTTCTTCTCACCCACTATTACTTTGCCCTAATCATTCCAGGGCCAGGTGCCAGACAACTAAGGATAGGCACCATGTCCTAGACCCACTGAAATAAGTCAGTCTATCCAATCCTAAACTTTTTTACCTTACCTTGTCTGTTTCTTCCACCCTCAAATGAAAAGTAAAGACTTGTGCCCAAGATTTTCACCGCCATTCCCTCGGCCTCCTGACCAAATGAGCCTTTGCATGGTGCTATACCTCCTATTCCTGGAGACTTGTACATATAGATTCTTTCTTTCTTCATGTTGTAAATTACATGTCTGTGTATACTAGAATATCTAGCTTTAAGCAAATTCTAGATACCACTAACCCAACCTGCATGATACCACATACACGTGCAATTCATGGTAATAACAGTAATCCATCCAGAAAAATTACTATATCTATTCAGTAGAATCCAAGTAACAAAGCTGAGGAGTATATATCACCTCTGGTGGGCATTAGGAGGAGTGACATAATTAGATTTGTGTTTTAGAAAGAACATTATACTTGGCTACTGTTGGCCAGCTTTGTCACAGTGACAGAAATCTCTGAGATAATCAGCTGATAGGAAGAAAATTTTGATTTTAGCTCACAGTTTCAAAGGTTTTAGTTTGTGATTTCTTGGTCCCATTGCCTCTGGCCCTGTGTAGGGCAGTACATACATGACAGCAAGAACATGTAAAAGAGAGCTACGCACTCCACAGTGGCTAGGAAGCAAAGAGTAACAAGGGACCAGAATCCCAATATCTCCTTCAAGAGCAGGCGCCAATGCTGCAAAATACTCTATCTAGGCCACATGCTAAAAGTTCCACCAATTCCGAATAGTACCTTGGGTTGGTCACAGAGCTTTGGCAAAGTGGGCCTTTAGGTCGTATTTTACATCCATAACCTCAGTGTGGTCCTGAGACCATCAGCAGCCCATAACCTAGAAACTTACCGAACATGGAGATTCACAGCCACCAACCCAAGCCCAAGCCAGAAGTCCAGAGCCGGGCCCAGAAATCCATACATTAGCAAACTCCCTGAGTGACTCACACTAGAGTTTGCAAATCTCTGGGCTAGCACAGAGGTCGGGGACAAATGGGGTCTACCTGGGAGAGACTGGAGGCTTGATCCTTCCTGAATTGCAATTAGAGGAAGAAACTCCAGGCCGGCAGCCTGGGTGGTGTAGCAATAGGGAGAAAAGAATCCATTCAAAACCTGCAACAAGAAGTGCCAGGCAGGAGTGCCCCCAGCCAAGTGTGTTAAATGGCTACTGTTGGGTATGGTAATAACAACCAGAGTGGCCACAGATGCCAACGACGTCAGTCTCACCAGCGTATGATTGACCTGCACTCCCTCCATTAGGGCTTCTCACAGGATGAGGTCACAAGGACCTACATCATTCATGGTGCCAGCATCTAAGGAGGCTCCGGGGCCCAGCAACCTGGGGATTCCCTCAGGCAGCAGCTGAGCCTGTCTGTCCTCCAACCCAAGCATTATGCCCGTTTATGCAACAATGTCCAACTCAAGCCATTGAATAATTTAAATTCTCAAGCAACCACATTAGAAAACTCGTGTGAAACAATTAAAACGTTAAGGAAGGGCCATTGAGGTGGCTCAAAAAGTCAAGATACTTGCTGAGTCCAATCCTCGGATCCCACAAGGTGGTAAGAAAGATCCAACTCCCAAAGGTTGTCTTCTGGCCTACACATCCATGCTGTGGCATGCATGTTCACACACACACACGCAGAGAGAGAGAGAGAGAGAGAGAGAGAGAGAGAGAGAGAGAGAGGGAAACAAAGAAAATGTTTGCATAAATTTTAAAAGTCCGAAAATATCAATACCTGTATTGCTGTCCTTCAAAACGTGTATAAATCGTGCCCTGTCCTGTGTGTGTGTGGGCATATGTATGTGTGCACGTTGTTTCCCTCTATTACTCTTCACCATATTTTTGAGAGGTTCTCTCACTGTACCTGCCACTATCAAATTGTGGGAATTGTTTTTTAAATATAAACTATTATGATTTTGTCTTTTGTTAGAATGGAAGTATTTGATTCTTCGGTACATCTCAAACTGAACAAAATAATCCAGAGTGTTATCCGTTTTTAATCACTGCCTTTTCTTTTGGAGGACAGGCTTTTTGAATGTATAGGTGAAAAGCAAAGGCCAAGGCCAGGGCCTCTACTTGGAACTCAGCTCCCCACCATTCGAGCAGCCATGAGCTTGGGCAGGATGAGAAAGCACAGAACACTGGGCGCCCAGTGGAAAGAGTGAAGAAACCAATACCAGAAAGCGAAACCCTAGGCCAGGTCAAAGTATGCTGCACAGACGGGACAACCAGACTGTTTGCTCATGTGGGAACTGGACCCCTTGTCCTGCTGATGGGCAGTGGCTTCCCGGCCTCCTCGCAGCCTGATCTTGGCCAGTCTCTTCTGTCTCCGTTCCTCAGGGTAGACCCACACCTGTGGTTTTATTTGTGTTGCTGGGTACGCCTATATCCCATTCCACTGGCCTCAGGGCTCTACCCAATTAAAAATAAGTTCCCAGCCCCTTACTACCCTGGGAACACCCAGCTTCCACCCAGCCTAGCGATGTCTCGCGGCCACCACTACCTCGGAATGACTATGTATTTCACAGCAGCAAGAAGGTTGACTACCATGGCCGTAAGACCGTTGCCTTTTTCCTTAACTCTTATCCCCACACATGGGATCTCCATGGAAACCCCCACACGTACCGTGCTTTCCATCACACCAGCTCAACATTAGGAGATGATGCTGAAGCTACGGAGAGGAGCATCAAAGAGCTAGAATCAACTCCCCATTCTAGACCTTGAATAAACCATGAGGAATCCCGCCCCACCCCTTCCCTGGGACAGTAGATTGGAATCTGGTTTCCAGAATGGAAAGTTTCTACAGGGAAGAAAGCCAAAGCCATGCCTAGGCCATGGCATTAGGAAAGCAGAGTCCTCCCCACAAGCCATCCCTCTGAAAGAGCAGTGTGGGTACATTGACTCGTTCATACAACATTCTTCATAGAAGTGCAGCTAGCCAACAGGAATCCAGGTGTCCTCAACAGCCAAGTTGGGGCTGATATGAACACTTCTTTATTTTATATTCTTCTCACTTAAGTGATTCAGCTGTCAACAAATCCAACAAAGAGACAAATGACACCCTAGACAAGGAGCTGCCTGCAATAAGCAGGTCTCAGATGAAAGACCCGCAGCACATTTTTAGATATAAAATATCTTATGATGATTTCTATCATTTCCCCACACTTCTGGGTCATGCAACTCTGTTCCCCTATTTGTCTTTTTTCACTGAGCAATCCCTGTGTCTTAACATTCCAGTAAGCTTTCTTCTAACCCATAGCATATTTTTCAAAGCAGAGTCATGAAGTACAAATTAAACTGCCCTTGGAAGAACGAACATGATCCCATGCCATGGCAACCCTGAGCCTGAGAATCACATCTGGTTCCTGCCCTCAAGAACACACATTTAAAAGACAGGAGACAAGATGTTCCCACACCAGTTAACAAGGATAAAACCACTCGAGGGCCTGGGAATGTGTCTGCTTTGGTAGTGTATTTTCACAGCATACCCAAAAGCCTGATTTTATTCCCACCACTTCATAGAACCCACCACAGTGGGGCTCGCCTATGATCCCAGCACTTGAAAGGAGGAGATAAGAGGATGAGAAGTTCAGGGTCTTCTTCAGCTGCAGAGAGAGTTCAAAGGCAGCCTTGGGTTATATGAGACCCTGTATCAAAATAAATAAAAATATTCATGGAAATAAGTAAAAGGTCTGAGATAGGACCGAGAAAACCATGTCTAAGATCCACCTAAAAATAGAGCAGTAGTTCCAGAGAAAGTGTGAAATTCATGTTGACTTTAAAATTGTGTTACTCAGACAACTCAATAAAGAGAAAACAAATCAATTATCCCCCCAACATCCCATGGAGAAGCCTCTGTGTACTGTGCTTCCCATCACCCCAACTCAAATGCACCGTTCTCAAAAGAAGGCATAGAGCTGGCCAATAGATAGACAACATTTCAACCTCCTAATTATCAAGATATTGATACACAAATATCACAATATTATGTTCTCTTCCAACCAGTAAGAATGGACATTACTGAAAATACCAAGAAGAAACAGTATGGCAAGAATAGGGAGGAAAGACTTGTCAGCACACAGCTGGAGGATGCATAAGTAACTACTATTATAGGACACACCATAGAGGCTCCTCAGAGTGTAAAATTAAAGCTACCAACATGCTCCAGAGATCCCACTCTTGAGTACTTGTCCAAAGGAATGAAAGGGTTTGTTAAAGAGGCAATGTATACAAGGCAAACACAGAAAGATAAATACTGCATCATTTCACAGGTGGATGAAGCTTTCTTAGAAGTCAAACTCACAAAAGCACAGAGTAGAGTGGTGGTGATTGAGGACTAGGAACTGGAAAGAATTAAAAGAAAGCTAAAAAGGGATACAAAATCCCAGGTGAATGGAAATAATAAGTTCCAAAACTCCGCTATGTTAACTACAGTTAGCAACAATACAATATATATTTGAAAATAAATTGTCATAATGTTCATAAGCAAACAAAAATGGAGTCTGAGTGTCTGGCTCTGACCATGGAAGCCATACAGCTGCCTGATACTTGGGAGGGCTTGGGATAGGTGAGGGAAAACTAGAGATAAATGGCCTGAGCTATGACAGGTTTAAAGATGAAAGGAACCGATTCTGGGTTGCCTTTGGGGGACCTTTCTCTGGGAGCTCTGTGGGCAACTGAGAATGAAACATGGTGAGGGCTAGAGAACACTGCAGCCAGTTAGTGTGCTAGTAAGATTAGAACCAGTTGTGTAAGAGCAGAGAAGGTGCAAATTCAAGAGTTATTTAGGAGCCAAGCCAAAGTTCTTTGTAATTGCTGTGGTTTGATGTGAAATGTTCCCTGACAGGCTTGTGTGCTTGAACACTTGGTCCTCAATTAGTGCTGCTATTTTGGAAGTTTGTGGAATCTTTAGGAAGTGAACATCTCTGGAGGAAGTGAGTCATCAGAGGCAGTCCATGAGGCATGGCCTTACTTCTGATCTGATCGCTGCTTCCTGACTGCAGAAGCAGTATGACATCCACCCAATAGCCCCGCAACCAGCTTTCCCCAACCACAGTAGACTGTAAGCCAAAAGAAGGCCTACCTACCTAAAGTTGCTTCTTGTTAAGTAGCTACTATAGTATCTTACTGAAAATAGGTGAGGAGAATAGAAAGGCTTCCTGGTAAACTACAGCATTCAATCACGCTTTAGTTTGTGTTATTAATGCTTTAATCACAGAGCCTCAAAAAATAGAGTGTTAACAAGAAATATGAAGAAGGCAATGGGATGGATAAGAAACGATGGAAGGCTATAGGAATAAGCAACACAGATGAGGACGTAAGGAAGAAGTGCCCTTTGCACACTGCCGGTGGCCGTGTAAACTGGTGCACCTTCTAAGGAAATCAGTTCAGCCATCTCTCAAAGAGCCAGAAAATAGAGCCACCATATCACGGACCCAGCTACTCCATCCTGACTGCAGACCTGAAGGGCTCTCCGTCAACACCCCACAGAGATGCCTGCACATCCGTGTTTACCACAGAGCTATGTGGAACCGTCTAGATGCTCATCAACACACGAATGGGTAAAGAAAATTTGGTGCATACACTCAATGAAAATTTATTCAGCTATAAAGAAAATAAAACTAGGTCACCTACAGAAAACAAACTGAAATGAAAACCATTATGTTAAACAAAATAATACAAAAACAGAAGTGTGTGTGTGTGTGTGTGTGTGTGTGTGTGTGTGTGTGTGTGTGTG
>NW_026585504.1:3764285-3771979 GCF_907164565.1 Psammomys obesus
GTGTGTGTGTGTGTGTGTGTGTGTGTGTGTGTGTGTGTGTGTGTGTGTGATATAAAAGCAAAAACAAAACTATTTGGGTGAAGGAAGAGGACCAATATGTGCAGAGGAAAAACAAAGTAGAGAATTTGGAGGGCAGAGAGCAGGTGTAATGCTATGCGTGTATGAGAATGTTATAGTAAAATTCATCTTTATACACCATCAAAAATTAATTTTAAAAAGGAAAAGCAATTTCCACCATATGCATGCCGCAGTCACATCTCAGAGGTGAGGGTAGCCTTGATGGAGCTAATTCTCCATCACTTGTAGCCTTTCTCAAGTGAAGGTGAATGGGTCCTAAGAGCCATGAAGTCCTCGGGCACTGAAACACAAGTAGCTGAGATGGGGATCACTGGTCACGTAGTGGATGGAGGAGGCCACAGGCAGGGCACAACAGAGTCTGATGGCAACCATCAGGCCACAGGAGGTAGAGTATGCCATAGTAGAAGATCACTTCTGACTATCCTAGCAATTTCACCCTTAGCATCCTGTAACTTCTAATACACATTAACTGGGACCTCATGACTAAGACCCCATGTGTGGAACATCTTGCATAGACACTTCACAAACAGATCTGAAATATCCACCAACAACAGACATATCTATTCTGCCACCATGATGCTGCTCATAGGATTAACAAAGTGGTGTCAGACCTAAGAATGCTGATGACACAAGAAGCTTCCAAATTATGAACCGTCCGATTGAATGTGGCCCTTCATGCCTTCAGGAAGGAGAGCAGGTATTCTGACACACCCTTCATGTAAAGCTTAGAACTGTCAGGTCTGGCCCCCAGATCAACCACACTCTGACAATCTTCTAAGGATTTGTTCTTGTTTCCTGTAGACCCCAATCTCTTCCCGTATTAGACAAGGTCACTGCCAAGAGACTTCAAGGACCATCACAAAGGCAATACATATGAATACATGTGTGCGGGATCTGTGGTCCTGGAGAAACTGCCACACACTTTTAAACTTATCTGGGAAGAGATCAGACGTTTCTTCCCCACAGATTCAAATCAGCTTGAACCTCAACTCTTTGATTTCCATATTAAGAGCAGTAGTTGCCGCTGGAATGTAACGCAAACCATCCCCTGCAGCTGTGATCCCATGTCTCCTGATTATCACCAAACTGTCCAGAATCCAAGCTCAGTTTCACAAGACAGAAATAAGACTATTTTTTTGTCTCCCTCTTGGTCATTAAAGATCATCCAAGGAGGCAGCATGACAAAATGTTCCCTGATGCCATTACAGGAGTGTGACTGAAACCCAGCCTCACACACACTGGCACAAAAATGTGCTGAACAACCCACAAGTATCTGAGCTTTCTGGCAACATCAGCACCCAGGCATCAACAAGCCTTCTGTCACTAATTATTTGAGACATCTCCTGCCTTGCTTTTATAACATCCTGAGCTGTTTATCAAAGAGGTCATAACATGAGGAAGTATCCCTGCCATCTTTAATAAGGAAAAAGCCTGTCTGGACGAGCGGAGAAGGGGAGACTGGCAATCCAGCAACAATCAGATAGGGTCTGGGACGGACTTCAAATCTTTAGAAGAAAAGAACTACAATTAGAAGTACAAAGCAGTATCATCCCTGTTGTTTTAAAAAAAAAAAAAATCTGCCTTTAGTCCTGTACACATATGTCGTACATCCTGTCCAAGGATCTCCAAGTCCATTATCAAGAAACGAGAAGCCGCCTTCATCAGATCCAGCCAAGACCACAAGAGAGATGGACCTCTCGGATCGCACTTCCAGACCAGCTCACCAGCTAGGGATGTGAAGTCTCTTGGTTTGAGGAACTATTTTGCTCTCAGGAGAGAGAAGACACTCGATAAATGCTTGTAGAAACAAACGTATCCTCTGCAGGGACCTGACAGCGATTAGTTCGTCCATACGAGCTGTGCTTGGATGTCTGTGCTACTGTACTCTTTTTAATTTTTATTTACTTTTGCAATGCTGTGGACTGAACCTAGCTGGGTAAGCGTTATTACTGAACTAGATTCCTAGCCCTTTCTTACATGTTATTTTGAACCAGGATCTCAGGGAGTTTCCCAGACTGGCATTGAAGTTCTGATTCTCCTGCCTCGGCCTACTCGGTAGCTGAAATTAAGTTATAATTATTCAGCCTGCTCACTGTACAGATTAGTGGATTTCACTAATAAAAAATTTGAGATATCAATTTGACACTTGACATTTCCGGTACATACACCATGCTTCTCTTGACCCTCATTTTCCTAATGCTTTCTCTTGTATGGATTGTATCCACATTAGCTCCAATCAAACAATCCTTTGTGTATTAATACTACTTAAGCAGCCCAAAATCTCAGCATTTCTTCATGCTGGAAAATATTAATTACCCACCACCACCACACCCCATTCCCTGCCTGTGGCCTCGTTAATACATTAGTAGAATGTATCTCCTTGGCAACTAAGAGTTTAAGTCTCAATAAAAGAGCAAAACTGTTCACAACTAAAACACAAAAACTCAGAAAACTCACCACGATTAAGTGTACATCACATTCACTACCACAGGCTGATAAATTTAGCTCATTTGGTCATTCAGTAATTATTCCTTGAATTACATGTTTAGCCGGAAACACACCGCTGAGTGATGGCATATTTAGGCCTTGTGTTTGTCACTAGCTTAGGGAACTGAGAAAGATTCTGATACATCAAAGGCAAATGGCAGAGATAAAAGAAACATTTAGGCCAGTTACTGATTATATTCTACTTACTACGGTCTGAATTAACTTTTTTTTTAATTTATGATGCTGTGAAAGTATACCTGGATATTCTGGATATTCTGTTACATTAGTGCATACTCAACAGTCAGTGCTACCGTTTAATACTCTATAGTTTACGTTAGGATGTAATACTCCATTGTAAAATGGCTTGTGATAAACGGTTTTCTATAGCTACAGGATAATACAGGTGTCGAAAACACGCTTAAGACATTCGCTAGCTGAGCTGCTCTGTTCAGAAGGAAAGGCTGTTAAAATATTTCCTCACTGGGACACACTTTTTTTCGTGGAGCATCTCTGCGACCACTTGGGCTGACTGTCACAGGACTTCAAGTCCTAGATCCAGTGTTCTGCGAACACCCACCAAAGATAAGGTGTCAACAACAGACCAAACTGATAATCCCACTCAGACCTAACTCAGGAAACCAATGACTTCATTGGACTTATTTACCAGAGCAGGAATGAGGAGCTACTTACAGGACTATGGGTGAGCCTAAAACAGCCACTTCGCCAAAGGTCTCACCCCAGCCTGGATAATGATTTCCCCATAGCTGCACAGATGAAGTCTGCCTGTCAGTTCATCTTCCATCTTATACATGCTGTAGCTTCTCCTGAGGTTACTCCTTTTGTTTGGGACAGATTACCAGAGCTTAGAATGGGATTCAGGAGGAAGTGGCTGGAATTTCAGATGAGGATCTAAAGCTATTTCAGCTAGTCCAGCTGACCAGTAGGGTACTGGGATCTGCCTGTCTATCTCCTTTTCCAAATTCTGACCAGTGGGGTACTGGGATCCGCCTGTCTATCTCCTTTTCCAAAGCTTACAGTCATTCACAGCGCTGCTTGGCATTCTACATAGGTGCTGGGGGGTTCGAACCCAGGTACTCACGCTTGCAGATTAAGGATCCTTACCCATGAGTCATCTTCCAGCCACACAGGCCTGGTCTTGAGTCTCTTGCTGGTAATCACAGCTTCTCTGATTAAGATGGTAAGGGTTGTTAGGCTCTGAGACTGAATTCCACCACCAAAGGGTTTCTCCACATTGCAGCTATTGGAAATCTGAGCTGGGCAGTTCCTCACTGCCAGGAGACATGTATGATAGTGTTCAGAAGCATCTCTGGCCATAGCCAGCAGCGCTGTTCACAGCTTCCATCCTGTGGATCCAAAGAACCCTAGACATTAGCAAATACCTATGAAATGGCAAAACTGCCTCCAGGTTGAAAACTCGGAAATTTCAGATGCCTTCAGGATCTCAGAAAACAATTTCCTTTCCTTCACTTACATTTCAATATTAGCTAGATAGTATTAGGTAATATATTTAGTTGTATCTTCAACCAAACAGCTGCAGGCATTTTTAGCAATCTGCAGCATCCAAAGCAGTCTCCAAGGGCCACAGGTATAATGAACTATTTCAACACGGCATCTGCTTTCATTTTTGTTATTACAAACTTGGCACCCAAAAATAGTACTTACATTGCAAAAAAATAAAAATAAAAATAGAGTCTTCACCAATCTTGTAAGAAACTATAAAGTGATAAGGAGCTCTGTGGACTCGAAGATATGTAGCTGAATCCCTGCCTGGCAGGTAATTTGCTTGTGTGTAAAGGAGATGGCCATTAGACTGCGTTTCAAAACCAAAGGTAAAAAGAAAGGTGTGTGGGTGTGTGTACACAGTGTTTGCTTTCATGTGTATATAAGAACCAGATGATAGCTGGTGCCCATGGGGGATAAAGAGGGCGAAGGGACAAAGAGGTTCCCTGGAACTGGGGTTCCGGTGGATGTGAGCGGCTCTGTAGGTACTAGTGATCAGAGGAGGTTGTCTGCAATGGCAGCCAGTGTTGCTTATGGCTGAGCCATCTCTCCAGTCCCTCTCCACACTCTTTTTGAAACAGCGTCTCTGACAGAATACGGTGTCCCATAGTAGCAAGACTGGCTCAGGCCAGCAAGGCCCAGGACTGGCCTGTCTCCGCACACCAACACTGGCATTACAGACATGCCACCATGCCCAGTTTTCACATGAGTGCTGGGATTTGAACAAAGATGGCCATGATGTCATGCTTGCACAACCAGCTCTTTACGCACTGAGCCATCTCCTCTGCCCCAGGATTTATTTTCAATTAATTAAGATAAATAAATCTCTCAGTGGTGGAAGAGCTGGAACTGGGTGAGAACAGTAAGTCTTATTTTGCGTTTCGGAGGTAATTAGCTGGCAGCTGGCAAAGTCTGGCAGTCTGCCCTTGAGATGGCCGCTTAAGGTATCAAACAAAGCGGTGCCAGCTGATGATGGATTCCCCGTGGAACCCAAACGTTTAGCTGAAGAGTGTCCATGGGCAGCTACCCTAGCCTCGCACCTGCTCCATCCACCCTTGGCATCTCTGTGGTGGGTAGGCAGAGCTGCCCTACTTCTCTACTCAGGTTAGCTCTCATAAGAGAGACAGTTTTGACACAGCACCCACTGTCAACCCTACTGAGGGACAGAAAGAAAGAGAGCTGTGAGTCTACAAACAACCCTGAGACTTCTTTTCAGGTAGGGATTGCTTTTCTTCTAAATGTCTACTGAGTATGGGCCAAGCAGGCGGTGGCCTGCTCAAGATGAAGAAGTCTTGGGTTCATTTGCAAATGAACAGATTCCAGCCATCAAAAATAAAGAGAAAACGCCAATGAACACTATATTGTTGACA
This sequence comes from Psammomys obesus, assembly GCF_907164565.1. Taxonomy (NCBI): domain Eukaryota; kingdom Metazoa; phylum Chordata; class Mammalia; order Rodentia; family Muridae; genus Psammomys; species Psammomys obesus. Next base: position 3,769,742 of record NW_026585504.1, read on the forward strand.
TCTGCAAGATCTCCTTTCTTGCTGCATGTTGAATGCTTTACTTTTGTAAAAAGCTTTACTGTGCTCCTGCCACTGAGGACAGCCCCTGACATAACATGGCCAGTCAGTGGTGGCCAGGGCTCTTCTCTTACCCAGTAACAGTAGGATGGGTAAGAAGACAGCACTATCAACACGGTCCAGCCCTGGTCTGAGCACTGTTGGCCCCTCCCACTGATCTAAAATGATTGCAAAGGGGCTGTAATTATCCCCACTTTGCTGATGACATTCAGAAGTTCAGGTGTTGCTGTTGCTGCTTGCGCCACAATTATTTTTAACATTTGTGTTGTGATCATTCACTCCCTTTCCTTCTCTCTCTCCCTCCCTCTCCTCCCTCTCCTCCCTCTCCCTCTCCCTCTCCCCTATCCAAAGGGAAACAACAGTTTTCCTTTTCTGGACTGAGGGATTCCCGGAGCCTCTCCACACCCACTCTCCTCTAAAATATGCTTCTCATTTTCATTTCCCTCTGGAGTTGTGGAGCCCAGAATCAGAAGTAATTGGCTCCATTTTTCGAGCATTTGTCAATTCAAAGTCGTGGCTGTATTCCTGAACACACTACCTGCCAGATACTGGAAATCATTCAGAGATGGGATTGAGATATGGTTTCTGCCCTTTGAGCTCCTCCCAAAAGGAAAGCACCAAATGCCCAACATAACAATGAGACATGAGGAAAACACTGAGGCAGCCAAAGAGGAGATTCACTAACCCTGCCTGGGGCCATAAAGGAAACAGCTTTCAAAGAGAATTTTGAGTAGAATGGGAAGGTGTGAGCCAGCTTAGAAGAGGAGAAAGTATTCTGGTCACAGGAAATAGACTACAAAAAGTTGCTCACCTTCACTTTACAATATATATTCATTTGGTTGTATAATAAGAATTTGCAAAGGTATTAGACTGTATCAAATGCAGCAGTAGAATCTGAGTGTGGTGGCACGCACCTGGAGTTCCAGCATTCAGGAAGCCGAGGCAGGAGGGCGTTGGTTCAATGCCACGTTGGACTACGTAGTGAGACCCTGTCTTAACAAGAAACAAATAATAATGGTAATCGCAACAGGATCAAATGATGGGCAAGAGAGACGAGGCTAAACCCTTCTGGACCTAGTGCTTTGTTATGGGGCATCTCAGCATGTGGTCTCCAAAGACAGCGCCCATCAATCAATTCCTTCCCTTCTTGAATTCATCATCCTTCTCACTCCTTCCATCAGTGAAATACATGCATGTTGCCTGGCCTGGAATGTGGGCAGTCCTGTGGCTCTTTAGACCAATAGGAAGAAGATAAAATAAAATCGTAGGCCATTTGTAATCATACATTTTAAAGGGCCTGGAGGTCACTGTTTCCTCTAGTCTAGAGCACACATAAGGAGCACCAGCCCACAGTTTGGAAAAGGGCATGTGCAGGAGTACAAAGGTGCTTCTTCCTATCTCTACGCAACCATCTCACCAGAGTCAAGAGCCTTGTCTGACTATGATCCTACACGCAGTAGCTCTGAACAGTGATGTCCCTTCTGCTCGCGTGCCTTCAATCAGGACAGACCTTGGCACCTCCATGGAATGGCGCACTTGGCCTCCACTGATGTGGACTGGTCTGAAGGCTAAAGGATCTGCACCGAGCTGAGTCACCTACACCTGGCAAGTGTGTGCTGCTCGTTACCTAGAATCTCAGTGAAGACTGAGACTTTATTCTGGTCTGAGCTATCCATAGCTCAGTGACAGTCACACACAGTGCCTTCCGCTAGACTCTACTAACAACTCACAGTACCGTCCCGGTCTTAACAGGATGGATTATACATTCCACACTTTGATGAGGATATGGTATCAGTTGGAAAAACATGTAAAATGGAGACTATTATTGTCAACTTTTAGTCGATAGTCCAAGAAAGGCCAGATGAAGAATGACCTGCTAAATCCAAAGCAATACAGGAACCATGATCTACTGTATGAACACTGAAGCCACTGGGTACGGGGTCATTTGAAAATACAGCGAGCACACCACTAAATACCTGAAACGTATTAAAAATGTAGTCACAAATGATTGTCTTCAAAACAAAGTGCAAAAGAAAACTCTAGTACAGAGTTTAGGGTCAAAGAAAAAAACACAAATCTGTAATAACAAGAAACAAAAGGTAGAGGCAGCAGTGGAGAGATATTGAGAAACACACCCTGGGCAGAGTAAGACCCCCAGGCTGGCTAGCCCTGGGCAGAGTA
>NW_026585504.1:3771989-3805364 GCF_907164565.1 Psammomys obesus
GCAGAGTAAGACCCCCAGGCTGGCTAGCCCTGGGCAGAGTAAGACCCACAGGCTGGCTAGCCCTGGGCAGAGTAAACCCCCCCAGGCTGGCTAGCCCCATCAGAGTAAGACCCCCAGGCTGGCTAGCCCAGCCAGGCTGTCACACAAATGTGCCCCAGGTCCACAACATAGTACCAAGTACACAAAACCAAACATCTTATCACAGAAAAAGAATCATAAGTTGTAAAGGACACAAACATCTTGCGTACCCACGGCTTAATCCAGTACAGAGTAGAGTGTGTAAACACGGTCAATACATAGCCCAACATGCGAGTGCAAACCCATGTTATTCTGCGTTTTAAAGAGTCAAATGGAATGTCCTTGAGACAATAGTTATTGTACTAACAGCTATTGAGTCTCTCCAGCCAAAGACGAAGCCTTGTTAGAAGAAATTAGGAAAGCCTGTCTCTGCAGCCAAGTACCTGGTGTCAGCCTGCCGAGCTAACTCGGACCCGATGAGTCATCTCTCTGCGATCAAGATGAAAGGAAACTCCAGTCCACCCAACACTCTCTCCTGCTTTAGTTACTTTTCTCATCACTATTGGAAAAATATCAGAGAGTGACCACTTGAGACCAAGAGAGCGCTCTCTGGTTTCAGGTTGTGCAGTCTTCAAGGCACAGAATCATGGCAGCAAGAGCATGTGCAGAGGCTCCTCGTATCCCGGCCAGCTGGGAAGTAGAGAGCTAGAAGCTGAACTGGAACACAAGATGGCTCTGACTTTCCAGTCCTGCTCTTAGTTACCTGCATGCCTGGGTGTGACCAGCCCATGAGAGATGAAAACATTATCCCCATCTTAAATTACAACTCCAAATTCTGAAATATCAATAGATAACTTAGCTAGCAGTGTGTTCCTACTTTTCTAAAAGTGGTTTCTTTCTCAAACATTTATACAAATATATCAAAAATTAATCAGTGTAACATGTAATCTAAACAAAGTAAGATCTTTATACCTTTTTTTCCCTTTTTTGTAAATAAATTGAAAGCTGTCATATTTTATCTTATAACTCTGTTGTTTGAGATACCCAAGCTCAAGCAATGCATATCAGCCTCTTCTGGAATCCCAGCTAGAGATCATATCCAGAACTCCTAGGCATGGCCTCGCTATGAAACAACACATGGCTCAGCTCCAAAGACAATATCCTAAAAGAGAGAGAAAAACAGGAAAAGCAACAAAAAGAGAGCTCTAGGTGGAAGCCATGATATCTTTCATGGTCTGGCTTCTGAGGCCTTTCATGTCACACTCATCATAGTCTCTTTGCTAGGAGTCCTTAAGTCTAGTCCATAACTCAGAGGAGAGAGTTAGAACTGTCTCTTCCAAGGATAACTTACAGACATGTTTTTAAATTATTATAGATGTCATTTCTAAGCACATTTTTAGCAAAAGAATGAATTATGCAATCCTGTTTTAAAAGAAGACAATATGGGCTGGAGATGGCTCAGTGGTAAAGAACACTGGGGCTGCTTTTCCAGAGGAGCCTGGCTGGATTCCCAGCACCCAGCTGGCAGCCCACAACTGTCTATAACTCCAGTTGCAGGAGCTCTGGTGGCCTCTGCAGGCCTTTGCAGTACTAGCCATACATGTGCTGAGCAGGTACATCTGCAAGCAAAACACCCATACACATACAATAGTAACATAACTTTAAAATACATTAAACCATAGAAAAAATAGTAGGTAAAAACACAATGTATTTTTTTTAATCACAGTGGTTATGAATAGCTTGAGCTTAGTATTAAAAACAGGAAGGTTTTTAAGTGCATTCAAGCTAACAGCAAAGGAATGCCTACCACTACATAAGCACGAAGTTTTTGTCTGGGCTTGGAATCAATCAAACCCAGGACCATCCACATGCTGGGCAAACACTCTACCACTCAGTGACCCACAGGTATATTAGCCACTAGAGAGATGTATCTAGTGCACGAAAGGAAATACAAAGAATAGCAAGGATAGGTCAAATAAACTAAACAACAGCCAAAAAATATACATGACAAAATACAGAATACATGACAAAATATCAGTAACTGAAAAAAACACAAGTTAATGGAATGCTGTGGGCTGGTAAAATGATAGAAAGACGTCATCTTGAAGCACATGGAATAACAGTGCTGGTCAAAGGAGACCAGAAGCGAGCACCTCTCACACCTCTAAGCCTAATGAGAAGCTCAAGCTCATATTAGAGAAACAGCTGAATTAGTTGTTTATTTCCTTTATTGACACGCATCCCTGCAATGAAGCATGTTCTTCTCAAAAGCCTAGAAAGGCTGCAAAATTTGTCCACAGCCTCAAGAAAATCTTCAGTTAAGTTTAAAACTAAAGATGATCTGCGTCACATTATCTAAATTCAATACCAGAAGACAGAATGGAAACCAGCCACACTCAACAAAGAATTTTTAAATATGCTTTTAAAATTTTAAATGTACTTTAAATTAAAAGGTAGGTAAGGGTTGAAGGTATATACTTTTTAAATGAGTTCAAACCATGTATTAATTCCTAAAGGTTATTGTAAGCCCATATTTAGAAGACTTGACCATGCTTGTTGACAAATCTCCGGACTCCACTGCCAGCGATTCTAAGGCGGGAGCTGGGAAATCGTATTTCTGTCATGTATCTAAAAGTAGCATTGAAGCTGCTTGTTCAGTGGCTGCTTTTCAGAACCAGTGTTTTACACTTTGGTTGTTTTCATTCATTTAGTAGGTTGACATTTGTGTGTTTGGCGTGTTTGTCTGTGTACATGTTGGGTGTGTGTGTGTGTGTGTGTGTGTGTGTGTGTGTGTGTGTGTGTGTGAACCTATGGCCACAAGCCAATGTTAGCTGCCTTCTTCCAATTCTTCTCTAAGTTCATTTTTGCAACAGGGTGTCTCTCTCAACCTAGAGCTCTATAATTGGCTAGACTGGCTGACCAGTAAGCTCCATGGATTCTTTTCTGCCTCCCCAGTGCTGGGGTTACATGTGTGCACCACCACGCCTGACTTTTTACATGGGAGTTAGGGATCTGAACTCATGTCCCCATGCTTGAGCAGCTAGCTCTCTACCCACTGAGCCATCTCCCCAGGCCCCAGAACCAATGTTTTAGAGTTTCACCTTCTGCAGAAGAGGTTCAATATGACCAGCTACCTGAGTGCCTGGCACAGTTCATGCAGTCTTTGGGCATGTTCCTACACACTAGCTGTTATGTTTTGTTTGCCTTTTTCTACCAAGAGTGAAAGAGATCAGTTATCAAAGCACAAGTCAATCATGATGAACTGGCAAATGTTTACAGAGTACTTTCCCAATGTAGATAACATGACAAATTATTAAAAAATCAAATGGAAATAAATCAATAGGTCTTTCATGCCTATAATAAACAGTTCCTGTGAGTTGAGTTGGGTTGAGTTGAGTTGAGTTGAGTTGGGTTGAGTTGAGGTGAGTTGAGTTGAGTTGGGTTGAGTTGAGTTGAGTTGAGTTGGGTTGAGTTGAGTTGAGTTCTCAAACTCAGCCACACATTGGTACTACCTGGGGAGTTTTTATGTCATGGATCTTGGGTCCCAACCCTATGAGTTGTAATTTAATTGGCCTGATGTGGGGCCTATTCATTAAAAGTTTTTAAATCTCCCATGTGTGGCTTCAATTGAGACTACTGACCCACAACAAAGAAATCCAGTCATAGGTGGCTACATGTTTTTTTCTGCCTCTGCTCTTAAAGGACAACAAGCCTACACTTAGGTTAGGACTCTTGCCTCTTCGGTAAGTACAGCTGGAATTGTGTCTGGTGAGGAAAAGCAGATGTAGCTCTTCAGCCCCTTTTAGCTGGTGTCCTTGGAACAGACACTGCTTTATGGCACATGGCCGCTCACTCCTGACATTCTTCACAGCAGTTGTAACAACCATGTGAATTATATGCGCGGTGCTTTAGATGTTATTACCCATTTCCCCATATCTTGATATCTGAAGTGTACAACCACAGATTTTTGCATCCCTTTGGACTGGCTGAAGGGAGATTCTGATTAATGTCTTTTCATCTCCAATATGAAACACATGGCTTGTATTAGACGAGATGAATGGATTGATACATTGGGAACAGCTTTCACATTAGATGAACATGACTTACCAAAGTCTTAATGATTATATCTATCCATATATGTGAGTCGATGGTTCTCCTTTGGGAAGTCTTTCAAATGAGTGTGTTCACTAGCAAAGCAAGTCCATCGGCAAGCAAAAGCTTCGCACGTGATCTGACAGAACTCGTCACCCCTTCATGTGAACATTAGAAATGTAAAGAGCTGGCAAGACAAAGTTAAGCTAATGGCACAAGCTGCTCTGCTCACTTAAACTCCCTCTTCTTCAGATATGTTTAAAATGTAAGTCCTGTTGCCAAAAAGTTGTAGTTGTATTAAGGTTGCCAGATAAAATAAAGAACACCCAGTTAAATCTGAATTTAGTCTAAGTATGTCCCGGACATACTTACACTAAATATACATGTGTTACTTGTCTGAAATTCAAATTTAACTGGGTATTCTGTGTTTTGACTTGCCAAGACTTGCAGCATTAACTACTGTGAACTTCCACATACTGAGATCATATTCTTCAGTTCCGTTTTTTTGGAGACTTTGGTTTTGGTGAGTGTTTGGACAGAAGATACGGTTTTGTCACAAAATCAATGTCTTAAATTACTGTGCTGGTAAAAAGGAAAAAAAATACAAGTTTTGCTATAGACAAACAGTACCAACAAGTTAACCTCAATATGGCATGAATGAAAACCATTTCTAAGTGGTTATAGTTTCTGAAGCAGCACTCCATCTACAATAAATGTAATTATCTCACTAAAATTGTTTGCATGTGTCTCTTCCCTGACCAAGCCACGTCCTCCACCATCTCACTCGCCTTCATCTGCTCATTTGCAGACCTTTTCTTTGCCTATATCTTTGATTTAAATTTATCATGACACATTTTTAAACAATAGCAGGAAACCTCACTTATGACTTTAATTATAAAATGGTGTTATAAAATTATATCCACATTTGACTTTTTGGCAGGCCCGGTCCTCATTCAACACGAAGACCTCAAGTTGGCTCTGCAGTTCTCTTGGGTTGATTTCAGTGCTTACTGTATGTAATTGATATAAAAACACAAGGTTTAGGAAGCAGTTATTGGAACTTGTTAAAAGAAGTAGCCACATTTATAAATCCTTTCATTTTACTGGATAACATGCCAAGAGAATTCACACCACTCTGTGGGGAATATGGAAGAGATTCTGCATTTCATTTTCAGGGAAAAACTGATACATTCTGTCCTCACTCTAATTGACTATGGAGTCTTCATATTGTTTCTTTTCAGATGGCAATTGTGTCTTTAAAAAAGGAAAAGCATAAATGTCTGCTGGTGCTAAAAGAATTATATTGCCTCTTACAAATGAAAAGAAATAGAATATGTGTCTATTTCTAGTGGGTTTAATAGGAGTGACAAATAAAAAGAATCAGAAAATACCATCGTTAGGAACATGTTATTAATGTTGCCTGGGATAATCAATAACATTTGAGGAGAAATTTAAAAATAAAAACTAATGATCCTTTCTCATTAAATAATACAAAGGATTTAATGATCCTTTCTCATTAAATAATACAAATTACCTCTTCTAATAAATGCAGTTTATTTATAACATGAAAAAGTAGCTTCACTTTATTTATAATTTTCACACTACCAAAAGGATATTTCACATTGCCAAACAAATGGAGTCAGGGAATATGGAAGAGCAAATTCAATAATTTGAATGTCTAGTCCTTAGGGCAATAGCTGTCATGGCCATACTCCTCCACTGTTTGTTTTATAAATGCTGTTTTGGGCTGGAGAGATGACTCAGAGTTAAGAGCCATCTTAACCTCTTCCAAAGGTCCTGAGTTCAATTCCCAGCAACCACATTATGGCTCACAACCATCTATAATGAGATCTGGTGCCCCCTTCTGGCATGCAAGCATACATGCAGGCAGACAACTGTATTCATAATTAATAAATAAATAAGTCTTTTTTTAAAATGCTGTTTCATTTTGGCAATGAACTTGAAGTAATAATATGAACCACAAAGATTCTTTGAGCTATGACTCCAACTTTCAGTTATTCACCAGCCAACTCAAACAATACACAGAAAGTAATAAAATGCCAACATCTGTGCCACCAATTACAAGAACAATGGAAACCACCAAGGAGAGATGGCAATGAAAGTTGGGAAGGACTTCTATTAAATAATATTCAGATAAATGTGCATTAGAGGAGGTACAGTGCAAATGGGAAATGGTGGCATGGGGACAGTAAGTCTCACCATGGTTGTCAAAAATAGCAGATAGTCAAAAAGTGAAAGACAAACCTGAAAATGAAGTTGGTCATACACAGCAAAGCCAAGAGTCCCCAGAGAAAGAGCCATCTCCAGGGGAAAACAGAAGCTAGAAAATCTAAGGGAAGCACGTGAACTACTGACTTCTGGAACTAGAATGACGTGTAAAAAAATTATAATGAAAAAAGACAATTAGACTTGGCACAAGCAAAGAACCTGTCAAAGAACCTGTTACCTCTCAAAATGCTAAAAACTGTGCTTGCTTTGATGTCTCTGAAGCCACATCAAAATTACTCATATCTGATCTAGAGTTGACCCTAGAATCACTTGTAGAGGTGAGAAGCTTCCCTAAAAGACTTTTTTGATTTATGCTGACAGTAATAGCTGCTACTTAAACACACCACCTCTGTGCATGGGCCATGGCACCTGAATGATGCCTGCACCACCACAGTCTGTCAGCACAATCCTATTTTATAAATATTCCTTGTTTTAGAATTGAAGAGGCCATAGGCAAGAGGTAGAACATAACAGGTCAAAGGTCATAAATGACCAAGAGTTGAATTGGGACCAATACACCTGTCTGGCCAGCCTCTGAGCTCACATTCTTCCCATGGTAGTTATGTCACAGAAATTGCCTGGAGACCTTTTCTTTCTCTGACATTTTACAATGAAAATTTGAAAACATTCAGAGACCTTGTGATCATGTGATGCATATTGTGTGTGTAATAGACCTATATATTAACAATCTATATTCTACAGTTAATTGTTAGCTCTCCAAGCTTCCTCACACCTTCATCCTCATATACATCCATCTATACATACATCCATAAGTCTATCTCTATTTATAGTATGTGTCAACATAAATTACAGGCATCAGTCCATTTGGGCCATAAGCATTTTTTGGAACATGAGCTATTTATTTTCAGTTGTTTTCTTCAGGAATAACTCTAAATACAATTCAATACAGAGACTCAAAGTGTGCCAGTCATTTCATTTTGACAAACACATTGACTGTGTAACCCTAGTCTTTATCAAAACATAGAACATCACCATCCCCTCAAAACTTTCCTTCATCTCCTTCTCAGTCACCTCCCACTTCATCCCACAGGCAACCATTGTTCTTAATCTTTTTCTACCATAGATTATTTTCCCTGCCCTTGAAGCGTTTTTTTTTAAATACATAGCTCTGGGCTTCATGCCAATCCCCTGAAAGAGAGCCTTTATGCACAATGTTTAGGAATCTATGTACTTAACAAACTCATCTGAATATCCTTATGTGCAGTAAAATTTGAAAGCCACTCTATAATACATCAGTTTGCTTCTCTGTATGCCAAGTAATATAATCTATTTTATACATGACCTTCCTGCATTCTATGACCAACATTAAATTTAAATTCTCAGCAATTATTTTCTAATTAGTCTTTCTTTTCAGTAATCATGTTCACAATAAATTATACCTATTTAAAGCACAGCACAATATGATTTATATAAGTACTTCAAAAAGAAAAATGGAAGCCATAATTATGAAAATGAGTCAAAAATAGTGTAGTTATTGTGGAAATGGAAAGAAACAGAGAGATGTTCTACATAATATAATCTGAACAAACCAAAAAAGAAAACAGAGAACAATTTCCTCAAGTTTATAACATGGATAAATCTCAACCTTCTGAAGAAAACTCAGGATGGTCAAATATTTAGATTTAATGGAAGTTATTTTAGTAGCAACTTAGTAAACAATATAATGTAACCAAAAGAAAAATATTATCAATTATGTCACTGAAAAATATAGGCTCCACATGTGTCTACTTAAAACATCAAATAGTATTGTCAGTGCATATTCCGGGTTCCTTGATGAACGGGTGTTTGAGGAGGGAGGTATTGTGACTGCTTCCCTCTCAGTGGATGTTCAAATGGCATCAGTGGTAGCCACCAGCTCACTGGCTCACTCACGGAGGTGCCGTCTCTCCTTGAAAACACTATGAGCAGCTGGCTGGGGGATCTCACTTAATGAGAGAGGCGACGAAACATCAGGAGGTGCACATCAAAGAAGAGTGTTCCATCCAAGAACAAGAGATGGACAGTGACCAAGTGAGCCACATGTGCTGACCACAGAAAAAAATCACAAAAAAATAAAATAAAATAAACTGGTCAACGTGAAGGGTTAAGTGAAGTTAGACTATGGGTCCTCGCAAAGAAAATACTGACGGTATGCAATTATTTTCCTCCAAGAAACAAGGAATACCAAAACAAATTAATAACTAAAACTTGTGTGCTTCAAAATAGCTAATAGGATCTTGAATGTTCATGACATAAGAAAATGATATTTGTGATATATATGTCACTTGCCTGAGACATCTTGAAACATCATGCTATGTCTGTTAGCATGCATGATTATCTGTCATTCAACAGTGATGAGTAGTGCTTTATTTGAACCAGGCAGAGAGAGCCCTGGCTTTAGAACACCCAGCAGCAACACAAAGTCAACGAGAGCCACAAGACTTGGATGGATTGACCCAAGAAGTTCTCTGAATGTTTCTCTTTGCGAAGTCAAGTGTTGAAGCATGAAAATCAGCACAGCACTGTCAATCCAAAAAGCCATGTCTTCCTGTGTGTAGGCCTCTATATATCTCTGTCCTAGTGTCCACCCACAATGTTCTCAGCTGGCCAAAGTCACTCTCCTCACATGAGAGAGCTCACAGCAAAACGTCACGAGCCCTCTCAAAAGCCAGCATCCAGTAAAACATCACATGCCCAGCATGCAGCAAAACATCACATGACAAAACTGAGTCTTCAAGAAAACTAGAAACTTCTACTTCATGTGTATGTGTGTGTATGTATGTACATATGTATGTATGTATCATTTCATGTGTGTGCAAGTGGGTATGTGTACACAGGTATGCATGCAACTACGTGTGTGAAGTCAGAGGAAAACCGTAATTATTCTTCCTCACGAGTTGTTCACCTTGATTGGTCAGACAAGACCTCTCATTGGCCTGGGGCTGCCACCTTTCCTAGGCTCTAGGAACCTGAATCCCCCAGCGCAGAGATGGCATGTACATGCCGCTGCAGCCAGAGTTTTTGCATGGGCTCTGAGGAACCTCATTCAGGTCCCAGTGCTTGTACGGCAAAGCGCTTTACTGACCAAGATACCTCCCCAGTCCCTAACATATGTGAAGTATGAAACAGACACTTCAACTGGCAACCATAGGATCATCGAACACTAGAAATGAAATAATTTCACTTTTATGAAGGTAACTAGCAAAATTGTCTTTTGGTTTTATTTTCACAAATTAAATGAAGTGAACATCCATTTCTTAATATTTCTTTTTTATTTATATGTGTGTATCTGGGTATGCCATGCACGGTGCAGAAGACGGCGTCAGATCTGGAGCTGAAGTTACAGACAGCTATGCGCCCCCTGACGGGGTGCTGGCGATCAAAAGCAGCAAGCACGTCTGGAAAAGCGGCAAAAGTGCTCTTAACTGGTGAAGCATCTCCTTAGCCCCCAAACTTTAGACACCTTAGTTTTTTAGGTTGTTTTTAAATTTTTTAATTAAATAGAATTATATCTGTTTCTTTCCTCCCTTTCTTCCATCCAGCCCCTCTTGGCTACTCTCCTCCAAACCCTCCTATCCTCTGCTAACTCTCAAGTTCATAGTCTCTTTTCCCTTGAATACTATTGTTACGTACACGTGTGTGTACGCGTGCACACACACACACACACACACAAGTCTGTTTTTGTTTTCTGTGTGTATATGGCTTCCAGGCTGTACACTGCATTGACACCCCATAGGGGAGATCATCCCCGGGAAATGCTACTCCTTCTCCCAGCGCTCAGTAGTTGCCTATAGTTCTTTGTCGGGGGATTTCCATGTTGACTCCAGAGTGGCTGCGCCAATTTGTATTCCAACCAACATCCTCAGCAGCGTTCGCTGTCCTTTGTTTCCTTGCTGTTTAGCTATTCTGACTAGGCTGAGATAAAATCTCAAAAAAATGTTTTTATTTGCATTTTATTTGTACCTAATTGCTAAGGATGTTGAACACTTTTTGAGAATTTTTTTTTAAGCTACTTTTATTTCTTCTATTGAGAACTTCATTTGGTCCCTAGCCCATTTTTTAAATTATTTATTTTAATTTTTAAAAAGTCTTTATATAATGTATTCTAAAACAACACACATACAAGCAAAAACAAACAAACAAAAATTCCACGAAAAACGGGAACCAAAATACACAAGTAAAAGATACACACAAGAAAAGCGATATGAAACAAGCGAAAAGACTACAAAATACTGTTAAATTCATTTTGTGTGAATCGAGTACTCGTGGACTTGGGCCTTACCTGAAGCGTAGTTAACATACCCAGTGAGCCTCACCGTTTTCAACTGGTCAATGCTTCCTTGATGCTTTCCCTTTTGAGTTCCTTTTTATGTTCTGTATATTACTCCTCTGTCGGATGGATAGCCGGCAAAGATTCTCCCCATTCTGTGGATTTCTTCTTCATTTGATTGATTGTTTCTTAAGCTGCAAAGAAGCTTTTTATTAGTATTTGCCATCTTCCTTCTCCTTCTTGTTTGTTTGTTTGTTTGTTTGTTTCTTAAAACAGGGTCTCACTATGTAATCCTGGATATCCTGGAACTTGCTGTGTAGATCAGGCTGACCTGAACTCATAATCTATCTATCTCTGCCACCCAAACATTGTGATCAAAGGCATGTACCTCCATCCCTTCCATATATTACAATTTATGTTTTGGTTATTAAGTTTTAATACATAATTCATAAAGTTTTAAAAGAAAAGGAAAACAAATTAACACAATTTTAATTGTAGGACCTTTTACATTTAATTTACATTTTGGTAAAAAATTTAAAGAAAAGAGTGAAAGTGGAGATAGTGTTAAGGTCATATATATTTTTTTTTAATGCTAGGAGGAAAACATCTATCATCACTGAGAAGACAATGTTATTATCTTGGGCACAGACAAGGCAGGGTATTTTAGAAACACCTGTATAAGGGGATAGTGGGCATGCTTCTCCATTTATGAAAAAGAACTAATAATTAAAACTGGTTGTTGTGGTTGTTGTTTTTCGGCCTAAGTGTATGTCAAAAAACCCACTTTTCCCCCAAAATACAAATTTTCCCATAAGAAATAAAAATGTCAAGCCCAAGCAATTCTGGTGTCTGTCTAAGAAATCGGAGCCAGAATCACAAGCTCACTGACTGAACTACTTGAAAATCCCTAGACTATTAAGTAGAGGCAAAGAAAACTCCCACGCAGGCTCCACAGTACTCCCATAAGCCAAAAAGACTTCTTATGCCCTGATGATGATAAAGTCAAAAAAATCAAAACTTATATGTCCTATGAGGAAGCCATCAACTCTCAGAAAACTCAGAGTACAGAACAAGCTATAATACATGTTGTGACGGTTACTCTCCATTATCAACTCAAGTGGACACGGAATCAGTCTAGAAGAGAGACTTCTGAGCAGGTTTGCACAGGCATTTCCAGAGAGCTTTAACTAAGCATGAATGACTCACCCAAACATGGATGGCACCATTGCAGGAGGGAAACAGGAGGAAATGAGCATGCGCGTTCATCTCTCTCTGCTTCCCGGCTGTGAGTGCCCCGTGATGAACCCCTTTATGCTCCACCTACAACAGCTAGACATTCTCTCTGCTGTGCCCTTTCCCACCGTCATGGGCTATATCTTCAAACGGTAAGGGAAAAAAAAAAAATCCTGAAGCTTCTTTCATCCGGCACTTTGTCAGAGCAACGAAAAATGTTAGTTATCGTATGAGCTAATTTTATGTCAACTTGACACAAGCTGGAATCATCAGAGAGAAGGGAGCCTCAGTTGAAAAAAAATGCCTCAGTAAGATCAGACTATAGGCAAGCCCATACGACATCTTAATTAGTGATTGATGTCGGAGGGCCCAGATCCCCTCCCCTAAGCCAGTGGTCCTGAGCGCTGTAAGAAAGGAGGCCGAGCACGCCACGAGGAGCAAGCCAGTAAACAGCACCCCTCCGTGACCTCTGTATCAGCTCCTGCCTCCAGGTTCCTACCCTGTTTAACGTGCTGTCCTGACTTCCTTTGATGATGAACAGTGATATGAAAATATAAGACAAATAAACCCTGTCCTCCCCAACTTGCTCTTGGTCATGGTGTTTCATCACGGCAACAGACACCTTAACTAAGACAATAATACAACAACAACAACAGTGGTGCAGCTGTTGCAGTAAAGTAAAAATGTAGATCATAGGCCCTTACGTGTGGGAGGGGGTGGGAGGGGAGTAGAGGGATGGAAAAACTTATGTGAATTATGGAAGTGCTGTAGTGTGGCAAGCAGAGAAACCTCGTGGGCCATTCCAGTGGAAGCAAGAAACATGAAAATGCTGACAACAAAGGCTGTGTTCGTGAAATTTCAGGCAGAAATAAGGACTCTGCAGGATCCTGAACCCATTTATATCCTATCAAAGAATCTGGCTCCCTCCTGAAAACTCAACTCAACCTTAACTCAAGTTAACTTAACTGAGTTAAGTCAGCCTTAACTTCAAGACAGGGAAGCATGTAGGCTACAGTATGGTTATTGTTCACTGTGCTTACTGAAGTTTATGAAAATGATCAAAAAGAGAAAGATAAGAAAATGCAGATTGGTGAGGAAAAGAGCAGGAGAAATTCTGAAGGACAGTGCAGACAAAGCATCTGTAATTAACAATTATAGACAAGCATTGCACGTGCACTGGGTCAATAGGAAAGTTTCCTGGAGGTCAAGACCCTGCCCACTGAAGGCTGCAGCTTATAAAAAGGCAACATAATTTGAAAGGAAAGAACCTACACTGAGAAGCTGCTGAGGACAACTGATTGTGGGGCTATTTCACAGGGTGGGTTACTACAAGTTGGCTGTGGTGGCACATGCCTTTAATCCCAGTACTGACAAGGCAGAGACAGGTGGATCTCTGAGGCTGGGAGTTGCCTGGTCTTCAGAACTAGTTCCATGACAGCCAGGACTACACAGAAAGATCCTGTCTCAAAACAAACAAACAGAAGCTACTAGAGCGTCAATAGAACGTGGTTGAATTCCTTCAAGCCAGCAATAGAACATGGTGGCATCTCTCACACGGTACTGATGTTACAGGCACGCAAAACAAAAGTGTTGTGGTGTCACAGGGAGTCTCACAAAGGTTGCAGAAATTTGGTAAGTCAAGGCATCGAAGTTTGATTCCTGGAATGGCAGCCCTGGAAGGCTATTTCATTCATCTGTGAAAGTGAAAAATAAGTTGTAATAGATAAGATATTGGAGCTTCTAGGACTCAGGGACATCTGTCAAGGATGAGAAGTGGAGCTGGCCCATGAGAGATGCTACGTGTGATGTGGGAAGCAGAATTGAAGAATCTACTCCAACCCTTTGGAGCCGAATCCAGCCTGATGCCACACGAAGAGCTGAAGGGTTTGGTACTTGCTCTTTTGAGTTCAAATCTGGCTGTGGTCATGCCACCATCCCGTTCTTTTGAAATGGGAATGTTCATTGTGTATCAATATATATTGGAAGCGTTTAATCTATTTTTATTTTACATAGATGCACCGTTAAAAGCTTATCTTGAGTCTCAGAAAAGAACTGAAAATGACACAGCTAGAACTATAACTGAAAAAAGTGATGTGTTTGGACCTCTGATTGACAAAGGGTAAACTGTTGGATAGCTGTCCAGATTCAGAATCACGGAGGAGACATGCCTCTGGGCTGTCTGGGCTGTGTGTAAGGGTGTCAGCACAGAGGTTGCATTAAGAGGGAAGCTATGCCTTGGATGTGGGTGGCAGCCATCCCATTGCCCACTGTTCCAAACCCAATAAAGAGGAAGGGGAAACAAGCTGACTACAATGCCCTCCCGCATGTGTGCGCGCCTTCTCTTTCTCCTTAACTACTGAACGATGTCACCGTCACCTCAAGCTCTTCCTGGCATCATGTCCTCACCTTGAGAGCCAAAATACACTCATCCTTCTTTAAGTAGCTTTTGCCGGGTGTTCTGCCATGGCGACGAGAGAGTAACTAATAAACGTGTCATCGCACTCAAGATTTTTCAGGATCTTTGAGAGTCTGAGAATTATTAGAAAAGCTGTGTTTTTAACAAGGGACTAAGGAAAAGGTGAAAGCTATAATGAAAGAAGAAAACACCCAAAAAATTAGCCAAAAGAATTAGCGCAAGAACCAATGACAGCAAAATTAAATGTCAACACATAGATTAAAATAAAGATAACTTAAATGGAAATAGAAAAAAAATTAACACAGATAAGTAAAATAAAGAAGTGCCCGGAGACAAATAAAAAGGTGTTGAAAGGCGAACTGGTTTACATGAAATTAGAAGCCTGGAAAGAGAACAGAAATGATGTTTTAAAAGATGATAGATAAGAAATTCTCAGAAGTGACAAAAAACACAAATTATCAAAGAAGCACAAGAACTTGTGATTATTTAAAAAAAAATGCATACTTAGGTATATAACTTTCAGTCTTGGAAGCATACAAAAATCATACCTAGATGTAGTATTTTAATATTTATATAATATATATTATAATATTTAAATATTTTAATGAATCTGAGAAGAACAGAAGGAAAGAATAGGGAGGAATCAATCTCAAAGGGCAGTTAGAAGACTTTTCCAGGTCAGAGCAGGTAGTAAAGAACTATAAGACAGCTCTTTGGCGCATGACCTGAAATTCCATACCCGGTTAACCAAGATTCAAAGTGAAAGTAAGTGCATTTTTAATTACTTGAATCTTAAGAGAACGTATTATTTTCACTGCAGAAAAATACTAAGGTATATTCATCAATACACTAACTAGAAAGGAAAATGAGTTGATGCTCATCAAAGTGTAGCAAATTTTTGTTGTATAAAAGGGATAGACTCCAGAGGTCCAGTGTGCATCCTTGTGACGATGGTTAACAGTTCTATGATACATACTTGAGCTTCACTAAGAAGACAGGACTGTAAGTTAAGTCTCACTACACACAGACATTCACACAAATACAAAAAGAGTCACTATGTAGATTCACTACACATATTACCTGTGATATGCAGACCATTTCACTATTAGGCTACTCACCTATATCATTGCTGCTGCAAAACACTTAAGAAAACAACTTGAGGAAAGAAGAGTGATCTTGGCTTACAGTTCAAAGACAGTCAGTCATGGTAGAGAAGTCATGGCAGGAGGCGCTTGAAGGAGCTATTCACATTACGACCATAGTCAGGAAACAGATAGTGATGAATGCAGGTCCTCAGCTGGCTGGCTTTTTCTTCAGTCCAGGGTTAGGCTGGGTCTTTCCCACTTTAATTAACATAATCTGAAAAAATCTTCACAGATATGTCCAGAGATTTGTCTCCAACATGATTTGAGATCCTGTCAAGTTGACAATCAATATAAACCACAATATAGACACATAAACAAGCATAAACACACACACATCAAAACATATAGTTTAAATATATACACATTTTATGTTAAAATTCATTATTAGTTATTAGAGAGACAAAAAAACATTAAATTTAGAATGAGAAAAAAACTTTCTTTGATTAGCCAATTTTTTTAAAGAAATTATATATACTTCATGAGGTACAAAGTATGTTCCTAAGGTTGAAAGAAAGTAGAGAATTATTGCTTTTGCAACTTTGAATTTTGGCCTGAGGCTAGAGAGTAATTGGAGTATTAAAGATGAAAGACTTGCTCTGAGGTTCAAACAAAATAAGAACACAAAGAAAAGAGAAGAAACGATCATCAAGTCTAGGAAGAAGCAAAAGGTTACATAAGAAAGTTAATTTCTTCCTAGCACACTATGTGACTTGGCTGTGAACAATACTCATAGAATCTCAAGAAAATAATGGCTGAATTTTTCTCTTTGGAAAAAAAAATGTATTGCTTCAAACAGTTTCTAAAGGTCAGGATTCTAGGAGCAGCTCTGAGACTCCAGGTCTCTCCAGAGGCTGTAGTCAAAATGTCTGGTGCAGCTTCAGCCTTCCAAAAGTCTGGCTGAAGCAGAGAGTTCAGATCCAAGATGGCTCACTCCCATGGCTGTTGGCGGGAGGCATCAGTTCCTCATCACTCACAGGTCTTTCCACAGGGCTGCCCGAGTGTCCTCATGCCATGATAGCTGGTGTTCCGCAGACAGCAAACCCAGCAGTGAAACGTCCTTTATGACCAAATCTTAGAAACGATGCTCCATCATTTCTGCTTTCTCCTGCTTGCTCAAAACAAAACCCTAGGATCTGGGCATTTAGCTCAGTGGTTAGTTAGTGTTCAACCAGTGCCAGGCCTGGGCTTAGCCCCAATATTGCAGGGTAGGGAAGCAAGTCACTAAATCTAGCCTACTTCAAACAAGGATTAGCTTCTACTTCTCAAAGGAAGAGGCACAAAGAATTGTGGACATTGTTCAAACAAGTACAAACTCTCTGCTAGAGAAGCCTGTGGAATATGTCTGCAATTAATAAGAACTTTAGCAAGTTCACTAGATACAGAATCAATACGCAAAAGTCAAGTGTACTTTACTTTGGAGTTAGAAATATGATTTTAAAAATAAAATGCAGGGGTAGAAGAAAAGCTTGATTGGTAAAGTGCTTGTCTGAGTTTTACCTCCAAACTCACATTTTTTAAACGCAGGGCATGGTGGCATATGCTTAAAATCCATCACTAGGGTGGCTTGGACAGACAGAACCCCAGGGCTTGCTGGACAAGCAACCTAATCTACTTGGTGAGTTCTAGGTCTTTGAGAGATCCAGTCTAAAAGGGGGGGGCAGTGTTTGAGGAAAAACACACACATGCAAGGCACTATACACATGTAAACACATATATACACAAAAAATGAAACACAGAATTAATTAATGGCATTTATTTTTTACAAAATCTATGAATCTATAATTTTTGTCATACTGTATATATCATTATAGAATAGAAAAGGCTTTAAAATAATCAATAAACATTTGAAAATATTGCAAAGATAATTACCTCATCGAACATTAGGGTTTATTTTAAGCTATAAAAATTCAGCTCGGTACAATGCTGCAAACTGTAATGGCAGCACTTGGGAAACTAAGGCAGAAGGGTACCAAATTCAAGAAGAAGCGTGGTGACATAGCAAATTTCTGTGTTGTGTTGTGGGGGCATAAAGCTACAGAAATCTAGAGCATATGCATGGCACAAAGCAGATAAATGGTTCAAAGCATCGTGTCTAGAAATACACCCATTGATACATGGGCATGTAGAAATGTCAGTGTAGACCAATAAGAAAAGAACAAATTATCTGATAGTTCCTGGGATCCATTTTTAAAAAGTTAGATCCTACTACAAATACGTAGGAATTTCGGCTAAATGAAACACATAAATACAAAACTGAAAAGATCTTAAAAATTAGAATAAATATAGAAGGTGTCTTTGGCGCCTTTTGATGGTGTAAGTTCTTTACAATGAAGCGTGTGAATATAGATTAAATAACAGATTGCAAATTTACAATCTTATATAAGAGTGGACATAATATAAATTACAAAAGGTTGACATATTTTCATTAACTTTAAAAATTGGTTTCCTGTAAAAATCAGCATAAAGAAGAGATGATACGCTACAATCTGGAAAAAAAAAAAAAAAAAAAAACTTGTTTTTCACTAATCGCACCAAGAAGATGGACAAATCATAGAAAAGGAAAATGAAAGAACAAGGAATATATTAAAGTGTCCTCAATATTTACAATAGTGAAACTTCTGTCGGTTTTGTTCTGCTGCATACAGTGTGCTCTATGCCCTGACATACACACTCTGCCTGACACAGCGTGCTTCACCCACCTATGAGATGCAGCATCAGCCTTGGCAATACCTCACCACCTGCAGGTGATGCCAGTGTGCTGCTAAAGTCAAGACACGAGACAGAAAAGGATCTGAAAAGACCACATCAGAAATGTTTTAGATCTGGTGAACACTTTCAACAAAGCAGCAACCACAAAATATATTAAAAAAATAGTAAAGTTTATATATACCAATAATGATCATGCTTAAGAACAATCTTATCCACAATAGCTTCAGAAATAAAATATGTAACAGACCTCTACAGAGGTTTATTTCCATATCCTGCAAAGTCCACATACTTCCCACAAGCCCAGGAATGTCGTTTAAAATAGATGTTATTTTAGACTTTCAAAGTGAGTCTTTTAAAATGTGGAAAACTGAAATCATTTCTTATATTCTATTTGATCACAATGAACTCAAAACTAGAAATCAATCACAAATTTATAAGCCCTTAACCAAACTAACGAAGAAGAAGAAGAAGAAGAAGAAGAAGAAGAAGAAGAAGAAGAAGAAGGAGAAGAAGAAGAAGGAGAAGAAGAAGGGGAAGGAGGAGGAGGAGGAGGAGAAGGAGAAGAAGAAGACAAATCAGTAGAATTAGTGAAAAGACAGTTACCATAACAAATACTAAAGAAATTCAGAGGATTATTAAGACAGGCTTTGAAAATCCTATATTCCAATGAATTGGAAAATCAGAAAACAACTGCTGATCCGTATGACTTACCAGATTAACCAAGGGGACATAAACAATATAATCAGACCCATAACAAGCAAGGCAACTGAAGCAATAATAAACAGTCTCACAACTTAAAGCTCAGCCCGGATGAACTCATGGCTGCCTTCTGCCAGGTCTTTGGGAATAACTATCAGTGTTTCTTGGACTGTTTCATACATAGAAAGGGAAGGATGCTGCCAAATCCATCACAAAGCTGTGTTACCCTGATACCAAAACCTGATAAAGACACAATGAAAGAAGAAATAAAAGCATAAACCAATCTTCTTGATGAACACAGATGCAAAAATACCCAATAAAATTCAACAATGAATCAAAAACATCAGTCATCATAATCCATTTATTTCTAGTATGCAAGGATGATTCAACAATCAATAAATATATCATATAGACTCAAAGTTAGAAATCACATGACCATATGAATATATACAGAAAAAAGGCCCTTATCTCTTTAGAAAAAAAAAAAACATTGAAGAAACTAGGAAAAAAATAAACACAGTTCAACGTAATAAATGCGATTTGACAATCTTTTTCAGTATAGTGCTTAAAATTTTAGTTAGAGCTGAGTGAGAAAACTAAAACAGCACAAATAAGAGAGAAGTGAAATTACCTTCACCTGCAGATACTGTACGCCTACATGGAAGAGAACTTAAACGGTCTGTCAGCAACCTCTTAGAGCTGATAGATATGCCCAGCCATGTAGCAGGACACAAAACCAACACAGAAAAATTAGCATCCTTCCTGTACACCAATAATGGGTCAACACCCTCCACTGGCTGTGATCCTGAGCTCACGGAGGAAGTGAGCTGAGCACTGGTTCTCTTCACTCTGCTTCCCAGAGCATCTGTGGGTGCAGTGTGGGCAGCTGCCAGAGCTCCTGCCACTGTGATTTCACCGGGATGAGCTACATAGCCTTACTATGATCCGAGTAAACCCTTTGTCCCTTAGGTTGCTTCAGTCAGGGTATTCTATCACAGCAACAGTAAAAGAAAGTAAGACAAAAAAAATCTAGGAATAAGCTTACCCAAGAAAGTGAAAGAAGTCCAGGCAGACATTAAAATGCTGAAGAAAGAACTGGAGAGAACCTAGAAGATATAACGATTGCTCAGGCTTATTGATCATTAGAACTAACATTGTGAAAATGGTTATATTATCAAAAAATATAAAGACTCACAGTTCTATCAAGATTCCAATGACATCCACAGAAGTAGATGAAAAAATGTTAAACCTTGTATAGAATTATGAAAAACCCTGAATAGCCAAACTCTGCAGTTGGAGATATCACAATGTCTGATGTCATATTAAACCGTAGACAACAAACAGCTCACTCACATACATGTGCATGCCACATAGACCAGTGGAGTAGTAGAGGAGCTAGATACAAACCCACACAGGTAAAGAGACTTCATTTTTGAAAAGATGTGACATTAGAAAATCTGAAATATGTTCAGTGAATGGTGTTCAGAAAACTGACCTCCACGTGCAAAAGAATAAAAATTAGACCCTGTATTTTACTTTGTACAAAAATCAATTCAAAGTAGATTTTTTTTAAAAAAGTTTTATGGTAGATCTAAAATTAATAAATTGTTCAAGTAAAACAGAAAAAAATATGTCAAAATACAGACTGGCACAGACTGAAAAGGACTTGAGTAGTTCGAGAAGGAAACCCAGGAACTGACATATGGAATGGTATGAATTTCAAATACTTCTGTACAGTAAAGGAAACAACTCAGTGAACAGACAGAATACAGGACAGGAGAAAATTCTCCAAACAAATAACCAACAGAAATTAATATCTAGAACTGTTTGAGAGTTTTAAAAAAGTATACAACCAGTGAACAATGAACTCAACAGTTAGTTGTTAAAAGAAACAAATGAACAATAAATACAAGAAAAACTAGCCAGGCATAGTGGCACACGCCTTTACTCCCAGCGCTCAGGAGGCAGAGGCAGGTGGGTCTCTGTGAGTTCAAGACCAGCCTTGTCTGCATAGTGAGTCCCAGGGCAGTCAGAGCTACATAACACAAAGACCATGTCTCAAGAGAAAGAGAGAGAAGGAGAAGGAAGGTAGGAAGTTAAGGAAAATTTGATCAATATTTAATGTGAATTAAAACTGCATTCAGATTCTATCTCACCACACTTTGGCAACAAACTACAATAAATGCTAGTGATGATACGGAGAAAAAAAAGGATGTTTACACATTCTTAGTGAGAACATAAGCTAGTGAAGCCGGCAAGGAAATCAACATTGAGGGTTCTCAAAAGACTAAAAATAGAACTACAATATGACTCGGGTATACCACTCCTGAGGATATACTCAAAGGAGTCTAAGCAGATAGAGATATCTGCACGTACATTATTCACAATAGCCAAGATATGGCATCACTCAACAGATGGAGGGACAAATAAGATGTGGTACATATATCTAATAGAGTTTAATTCAGCCACAGGAAAGATGCCGATAAAATTACTCCACATGGAAGAAACAGGAAATTACCATGTTAAGGGAAATATTGAGGTTTTTCTCTCATATGCAGAAATATACATACACATATTTGACATGAAAATAGAAAGGGACTGTTTGTAGGGAGGAAGGAGGCCAGTAAGAAGGTGGAGAGGGAACATGAGGTCATGGGGTATGTGAGAAACATCATAACATATTACTTCCTATGCTAATGTTGAAATTTTAAATATATGTTTATAAAATTATAAGAGGGGGCAGAAAATAGGTAAAGTTTAGCGGCTCCAAGGAACTTGCTGGGAGCAGAAATTGCATTTCAACAAGCTGTCCCAGTTGTCCTGTACAACAGTGAAGTCTGAGACGTGCTGTAATCCCTCCCTGAGACCATGCCTGATACAGGCAGTGGCTGAGCATCAAGCACACAGGCACATACGACGTGTGCTGGAGGAAGTGAAATTGGGCACATAGAGAAAAGACTGCTATAAAATTGTGCACAAAGACGGGAAAGGGAGAAACCTGAAAAGACAGGAGACAAAGGTAGCAGAGTATAAATAACCTCTCTTTGTACAAGAAGAAGTAAAGAACTCCAGGGGTGACTGTCAAAACTGGGGTGTCTGAAAAAACCTGCATGAAAAGATGAAAACTGAACAGGACAGCAAAATTGCTTCCCATCAGTTAATGCCAGGAGTAATAGTCCTTTGGAGGTTCTGAAAAAAAAAAATATTTTTTTAGTACTTCATTCTAGGCCTTATTCATCTATAATATACACCAGTAAAAGTTACAATGAAAAGGGGAAAAAACCAAACATCTTCCCTTTTTCTATTCAGCTAGTAGCACTATGTTAGAATTAGTCTTCAAGTATGCACATCCAACTTTATAGTCTACCTGTGGGCTGTTGATCTTATCAGTGCAACCTGTTACACTAAAGGCCAGTCACTAGGAGAGCCAACCCTCAGAGATGACGCCCCCAGGTCAGTACCAGCTTGGCTAGCTCTCACAGTGCTGTGCAAGCTGCCAGGGGAGAAGAGTTATCACCTGTCCAACCCAGCTGTAAACCCTGTGACGTGAAGAAAAAGCCAGACCGGAAAGTTATGCCCGCTGGTACCACCGCGGCACTGATATCTTGGCAGTATCTCAATCTGTCTGCTTGGACTTAAGGCCCCATCAAGATGAGGAAACTCACACTTGACACTGTAAATCTAGCCAAAGACACATGGCTGGAGGGGTCGTACGCAGACCGGAGAGGAGCGCCTCCTACTGCCATTTTGATAAAACGATATGTTAATGTCCAACTGCCATCTACATAGTCATTCTTGTGCCAGAAACACCTGCAGCTCTCTCCCCTCAGCGGAGAGGCGTCTCCTTGCAGTGGATGGAGGCTACTGTGGAGAATCGTGGCAGAGTGCGGAGGGCAGGTGACAGCGGAGTGCCCGTCCCCACGTGGGGCATCTGGACCACAGGCTCCACGTCCAAGGCTCAGACCAGACGTGACATCAAATGGGAAGACTGGAAGAGCCAGGGGCCGGGGTGGCTGCAGAGACGTGACGTCATCGGAACCCAGCAGGGGTGTCACTTCCGTAAACATTCAGCAGCTTGATGTGGTCACCTGCGCAAGACCGCCGCCCAGCATACCAATATGAGTGCAGCAGAGGCTCACAGGGTTCTCCCCTAGCTGGAAAGTCGGTTTTCTTCAGGGGCAAGCCCCTGAGAGGTTGCCGTGCCCAAGTGGTCGGCCCTACACTTTAATATATATAAACAACACTAATTAGACTCAATGGGCTATAGATAGATAAATACACATGATAACAATAACACAGAAAAGGGGTAAGACATGACTACGAGAAAGAGAGAGGAATGTGGAAGGGGACATGAGAAAATCTGAGGACAAAGGGAAGCTGTATATGATGAAAATACACCTTACTCATACATACATACATACATACATACATACATTCATACATACATACATACATATATATACAAAGTTTTTTCAAGTCTAAAACATGTACCTGATGCTGTTAACTAAGCCGTGAGAAACCCTGGATAATAAGCATACAAACAAAAAGTGTTCATTTTTAAAAAAATCCAATCACATTTGCACCATCCTCCACAGAGTTTCCAGGAAGGAAGGAATGGAGCACCATATCAAGTCACATGAGAAAACAAGTGGTTAGGGAGGACACGGATAGCATTTGCCTGGCTTGAGCACACAGTGGAGAGCTGCTCCCATGAGACCGCTCGGACAGAAGTTCCTATCGCTTTATACGCTGCCAGACTAAGGGCAAACCCGAGACCACACGTGCTGCAGACGGTAGTCCAGCTGTGGCTGTGAAAGTGGGCTGTGTGAGACCACCTGTGGGGCTTCTTTCAGCACAGACCCAGGGCTTATCCCCCGCGTTGACAATTGAAAGTGTTGAGCCATGGCTGAAGATTTCGCCTTTCTAACCTGTTCTCAGGTTATACAAACTGGGGGAAGGGGGCGGATATACAAACGCCCCCTCCCAGAGAGCAGGATAGGAACACTCCAGAATGGCTCAGCAGGGAACACTACAGGCTAGGAGGAGCTGGAGCTCTGAGCCGTGACAGGTTAGGTAAGCTTTCTCTCTAGGTTTTAATCTGTAAAATGGAGAAAAAGCAGAGCTATTCTTTAGAGATGCCATGATGAACAAAAATTCACATAAATGGCAGAGCACTTACACAACTCTAAATATTAGCTCAGTGTCTACTACTGGTCAGCATATTTTGAAAATAAAACATTATTTTTGTACTAGGCTCATCCAACTTAGTGTGTGCTTTCTTAGACGAAAGAAAAAAAGACAAAGACAGAGAACAAAGAAAAGAGCTCAAAACCATTTACTTATTAATTCAATTGTTTTATTATACATGGAATTATATAAAATACTATTAGTTATATATATTTATTATATAAAAATAATATTAGTTTAAAAATACTACACATAAAAGCGGTGGTTGATCAAATGAGAGGGTGGCATGGTTTCCTGTGACTGAGAACACATTGTAAAGACATAGATGTATTTGTCACAAGCCTATACCTACAGCAGATGCAAAGGCACTGCAACTACTAAAGAAGAGTCTAATAACCTATGAAATGACATTGAACAGAAATTTGTTTAAAAAGAAAAGGAAGTCAGATCACTGAAAGGACCGTTTTGGACAGAAAACAGAGAGGAAATAGAACAAGGGTCACAGTGCTAGAGAGCAAGCAAGTAAAGCTTCAATGACTGACTGCTACACGGACTCAGAACCAGCTAAGAGAGGTTCTGGTAGTTTAAATGAGAATGTCCCCCATAGGCTCAGGCACAGTGGTGCCGATGGGAAGGGGGTGGATGGAATCTTCAGGAAGTGCACCTTGCTGCAGGAAATACATCACTGGGATGGGCTTTGAAGGTTTGTAGCCTCCAGTTCCTTCTCTGTGCCCTGCCTTTAGATGAAAGTATGATCTCGCACCTTCCTGTGACTGACTCCATGCCTCCCCTCCCCACCCTCCTTAGCAGGCATGGAACCACAAGCCCAAATAAATCCTTTCTTCTAATAGGAAACCTTGGTCATGGTATTTTATCACACTAAAAAGTAGCACAGCTCATCTAAAGGAATTTAGAAATAACTGTTCAGAGAAATACGTTAGCTGAGGCAAAGCTCGAGCTCAAAACGCCTGAAGATGCAAGCAAATGGGGAGATTTGGCATTGCCGGGGGTATCCAGACACAAGATATAAGTCCTTCTGGGGTGCTGTTAACACAGTACTTCCTTCTGCTCAAGGAAATATCATGAACTGAACCACATGTTCCCATGTTCTTCCAACTGGGTTTTCTGTTTCATCTCACCTGTTTCTAGTCAAAACTATGGCTTTAGAACTATATGAAAACATACGCTAATCGGCAATAACCATCCCTATGCTAACCTTAGCCGGCTCATTTAATGCAAGCACCCCTTCTTGTGCAATCCTTACACTCTTTAACACCAAATCCAAAATTACCTTCTCTGCTCTCCCAACGCAAAATCACTCCCCCATGCTCATTTCACTGGCATATAACATTCTACTCATGGTAAATGGCACGGTGTGCCCACCAGTTCCCTGTGACCTGCAGCATCACGTTCTCATCCCTGACGTGCCATGCTGGACACTCTGCTCATACCATTCCTCACCAGGTTAGACGTCCGACTGCGAGCATCTTGGGATACACCTTGGTAGACTTCTCTGGTCTCTGGATTTTCCTAGTTTGTACAAAGGAAAAATAAAAACTGCAATAACACCCCTTGGAAAAGACCACCAATTATGGACATGGACTTCAGAGAATAGTATTCTCAACTCACTCCTGGCTGGGGTAAAATCACCTCTAACGCTTACCTCTTCCCAGAGTGAGGGACCTAACTGTTCATTGGCCCATCTTGCATTGCCTCCTTCCCATTTCATTCTTACACCCCTGCCTCTTCGTTGTTGTTTTTTCCTAACAAATACCTACTCTAGAGTCTTTATCTTCAAGTCCATCTAGATGACCCTAACTAACCTAAAACAACGTTGTCATAATGAGGCTGTTTCCTGCAGGCATGACACAATACTCAGGCATCCTGAAACAGGCTTTCTGTGATGAAAACCTATAGAGAAACTATAGTTTTGTGGGTTTTATAGTTAATATAGCCCACAGTCATGGAAATGGGAGAAACAAAATGATAATGGGTCTGTGGCAGCTGTTACCATTGCCACCATAGAAGAGGAAAGCCACCAGACCTGGCCTGGGATTCCTCTCACTGCTCCCCCCTCCACATGTGTACTCTTGGGAGATTTTAGAGGGAGTATACTGTTCCCTGGGGATGGGGACTCCAGAATTGCAGCTATCAAGTTTCTCAGTGATGCCTTTCAGTCACCTATGTTCCTATAATTCATTCGTTACTCCAGTAAAGTTTACCCCAGTAAACTTACTAATTCACTAAGATCAGCTTAGACCAATTCCTTTCTTTAGTCTTTTATTTAAGAGCCAGAGTCACTCAGGTAGCCAAATAAAATGGAGTAGAAAGGCTGGAGTTAGCAGAGGTTATGGGAGCAAGAGGAGAAGAAAGACTCAGAGGTGCAGTGCTTTAGGCTTTGACAACAGTGTAGGAACCCTTGAGTCAACTAGACAGATGCTGCAGAAGCCATAAGATATGAGGAGGGGACATAGGACACAGCTCAGTGGGTAAAGAGCTTACTGTGCAAGAATGAGGACCTGAGTTCAGATTCCCAACACCCATGTAAAAAGCCAGGCCAGGTGGCAGGCACCTGTAGTTCCACTGGGAAGGAGAGACAGAAGGATGCCTGGGACCAGCTGTCCAATCAGCAGGTTCAAGGTTCTGTGGGATACCCTAACTCAAAAATAAAGCAAAAAGCAAGAGAAGAGGATACTTAGCATCAACCTCTGGACTCCACATGGACACACATGTGCAGGTACACACACGCACGCACACACACACACATGCACACACGCACAAGGAGGAGACAGAGACAGACAGACAGACAAGAAAAATACAGGAAACAAATCCTCCCCTAAAGCTTCCAGAAGGAACCACTTACACACTGGCTTTTTAAGTCTCTGAGTGTGACTTTGGACTTATGGTACCTAAGTTTTAAGATGATAAATTTGTTTTGAAGCCACTGCATATGTGCTAACTTGAGGGGACTAGCAAGAGGGGGGTTAGATTTGCCAAGTGGTTCTCAACCTGTGGGCTGCAGCCCCCAGGGTTGCATATAATCAGGTATCCTGCATATAAGATACTTACATTATTAATTCATAACAGCAGCAAAATTATAGTTATGAATAGCACCAAATTAATTTTATGGTTGGGGTCATCACAAGATAGGGAACTGTATTAAAGGGTCACAGCATTGGG
Organism: Psammomys obesus; assembly: GCF_907164565.1. Classification (NCBI taxonomy): domain Eukaryota; kingdom Metazoa; phylum Chordata; class Mammalia; order Rodentia; family Muridae; genus Psammomys; species Psammomys obesus. Next base: position 3,799,228 of record NW_026585504.1, read on the forward strand.
AAGGTTGAGAACCACTGGGTTAGAGGATGAATAATAACAAAACATGGTACAGTCCATGCACAGTCCTTGGTTGGTGCTTCAGTCTCCATGCCCCTCTGAGCCCAGGCTAGTTGGCTCCATTGGTCCTCTTATGGAGCTCCTGTTCCCTCCAAGTCCTTCTACTCATCCTCCCACTCTTCCATGAGGCTCCCTGCGCTCAGCACAATATTTAGCTGTGAGTCTCAGCTCTGAACCACTGAGCCATTCCTCCAGCCCTGACTAACTCGCATCCTTAAACCACTCCCTGGAAAGAAGAACAGACTAGAGCTCATAGCACTTGGTACATGAGCAAAGTGTGCTCTCTTAAAGATGGAGGAAATGGAAGCTGCAACTGAACAACCAACAGGTCATATGGAATGAAGAAGTCTAAAGAGACACTGCCTCCAGCGAAATCTCTTATAGCAGTGTTTGAATTCCAACTGCAGTTAGAGCACCCTCTGGAGAAGGAAGTAGGCGGGAAGAGTGGGCAAAGGCAAGGAGAAGGCTGTACCCACCAGGCTCTCCCTTCAGCCAGACTCGAGAGTGCTGGAACAGAGTCACGTCACAGAATTGATCCCAACCTCGAGGCAAGACTGAAGTTTGTATCCCATTTCCTGTCTGTCCTTATCTGTGAGTTGCTATAACTTATCTGTGAGCCATCTATAAGTTATCTGTTACATCTGTAAAGATACAAACTCCAAAACAATGCACACTCCCCACCAGCACTCCAGCACCTGTCCATTGTGCTGGGCCCAGGCCTAGGGTTTGGGCAGGGCAAATGAATGCTTACATTGGACGATGTCCTGGAGATGGATCTGAGCAGCAGGCCTCTGCATCAACCCTCACATGGGAAGACCATGCCATGCTGAGCCATTCTGATCTCTCCATAGCAGGACAGTGACAGAACAGGGAGTCATGCCAGGGCACTGAGACATGCTTGTTTGTTTCCAAAAAGCCAGTACCCCCCGCTATGTCCCAAGGCCCAGTGCATAGCTCTCTGAGTTCCAGGCTCTACTTCTAAAGCTTTCACAGACACAGAGACCAAGATAAAATGTGCATCTGTATTCATATCTGCCAACACCTTAACAGAAAATATTGAACAATTTTGCCACTTTCAAATCTCATTCTAAATTTCATCTAGGAGAAAGAGGCTCTAGCTACCATAGGAAACTGGAAGGCTTTAGAAAACACTGAGGCAGTGGACAAGCCTGTCTTCCAAATCACCTATCTTAAAATTAATAATCCAATTGCAATGTACAGACTAATTCCCCCTTAAAATAGAGCCTGGCCTTGAAAGCAAAAAGAAGCCTTGAGCAAATCAGGTCTGGCAGAAGTTAAAACATTTTCAAAACAAATTGGCTGTTCTCTCTGCCATCAACAACAGGCAGCAGAAGGACTTATGCCTCCCACCCATGACTTTCATAGAAGTCATTACTTGTAATAAGCATGCATTTGAGGCAAGAATATTCCCATGTATACCTGTGCACACGCTTGGCTTTTCACTTCCTACATTTCTGTCTTACTCTCTTTGTGTGTTGGAAGCTCCTTTGGAAGAAAATTTGACTGAGACTCACTCTGTCCTCCTCTCCCTGTTTCCATGCCTTGCACAAAGAAAATGTCCCACCAATATTTATGGAATTTATGAATAAATAAAATCAGCAAAAATTTAGCTAAAGCATTTTTTGGTCTACTGCCACTATCATTAATAGTACAGTTTATCACTTACTCAACTATGAAAAACATTGGAACAAGCCTTCCTAACACTTTAACACCTTGGGGATAAATGACTTGCCAAAAACAAGCTGAACTGCAAAGCCTTCAGAAGCAAAAGCCTTTCAATAGCACCAAGTAATTCTGGATCAAGGGAAATCCACTAGGTAGGGGTGCCCTCTGTTGGATGCAGTCATTTCTACTATGCAACCAAAGAGCAGACACATTTCTTTAAAAAAAAAAAAAAAAAAAAAAAAAAAGCAATGTCTGTGAGAGGCTTACAAAATCTAAGGAGCAACCCAGGGACCCATTGCCCTCCCATTAGGTAAAATAGATTCACTCAGAGGTTCAAGGGAAAATACATCTTGACAAAGATGCTTGGGAATGAAAGTGTCCAAGCTCCAGCACTGAGCATACCTCACCAGTGTCCAACTTCATCCCATCTGAGCCCTTTAAAGGCACCTTAATTTTTTTAGAGTCAGAAATGTTATGTTCAGTACCCTGCCTGAATTCCATCTACAGAAATTATATTTTGTTTCCCCCCTCCCTAAAGTTTCAGCTAAAAAAGAATTGCTCTCTTCCTGGTCCAAGCTAACCTTAGTAATTCTACCATATGACTGGCTGCCACTAGGGTTTAAAGTCAAGATGGCACGTAGTCTGTTCTCCTTCCCTCCCCATCCTCCTTTTCTGTGTCCTTGATTCTAGTTGAATGCTCTGTGACTCATAAGCAGATGTTTGCAGGAGGCCTCTTTGGGGGCAAGCTTTTCATATCTCCCATCACTTATGAGGCTGCTCAGAGATTCCCTCCTTTAAATGTTGAAAGGTTAAAACCACCATCCCAATACCTGTAGCTTTAGCCAGCAGAGTGAGGGGCATATTGGGTGCTGGAGCTAGGGGACATGCAGATACATGCCAGAGATGGCTGGGGTGGGCAACGTCCGGTTTAGAAATCAGGACTGGGACGTTGCAAAAGCCTCACATCTGCCTTGGCAGCTTCAGCTCAAGCAAATTACTGGAGAATAGTCACCAATCCTCGAGACAGAAGGACTGTAGCCCTGAGACCCTCGAGGAGAAAAGAGGTATGGCTGCAAGGGCTCCAGGACACACCATTTCTTCCACCCCCTGTCTCTCTGGACTCCTTCCAGGAGATGCGCTAAGGCCTCCACCTCCTCTTCCGTATCTCTAACGGGAGCAACAAGGTGGGTGTGATTTGCGGCCTCAGTCTTGCCACCCATCGTCAAAGTATAGGATTTAAAACCAGAGGCTCCGCTCCCAATGCGTTTCTGTAGACTCTCCAATGTCTTCACTTTGTCTGGTAAGAAAAGATGATTTTAAAAACACCCCTCCTTTGTTTTCAGAGCATATTATATCTTCCATCTGCTCCACAGATTGCTTAATGATAAGTGATTTGGTAGGGTTGCTAGTAAGCATATTACCACATAACGAGCTTCTGACAGGGTCCATCTGAGATGTTTCTTTTATAAAAAAGATTTGTTCATTTGAGACACACTTTCAGTTCCCCTACTTTGCCCATTATGACAAAAATCATGGAAACAAGTCAAATCTGCTGAATGCTTCTACACAGATGCCTTTTCAAAGCATGGCGCCTGCCCATTTACCTTGACAGAAAACACGGCAGAGACAAGTGCCTGTGGAGCGCTCAGCCTCGGGTGAAACATCTGTGTCACACCCCTTCACCACACAAGCTTCGGGGACTACTGTGGAAGAAGTCATCTGTCCATTTTTTCATTGAGCATTCTTCCGTCATCTGTATATTTTCCCTGTGGGGTGGGAGGGGAGTTGTTTTCTTTTGAGACATTGAGGAGCCATGCTAGGATAAAATAACAGTAACAGATGAGGGGCGATATTTACTTTCATTGTGAAAATTGACAGGGAAACAGGACAAAAGGTTGGCTCTGTTTTTATCTCCACTGCCAATGCACTGGGGCATGATTTGGATGCTCCTATTCTGATGAGACCACCTTGGGGTCCACATCCCAGAAACAGAAAGAAGCTCAGACCATTGTCATGGGAGCAGACAGAAATGAGTCTATATGCTTATTGCATCCTGCACCTGACTGGCTGTGTATGAAGAGAGATCTGTCCATAGTCAGAAGGTTGCTCAGTGAGAGTGAAGTTTGGAATAGGGGAGTTAAAGAAATCAACAGTATTTAGACCCTTTCTCACAAACACCAAAATGTTCCCAGTCATTGGGCTAGATCTGTGCCCCTAACACTCTGATGAGCATCAGACTCACTTGAAAAGCTCAAGCCAAGCTCAGAGGCCCTGACTGGTTCAAGCAGGAAAGGACTGGCCTGTAGCAGTCCCTGGGTGATTCTGATACAAGCAAAACTTGAGAACCACTTGCCAAGTATTTGCTGATAAGATGGAAAATACTCAAGCTCTGTTACTAAAAGCTCCTCAAGCTCAGAGAGTTCATGAAGAGCACTGCCTGTGCTTTCTACTTTTCCTACCTTTCCTGACAGGTTGTGGCCCTCCCAGGCATCTGCTAGATTAAAGCAATTCACTTGCCCATTCCTGTCTGTTGAAGGCTTCCCATTTATCCCTGATACCTTTGCCTCTCAGCTCTAAACGCGCCCTTTAACGCTCTACAGACAATCTGAATAGCCTTATTTCCATTTTTTTTATTTAAATTTTGTCATCCAATATATTTTGATCATGTTTTCCCTTCCCCTAACACCTCCCAGATCCTCCCCACCTCCCTCCCCAGCAAACTTCTGAGATAAAATCTCACTCTGTAACTCAGGCTGACATTGAATTCATGGTGATCCTCCTACCTCAGCCTCCCAGATGTGATGGCCAATTTTTCCTTGACTCTTCCTTGCCTGTTGTCACCATTTTTCACAGCTGTGGCTCTGTTCACTAAAGGTTCTTCTCCCTGCCTTGGGGTATCCGGAATAACTCCTTTTCTAGCTTTTCATGTTCAGTCTCCTCAGCTGGTGCATCCTCTTCTGATTAAAGTTGAATCTTCAGGTTTCTCAGTGTTCTTCCCTATGCCCCATCCTCTTGACATGGCCATTCAGGATGTAGGTGTTCTCAACCTTCTGATGGGTCTCAAGGCTTTCTGCGTACTGAGCGCCTATCCATTCCACCCCTGATTCTCTATGGACTCCAGATGCCCATATGACATCTCAACTTAGATGCCAAAGTTAACACTTCTGCTTCCACTGTCTGATCCACTGTTCTAGCCCACACCAGAGAGTACTGCATTTACAGATGGTGGCTTATACCTTCCATTAGCCACACCAGAGAGACAGGAGCCATGTTGTCAGGCTATTATTTTGCCTGGTCTTCTCCTGCTGGCTCCCCTCACTACCCTCTCCCTCATACGCCAGCCATGCTAGGTTTTCATCACGTCTTTAAACAAAGAACGTCTGAGGGCCTTCCCACTGCTGTTCCTTTAGCCTAAAATATGCTTAAATCCATCTACCTCCAACATAAATAACTACCAATTTTCCAACATCAAATTGAATTTCACTGTCTCAAACAACCACTCTCTGAGCTTTCAAATAGAATGAACCCCACTCCTGCTTTCATAATACAACCATTATATCGGCTTCAGGCATGGGGTGTATTTCCATTTGGGTGTCTGTTTCCTCATAAGCCCTGAAGCTCCAGTAGAGCTCCAAAGACAGTATGAGGGGCTGTGTCACTAATGTATACAAGGAACTAAATAAACACTCCTCAATGAACAAAGACTGTATAAAATGTCTCTTCTTCAGCTTATGAGCAACAAAGAGCTGTTTTTAAAGTGTGACTAGTTCACATTGAATTCTAATTCCTAAATGTACTTCAAAAGTGATTACTATATTCAGACCGAGAACAACGAGGAGGTCATGAAGTTTCAGAAGACGCCAACATTCATGAGATGCTAACATGGACATAGGAACAGGAGGATGGTGGGGAGATAGAATAATAGTTTGAAGGCTCTTCTGCTTGTCCTAGCTCTCCACACTCCTTTATTGTCAGATTTCCGTGATAGCAACACACTTACCTACTGCAACTTTTCCTGCTAAGAGCAGAACCTAAGGATTTTATTCTATCCAATGTGTTTATGCCTCTTCTCTACACTTCCGTTCAAATAAAAAAGTATTATCCTGCCTCCAGGAAGCCACCCTGATGGAACTTAGACTGGCTTGTAATAAACAATGGACACACAAGTGACCCAGTAAGCCTTCGCTAGAAAAGGTTTGTGGTGATCATCTTCAGAGACATCATTGAGACCTCAGGAAACGTCAGTTCATGTGTTGTTTTAATGTTTCCAAGGATATGTTGCTCATAAAAACAGATTGAAAGACACACACACACATGTATGTATACACATGTATATCTGTGTGTGTGTAGATAGATAGATAGATAGATAGATAGATAGATAGATAGATAGATAG
>NW_026585504.1:3805374-3819675 GCF_907164565.1 Psammomys obesus
TAGATAGATAGATAGATAGATAGATAGATAGATAGATAGATAGATAGATTAGTACTTGGTTAGCTACCAGAATGATTTAAGACTATTTTAGAGCAGCAACAGGCAGCTGTGTGATGGAATTTTGACTCTTAATTATCATTCTCATCCTGTATTTCAAGACTGGTTTCTATAGACTTTTGCACATGTTGGTACTGAAAGGGAACTTTAGGGTTGTGGAGAGCTTAGAGGCTTAATGGGCACAAGACACCTGGCTGCTCACAAAGAGTTTCTGGTGCTTGCTGGGGGGAACCTCCTTACGACAGACAACCCGGAATATGAGCTGCATCCTGGAAGCTGAGCAGCTCTGACTATTTTATCACGTAACAGTTGCAGGGCCTACGAATGTCCAGCATCCTTTTAAACAAGTGAACAGTTGATGGTGATGGCTTTCATTTGGTTCAAGGATTAAGTCCAGTTGGCCAGAGTTGGCCAAACTGTTTTTGTCCTTGTTTGGGCATGAGTGTAACAAGAGGAAGAGAAGAAGAGGTAGAATTTGGCTAGGTATTGGGGAAAAAGGAGTTCTTCAAAGGATGCAGAAATGGGAATCTGAGATCAGAATTGTGGGAATCCAGGGGGGGCCCCAGAAAATCATGCAGAGGTCATTGTACCTCCAGCCCCAGCATGAAAAGGGGACAGATGCTGAGGTTGCTGGTTACTGAAACAACAGAAATTGCATTTTTAAAACACAAACCCACAAATACAAAGAGAGTAAGGAGCAAGACTATAGCAGATAATTAGCTATTTAATTTCCTCAGAGGTAAAGCTCTTACAAAGGATCTGACCCTGTCACACATTGCCTGGCCTGGGTGAATTTCTAGAACTTTGGTTCAAAACACGGCCACCATCCTAATATATATCTATAGATTCCAGCACCAGAAAGAGACATGTGGAATATTCTCTCTTACATGAGACACCTCACTCCAAATCTCCAGATGTGAGCACACAGCCTGGGTGACTGCAAAAACCAGGAAAGTAAAATTCCCATCCTACCATTGCCAGGGTAGGGGTGCTGGGAGCCAGAGAAAAGGGGATAGCAGGGTACAAGTGAAATAGGGAAATAGGAAAGGGGACTCTTTAGGGAAGGGGAGGGAAGTTATACAGAAGAAGAAGGGAAAAGAGTAAAAGAACTACAACGATGTCTGAAAATCCAAAAGGAATCATACCATTAACTATTTACAAAAAAACAAAAGCTATAAATATGCATACATATTTTTACGAACTTTCCTAATCTGGGCTAACGGTGCTCCTTCCAAGAGCCAAAGACCACCTAACAAAAAACCCCAATCTCAGACACTAGAAACCCTCATCCTGCCTATGGATATTCCCTTGGCTGACCCTAGAAGCGGAGAGTAAATCCCTATTGCTAAGACACCATGTACTTCAGACTCAGGGACCAGAGACTCCTGAGCTGGAACTGAGGACTCCAGCTATGAACCATAGCAATGCCCAGAGTGGCCTGATAATAGGGTGTAACAGTGGCACACACACCTTGGTGGTAACCAACAGCTTTGTAATTGGACTTAAGAACTACTCAGCAAGAATGAGACCATACCTAGCACTGGAGACCTAGTTAACTACCTAGTGCTAGTGAAGTCATGGTTACTTCATGGAGAAGAATCTACAACTGCTACCTTACTAAAACAGCATAGTTTCTAACAACAATCTAAACATCTGTCCTCAAAACTGCAAATAAGTGTAGTCTTCACTCCTCAAAGAAAACTTCTCTTTCCAAGGGAGGAAGATCACTATAGAAAACCAGAACCAATCAAAATGCAGTTGTGTATTCCAGGACCAATGGAAACATCTACAAGACAATCCTGTACCTATAAGGCTCAGGGAAGGTAGAAAGAGAGTGTCATAGCCATAAGATCAGGAAGTTTACGGTGAGTGTTAAAGTCCCTATCTGCTGCAGGTGCGGCTGCCATACCCTGCCCTCTACCTAGGGGCGGGGCTTCTCACCCAGAGGCCCTTCACTATATAAACCAGACATCCTGGTTCCTCCCCCGCTTTCTGCTCTTGCTCCCTTTCTCCCCTTCCTTCCCTCTCTCTCCCTCCTCCCCTTCACTCACTGCGCCCAATACACCTGCATTTATGTAATATAGCTTCGTATATATAGCTAATATAGCCATTAGCTGGTTCCGTTTTAATTAATCAATCAATGAGATTGTCTCCTAGTAATGCAGAAGCTACACCCATAAATAATAGGTTTTCTCCACTGACAAAATGAGCCACTTCAAGTCAGATTAAGGCATAAAGGCAGGTTTATGGAGTGCAGCTCTTGGGTGGGTCCACTGGTCCCAAGGAACAAAGCCAGAAAGTTGCCGTGAGGAGGGAGACAGAGAGGAGGATGAAGAGAAAGAGAAAGAGCATGGTCACACAGGAGAGAAAATGCACAGAGAGAGAGAGAACTAAAATGTCTGGATTATCTATATAATCCTATGGAAGCCCAGCCCCTGGTCTGGAAAGTTCAGAGTGTGGGATATGCTAGCCATACCCTGTAACACGCAGAGACTGAGGAATGCTGGGAGAACCTGGAGGCCAGGTCTGCCTTGGTATGTTAACTATGCACCTCAGCTGCTTGTCCCAGATCTGAAACCCAGTAAAGTCTCGACAGCATCACTTCCAAACATGAGCTGAACAAAGACAACTATAGACATGCCAAAGTGGACTGGGATAAAGCCTCAACCCTACACCAGGAACTCCAGGCAGCTAACTAATGCTGAGAATGGGAGCAAAAGTCTTCCTTCCCCAGAGAAGAGCACACAAATTGGTTATCCAATAACAAATGGTCATTCCAAAAAAACATACATACAAGTAACATTATACAGACTGAGCAGGTCATATTTAGAAATATATATGTATATACATAATATTCATAATATGTGCAATAACAATTCACAGGAGAGGCCATGAATTTGAAGAAGATAAAGGAGGGACATATGGGAGGGTTTGGAGGAAGAAGAAGGAATGAATGTAATTATATTATAATCTCAAAATAATTGAAGTAAAGAATTAAAAAGGCTCCATTATGCCATCACTTGTGCATCTTTCATGCCTGAAAACTAAGTGCCACCATAGACTACATGGCAAGTTCTGCTTTCAGCTCAAGATGTGACCTGCTCTCCTTACAGGGAGGTTGAGTCAATCTCTAGGTATACCTTAGAGCTGACCCTAGGTGGCCATTTGGGAGCAAGGAAGCACTTTAATGCCGCTCCCAGTTCAGGCTCTCTCCTTTCAAATGGATTTGCTCCAGGTTCGCCTTGCCTGGAGGCCCCTGTCCTCTTGTAGTGCAGAACAAAAGGTTCTCTTACAGTTGCAGCTACTTTCCCACATCCTCCTTGTCCACAGCTTTCACCTCCCTATCACTTCTTCCACTAAAATGTTATATTTAGTAATATATGTATGTGTGTGTGTGTGTGTGTGTGTGTGTGTGTGTGTGTGTGTGTGCGCGCGCGCGCGCAATAGCAATTAATAGGGGGAAAGGGCCATGAATTCAAAAGAGCACAAGAAAATATATGGGAGGCCACTTGCTGGGCTCTCACTGGGCCTGGATAGTGCACAGAGGGCAGAGTCTAAATGTGATCCTGTCTTGAAATTTCCTCCATCAACAAATCATTCCATTGCTTTTTAATTCAGCCTCACACAAGTCTCAGAACATAAGCAAAATTACAGCCAGTCTTTGCCACAATGTCATACGAATGTCTCCTAGCCCTGTTCACAGCAGATTTTTGCCTTATTCTGAAACCTCATGAGACAGGACTCCACTGTTTACATTTCTAGTCTTGCTAGCTCCTACCTGAATGACCCAGAAGGTTTACCTAATTCAAGGATGTCTCTAGCCCAAAGCTCCAAACTTTCCTCATTCTTCTAAAGGTTAGTCCTTCATGTTCTTAGTGATCATGGATAGGTTTATCACAGCATCGGCCTCATACCTCATCCAATTTTCTGCATTGGTTACTCTTCTTGCTGCTGTAAGTACCTGACAAAAGGGTATATTTGGACTCTACAGTCCCTCATGGAGGGTATCTTAGTATTCTATTGCTGTGAAGGGACACCATGAGCAAGGCAACTCTTACAAGAGAAAGCACTTAACTGAGGGCTTTTGCCTACAGTTTCAGAGGCTTAGTCCACCATCATCCCAGCAGGGAGCATGGCAGCATGCCAGCAGACACTGGAGCAGTAGCTGAGAGCTACATCCTGAACCATAGACAGAGAAAGACTGGGCTTGAGAAACCTCAAAATTCACACCTAGTAACATACCTCCTCATCCTTCTAATCTTTCAAATAGTGCCACTCTCTGCTGACTAAGCATTCAAATATTTGAGTATGGGAGGGGTTCTTACTCAAGTCACCAAAGAGGGAAAAGCAAGGAAGCAGGAGAACAAGGTTCTTAGTTCTTCGTAGAATTGAGGAAAAGTTTGGAGCTTTGGACTAGAAAGGTTGTAGTGTGAAGTGAATGTTCTGGATCATTCGGGTATGAATTTGAAAGACCAGAATGCAGGAGCAGAGCACTCAGTTGGCTTTCTCACTGTCACGAGTCTGAGCCTCCTGCCTACTAGATGATATACACTCAGTGTGGGCTTTGTCTCCTCAGTTAAACCCCTAAAGATACTCGAGACATGTTTCTATTATGCTTCTAAATCCATTCAAGTTAACAATGGAGATTATGAGCATAGGCTTTAAGTCTGAGCATGCTATTTTAAAAGAGTTGATTTGCAACTCCACTCTCACAGCTCAACAAATATCCAGGCCCATGTTTACCAAGATTTGTACAACATTGTTCATTTCAGCACAGCTTTTTATTATTGTATTATTATTATTATTATTATTATTATTGAGATTCTAATTAAATTACTTCCCTCTTCCAATCTTTAGTTGCCTGTACCTCTTTGTGTGGGGTGGAGGCCTCAGAGGCTTTTCCTTGTCCGCTTTCTCACATCTCTTGTTATCGTCCTTGTTCAGCTCATGTTTGTGCAGTCAGGTTGGGGCGACATTACAGGTGTGGCTTCTGACTACTAGGAGACACAGTCTCAGCAAACTCCCTGACCCTCTGGCTCTCATAATCTTTCCACTCTCTCTTTTCCCAGTGTTCCCTGAGCCTTAGATGTGGGAGTTTCAGTATTGTTTTTTAACAGGCAGAAACCGAACATTGCCGTTACAATAAAATGAGTGAATAAATTATTTATTTAGTCATGTAATAGAATATTATATAGCAGTGATTACAAATATGTATGGGCTAATCTCACATATATAATATTGAGAAAAGCAAGCCAGTAGCTATATATATATATATATATATATATATCATATATATCATATCATATGGTTGTGAAACATACTGAATGCTTATGATTTTATTTCAAGCACAACCAAAACTAGTAAAAAAAATAAAATAAAATAAAATAAAAAAACAGAGAGTAGGCCAGTAAGATGGCTTACTAGGTTAATGCACCAGCCACAAAACCTGATGACCTGAGTTTATCCCATAAAACTAAATTATAGCTAGCCTTCTAGCTGCTTTGTGGGTTCTTTTGTCCTCTACCCTTCTCCACCCCTCTTCTTCCCTTTTAGCCCCCTAACACTAGATAGGAAAGAAAAATGGAGAGAGGGGGAAGGGGGAGTTGTTATCATTAAACTGCTTCCTGCTGATTAGTTTCGGGGGCAAGTTTGATCTTGCACACAGCTGCTTGTCAAACAACAACCAACAGCATCCAACCACCAACCAGCCATACAGAAGCAAACCCACCTCTTGAGGCCCTAGCATTTACATATCCTCTGAAAAATCCTCAGATTCCAAACCTTACACACTCATAAAATCATGCCCCTGCTAGAGCAGAGGCAAATCATAGTCACCTGCTGGGAAGCAGACCTATGTCCCCATACTTGGGATTAAAATGAAAACATCCCCATGATATTTCTGTGTTTTTTAAAGAAACCAAAATTCTCACTACACTACATACTAGAAGAAGGAACTCCACAGGTTGACCTCTGACCTCCACATGCATGCTGTCGTGTACATGTACCCATATGCATGTACATATACACAAAATAAATAAAAGATAAACTTTTGAAAGACAGAACATGTTAAGCCTTGGAGAGGTAAAAAAAAAAAAAATGAGTTCAGGGGTGAAGGAGGGGTTTCTGAGGGCGTTTCTGTGGCCTGATATAGACGCTGGATTCTGGGTTTTCAGCACAAAATCCTTTGTGCTGCTTATTCATGATGAGTGCACTTCTTTCTATATACAGTGTGTTGGCTTTTAAAATGGTTAAGTGACAGAGTACTATCCTAGTATGTGAGAAACCCTCGGTTTCTCAGAACCACCTTTTAAAATGTTAAATGAATACATGCACCATTATACAAATACATAATCCTTGAGAGCCTCAAATTCATATTTGTCCAAGTGGTTTTTTGGTTTGTTTTTTTTTCCTAGAGGAATGTTGACTAAGGTGGTCAGGTGCTGGGGCAGCTCAGGTCTTCTCAGAAACAGATGCCAGGACAAAGATCAAGGTGTTCAAGAGACTTGTGGGGAAACAGCTACCAAGAGTCATGGGAAATGAAATAAAAGGCAGGAAGACATTTCCAAATATGACAAAGATTCATATCTGTGAAAGAAGTCCTGGATAAGAGGTGCCACAGGGGACTATTTTAAAAGAAGAAGAAACTTGAAGCATGAAAAATAAGAGAGGCTAGTGAGAGGTGAATATGGTCAAAGAATATGATGTCATCATGAAGCCATCATCTTGTACAATGAATATGTGCAAAGAAAACCTTTTTTTAGGGTTTTTTATTTTATTTTAATATATTTTTTTATTTTTAACAAAGAAAACCTTTTAAAGGTCAGTCTCAGACCAGAAAATAGTTTTAAGAAAATTTAGGCCAGACCAATCAGGAACTACCTAGCCAAAGCTGCCTGAGGAAAATGCCTGTGATATACCCAGAGGTGGGCTAAGAGGAGTCTTCAGTCATCTCTGAACCAGTAGAAGGCTATCATGAGAGATGGCCACCACTGAAAGCAAGCTCAAAAGTTGTTCTGTGCAGTATTGTTTGTCTTAGCAAAACGATAAACAACTTCAATGTTGCATCACTAGCAAGATCAGAAAGACAACCATTTGCCCACACTGTACGTGTACATCAGATAAAAGGAGCCAGAGAGGTCTGCATGTACCAACATGACCAGGTGCTCAAGACATCCCAAAGGAAAAGAAACATTATTATTAAACAAAAATAAATTAATGGGTGCAGAATTTTCTCTCTTCTCCGACCACAAAAAGCGTGGTTTAATTGTGAAAGGCATCATTCCCTCAGATCGTCATCGAAGAACTCTGATGAAGCTTCCTGTCTATAATCTCCCTTACGCAGTTTTAGTTTGGGATAGCTTATTTCTCAAGTGTATGTGCATAGAAACTATGACTTAGCTGCTATGGGTAAACCTCCGAATCGCAGTGCAGAGGGGAAAATCAGCCATTGACGTCGTCTGCCCCTTCCAGCTTTGCTTTTTTGCCTGTGGCTTCCACTATTGAAATCTCATTCTTCCTGTTTGTCATCTTGTTTTTCTTGTTTGTTTGTTTGTTTGTTTGTTTGTTTGTTGAGGCAGGGTCTCACTATGTAGCCCTAGCAGGACAGGAACTCACTTTTTGTCTAAGGGACAAAATATTCATATTATTTGGGGATCATTTAGCCACAAGGTAATGCACCTTGTTTATGTGTTCATGACGTGTTTGTTGTTGCTGTTGTTTGGTTTGGTTTGGTTTTTGCTCTTGTTTTTAAAGTTTGTTTGATTGCTGACTTGTTTTGGGGAGAATTTGGTTTGGTTATTTCCCTCTTACTGGTCCTCGACACACTCATTTTTCCGTGTCTCTTTCTGTAACCGGCTTCACACGTCTCCCAGATGACTTCTTCGTGTAAATGTCCCAAAACTAGACTCATTTGAACTTAGAATGAATCATACCTAATAATAATATGATTCCTGCCATCAGACCACCGAAACTCCTGTCACGGCTTTTCCACTTACTGAGTGGCTTCACCTGAGTTCACACAGGCAGCTCTCACCTGGAAATCAGGCAGTGCTAGCAGTCACCCCAAAGGGCTACTGTGGGAATTAAGTGAAAACTGGACCAGTGAAATAGCCTCGGAGCTGATCTTTATTAAATACTTAAACTGCCAGAGGCAGGGCCCAGGTGGGACAGCAGAAATTGCTTTGCATTTATGTAAAGCAAAAAGTTTATGATGGGACTCTGGGAACAGCTCCAGACACCTGCAGAGTGACACATGCTAGCTGTTAGGTGTGTGGAGACCTGGATGGAGTTAAGAGGAACATGAGTCAGCAGAGTGGCTCTCACACTGCCAAGAGAGACTGTCACCATGACCAAATCGCAGCAGGAAACCACATCCAGGGTGCCAAGAGGTCAGCGAAGACTAAGTCGTTAAGAGCAAAGAACTGAGATTTCAGTACAACGTGTCTGCGCGTTTGTCACAGAAATGGTCAGCTGTGGGTCTACAAATAGTGTTAACATTTCCCAATTTTCAGTTCCCACATTTTTTAAAGTTTTTTTTTCTTCAGATCAAAACAATTTAAAAAAAAAAGATTCAGACGATGATCTATGACAAGATGTTAGGCAACTATGAATGACCTTCTAATCCACACACTCACTTAGTCATGGCTCTCGGATGGTCAGCCTTTCAAGTAGAAATTATACATAATTTGTCTGACCAGTGAGTTGCAAACAACCCACTTATCAAAACTGGTCAAATAAATCTGTCACTCAGTAAGGACCATAAGGTACCGTAACGGTGGCAGACTGCCCAAAATATTGAGCCCCTAGCTCCCTCGACTGTCTCTTAGAAGAAGAAAAAGAAAAAAAAAAAAAAAAAAGCAAATGATTCAACAGTTGCTGAAGAGTCAAAGAAGCCAAAGATGGCTGCCTCCACCACAGCAGCAACAGCAGCCAGGAGGCCAGCTGCAGGCTGCCAAGCTCAGCCCTTGGCCACTGCACTTAGAGCCTGCTCGGTCTCAGGGCCCTCAAACAGGCTGTGCAGGTGCTGCTCAGCAGTGGCCTTGCTTCTCTTCCTCTCCCACTATTTCTTAGAGCCGTTATTCTCAACCTTCCTAATGCCGCAACCCCTTAATACAGTTCCTCATGTTATGACCCCCAGCCATTTTGTTGCTGCTTCGTGAGTGTGATTCTGCTCCTGTTACGAATTGTAATGTAAATGTCTGGTATACTGGATGTCTGTTATGTGGCCCCTGTGAAAAGGTTGTTCAACATCTCCCACAAGAGTCTTGACCCACAGGTTGAGAACCACTACCTTAGGGGAAAAGGAAAGAAGGGCCAGAATCCCCATGCAGTTTTACAGACTCACTGAATATTTCACCCAGATTAATACCTAACTCACATCCATCACCATTTCCAATGAACTTAGAAAATGACTTCTTAAGAAGATTACCAATAATCCTAGGATTAACAAAGACAGAAGCTAAAACAGGCCCAGAGTCTCCTAGTCCTGCCCCCTGACCACGTGCCATCCACTGGGGTGATGAAGCAAGAGGAAGCACGGAGACCATCTTCAAAGGCACCCTCATCAGTCCAGTTGCAACGGCCTAGCATGTTATGCATGCTCAAAAGTGGCAGTACCCATACTTCCTCCAGGCAAAACAAGTGCTAGGTAGTGAATTATCATTTTAATTATTGCAATATCAAGTAAAATTGAAATCAACATTCACCTCAAACTTTAAACCATCCCCCAAATTCACTGAGGAAAATTACGAAACCTTTGAATCCATTTGTTGTTCTTTTACAAAATTGTGCTGCCTGCAAAAAGAGAAAATTTTAAACTCTGATTTTCCAAAACAAATAACATGACTAGTCTGACCAAAAGTGCTTCAGCTAGGTGCTCACCTTCAGCGTGGCCTTTCTCAGTCTTGCGGAGGCACGTTTCTAAGGCCTCCTTTGTGAAGATCCTTTGAGCACACCTCACACTTATCCTCCATCAGCTCATCTGTGTACATTTCTGTCATCCTCCTCTCACTCCAGGCAGATGTGGGTATCCACTGAAAACAGAGGCTTAAGGATTAAGCATATCTAAATTTCCACTGTTGCACTTTTACACTTTTTAATTGATATGTGCTTGTTCCGATGGATGGAATCCAATGTGGATGTTGAATATATATGCGCAATGTGCAGTGACCTAGTAGACACAGATAGCATTTGCTCTGAGTGTTTCTTGGGTCTTCATGACAGAAATCCACTAGCTCTCTTTGGCGGTGGTTATTCTTTGCTTTCGTTCTGGAGATGGCTTCAGGCTGGCCTACAACTCCAGTTCTCTAATCCTCTTGCCTCAGCTTTTCAGGCAGGAGGATTACATGTGTGAGCCATAGTACCCACTAACGTCTAATTCACTCTAAAACACAGAAACACATGTTGAGAACTATAATCACCCTATCATGATATAGAAGACAAGAACGTTCCTCTTACCCATTAGCCAGCCCTTCTGTAGCCCTCCCTGTGTTTCTCCCTCACCACCATTTACTCTACTGCAATGAATTTAGCTAGGATTTCTTTCTCCATCTCTAGAAGAGGCACTAACCAAAGGTTATGCATGGACAGCATTAAAGAAAAAGACGGTCCAAACTGTCAGGGTTGAATTAGATTGATGGCACTGAGGTTTCTAGAGGTGGGCACTCTGTGAGCCTACAGATCCAGTGATGGCAACTGACCAAAGCCTTCCAGGAGCCTCGAGAAAATGCAAAAGGAGCCACGGCCAATCATCCCACAAAGACAGCCCTAAAAGCAGCTCAGTGTCCGGGAAGGCAGGGTGACTAAACAGGGGGTGCCCTGGGAGTCCTAGGAATGACTGTGGAGTAGAAATGAGAAGACTCTTCTCTGTGAGGCTGTCTCTGGGGAAGGGCAGGAGCTGAGAGGCTCCATAATCTGCATCAATAGAAGAGTTCTTCTAACACCTTCTAGGAAGGTAAACAGAAGCCTCCCAAAAGCGGAAAGAGAGGCCAGCCCTCTAAACAAAAAGAAGGAATAATCCCATGTTCTCAGCTGAACACAAAGGAATCTAGCTGTCCACTAAACAAACCAACAAGAACATTCTATGATGCTCTGAACCACTGACAGTATCCTACAGTCCCTCTGCCTGGCACAATGAAAGGGGTTCTACAGCCCTCTGAGCTGGTCTCAGAAGGCACAGAGGCCAGGTCCCCTTGATAACTGCCTGATAGTAACTCTCTGTCTTATACAATTACAGGATCCTATAGCTCTGGTGACACACCGATAGGGTCCTGTTGTCCTCTGTCTAAAAGGTGACCGGGTCTTACAGCATTCTGTAATGAAGACAGCAAGGTCCAGCCTCCCGTGTGACAGGGCCGGGGTCCTACAGCTCCATCTCTGGTGCAGCGGCCATGTGCTACAGTCCTCTGTCTGTTTCTAATCTCTCTGCTTTGGAACCAAAAAATGTGACCATCTCTTTGATGGCCCTGGAGAATTCTTTGGCAGTCAATACTCAAGAACACAGCTGTGCTGCCAGCCCACAGGCATGGAGTGAGGAAAGGTCACACAGAGTGGTGGCCATGGCGATGTCTTGTGTTGGCATCACTCAAGTTCCCAGGAGTGTCCAGCAGAAGTGAGTTCCATCAGGCCAGATGCTGGAATGAATGTTTTTCCCAGTGATTCCTGTCATCTCCCTTTAAACTGAGGGAGTGCATGTTGCCTGGGGCCTGGAGCCAACCAATGCTGGAACAAAGCTGGGGTGTGGGACGAGACGGCAGCCTGTGTGAAGCCAGGTCCAAGGCTGTTGTAGTTTTATCAATAGTATAACTGTCTGTGTGGCAAGGGGGTGTGTTAGAACACTGAAGCATGAAAGAAAAAGTAATCACTCCAGAAAACTGAGATTTCTGTTCTGCATACCCGAGATGCTGGTCCCAGGAAAGGGTCTGTCTGGACACTGACAGCGCTTTGTGGTGCTCCCATCTGCTGCATCTGTCTCATTTACACTTTCTGGGGCAGGTGCAGTCACTCTCATTTAACAAACCAGGGAAAAGCTGTCCCCTGAGGCAGTGAGCACGCAACACAAACCAGACCCAATGCCTCTCACGTCAAGTCTGTGATTCATGAGGCCACCCTCATCCTGGGAGCTAAGTGTCCAGCTGGATATGCTTTGCAAACCTGACCAGGGCTTCAGTTCCAGACCCCAAACTTGAGCACTTGGATGACATCTCTCTTGTCTTCTGAAAACAAAACTGAAAAACTGAAAGCCATCACTTCTGTTAGACCCATTCAGTGAACTGAGTTTAGGATGCGGGCAAGATGCATCCAGGAAAACAGAGGAGCTGAAGTCTACCTCTGAAAGGAGAAACAAGGTATTAGAGGGGAGGGGGTGCTGAGATGGAAATTTTTGAACACTTGCTGAAGACCAAGTGTCTCCACAGGCTCATTTGTTAAAGACTGGGTCTCCCAAATGGCAGTGCTACTTGGGAAGGTTCTAGAAGCTTTCGGAGTGGCAGAAGGAGGTAAATCCTTGCCTACACCTGGGGTTGCCCTCCTATGCCCCCCTAATCCCTCTGATGATTCCATCCTCCCTTGTTTTCCTCAGGTGTCTGTCATAGCAATGCCACGTGTGGCTGAGATAAGGGGTACCATGGGACTAGGAAACTCCTAGGCTTGAAGTTATGAAGGACTTGCGTTTTCACAAGCTTTGCCTTCAGAAACTCACTGCATTCTTATTCTGAGTAGTAAAGAAAATGTTCCCTGTGGGTCAGGGGCAGGGCACTAAAAGAAAAGTACAGCCAGGGCTTTCCACAGCATACCTGCCATCTCCTATCATCCATCCAGGGCAAGAGGCTTTTCCATAGCCTCCTCCCAAATGGAGGAAGGAAATTTCTCTCACTCTAGCCCCCTCCAGCTCCTATTTCAGGACTTCAGGAAGAGACTGATGCAGCCAAAAAAACGCCGGACAATACCTTAATATTAGCCCCACTGGAGACATTTCAGGTTTTTTTATTTGGTTCTTGTGCAAGTATGTACTACATGGTGAACATACCGCTCCATGCTCCCTACGTTCCTCTTTCCCAGCTCACCCTGTCTCACCGGTCCTCTTTGCTCCCTTAGACAGGCTTCCATGTGCTGTCAGGCATGAACTTATGTGTTTATATAAAATCTAGAAAATGTAAAGGAGAGAAAACATAAGGTATTTGTTCTAGAGAGAAGCACTTAATTGGGGCTGGCTTACAGTTCACAGGTTTGTTGTCATGGCGGGAAGCATGGCAGGAAGCCTGGTGGCACATGGGCAGACATGTTCCTGGAGAAATAGCTGAGAATTCTACCTTTGGACACGCAGGCAGCAGGAGTGAAGGCCACACTAGATCCCACTTGAAACCCACCCCACCTCCAACCTCCCACCCATAACCCACTTCCTCAAACAAAGCCACACCTACTCCAACAAAGCCACACCTTCTAATAGTCTCTGTGGTCCTGTGGGGGCTATTTTTATTCAAATTACCACATTCACCTAATAAGATAATCTCTAGTTGCATTCATTTTCATGCAAACAACACGGTTCATTTTTCTTTAGTCTGAAGAAAACTACCAAGGTGTGTGCACAGCACACTTTCATTATCTATTCCTCTGTCGTTGGACACTGTATTGGTCCATAACTTAGCTTCTGTGAATGGTGCTACAATAAACACAAATGAGCAAGGTTCACTAAGTGGCTGTATGTATGCCCAATGCTTCTCATTCTGCTCGGCTGAGTCCCTCCACTCCTGCTGTGCCTCCTGGAAGCTGGAGCCAACCACGGTCTTCAGAGGCCATCCCAGCTCCTGTTGATTTGGGCCAGAGGGCCTTATGCCTCAGAAGGCATCCACACCACAAGGACAGCCATGGCTGCATCTGTGGGACACATTATGGACAGTGCCCTTACTTGTGTCTTCAGCCTGGAAGCCTGGAGCCTGCCCATTCTGCTGTTCTACAGGCCCCGACGATGCACCTCCTATAAGTCCCACCTGTCTGTGAGGGCTTCAGCCAGACCCTGAAGCAGAGCAAAATACAACCATGGTCTGGGCTCCTGCCCTAAGGAGCTCTACGCCATGCCCTGCACATGCCACCAACCTCCCACACAGAAAGTGTACCTAGGACAGAGTAAGGAGGGAATTTGTTACCCCACAGAGTAACACAAGACATGTATATAGTTAAAGAGTTTATTTTGAACCACACCAATAAATAAATAAATAAATAAATAAATAAATAAATAAATAAATAAAT
>NW_026585504.1:3819685-3828121 GCF_907164565.1 Psammomys obesus
AATAAATAAATAAATAAATAAATAAATAAATAAATAAATAAATAAATGTGCAAGAATGTCTGTATGTTGACTAGGGGCCCTAGGAGTAAATACTCAAGATTGATAGTTATGTATCATGAAAAGATCTGTTGCTAAATATGGAAAGACCTGAATACTGTTCCACAACCTGTCAGATTTGGGTAACAGCAACCAGAGACTGAAACAGACATCCAACAAAAGCAAGACCAGAGAGCCATACCAACAAACACCACAAACATCATAACTAGATGCCTAGATCCCAACACAAAATCAGGAGCATCAACAACCAAGACAGCATTCTTCTTCTAGAAACCGTACCCCTATTTTAATATGCCCTGAGAGAGTTGATTCCAATGAAACACAATGACTTCAAAATAGTAATTCTGTATATGTTCAAGGACCTTAAAGAGAATATGGATAAATGTCTCAGTGATGACTATGAAAACATAAACTGTTGAATGAAATAATGAAAACAGCTTATGACTTTAACAGACTTTCACAAAGAAATAGAATCATTAAAGAAAGGCCAAGGCGGCGCTCCTCTCTGATGTACTGCGTTGGTGATGGTGGAGAGGACCCAGGCAGAGGAGCTGAACACCGGCTGGTGAGCAAGCACTCTGTTCCTGTCTGTGTCTCAGAGATGTTGGTTTATGTTTCGTGTTTCTTTCTGTGTTCTTGTGTCTGCTTTCTTGGCTTTAGGTTTTTTTGCAAAAGGAGTTGGAACTGGCCCTTGGGACTGGCGGAAGCACTGGAAATCGCCCAGCCTGAGGTGCAGAAGACGCTCTAGCCTCCTCTTTGGGGGAACCTCAGTTCTCATTGGTTTGGGTTTTGGGGGGGAGCCTGGAATCTCTCAAATTGGTTCATTGGTTCTGGATCCAGGTAACAGTACTGCCACAATTCTCTGGTCAAGCAAGCTTTCCCCAGGAACATCTGTGTCTGTTCATGAATGTCCTTGTCCTTGTTGTTTTAGGGTGGGTCTTCTTAAACTGATTTAAGCATGGGTAGAACTTGGGTTTAGTTCTAGGTCAGCAGAACCATGGGTCCTGGCGGCTCAAGCACAAGCCACAGGTCCCTGGCAGGGTGGCCTGGGCCACGTGCTCTGCTCCTCTAGCCTCTAGCTGTGGATAGGAGAGAGCCCGCCGGGAAGGCAGGCAGGCCGGCAACGGTGGCCAGAGGTGTACAAGCCTGGCCTCTGGGAGGAAAAACAGTGGTGTGTGTGTATGCACATGTGTTTGTAACCTCTATAGAAACACACACGTTTTTAAATAGTTTTTAAGGTTAAGCCTAGATGGGTAACTACAAAGTTTGCCTGTGTAGGTCTACTTGAAATATATATATGGTCCTAGAACACTTATCTAAGGAACATGCCAGAATTGGAGATTATAACATTCTGTTTTACAGGATGCAGTTTAGAGCAGATAAATAAAGATATGCAAAGAGTAAATCATATGCTGGCCTTCAAGCTTGTCAGAGATCTGTAGAATATGGCATTTTAACATGTATAAGCTTATTATGACAGAAAAACATCCCAAAATCCTGTCAGTAGCATCCCAAGGTCTCAAAAAAGATTTGGGCACAATGACAGATGACTTCAACTCTAGATTGTGGTATGCTAACCACCAGGCAAAACTGCTCCAACCGGCCCACCACTAGGGCCCAGCTTAAACTGTACGCAAAGCTGTGGACACCTGGAGAGTTATTGTTTCACGTTGCTGAGGTGATATCTGTTTCTCATGTTCTTTTTTCCACAGAAAGAGTCTCTTATCTTCTGTGCCTGATGGCCAGACTGCCTCTGTTCATGATGCCATGAGACCACGAAAGCCAGGGACAACTGCCCAGGTGATGGACTAACTAGTATTTCTGTCATTTTGATTGCTATGTAGATTCATTTATCTTATAATTTGCCCTTCTCAGGTCTCTGATCACAGTGATGGCTAAGCTAAGCTAATGGTAGCTTTGCAGCTAAAGAGCAGACAATTAGATCCACTGTTAGTTTATTGGTCAGTTCATTAGCTAGTTAGAATTACCAGGTACTAGATCTCTTATTTAGAAAGGCAAAAAGGTTTGCCTTGCTCAGTCTTCATGTTAATTGCCTGTGTCTTATGATGAATAACTGGATAGAAAGATGTAAAGTTTATGTAAGGTCTGAGGCTATGAAAGTTTAAGTTACAAGGATCTAAAAAAGTTGAGGCTCTAGGCAAATGTTTCAAAGTTGGTAAATGCAATAAAGATTGGAGGGTCTAAATAGGTATTTTAAGATATATGAATGTAAGTTGTAATGATATAAAAAAGTAATTTGAGGCATATTGAAAATGGGAGATATTTCAGATCCCCCAAGCTATTGTTGTGCTTATGTTGTTATAAGATTTCAGAAGTTCAGAGTTATGACATTATTCAGTAGAATTCTAATAGATGGAGCATTGACTGCTTATTATCCAGTCATAAGCTTGAAATTTTAATTTTTGTTTGCTGTCTTTTACAAGCAGACACTCATATACCCCAAAATGACGTTTGTAACCTTCCCTAAGAAATTATTCCTGATTGTCTAAATAAAAGGCCTATACCTGGGAAGGGCAGACGTGGGGGCCAGAGCTAAGATTTGAGAGCCTTGGAAACAGAAAGATCATGGAAGAGACAGGTACTGGAGGGGAAGGAAAGAGCAGAGTCACCATGAGATAGGAAAAAAAACCCTGTGGGCCAGGAGGAGGAACCATGAAGTCAAATGCGGAGAAGCGGCCCAGATGAAGAGTGTAACCAAGAATTTTGGGAGTATGGATGGGAAGTAATCCAGACAGAAATGATTAAGTCAGTTTGCATGGGATGGGGTTGGGAGATAATAAGGTAGCTTAGTGGTAATAGCTGCCCAGCCCCAGGTAAAATTTTACCTGATAGGTAAAATCTATCAGGTGTCTCTGTCTTTATTGATTTGATAGCAGGTTAGTTAATACTGACATACTAATTATAGGCTATTTAATAATAAATATTATTAGCCCATTTATATTTTCTACAACACAACTCTAAAAAAAGAGATGCCTGTCAAGATACAAAAGGCATACGGAACACCAGATAGATAAGGCCATAAAAGAAACTTCCTGCAATACATGGTAATCAAAACACTAGATAAACAGAACAAAGAAAGAATACTAAAAACTGCAAGAAAAAAGACCAAGTCACATATAAAGCTAGACCCATTCGAATAACACCTGGCTTTTCAGTGGAGACTCTAAAACCCGAAAGGGTCCGATATTCTACAAACTCTGAGAGATCACAGATGCCAGCCCAGACTATTATACCCAGTAAAGCTATCAATCACCATTAAAAGAGAAAGAAAATATTTCACTATAAAAACAAATTTAAGAAATTTTAGTCCACCAGTCCTACAGAAGGCACTAGAAGAAAACTTCAGGCTTAAAAAAAGGTTAACTACACCCCACAGGGCACAAAAAATAAATAATCCCAGAAAGTAAATTAAAAGGGGTTTAAAAATAAAACCACAATAACAACAAAATAATAGGAATTAAGAAACACTTGATTAATTAGCCATCTCAATTTACCAATGAAAAGACATAGACTAACAGATTAAAAACAGGATCCATCTTCCTTCTGCTTCCAAAAAATACATCACAATCATAAAGGCCAGACCCTAAGCCAAAGGATAAAAAGGGGTATTCCAAGCAAACAGAACCAACAGCAAGCAGAAATGGTATCTTAATAATTGACAAGACAGACTTCAGACCAAAACTAATCACAAGAGATAGGAAAGGACACTACATACTCACTAAATGAAAAATCAGCCAATAAGGAGTCTTGCCATACTCATAAAAATCAACCAATACTATAAGTCTAAACATTTATGCACCAAATGCAAGGGTGCCCAAGCTGATTGAAAGAGATGGTGCTAAATCTCCAATTACATACTGACCCTAACATAGTAAGTGTGCATGACTTCAATACCCCACTTTCACAGGGTATTGTGAGACTATCAAGTAACACAGACAAAACTAACAGAAAATCTGGAGTTAAATAAAATCAAAAACCAAATGAACCTTAGACACCTCTAGAACATTCCGCCCAAACAATAAAGAGTAACACACTCTTTTTCTCAACAGCCCATGGAACTGTCTCAAAATTGGCCGCATATAAAGGAAAAAAACCACAGATAAAGAAAACCTAAAATAACATTCTGCTTCCTATTTGACCACCATTAACTAAAGCTGAAAATCAACAATAAAACAAGAGGCAGAAAGTACACAATCTCATGAAAGCTGAACAACTCATTACTGAAAAAAAAAAAAAACAGGTCAAGACAGAAATTTTAAAAAGGAAACTAAAATTATTTTAGAATTGAATGAAAATGAAAATACAACACAAAACATAAGGGACACAATAAAAACAATTCTAAAAGCTAAGATCATAGCGTTAGGTACCTACATCAAAAACTGGAATGATATCCTATTAAAGGCTTCATGATGGGCTTGAAATCTCTAGGAAAACAAGAATAAATAACAACAAAAAGGAGTACACAGAAAGAAATAATCAAGTTCAGCTGAAATCAGTGAAATAGAAACCAACAAAAAAAAATACAAAGAATAAATGAAATGAAAAGTTGGTTCTTTAAAAAAGTCAAGATTGACAAATCCTTAGCCAAACTAACTAAAAGAAAAAGAGGCTCTAAATTAATAAAATTGGAGATGAAAGGACAGACATTACAGCCAACACTGAGGAAATTCAGAGAATCATAAGGACTTACTTTAAAATCTGTATTCCACTAAATTGGAAACCGTAAAAGATATGGATCAATTTCTTGATATATAGGACCTGCCAAAGTTAAGTCAAGATGAAATAAACAATTTAAACAAATGCATGACCCCTGGTGGAACAGAAGCAATAATTAAAAATTATACAACCAAAAAAAGCCTGGGGCCTAATGGATTCAGCCTTCTACCAGATTGTCAAGGAAAACCAATGTCAATATCCCTCAAATTATTCCACAAAATAGAAACTGAAAGACCAAAGAATTTCCAAATTCTTTTTATGAAGTCACCATTACCCTGTTGCCAAAACCAACAAAAAGAGAAAATTATAGACTAATATCCCTTGTGAACATAGAAGTAAAATTTCTCAATAAAATAGTAACAAACCCAATCCAAGACAACATCAAAAGGATTATCTACCACAATCAAGTTGGCTTCATCTTAGAGATGCAGGAATTGTTCAACATATGTAAATTGGTAAATGTAACACACTACATAGCAGACTGAAAGACAAAAACAAACAAAAACCATGATAATCTCATTAGATGAAGAAAAACCCTTTGAAAAACATCCAATACCTCTTCATGATAAAAGTCCTGGAGAGACTAGGGATATAAAGGATCTTCATACATAATATCTCATACATACATACATACATACATACCTCATCATAGTAAAGGTGATTTACAGCAAGCTAAACAGAGAGACCAACACCATCCTAAACAGAGAAAAACTCAAAGCATTTCTACTAAAACCACAAAAAAGACAATGTTGTCCACTCTCTCCATATCTATTCAATTTATCATTTCAAGTCTTAGCTAGAGCAATAAGACAACTGAAGGAGATCAAGGGGATACAATAAGGAAGGAAGAGATCAAATGTCTTTATTTGTAGATGATGTGATTTTATACATAACATTCAAAAGACTCCCCCAGGAAATTTCTGCAGCTGATAAATGCCTTCAGCAATTAGCAGCATATAAAATTAACAGGCAAAAAATAAGTAGCCTTCCTATAGACCAATCAGGAAAACAGTTCCTTTCACACTAGCCATATATATACATATATACAAATACTCTAACCAAGTAAGCAAAAGACTTACGTAATAAAAAATTTTTAAACACCAAAGAAAGAAATTGAAGAATACATCAGAACATGGGAAGACTTTCCATACTCATGGGTCAATGTACTCCCCCATCAAAATTCCAGCCCAAGAGAGGACACCAGAGGTCCTTGCCCATCAACATGCAGCACTCAGTGGTGAGGCAGAAGACACTCAGAGGTGCCTAGGTACCACTCATGCCGGTATGTAGGAGAGAGATGAAAGATAAGGAGAAGCAGAATGGTTTGTACACTATGAAGAGAGGCATACCTGGAGACTCTACAGGGGTGAGGAACACCTTGATGTGGGTAGCTTGCACTGCCACCAGAGGCAATGGTGATGTCCCAGCCCATGCTGTTACTGAAGGCCATGTCTGGGCTCATACTCCTGCAGCAGAGAAGATCTACGTCGAGGTCAGTGACCCACGTTATCACCAAAGGTCTGGGCTGCCACTGGGGACATGTTGATGTCTGAGGCCTGTGCAGAGTTGGCCCTACCCCTCACCCAGGCAGCATAGGAGAACTGGCTTTAATGGAGTGAATGCAAGAGGTCCAGTCCTGACCCTTGCTAGCTGTGGCAGGCAAGAGAGATGGCCTTGCCCTCACCTGCACAAAGTAGGAGAGCAGGTCCTCGTGGCACAGGCATGGAGAGCTGGCAGGTAGGCTAACCAACTCAGCTTCCACATAGGCCCAGTTCCCGGACCTTGAGCTAGCCCATCCTAACATCTACCCCATCTATGAACTGCTAAAGCTTGCGAAGAAGCTGGTCCTACAGAACCAAAGTTGCAGGATCTCCATAACACAGGGCAATAGCAGGATATTCAAAAGGAGCCACAGTGAGGATCTAGGTATTGATGGTGTAGCAGAAGCCAGAGGCCTCAACCAGACCAATGACTTCTTGCAATGAACAGTTGCAACAAACAATGTGTAGAGGTTTATACTGTGTGACTGACTTTGATACAATATAACTTCCACAACAAGATTGGCATTTTTGGTTTTGATTTTTGTTTTGTTTATTTCCTTTTATTTTCTTTTGGGGGAGAAGTTGCAAGGGTACAGGGTGGTTATGAAGAAATGGGAAGATTGTGGTGGATGATGTGAAATTCACAAGGAATCAATAAAAAGATATAAATGAATAGATAGATAGATAGATAGATAGATAGATAGATAGATAGATAGATACATAGATAGATAACAGGATTCATCCTTTTGCTTCCTCTAAGAAATGTACATCACTGCCAAAGCAAGACATCAGTTTCAGGTAAAAGGATAGAGAAATGTAGCACAAGTAAATGGGACTGAGAAAAGCAGACAGCGTTGCTTTTTTAATATCTGACAAAACAGACTTCAAATCAATGATAGAAGAGATAAAGCAGGTCACTTCACAAACAAAACAATCCATTACGAAGAGATTACAATTCAAAACGTAAGCATGCCAAATTCAGGAATACCCAATAGAGAAAACAGACTATAGATGTAAAGTCACAGATTAATCTAGCATAGTGAGGTGGGTTGTGCTATGATTTATTTTGTGTGCCTGGCCCTTTAAAGGACCCCCAGTTGCTAGTCAACTAGCTCTTTGGGAATGCTTAGCCCTTAGAAAGGTTTGACCCTATGACCTTCAGTGTCAGTTGCCTCTAGGACTTCTGGGAACAGGAGAGGATGTAAACAGCCAGCAGAGGAAGAAAAATATTGAGTAGAGAAGAGAAGACAGTTGGTGCAGGAAGAAAGAAGATTGAGCGGATTGAGATGAGAGGGCAGCTGATGCAGAAAAGAGGCTGAGCCAGGAGAAGCTAAGCTGAGCCAGGCAAGGTACTGTTAGGAAACAGTTAGGAGGTGAACCTATGAAGAACTCACAAAGTAATGAAAAAAGACAAAAAGCTAGAGTGGGTGATTTCAATACCCCAGTCTCACCCATAGACCGATTATCCAGACAAAGGCACAACAGAGAAACTGTTGGAGCTAAATGATATCATAAATCACATGAGTCTGTGTGCCTGACAAAGCCATAAATTTACGGAGATGAGATTTATTATAGCAGTGGAGAACTAAGATTAATACTCCCTCAATTCCAGAGACAGTCCCTAAAGTAAGGGGTGAAGTGGAAGATGCTTCTGAGGAAGGTATTGAAAAATGTCATCCAGAACAACCATAGCCTGTGCGGGTTGTCTGAAAACAAGACACGACAGCGAATGAATTTCCAAATTCATGAGGAAGGCCACTGTTATACCAATGGGCCCTACCTTAAAATGGTTGACTAACAGAGATGTGTGGATAGATCAATGGCCTTTAATTAAGGAAAAATTACTAGCACTTGAGCAGCTGGAGGCTCAACTTATAAAGAAGATTCTAGCAGCCCATGGAATTCCCCTGTATTTGTTATAAAGAAGAAGAAGTTGGTGAGATGGAGACTGTTAACAGATTTGAGAGCTGTGAATAGAGTAATCTGACTGGAGAATAGAAAATAGAATGGAATAGAATAGAATAGAATAGAATAGAATAGAATAGAATAGAATAGAATAGAATAGAATAGAATAGAATAGAATAGAATAGAATAGAATAGA
>NW_026585504.1:3828131-3852043 GCF_907164565.1 Psammomys obesus
GAATAGAATAGAATAGAATAGAATAGAATAGAATAGAATAGAATAGATATACATTCTACTCTGTATAGAATAGAGTAATCAATTACATCCTGTAATTCTTTTATCTTTTTTTCTACCTACGGCATGGCCTATGATAGTAGTTGATTTAAAAGACTGCTTTTTTACTATCCCCTTGCCTGAGCAGGATAAGCAAAATTTTGCTTTCACAGTGCCTTATAATAATGATCAACCTGTAAACTGTATCATTAGAAAGTTCTTACACAAGGAATGTTAAGTAGTCCAAAATACTGACTCTATGTCAATATTTTGTGAAGCAACTGCTAGAAATAATTCATAGGCAATTTCTTCAACCCATTATTTACCATTACATGGATATTTTGTTGCCTGATGTAGTGTGATTTATCTTGTATCCCTGGCCCTTTAAAGGATCCCCAGTTGCTAATCAACTGGCCTTTTAAGAATTCCTAGCTGTTAGAACTGCTTGACCCAATGACCTTCAGTGGCAGTTGCCTCTTTGATTTCTGGGAACAGGGTAGAATGTAAAAAAGCCTGCTGAGGCTGGGGTTGGGGGCTGGCAGAGTCAGAAGAGAAGGCAGTTGGTGGAGAAGATATTGTTAGGAGATAGTTGAGCCAAAAGTTGAGCTGAGCAAATAAACTAGAACAGTCGTAATAGTTTAGAAGTGTTAGTATTGGGAAAACTGGGAAAAGGGACTTTTTTTAATTAAATTTTTATTTTTTTATATTAATTACAGTTTATTTACTTCGTATCCCAGCTGTAGCTGGCTCCCTCATTCCCTTCCAATCCCTTCCCTCCTCCCTCATCTCCTCCCATGCCCCTCTCTAAATCCACTGATAGGGGAGATCCTCCTATATGGGGTATCCTACTGATACCCTAACTTATCAGGTATCTTCAGGCCTGGCTGCAATGTCCCCCTCTGTGGCCTAGCAAGACTGCTTCTCCCTCAGGGAGAAGATGGGAGGTCAAAGAGCCAGCCACAGAGTTCATGTCAGAGACAGTCCCTGTTCCCCTTACTAGGGAACCATTTAATCAGACTTGGAGAACTGAATGAAGAATGGTTGGGAGAATCATTTGAACAAGCTGGGCTAAAATCAGGGAGGAGAGTTGGCAGGGATTAAGGGAACTGGTTACTGTTCTAAAATAGCTCGTCATTTTACAGGCCTGACAGACATACACAGAATACCCCCGACCCAAACACTAAAGAATACACATTCTTCTCAGCAGCTCAAGAACTTTTCATCAAAATTAATTAGATATTAAGACACAAAGCAAGTCTCAACAAATATAGAAATATTGAAATAACATCCTGCATTCTACCTTCTCACAATAGGATAAAGCTGTAGATCAATAGGATACAGCTGTTGTTGCTGTAGAAATAGCAACAACAGAAAGAATAAAAACTACGGCTGCTGAACAACACACTACTGGATGATATGTGGAACACTGAAGGAATCTAGAAGGAAAACTTTTAGATTCTAGAATGAACATGAAGACATATTAACATCTATAGGACATAATGGAGGCAGTCCTAATAGACACGTTAATAGCTCTAAGTGGTGTTTGTATCAAAAAATTGTGGCTCCCCCACCCTGCAATTGGCCATCTGCAATAGAACTTCCACCAAGATGCAGATTTTTGTGAAGACCCTTACCAGGAAGACCATCACATTCAAGGCTAAACCCTCCGACACTGTAGAAAACGTCAAGGCCATGATCCAGGATAAGAAAGAAATTTCTCCTGATCAGCAAAGGCCGATCTTTGCTGGTAAACACCTGGAATATGCTGTATTTTGTCTGACTACAAGATTCAAAAGAAGTCCATCCTTTATCTGTGTTGAGACTTTGTGATGGTTCTAAGAGGAAAGAATAAGTCTTATACCACTGCCAAGAAGAATAACCATAAGAGAAATGTTAAGTTGGATGTACTAAAATACTATAAGGTGGATGAAAATGGCAAAATTAGTCACCTTCATCAAGTGTGTTTTCTGATGAATAATAGTTTTCATGGCTAGCCACTTTGAGAAACATTACTGTGACAAGTGTTTTCTTGCTTACTGCTTCAACAAACCAGGAGACAAGTAGATGTGTATGAGTTAATAAAAAGACAGGAACTGAAAAAAAAATGTGAAGGATCTTATATAAGTTAACGATATACCTTAAGGTCTTAGTAAAACAAGAACACACAAAATCCAAAAATGGCACACAAGAAAAAATTATAAAATTCTGGACAGAGATTAATGGAATAAAAATGAAAAAACTATTCAAAGATTAATAAAATAAACAATCTTCTTTGGAAAGATAAACAAAAATGGCAAACCTTTAGTCAAATTCAGCAAAAGAAGAGCCAATTAATCAGATTATAGATGAAAAGTGAGACATTACAACAGATACCAATGAAATTTAGAATATCAGAACATATCTGAAATAACTGCACTCCACTAAGCTGAAAATCTTAGAAGTAGGTGAATTTCCAGACACATATGGCATACCAAAATTTAACCAATATGAAACAAATAAAAACCAGTAACGAGGTTGAAACAGTAATAAAAAGCCACCAATTGAAAAAACAAAAAAGCCCAGGACCAGGTGAATTCACTGAAGAATTCTACTAACCCAAGAAAAACTACTACTGATTCTACTCAAGTTACTCCATAAAACAGAAAAGGAAGGCTCACAAACTCTTTTTATAAAACCAGTAGCTGACATAGATGCAAAAATTTTCAATAAATTTTCAATAAAATATTCCAAAGACTGAATTCAAAATCATATCAAAATGATGATTTAGGGGGCTGAAGAGTTGGGTCCCTGGTTATGAGCATTTGATGTTCTTGAAGCTCTGGAGCAGGGCTGAGCCTGTGAATGAGCTTTGTGTTCTGTCATGGCAGAGCCCAAGATGAGGAACTGTATAAGCCCATAGAGCCCAGAAGACCAGGAGTGAATCCCAGGCATGGGGCCTTGAGCTTTTTGTACTGCTGGACTTTGATTTTTCTTTGATTTGAGTGTCACTGTGCCCTGGCTCTTCCCTCCTAAAGTATATAACTCTTTTATTTTGCAGGAGCCCTCAATAAAGAGACTTTGAAATCTTAGAAGGACTTCAGAATTTTAAAGAAGCTGGAACTTTGAAAGAGGCTTTGGATGTTTTAAAGACTGCACTGTTTGAATTTTTAAATACTGTGGCGCTTTTAAAAGTTGGGATGTTTTGCAGTGTGATACTAATACTGAGATCTTGGGGATAAACAATAAAATAAGGTTTCTGGCTTACTAGAAATCTGTTAATGTGTCAAATTGTCATTTGTCCTGGTTAAGGTTTTTTGCTTTTTTGTTTATCTGTTTGTTTGTCAACTTGACACAAGCTACAGTTATCTATCTGACAAACCTCAACAGAGAAAACCCTAATAGGAAATCTGTGGGGCATTTTCCTCCTGTGGGAGGGCCCAGCTCACTGTGGCTGGCGCCACCCCTGGCCAGGTGGTGGTGCATTATATAAGAAAGCCACAGGGAGCAAACCAGTCAGCAGCATTACTTCATGGCTTCCACTTGGTTCCTGTCATTAGGGTCCTGCCTTGAGTTACTACCCTAGCTTCCCTCAGTTAGAAGAGAGTGTCACCTGAGAGCCTTAAGACAAAATAAATCCTCTTCTCCCCAAGTTGCTTTTGTTAATGGCGTTTGATGACAATAGAAGCTCTAGGACAGTTACCTGCCATAACTACATAGTAAGACCCTGTAGCTGAGGACACAGCACACTTTGGCTGCAGGACACAGATAAATCAATCTTGAAACAGCCGGCAACTTTCTTCCTGCTGACTCATGTTCACAGGGTCAGAAGATACTATGATAACTTCTGAAGGAAATGAGAGCTCAGTGGTCTTACCCAGTGCTGGACCACACATGCTTACAATATCAACCTTCCAGAAAAGATACTGGTGTAACAGTTATGAGTAACTGATTACTTTCTGATTGGATTTCAGTCCTGCTCCACACATAGGAATTTCATGTCTGATACTGTAATCCTGGTCAAAAGCTCTTAGCTCAGTAGACCAGTCCCTGTTAGAGCCTGTTATTGGACTTAGTCGGCTGTCAGAAGAAAAGGGGGAGGTGGAGAAGAGGAAATTGGGAGAGGATAGAACATGTTCAGAGAGATATGGGAGGGAAGTGGGGTGGATATGGTCATGTATGTATGTATGTATGTATGCATATACATCATACCTATAAGCACAAACATTACATATATATTACATATACATGCATGAAATTCTCAAGAAAAACTTATGATTTGAAACTGAAAACGTTTACATTTGTGCTTCAGGATCTCTAAACAGCAGGAGCCATGCTGTCACTTCATAGCCTCTACCTCAGTGACTTCAGGTAGGTTGTGCAGCACACCCATTTGACAAGTTGTCCACAATATCTAGAGATTTTAAGCTAATCATAAACAAGAGCAGATGTAGAGATTGCCATGCACAGAAGCATTTGATGGTTAACCTCAGTTCATCAGAAAAGAACTTGGAGTACCGTTTTAATTTTTCGGGGCTTTGAATTAGCCTATTATTTTATTACAACTTAGAATTCTAAAAAGGAAATAAAATTTTTGCCCAAGAATTTCTCAAGAGGGCACTTAATTGAAATCCTCCTTAACTAAGAACAGTTTCAAAAGGGAAATAGAAAATTACACAGTAAGAATGGAAGATTGGGATGAACATGAGGTAAATTGGCTTGCAACAATTTTTAGGCAGTTTTTCTCTAACTGCACCCCACTTATCGATTTGTATATGTTGTTCCAAAAATGGTTCATCCGATACAATAAAATGCCAGCTTGTATCCGTAAGTTTCATCAGGTGTTTTTTGTTTGTTTGTTTGTTTGTTTGTTTTTCTGCTTGAGAAACACAAAGTGACATTATCTCTAGTGTCCTCATTACAGATGGACTTAAGGCCAATAGTGTGACAGACATATCTCTGAGAAAAGGAGAGTGAGAAAGGATATCAAGTGTTAATATTACGCATTTGCACACACAAACAATGTCTTCTTCTTCGTGGAAAGACTGAAATCTCAGACAAAAGCACAAGGTAGGCTTTCCTGAAAATTTTCTCCAGAAATTTTTCTAAAATTGTCTCTGACTGCTTGGAGGGATAAATTGAGATGGCAGCATGGGGCTGATTTTGAGTTTGTATGTTACTGTGAGGCACCGGGCTCCTACATTTTAATTTCTTTCTAAACAAGATCTAGCACGTTAAACTTAATCTCTGTGTGAGGCTGTAAGGCTTGGGCAGCCTGTATACTCCATGTCTCTACTTGCAAACTGTTGGATGTGGTTTAGTTGGTCCACTGTGATCTGACCTTCATTCACTAAGCAAAGGTGTCTCCTGGGGCATTACAAACTTAGGTCAGACGCTTAATGACGTTTAATCCCAAATGCTGTCTTTGTGTGAGACTCCACCATCAGAAAGGACAGCAGCCAGGGTAGTGTAACGGCTATAAGTCATCCCAACAGCAGAGCCTTGACATACTTGAAGTTTACATTTCTCTCATTCATATTAACAAGCAAATAATTCCAAACCAGTATTCTCCATGGCATCTCCTCCAAGAAGAGACCAGCTGTGTGGCATAGAGGCAAGGTTTCCTTGCCTGCCTTCTTCAGCATCTTGCCTCTAAAAATACTTTGGGTTGGTCTCCTCTAAAAGGCAGGTGCTAACTTGGAGGCAGGTGCAGCAGGCCTGAGAGTGGCACATATGCTTTTAGTCAACTTCCATTGGCCAGCCCAATCTCATGACCACACCCAACCTCAAGGAAATCTGGGAAATGTAGTCTAGGTGTGTGCTCAAGTAGAAACGAAGAAATATGCAAGAAACAACAATGCAACGGGCACAGACTGGCTTTTCCATATCATTAACTCTTCATTTGAACTTTGTGTTTTTTTTTTTAACCACTGTAACAGGTTGGACAGTACTCACCCCAAAATTCATCATGCCCAATCAGCTTCTCCACTAAACCTTATTTAAAGAGAGTGCCATAACTGCTGTGAATGGCTAAGGATCTCAAGACGAAATCACCCTTGACCCTTGACACCTTTTCTCAGAAGATAAAGACAATCACAAGAGGTTGAGGAAGAGAAGGTGGAGGAAGATGAGGAGGACGGAAGGAATCCAGGACACAGACATGCCACATGGTGGTAGAGATGAACTAGAAGTAGACCTGCCAGATTTAGGCGGACTAGAACTAGACCAGCACAACCAAGAGCTTCCAAAGAGGCAGGAGCTGGAATGCGCAGAGCTGAATTTCCGCCTTAGAGCCCTCAGGGAGCAGCACAGCCTTGGCTGCCAGGACCACGACAGGTAAATGTCTGATATCTTTGATAACTTGAAACACAACTTTGTGGTAAATCATTAGGTCAGCTGGCACAACCCAGACAGCCTCCCTCTCCAGGACCCCCTCCGTACCCTGAAGCCCAACAAACTTCACCTTCTAACATCTCTTCACATGCTCAGGGTGAAATCCATCATTGTCTTTAACATCCTGCGCTTTGGAGGCCTCCTGTCTAGATGGCTGCGGTGGTCTGACTGGAAATGTGTCCCATAAACTCAGCTCTCTGAACACTTGGCTCCCCGTCGGTGACATATTTGGAGAGGCGGTGCAACCTTGCAGGAGAAAACGCACCCCCACGGGATGGGCTTTGAGAGTTCAGAGGCTTGCCCACGTCACCAGGGGATGAGCTGTAAGAGTTCACAGCTCCCTGATCGCCACAGTGTCTGCTGCTTGCTGCCCCACCTGCCTCCCATGATGGCTTCTTCTCTCTCTGGAACCATAGCTGAGATAAATTCCCTCCTCCCTAAGTTGTCCGGTCCTAGTGTTTTATCAAGGTGACAGAAAAGTAACTAGTACAGTGGTGTTCTCTAATAATTTGCTTCCCCATCAAATCCATTTCTACAAGGTCTAGTCAGGCCTTGCTGAACATGCATCAGAAACCGCTGCTGCCCATGGCAGAAGAGAGCTGAGCTCCCATTGCAGCCCGAAACCCTGGGCTGGGATCCCCACTTCATCTCTAAGCTGCGGGTGCTTCACGGCGGGGCCCTGCTCCAGCTCCTTCCTGCCAGAGACGCAGCCACTCTCTGCTTGGGCCCTTCCTCCACCCAGCTGTCATCCACGCTTCAAGACTCAGAGCATGTCCCCTCTACAGAAGGCCTAGTGCTAAATCAGTAATTATCCACAGGCGGTGGGCCCCTGCTTGTACAATCTGAGTCACATGACTTCACAGGCACCTAGGCTTGACACAATAGCGCTCTCTAGTTAGCTAATGCATCATCACAAAAATTCTTCCAATGTAAAAAGCATTCTCACGTTATAGATGAGGAGACTGAGGGGAGGGAGAGCAGATTATTTTCATTAGGTTACTGGGGTGGACATAAAATCTCTGTTATAAATCTAATGCGATCAAACCAGGGGAGGGGACACAATTAGCAAACACAATAGTGACAGGGCATGGGCCACGCCCTGGGCCGCGATCCTGCTGTGGAGAAGGAGGTGAAATGGGCACTGGCATTCATCACTCTCTGCCTCCTAACCTCGGATGGCACATGGCCATCTGCGTCAAGGACCTACCATCTTGACTACCCACCAGGATGGATTTTAACCCAGAACGTGAGCCCAGACAAGCCCTTTCTCCCTTTAGTTGCTTTTGCCACAGCAACAAGGACAGTTACTATGACAAACAGCTACCAGCACCTCAGTAGCGTCTTTAATTTCAAAGTGAATGTAAATGACATTTCAGAATTGCCTGCGATCATGTAATACAAAGCTTTCCGTTTCTGGTTTGCTGCCGTTGGTAGCCCGCATGAACAAGCCTTCTCCCTGCAGATCCACTGAGCTGGGCTGAAGACACGAACAAGAGTCCTGGGGGGAATCAAGGTACTGTTCGACTTTTAACATTACACGTTATCAAGCTAAAACAGAATCAAAATCTCCCTGTTCAATTCTAATCAGACAGTTAAGCACCGAGGATGTGCCGAAAACATGTGCCCAACCTAGGCAGGAGAGCAACAATAGTAATGGAAAGTCTGCGGCTGTGTGGTACCAGGGCCAAAATTCCAGGAATTCACAGAGGAAAATCTTCCCTCAAAGTGGACCTTGTTTGTGTTATGAATCTGACGAAATCAAACCAGAGCACGGGAAAGAATCAGTACACATAGCAGTAGTGCCACCTAGTGGGGACTATTGGTAAAGCAACACCGCACCCCGGGGCCCGCTGTGAAGCTGCAGAGACAGAGCCTCCATCCATTAAATGTTTGTTAAACGCTAACAGAAACTACCACCAAGGCAGGCCTGTGGACAGCGCCCCAGGTTCTTTTGGCTCCGTAAACACCATGAGCGGCTTCATCTCAACCAAGACTCAGACACAAAGTGAGTGAAGAGAACCGTGCCGGCTACGTTTAACCCTTCTTAAAACGAACTGGGAGATTCTGTGCCAACCTAACAAGTCACACAGGTGTAAGATGACCTAACCTAGACTGGGGCATTTGCCCAGGGGTAAAAGAGAAGAACCGGTGCCGTGGAGTAGGTGTTGATCCTGGAGAGCTGGGATAGGGTCTCTCACTCCTCCATAAGCTCTGACCGTTACTCTCCGTTCCGTTCTCCCTCCAACAAATCCAGCCTGACTTACAGACAATGCAGGGACTGTTGGAGAATGGTGGAGGAGGAGGAAGGCAGTGCTGGCAAAGACAGACCCCGGGAGACGCACACCTCTGGGTCCACCCTGCAAATGGAAGGCGCCCAGGCCCTGTTCCTCTCGGCCCTAAAATCTCGTCCCTCAGGGAAGGGTGAGCCTAGGTGGCCAGAGCCAGTGCCAAGGGAGAGTCTTGGGCAGTCCTGAGAAAACTTAGAGAGTTCCTGAGTCCCAGGATGCAGGTTGAAATCTAGAAGCGCTGAGCTTGGCTTCTAGTTAGACATACACCTAGTCCCTTGCAGTCTGTATGAATGGCCAGACAAGGCCATGAAAAAGGTCTTGTCAGATCTAAGGTCAGACTGCTGTTCCCTGGACTCCCTCTCCATACTTCCTGGTTCTCAGTAATTAACTCTGTATATCAAAGTAGCTAGTGGTGGATTTTGTTATTTTTGTTTTGTTTGTTGGTTTTGTTGACTCGTCATCGGTTAGGTATTTTGGGTTTTGGTTTGCTTTGTTTTGTATTGTTTTGTTTGTCAGCTGGACTCGAGTTAGAATTGTCTGGGAAGAGGAACAGGAATTGAGAAAATGCCTCCATCAGATCACACATAAGCAGTCTGTGGTATATACATTCTTGCCTAATGACTGAAATGGGAGGGCCCAAGCCACTGAGGGAGGTGCCACTCCTGGGCTGGTGGCCCTGGGGCATATAAGAAGGCAGGCGGAGTGAAATGTGGAGAGAGCCGGTAAAGAGCATTCCCCCGTGGTTTCTGTCCGTTCAGTTCCTGCCCTGACTCTCCTGGACGGTGGAATAGAAACCGTGAGATAAAATAAACACATGAGAATGAAAGCTCCTGAGAAGCTGAGTCCCGCTGGAAACAAAGAACCACTGGTAGACTCCTCTGTGTCTGCATTGTCTGACGGACTAGAAGTTCAGTACCGGGCAGAGATTGGAGTTTTGTAGATTCAGAGGCTCATTAACTTTATCTTGGCCTGGTTCTAGCCTTCCGGAACAGCCATTCTTTGGCCCACTCTTTCTCTGAACTATCAGATAGTTGTGATAACAAACTGAAACCTCTTAGAAGCTATTAACTTAGCAGAACACTAGTTTCCACCAAATTCGAGAGCTAACAATGTCATCAGATAGTATCTTGGGCCTATAGAACAGCTAACCCATCTTGTCGTGCCACCTCTCTGGTATACACACCAGTGTATTTTAAACAACTTTCTTTGTTCTGTAAAACCATCAAAACCCGTAAAACTGCTTCCACGTTGGAATGTGGAATTTGGAGCCACCTAAATCTTTGTCCCCAGAATAAACTGCCTCTTATTCCCTGTGGTTTTTAGGTCAACACTTTCCTCCTAGCTGCTTTTGGCAAGCAGAGCACTCATAGCAGACAGAAAAGGAGACTGAGGAAGGCATGTGCAACAAGACACAGTTCTGGAACTGGTTCCCAGTGACCTCCTTCTAAGCAGGTCCTACCTTCAAGTGTTTCTACCACATTCTGATAATGTCATCAAATGATGAATACATCAATGAATTAGTCAGGTCACCAGCTGGGACCAAACCAGCTGAGAGGGAGGGACACTGAGAAATGCTCCGTAGTCAAACCAGAGCACAGTAGTCATAAAGGGAAGGAAGGTGACAAGGGAATACACTTGTCTTACTTTCTTATTATTGTGATAAAATACCATGACCAAATGCAACTTGAAAAAAATATATATTTCATCTAACAACTCCTAGGGCACACTCTATTGTGGTGGAAAGTTTTGGTGTCTTCAAAAACTCAGCTATGTTATATAAACATGTTTTTGTTTTGGTCCCAGGTGTGGGATGTGGGACTGATTCAGATGGTCCACAGCAGCAGGCTATTTGCCTCATGCGGGCTCTGAGAGGAGCTCTTTGCCAGCTGCAGATAGCTTAATTCTGAGGTCTATGGAGAACGAATAACTGCAGGAGTCCGGAGAGAGAAAGGGGGCTCTGAGAAAGAAGAAGGCTGCTGTTGCCTCCTGCCCACCCTCTGATGCTCCTGTTGTTATAGTTTAATGAGAAGTTAGAGATACCCTGAAAGAAGGTTGGACTTGCCCCAAGGAACCCAATGAGAACTCTGCCTCCTCTCCCCACTAACCTTCTTTCTCTCCTAGCTGGTGCTGGGGTGTCAGAAGGGGTTGGGGGCACACGAGAGAAAGAAAAAGACTGATGCAACTTCTGCTATTCCAAGTTGATGGTGATGATGATGCAGTTTTATAAGAAGTTGGAGATATCCTGAAATGAGGACTGGACTTGCCTTGAGGAGATAGGTTCCTGATCAGCAGAAAGTAGCTAAAGAGAACTGTGGCCCCCTCTCCCCAATAACCTTCTTTCTCTCCTAGCTGGTGTCAGAAGGGATTGGGGTGGAAAAGGGAGACAGAGACATAAGAAACTAAAATAAGAAAGAGTTTAAAAACATGGCACCAACACTCTCTGAGTTAAGGAAGTCAGGGAAGGAACTGGAGGCAGGAACAAAGGCATGGAAGAATGTCCACGGCTCTGGCTCGCTCTGCTCGCTCTACTTGCTTCTGCCACACAAGAGCACCGCCCAGCGTGGGGCCCTCTGGCATCAGTCACCAATCAAGAAAATGGCGATCTGGTAGAGGCATTTTCCCAGTCCTCTCCCCAGATAATTCTGATTTGTGTGAAGCTGGCATAAAACAAAAGCAGAGCAGCAGTCCGCCGTGCTCTCTGCAATCTCCCTGCCTTTTCTTTATTCATGCACTTTATTTGATAAGACAGACATGGGATGAGAGGAATTGAAGAGTCGGAATGGAAAACTATAGATAGGAGGAGTTCTACATTACACAGCGGGCTACAGTGAAAGAGCTCAAACAGTTGAGAAAAAAAAATGCTTCTTGTTGGCACTTCTGTCTTAAGGGTCTTGGGGAAAAGTACAGTCCATGGAGCATAAATAGCTTAAATGTCCCTGAATCATCAGCCCCAAGGGCCATGGACTATCAATAGCACATGTGGTTGGTTCCAAGGCATCTCCTGCCTTTGTGGCCCTCAGCCAGTCTCCCACTGACAGTAGCATCTCTACAGTTTCAAGAGACACCTACTTTTTCAAACGCATTCTCATGGTTAGATATTTGCTATAATATGGGCACCCAACTATTTGCTCCTGAGAGATAGACTTAGTGTCCTTTTAAAAAAAATTTAGAGACCCTCTGTGGTAGGCTCCTGTCCTGTTTCCTGTTTTCTCCTTCTTTCAATGTCCATCCCATTTGTCTTTCTGAGTGAACCTTATTCATCTTACCCAGGGTCCTCTTTCTTGCTTAGCTTCTTTAGGTGTACAGATTTGAGTATGATTATCCTATATTATATGTCTAATATCCACTTGTAAGTGAGTATATACCACTTGTGTCTTTCTGTTTCTGGGATCGCTCACTCAGGATGATCTTTTCTAGACCCCACCATTTGCCTGAAAATTTAATGATTTCCTTGTTTTTAATTGCTGAGTAGTATTCCATTGTGTAAATGTACCACAAATTCTGTATTCATTCCTCGACTGAGGTACATCTGGATTGTTTCCAGGTTCTGGCTATTATGAGTAAAGCTGCTACAAACATGGTTGAGCAAATGTCCTTGTTGTATACTTAAGCATCTTTTGGATATATGCCCAGGAATGGTATAGCTGGATCTTGAAGTAGCACTATTCCTGAGAAAGCGCCAGATTGATTTCCAAAGTGTTTGTACAAGTTTACATTCCCACCAGCAATGGAGGAGAGTTCCCCTTACTCCTCTCCAACAAGTGTTGTCACTTGAGTTTTTGATCTTAGCCATTCTGAGAAATCTCAGGGTTATTTTGATTTGCATTTCCCTGATAGCTAAGGATGTTGAGCATTTCTTTAAGTGTTTCTCTGCCATTCAATATTCCTCTATTGAGAATTCTCAGTTTAGCTCTGTATACCATCTTTTAATTGCATAACTTGATTTGTTGCTTTTTAACTTCTTGAGTTCTTTATATATTGTGGATATTAGCTCTCTGTCAGACAGAGGGTTGGTGAAGATCCTTTCCCAGTCTGTAGGCTGCTGTTTTGTTCTGATGACAGTGTCCCTTGCTTTACTCTGAAGGGTTTCAAAGCAGAGACTGAGACTCATAGCCAAACTTTGGGCAGAGTGCAGGGAATCATATGAAAGAAGGGAGAGATAAAAAGACCTGGAGGGGACAGGAACTCCACAAGGACAGAAAAAAAAAATCTGGGCACAGGGATCTCTTCTGAAACTAGTCCTCCAATCAAGGACCATTCATGGAGATAACCTAGAACTCCTGCACAGATGTAGCCCATGGCAGCTCAGTGTCCAAGTGGGTTCCCTAGTAAGGGGAACAGGGGCTGTCTCTGACATGAACTCAGTAGCCTGTTCTTTGATCACCTTCCCCTGAGGGGGGGGGAGTAGCCTTACCAGGTCACAGAGGAAGACAATGCAGCCAGTCCTGATGAGACCTGATACACTGGGATCAGAAGAAAGGGGAGGAAGACCTCCCCTATCAGTGGACTGGGGGAGGGGCATGGATGGAGAAGAGGGAGGAAGGGTAGAATTGGGAGGAGACAAGGGAGGGGGTTACAGTTGGGATACAAAGTGAATAAACTGTAATTACTAAAAAATAAAATATTTTTTTAAAAGAAAAGAAAAATTTAGAGACTCAGGTTGTTCTCTTTCCACCATGTGAATATGTAATAAAAGGCCGCCATGTACAGCACAAAAGAGGGACCTCACCAACACTCAATCTCACCCTTAAAGCCTTTAGGCCTGTGAAAATGAGTTTATGATGTTTTGAGCCACAGAGATTATGGTGTTTATGTACACATAGCTAAGATGCCTTCCTTATCTCTTCAGCTCCTCATATTTGCTAACAACCTTGGGCATTCCTCAAGTTATAGCTGTACCATCCTCATCTCTGACTCCATGTCTTATATACATCATGTCCCGTGGTGTCTGTGTTTCCTCCTCTTACATAAAGACCAGTCAAGCAGCTCTCTTGAGAAGTCTATACCCACTCTGGGTGAGCACCACTGTCTTTTTCTTAAATGTCTCTCTCTATCCATGCTCAGATTTAAATATGTTTTAAAACTCTTTCTTCATAGAATTTTCTTCAAAAGAAGCTATTATTTTGAACTGAGGTCTACCCAGTGCCAGTGTCCCTCGATTATACCTGCAAAGACTCTACTTCCAAATACAGTCAAATTCACAGGTACTGAAGGGTGAGGATTTCAACATAGCTTTTGGAGGAACTCAGTTCACCTTGTTAACAGATAAGAAGCTTGCAATCATAGTGAGACCATTCATTCCAAGAGAGGCTCCTGGAGGAGCCCCTAGACCCCTCATTCACCTTACTTATCATGCTTTCCAAAGTCTACTGGGGAAATTTCCCTTGATTCTGTGGACCACCCCCATCTGCTTACCGCAGACTTCGCTGTTTCTACTCTTTAAAGGTACCATACTATCCTAACATCAGATCCAACCCTCTCAAAGACAGTGAGCTTGAAAGTGTTTCAATCCTCCATCCCCGTCACCTCTCCCACATCCCTTTCTCCAGCAAACCTTGAGGAGTGAGCTTGGCAAGAAAAGGTGAGGGGTTCTTTGGTCAACCGAGATAAAAACAAAAAATGGTGAGAGCTAATTGTCCCCTTGGAGACGGACCTTGTGCACATCAGTGGAGGACCACCTGATTACGTGAATTAGTTGGAATCCTGGATGTTTTAAGAGTGAAGGGCGGTCCGCTGAACATTAGCAAGCACGCACTCATCACTTTTCTTTTTCCTTCTGACTTGGGTCATAATGTGACCACATTCCCTCAAGCTCCTGCCACTGTGACTTCCCTGCCTTGACAGACCTGTGAGCTAGAACAGAACAATGTGGACCTGTGAGCTAGGACGAACCCTTGCTCCTTTATGTTGCTTTTGTCAGGGTATTTTATCATAGCAGCAAAAAAAAAAAAAAAAACAATTAGTCCTTTTCTACCCATTTTGTTGTTGTTAAATTTGTGCCTCTTTCCCTCCATACTTTAGTTCAAGGTTAGATGTTAACCTGTTAGACAATGTTGAATTTTTGCCCTAAAATTGTCATAGGGTTATTGTCAGAACTAGGTGGGGAGGACGTGAGTGCTGGCCACGAACCACAAAGTGTTCGTAACGCTGAAAGCCACATCATTAACTGAGGAAGCTCACACAGTAGATTTAGGCTCCGAACATCCTTCCGCTTTATACCCAGCCCCTTGGCACAGTTTTTTTTCTTACTATACATTTCTAAGTATCTGAAGCTACATTTTCTTTGTATTCGTCTGCTCCGTTGCCACTCTTCTTCACCAGAAGGCAAATTCCAAGAAGGTGAGGACATGATTTCACTCACT
This sequence comes from Psammomys obesus, assembly GCF_907164565.1. Taxonomy (NCBI): domain Eukaryota; kingdom Metazoa; phylum Chordata; class Mammalia; order Rodentia; family Muridae; genus Psammomys; species Psammomys obesus. The sequence goes on from NW_026585504.1 coordinate 3,843,187, forward strand.
CTAAGAAGTGAGCTAGTAGAGAGAGACATAGAAGGGTTCTGTGACAATCCCTACCCCAACCTCAAGAAAAGTAACAGCCTCAACAGGATTCCATTGAAGAGAATTCTTAAAAATTGTGACTTGCTTTTTCTTTAAGAGGCTGACCACTGGGAGGGAGTTTCATCATGCTCCAGTGACTATATATATGGACAGCACAATTGGGCTTGGGTTTTTTTGTTTGTTTGTTTTTTGGTTTGTTTTTATCTTTTTTGTGGAGGAAGTCACAGAGTAGGGGGCAGACCTGGGAGGATGAGGAAGTAAGAGAGATCAGAATGCATTATGTGAAATTCGCAAATAATCAAGATAAATATTGTGTTAAAAAAAAAAGAAAGAAAGAAAAAGAGGCTGGAGAGATGGCTCAGTGGTTAAGAGCACTGACTGCTCTTCCAGAGCAGTTCAATTCCCAGCAGCCACACGGTGGCTCACAACCATCTGTAATGGAATCTGATTTCCTCTTCTGGTGTGTGTGAAAACAGAGCATTCATATACATAAAATAAATAAATTAATTAAAAAAAAAAAAAAAGAAAGAAGAAAGAAGTGAGTGTGACCATCTCTGACATGAACTGATTGGCCTGCTCTTTGATCACCTACACCTGAGGGGGAAGCAACCTTACCAGTCCACAGAGGAAGACAATGCAGCCAGTCCTGATGAGACCTGATAGACTAGGGTCAGATGGAAGGTGAGGAGGACCTCCCCTATCATTGGACTGGGGGAGGGACATAGGAGAAGAAGAGGAAGGGAGGGTGGGATTAGTAGGGATTGGGGGAGGGGACTACAGCTGGGATACAAAGTGAATAAACTGTAACTAATAAAATAAAAAAGAAGTGAGTGTGTAAACAAATGAATGGGTGAAACAAGCTACAAATATACTACAGTGTTAGCATTATAGACAATTTACTTTAACGGGTTTTGATTTCTCATCATCGATATAAAGATGGGATAGGCGTGGTGGCTCATACCTGACATCCCAGCACTGGAGAGCGGAGGTGGAAGGCTCACTCTCAGTTTGAGATCAGCCTCACTTCACAGTGAGATCCAGTCTCAAAAACTCAAAAATAATGACAGAGATGATGTTAAAAATCTACCAAATTAGATTATTAGAGGAATTAGGATGCACTGATCCAGATTAGTCAAATGTGCTTTGGCTTCATCTGGGAGCATGCTAAAATAAAATATCTCCAACCCAGACTCAATGAATCAGAACTTGCATTGTAACAAAATCGCCAGGTAGCTACAACGCACGTGACTTTTGAGTATCTGTGAGCTAAGCTATCTGAGAATGTAAACTGTAAGGCTATAAATGCATGCATTGTCATTGCTGTATGTCATACATCCCCAGTCACGGAAACTAGAAGAATGAATCCACTTATATGCCCATTAACAACTAATGGATAATAAAATACGTGCTTGTACATAATAGACTATTATTCAGCTGTAAAGAAAAGTGAAATTCACAGAAAAATCGATATAACTGAAACATATTACACTGTGAGTTACCTGGCCAAGAAAAATGAGTACCACAGGGTCTTTCATATGCAGATCTTGGATATTTAGATTTATGTGTCTAGTTCGGGATGTCTGTAGAGGTCAGGAAGTTAGAAAGGGCTCGTGGGGGTGGGTCTTCAGGGAGTTATGAAAGGTTTAAATGAGGATAGACTGAGGGTGGGAGAGGGACAAAGTAGAGGGAGGAAAGATTTAAATCAATTGTGGGTATGGAGAAGAAAAAGAGAGTAAGGGTTAACCAAAAAAAAGAACATGTCTAGGTCCAAAGCTGTGTAGGCTAATTTAAAATGTCTGAAGGGGGTTCAAGTGGAGGACCTTGAATGGATGGGCAACACTGCTCCTAGAAGCCGTGTTATTAAGTAAAAATCACTCTGCTGGATGTGGGATGCCTTCCTATGCATTATTGATCAGGAAGGCTCCAGCTGTCCCCAAAACAATGCAAGCTATTGTATTGCCATTCCTATTGGTTACCTACCAGAACTAGATAGAGAGAACATATATCTAAAGACATTACACACTATGCTTGTAAGACATAGAAAAACCAAGCTAGCAACCTCCTGCTGCTGCCTAAGTTTTATATTGTTGGAAGGTACTATGTAGGCCATTGGATGAAAGAAGTCATCAACAGTCTTTCTTACCCATGACGGACCACACATGTCAGGCAAGATGTCCTTGCTGGTACAAAAGAAGCTTCAAGTTACCAGTGTACAGATAACTGATTGGCTCTGAGGTCCATTCCCAAGAGAGAATTCATTCCAGGTGCAGCAAACATGATCAAAAGCCCATGGTGCAGGGGGTCACAGGCCTAGAGAACATCCTATTGCTGTTTTGCCAACTAAACACACTGTCAAGCTGCTTTCTAAATGTTTATGTTTATACCTATCAATTAGCACTGCTCTCAACCTTGGTCAAGGAAGTTTCTTTTTTCAGTGGGCAGCAGTTAAATGCAGAGATTCATAACAGGTTAAAGTGGTAAGAAAAAGTGACTTTTGAGCATTCGGTCCTTAAAGGGCATCCATATCAACACCCAACCCAAGCCTCAGGGACCATCACAGAAGAGAGCGTGAGAAGAATGGAAGAGGAAAGGATGAGGAGGAACATTGTGAAATGCTATCTTCTGGCATGGGCATGGTTGCTGCATTCATGAATTCACAGAGGTTGTGGTTACCTGAAAAAGAACTGCACAAGACCAAGAGCTGGTCAACATTCCATCATGGATGGGAGAGGGGCACATGAGGTCCCTCTTCTCCTGAGGAGCTACTGGAAGCTAAAATGGCTGGAAGCTGGGGAGGAAAGCCACAGGCAAATTGTCCACAACACAGTAAGTAAGACCAACCCGTACAGATATTTAATTTAATATATATACTAATGAGAATTTTGTCAAGAGTATAATAAGAGTCATCACTTCCCAGTCCGAAATGTTTGTTCCCCACACCCCCTTATATAAAGCTCTGCTGCCCTTACCCTCATTTCTAAGTGCCCCATTCTGTATCAGGTGCAAATAACAGAATCCTTCATGGTTATTAAAACAGAAAAATAGTTAAGCACAGATTAGGACTGACGGAAGAAATGCATCCATGCCCTTGACTTCACTGGACTTGCTGCCGGCACCTGCCGGCACTGACGTCACTACGCGGCTATCACCACAATTAGCTACTCTGCCAACCATCAGGAAGGATGGAAACCCCAACACACCCTGCCTTCTCGAACCTTGCTCTCTTTACCTGTTTGTGTGAAGCCTGAAGTCAGCCTTGAGTGTAGCTGAAAGAGCAATTGGGTGATTTGAGTTCTAACTTGTAGACTGTGATAGAATCAAGGGGATTTCTACAAATATTAGATTAGATTTTTCAAGGATGGGAGGCAGTCCTGAAAAACATCTGCCATTTACTGCAACCAACAAGATATTCTAAAGGAAGAAAAGTAAAAGGTATAATAATGATGTATCTGGAATCCTGTCATTTGCTTAAGAAGTTTCTAGAGAAGCAGGTAACTATTATCTCCAGGGAAGGAAAATTTATACTCAGAGGTAGGAAGAAGACTTAATTATCACTGTGTATTCTGACTAAGACAGACACAGTGCAAAAGGAGCAAGAGACAGTTCCTGAGACAGAGGGAAACAGCAGCCATGTCTCTGTGGAAAGCCTTGTTACTCCTGTTATCACTGGTCTTCATCCAGGGCTCTGCAGATGCCTGCCCTTTCCACTGTGGCCAGGGGGGCACTTGAAAACTTGCCTGGGCATTAAAAAGTGCTGGCTACTCACCCTGTGGAGAGGACTCCAGTGAGAAAAACCCATTCTACATGGTTACAAAGAGCAAGCATGTTCTCTTTACACGCCTGTGTACATCCCAAGGACTCCGTGAAGATAAAATTCCGTGTGTCTGCTGTATTTCTTGCTTAGCTGCATATTTAAGCTAAAATCTTGATGTAGAAACTTACACTGAGTAAGATCCTATTCGTGTTAACAAATAAAACCATCAATCGGGAATAACAGGACAGTGTTCTCAATCTTCTATGAAAATCAGTGTGCAATTAAACTTCAGGGCATGCCCAGTGTACCGGAAAACTCAACGGATTTATAAAAAGTTTGGGCTAGTGAGATAGCGCTTGCCACACAAGCGCTGATGACCTGAGTTTGACCCCCCAGAACCCACCTGAAAACCCGGATGTGACTCACGTCTGTCGTCTCAGCACCCCTCTGGCGAGACGGGAGGCAGAGATGGGGGTCGGGTAGAAGCTTGCATAGGCAGTGCAGTGACAATGAGAAACCATGCCTCAGATCAAGGTGGAAGGACAGCAGATACCCACGAAGTTCTCCTCTGAGCACACATGTGCCACCTGTACCTCTCTCTCTCTCTCTCTCTCTCTCTCACACACACACACACACAGAGACACACACACACACACACAGACACACACACACATCTTACTTAAAAACCTGTCAAGGTCTCGTCTGAAGCTTAAAGTTCTGTCTCAGAAATCCCCTTTTAGGTACCCTGCATGGGTAGATAATACTCCTCCCAGAAGACATGGGTTATTAAGCGAAAATCCAAGTGACAAGTGTGGGAGACTTCTGTGGCTATTTCTGTGTGCCTTGTTGGAAATAGAGGTTCGGAAATCCCCGAGGTGACACAGTCTGTTATCACTCTTGGCTGCCCACCAGAAGTGCGTGGTAAGACCCTGTTGCTGAAAATACCACACCTTTGGCTCAGAAAGCAACAGGTCAAACCATACATCACCTGGGAAGTTCCTCCTTGCTGGCTGGAGCTTTTACAGGCCTGCAGGGTGAGATGCAGGCTTCTGGGAGAGGAAAGCCATCAACAGACTTGCCCAGCTGTAGACCCTGAATGGTATATTGCCAGAACGTCAGGCAAGATGTGCCCACTGGCACAACAGTGACCTGAAGGTTACGGGGACACACATTAGCTTACTGATAGCCTCTGCCACACGGTGGAATTCCTGTCTGGTGCAGCTGGTCAATAGCCCGTGGCTAAGGACCCTATAAGAAAACATACCTCTGTTTTGCTAAATAAACATGCTGCCAAGCTGCCTTCTAAGGACTTCTGTTTATACCCATAGATGAGTGCTGCTCTCGGCCTTTCGTCAGAGACGCTTCTGTTTGCAGAGGTTAGTACAGAAACTCTGACGAGAATAAGTGGCTATTGAGCGATGAGCCCTGAAAGGTACACCTATATCCCAGGGGACCCCGGATCAGGAAACACAGTAGAAAGAATTGGAAGGAATACTGTAAAGTGCTATCTTCTAAATGTGGCATAGCTGTGTCACTCGTGAACTCACAGCAGCTGTGGTTACATGTGCTTGCGGGCATCCTACTTAAACTCAGCGTGTCACCGAAAGAGAAGAAAAATATGTGAAAATAGAGTAACTTGCTAGGAAGAAGAAGGGTAGACGTGAGAAAGTAGTGGGAGAGGCAACTGTGACATTATACATTAGACACCTGTGTGAAGTTGTCAGACCAGTAAGGAAATAACCAAGTGCTAAGTAAAATTTTAAATCACAATCTTGGATACTTACTACAGATGAAAATCACAAATATATTTAACCAAAGACAGACACAAAACAATACATACTATTCTGTTACACTTAAATGAAGGGCAGAGACTGCAAAACCCGCCTGCAGAGGGCGAATGGCTTTTGATTTATCACGGTTGACCTTCAGTGGCTTGTTGCTGGGCCCTGCGGCCAGCCACACCACCATGAGGGAAAAGAAGCAAAGCTCTCTGGGATACTCTGCTATACTCCCTGGTAGACTCGGGCATATTCCAAACATATGTAGAGGCCCAAGGTCTGTGCATATTTTTTTAGAATTATTTTTTCATTTTTATTTTTTATATTAATTTCCATTTATTCACTTTGAATCCCAGCTGTAGCTCCCTCCCTCATCTCCTGCCATGCCCCTCTTCAAGTCCACTGATAGGAGAGGTCCTCCTCTCCTTCCTTCTGATCCTAGCTTATCAGGTTTCATCAAGATTGGCTGCATTGTCTTCCTCTGTGACCTGGCAAGGGGGACGTGATCAAAGAGCCAGCCACTGAGTTCCTGTAGGAGACAGCCCCTGTTCCCCTTACTAGGGTACCCACTTGGATACTGAGCTGCCATGGGCTACATCTGAGCAGGAGTTCTAGGTTATATCCATGAATGGTCTTTAGTTGGAGTATCAGTCTCAGAAAAGACCCCTGTGCCCAGATATTTTGGTTCTGTTGCCCTCCTTGTGGAGCTCTTGTCACCTCCCCCTTCTTTCATTAGATACCCTGCACTCTGCCCAAACTTTGGCTATGAATCTCAGCATCTGCTTTGATACACTTCTGGGTAGAGTCTTTCAAGGCCCTCTGTGGTAGGCTCCTGTCCTGTTCCCTGTTTTCTCCTTCTTCCAATGTCCATCCTGTTTGTCTTTCTGTGTAAGGATCTTACACATCTTACCCAGGGTCCTCCTTCTTGCTTAGCTTCTTTAGGTGTACAGATTTTCATATGTTTATCCTATGTTATACGTCTAATAGCCACTTATAAGTGAGTAAATACCATGTGTTGTCTTTCTGCTTCTGGGATCGCTCACTCAGGATGATCTTTTCTAGACCCCACCATTTGCCTGAAAATTTAATGATTTCCTTGTTTTTAATTGCTGAGTAGTATTCCATTGTATAAATGTACCACAAATTCTGTTTCCATTCCTCGACTGAGAGACATCGGGGTTGTTTCCAACTTCTGGCTATTACAAATAACGCTGCTAAGAACATGGTTGAACAAATGTCCTTGTATACTTGAGCATCTTTTGGATATATGCCTAGTTGTGCTATAGCTGGATCTTGAGGTAGTACTATTCCTGATTGTCTGAGAAAGCATCAGATTGATTTCCAAAGTGTTTGTGCAAGTTTGCATTCCCACCAACAAGGGAAGAGAGTTCCCCTTTCTCCACATCCTTTCCAGCATGTGTTGTCACTTGAGTTTTTTATCTTAACCATTCTGATGGGTGTAAGGTAAAATCTCAGGGTCATTTTGGTTTGCATTTTCCTGATGACTAAGAACATTGAGCATTTAAGTGTTTCTCTGCAATTCAGTATTCCTCTGCAGAGAATTCTCTCTTTAGCTCTGTACCCCATTTTTAATTGAATTACTTGATTTGTTGCTTTTTAACTTCTTGAGTTCTTTATATATTCTGGATATTAGCCCTCTGGTGAAGGTGCTTTCCCAGTCTGTAGGCTGTCATTTTGTTCTGATGACAGTGTCCTTTGCTTTACAGAAGCTTTTCAGTTTCATGACGTTCATTTATTGATTGTTGATCATAGAGCCTGTGCCGTTGGTGTTCTGTTCAGGAACTTGTCTCCTGTGCCAATGAGTTCTAGGCTCTTTCCACTTTTTCTTCTTAGGAATTTAGTGTGTTTGGTTTATATTGAGGTCTTTGATCCACTTGGACTTTAGTTTTGTGCAGGGTGATAAATATGGATCTATTTACATTTTTCTACATCTAGACATCTAATTAGACCAGCATCATTTGTTGAAGATGCTGTCTATTTTTCCATTCTATGATTTTGGCTTCTTGGTAAAAAATCAAGTATCCATAGGTGTGTGGGTTTATTTCTGGGTCTTTTGTTCGGTTCCATTGATCCACCATTCTGTTTCTAAGCCAGTACCATGCAGTTTTTATTACTATTGCTCTATAGTACAGCTTGAGATCAGGGATGGAGATACCTCCAGACGATCTGTTGTTGTACACAGGACCATTTTAGCAATTCTGGGTTTCTTGTTATTCCATATGAAGTTGAGAATTTTTCTTTCAAGGTAAAGAATTGTATCTTGATGTATCTTCAAGGTAAAGAAAGGCATCTTAATGGGAATTGCATTGAATCTGTAGGTTGCTTTTGGCAGAATGGCCATTTTCACTATGTTAATCCTACCAATCCACCAATCCATGAGCACAGAGATCTTTCCATCTTCTGATGTCTTCTTCGATTTCTTTCTTCAGAGACCTGGTTTTTTTGGAACAGGTCTTTCACTTGCTTGGTCAGAGTCACACCAAGGTACTTTATGTTATTAGTGGCTATTGTGAAGGGTGTAGTTTCCCTAAATTTTTTCTTGGCCTTTTGTCTTTGATATACAGGAGGGCTACTGATTTTTTTTTTTTTTTTAGTTAATTTTGTATCCAGCCACTTTGCTGAACTTGTTTATCAGCTGTAGGAGTTCCCTGGTTGAATTTTTGGGGTCGTTCATGTATGTTATCATATCATCTGCCAATAGTGATACTTTGACTTCTTCCTTTCCAATTTGTATCCCCTTGATCTCCTTTAGTTGTCTTATTGCTCTAGCTAGGACTTCAAGTACTATGTTGAAGAGATACAGAGAGATCCACCCCCAACTTTTAATTCAAATTTAAAATACTTTTAAACCAAAACAACTCCTAAATATTATGATGTTCAAACAAAAACAAAGATTTGACTTTAAATCTCAGGATATTTTCAATTTAAGAAGTTAATGTCAGATTTACCTCATCGGTGCACATACACACCTAAAGTCTCCTGAGGCATGATGCATGAAAGTTTCCCAAGGAGTCTACTCATTTCCTTTTTTTTTTTTTTTTTTTTCCTTCTTACTTATTTCCAGTTGAAGAACTACTGTATCCCCAGAGCCCAGCCCCAGGGCTGGCACAGCAAACATCCAACCAAGTGTATGCTAAACCGGAGAGGGGAGGAGGGTAGGGGGGAAGGGGAAGGAAGCGAGAGGGAGGATGTTCAACAGACTGTTCATTACTCAAAGTCACACACACACACACACACACACACACACACACACACACACACACAC
>NW_026585504.1:3852053-3853535 GCF_907164565.1 Psammomys obesus
CACACACACACACACACACACACACACACACACACACACACACACACACCCTTCCTGGGCCGGACGGCAGCTGTCTGGGTGGTACATCCAACAGGAAAGTAACAGATGACTGCCTGAGGTGACCCATGCAGGAGTGCTCTGATCAGAGGGGCCTTCCTCCTCCCCCGCCCCACCCTTTTGGAGGACTGATACCACCCTCTTACTCAGAGGTGAATCACGTCTGGTCAGGCTCGCTCCAGAGCTCTGCATAGGCAGACAGCTGCAGACAGGAGGAGTTTCTCCCGGGCCCCCGGGCATCCGTGATGAACTTACCCAAGGGGCAGGGAAAACCACTAGGCTTTGAGCCGGGCCAAGGAGCGGAGGGCTTCAGGGTAGCTAGAGCCCTAGAGACGGCCAGGAAACGCCGTATAAAAGTGGGGGCGGGAGGCGTGGAGTGTGTACCTGGCTGCTTGGCTCCTGCCGGGAGCAGCCCTGCGGCTCCCTTCAGCCCTTCCTGCATCTGCAGCCTTCGCCTGCGAGCAAGACCTAGCAGGCCGGGCTTGGCGTGCCCCCGCCTGCCCGGCGCGCTAGCCTACGCCGCGACGCTGCGGCCCGGGGACGCGGACCTCGCCTGTGCGCTGGGCGGCGGGCTCCCCGAGCTCACACCGGCCGCCGCGAGGTCCCCGCGGCGTCGCCCGGGCCCAGCGCAGCCCGGGGCGCTCCCGCGAGAGCCCTGCTGTCCACGCGCCGGCTGCGGACCGGACGCCGCGGGCTCCCCGGCAGGTGAGCTCCCGGGCTGCGGAGGGAGCGGGGCGCCGGCTGGGACGCGCGCCGCGGGCTCTGGGGAACCCGGCCCCCGTCTTCCGTGCAGCCCCGTGCAGTTCAACCGCTGCTGCGTTGAAATAATTTCGTCTGGGTGTGATCACCTTCTCGGGCCCGGGAGTCTGAGCGCTCAAAGAAACTTCTGTCCAGCGCGGGCAAGGGGCAGGTGGCTGGGCACCCAGTAAGCCGAGGACCCCAGACACCCTCAAAACCCCACCGTCCCGCTTGTAGTCCAGGATTTCTTCCCTTGAACCGGGCGGGGGCGACCCTCCCCCGGGAAGGTAAGTCCCAGGTGCCTTGTGGCCTCCTATTTTGGTCTCCTTGGGTGCACTTCCACCGGTTCAAGCTCTGCACACGTTACAACTTGCTGAAGATGAGAACCGAAATGAGATAGAGGAAAGGAATGTGGGGAAACCAGGTTGTCTTAATTTTAGGAGGAATTTTCGTTGTAAAGGATCTGCCCATTGTCTATACGAATGTTTTAATCGCTTGGGTCAGGAAAATTAAGGACCCTGTGTCTGAAGGCCCAGGAAATGAGCAAAAAGAAATCATCCTTTAAAAAGATAAACTTATTTACTTACATGCCTCAAAAAAATAGAATTTTGGAGATTTTAAGTCTTTTCCATGTCGAGTGGTGTGTGTGTGTGTGTGTGTGTGTGTGTGTGTGTGTGTGTGTGTGTG
>NW_026585504.1:3853545-3855690 GCF_907164565.1 Psammomys obesus
GTGTGTGTGTGTGTGTGTGTGTGTGTGTGTGTGTGTGTGTGTGTGTGTGTGTTTGGGGGGGTTGTTTTGTTTTGGGGGTTATTCTTGGGGATTTTTTATTGTTTTGGTTTTTTGGGGGGTTTTTTGTTTTGTTTTGTTTTGTTTTGTTTTTTGGTCTCTTCACTGCTGATTTGTTTATAGAAATGATAGCTGTTATTAAAGGTTAAAATTTCATTCATGTGTTAAAAGTTTTCTCTCCTGATAGAGTAAAAGGGGGGTGGATTCTTATTTGGGTCCCTCGACCTTAATAAGATTTACATAAGTGGCCTACCTTCCCACAGCCCAGGTTTCCTGGTTCTGAAGCGGGTGTTGGGAGTGAAGGAGCTGGCTCCAGGATGGTGGCTGGTGCAGAGAGCAGAAATGCCCCTGTAGACTGAGGAGGGGCATTTCTGGATCACTGAATGATCACTGAGGATCACTGAATGCCAGCAGTCGCCCTGAGGGCCTGTGCCCAGAGGCTCTGCGCCCCTGCACCACACTGGCGGGTTCTTCTGGTTGTACAGCACTCCTGAGCCCTGGAGCTTGAGTCAAACACTGTAAATCTGTCCTAACCATGTTCAGGGGGGCAGTGGTCCATCGATGTGTGGTAGTGAGTGCATCTGGTGTATTTCTGAGATTCACTTAGTGCTGGCAAATACCCCGTCTGAAATGAACACGTGGTGGTGTTCCATTGGTGATGTAATTACCAGTTATTTTCTTGTTTTGTTTTGTTTTCTGGTTTGACTTTTTATTACAGGTTTTTCAGCCACTTGCATTTAACATTCTTTTTTTTTATGATGAAAATGTTTGTAATTTCTTTTTTTTTTTAATAAAATCATGACTTTTTTTTACTATGTTTTACAACTATGATATGATTCCCAATGGATTTCTTTTTTTCTTTTTCTGGTATTTTTTTTATTAATTACAGTTTATTCAGTTTGTATCCCTCCTGTAGCTCTCTCCCTCCTCCCCTCCCAATCTCTCCCCCTTCTCCACCCATGTCCCTCCCCAAGTCCACTGATAGAGGAGGTCCTCCTCTCCTTCCCTCTGATCCTAGTCTATCAGGTCTCATCAGAAGTGGCTGCATTGTCTTCCTCTGTGGCCTGGTAAGGCTGCTCCTCCTCCTCAGGGGGAGGTGATCCAAGAGCTGGCCAATCAGTTCATATCAGAGACAGTCCCTGTTCCCATTACTAGGGTACCCACTTGGACACTGAGCTGCCATGGTCTACATCTGTGCAGGGGATCTAGGTTATCTCCATGAATGGTCCTTGGTTGGAGTATCAGTCTCAGAAAAGACCCCTGTGCCCAGATATTTTGGTTCTGTTGCCCTCTTTGTGGAGCTCCTGTCACCTCCAGGTCTTTCTATCTCCCCCTTTTTTCATAAGATTCCCTGCACTCTGCACAAAGTTTGTCTATGAGTCTCAGTATCTGCTTTAATACCCTGCTGGGTAGAGTCTTTCAGAGGCCCTCTGTGGTAGGCTCCTGTCCTGTTCCCTGTTTTCTCCCTCTTCCGATGTCCATCCTCTCTGCCTTTCTGAACAGGGATTGAGCATCTTAGCCAGAGTCCTCCTTCTTTCTTTAGGTGTACAGATTTTAGTATGTTTATCCTATATTATATGTCTAATATCCACTTATGAGTGAGTATATACCCTGTGTGTCTTTCTGCTTCTGGGATACCTCACTTAGCAAGGACATTTGTTCAACCATGTTTGTAGCAGCTTTATTTGTAATAGCCAGAACCTGGAAACAACCCAGATGTCCCTCAGCTGAGGAATGGATACAGAAAGTGTGGTACATCTACACAATGGAATACTACTCAGCAATTAAAAACAAGGAAATCATGAAATTTGCAGGCAAATGGTGGGAACTGGAAAAGATCATCCTAAGTCATAACCCATTATAATGAAAGCAGTGCCCTTCAGACATCATTAAATCCCAGTTTCGGGTCTGGTGTGAAACGGGTTCTGAATTGGACGTCTCTTCTTTTCACCTGCCTGCTGTGATTCAGGGTGTGAGCCACAGAAGCTCCCTGGGTTTCCACGTCTCTGGCTCTGCCCCACACTGCCACAGAAGCTCCCTGGGTTTCCGCGTCTCTGGCTCTGCCCCACACTGCCATAAGATGCTCTG
>NW_026585504.1:3855700-3866838 GCF_907164565.1 Psammomys obesus
TCTCTGGCTCTGCCCCACACTGCCATAAGATGCTCTGAGGTTTCCGAATCTCTGGCTCTGCCTCATACCACCATAAGATGCTCTGAAGTAACAGGACAGAAGCCTACCACAGACTGAAAGAAAGACTCTACCTAGCAGTGTAACAAAACAGATATTAAGACTCATAACGAAACCTTCGGCAGAGTGCAGGGAATCATATGAAAGAAGGGGGAGTTAGTAAGACCTGGAGAGGACAGGAGCTCCACAAGGGGAGCAACAGAACCAAAAAATCTGGGCACAGGGGTCTTTTATGAGACTGTTTCTCCAACCAAGGACCATGTTGGATATAACCTAGAACCCCTGCTCGATGTAGCCCATGGTAGCTCAGAATCCAAGTGGGTTCTCTAGTAAGAGGAACAGGGACTATTTCTGACATGAACTCAATGGCTGGCTCTTCAACACCCCCCCCAAGGGAGGAGCAGCCTTGCTAGGCCACAGGAGAGGACATTACAGCCAGTCGTGAAGAGACCTGATAAGCTAGGGTCAGATGGAAGGGGAGGGGGTCCTCCACTATCAGAGAACTTGGAAAGGGGCAGGGAGGAGATGAGGGAGGGAGGGTGGGATTGGGAGGGAATGAGGGAGGGGGATATGCTGGGATGCAAAGTAAATAACCTGTGATTAATATAAAAAAGTAAAAATTATTATTTAAAAAAAAGATGCTCTGAGACGGGGTGTCAGGGTGATGAGCGCTGCCCGGTGAATCTGAGTACAATGGGTCGGTCCCTCAAGATAGGCCTTAGGAAGCACCGGCTTCTCATAAGTTCTCTAACATAAAGACATGAAAAGGATCCCTCACAGTTGTTTACATGGCCTTATTTAAGTCGCTTTAAAAGCCCAAAATGGCAGTGTCATTTGAGCCAACAGCTCAAATTTTGTTGAAGTTGTCTGCCTGGGAATGTGATGTTTCTAAAGCCACCAGATCATCTCAATCTGAGTTCTGTTTGTTTCCTTTCCTGTCAGCACCTCCAGTTAGGAGAAAACCATGAGTTTGAACTTGCTAAATTTTGTCCTCTCAGTCTTTTTTTTTTTTTTCAATCCTTTGCTAAAAATGTATCCAAAAACATTGTGGAGCCAAGAGTGGTGGCACACATCTGTCTTGTCAGCACTTGGGGGGCTGAAACAAGAGGAATGTGGGTGAAGGCAATAGAGTGACCTTGTCTCAAAAAGAAAATCTTAATCAATTTATGCATCAATTATTGTGTGCTTTAAAATAGTGGCTTGCTTTTTTGTTGCTAAAAAAGACAGGCATATAGCTCAGTGCCAAGATCATTTGACTAGAATCACAGGACGCTGGGTTAGATACCCAACACTACAGAAAGAGATTTAAGTAAACCAAATACACAATATTGTCATAATAATATATAACATATGTGATATAATAACAATAGTTATTGTCATACGCCTATAGCATCACGCACATTAAGGTAAGATAACAACTGATAGACAGTTATCTTCCTGACTTTTTATTTTAGGGTTCTTGTACCAAAAAATGTCAATAATACTGGGATGAATATAGTAACACTAATACTATATTCAGACATACTGAAGAGAAGATTTTAGTGAGAAATGGTTTTAGTAGAAAGCTTCCTAAAACTGACTTTATTAAAGTATAGTTTATATACAACAAAATGTGTTGAACTGTTACATTAAAATCTTTACACTTTCTCAAACACAAACTATATTTCAGTAAAGATGTAAGTTAGTTTAAGATCTCATGGAGGATTGCTATGCTTTATTGTGTTTTGTCAAAATAGTTCAGAGAAAGTCAAGAAAAACTAGTAGAAAGAGGAAAATCAAGATTGATGTGTTACATGGGGGGAAAAACATACCCCGTAAAGAAAAGAATATACAGAACTTTAGCTCATTGGGATTATTTTTATGTTAGGATCCTAATTTAGTATCTAGGAACCCTGCAGAATTCTTTAAACAAGAATCTAAAATAAAATATAAAAATGAAAGACAATGGCTTTTCACTGAGAGCCTGCTGCCCCTCCACTGTCCTCTGCCGTTCTGACCTGTGCTTGCATTTGGTCCCTGAAGACGCCTGCCTATGCCACAATGCTGTCATCCAGTGACTTTGGATCTGCATCCTGGGAGCTTGTGGTCCGAGTTGACCATGCAGATGAGGAGCAGCAGACAGATGTCAGGCTGAGGGTGTCTGGGGACCTGCATGTTGGAGGAGTGATGCTCAAGCTGGTGGAACAGATGAGTAAGTCATTCCTTCTCCAGAGTTTTTTCTGTGTTTGAACCCCCTGTGTCACTTCACCCTGTAGGTGAAGTGTAGGGCTTGGCCCTACATTTCCTGAGAGCTTATTCCTCTTCCCCAGCCCTAATTTCTTCCAGGAAGAGAAACAGGGACCATGCAAGGGCTTTCAAGTGAACCCAGCCACCACTGTAAAAGCTTGAGTCTTTGGTGACAAACCAAAACTCTCAAGAAGGTAGAATGCTATACTCCTAAAAGGCCAAGGGCCATCCCACCAGATACCCACAGCGATCTTAGGTGCCACAGAATTGAACTCCTGAGTCCATGCTCTATAAATACTTGATAACTTCATGCTAAACCCAGCTTGCTGTCAATGTGTCATTTCCAACTTGCCCACCAACAGAGGAGTCATCTTCTGGACTTAGAACGTAATACAAAATTAATAATACAAAAAAAAAAAAAACCTTTGTATTTATTTGAGGCCTAGGATGCTGGCTTCTCTTTTTTACTTAGACAAAGTTCTTTTCTAGTGCATCTTAAATGGAAAACAATGTGCACATGGAAAAGCATGCCTGTAAGGTTCCAGTCGGTGAACATCTATACTCACATGGCCGTCACCCAAATCGAGAAGGAATGCCCCCCGCCCCCCCAAGCCCACCCTTGCTATCCACTCCCCGTCACTGCTTCACGAAGGACAACCCCCACCTTGGCCTCTCGTTCTGCTGTTTTTGAATTTCATATAAATGTACTCATAAAGGATATACAGCTGCTTTCATTTATTTAATTTTATGTTTGAAAGAAAACCATACTGTTACATATAATTTGGGTTCATTTAGTTTCATTGCTAAATAATACTCTATTGTGTGAACCTACTATAATTTATCTACTTATCCCTTGATGAGCATTTTAGTCATTTCCATTTTGTTTTATATTAGTAGTAGAATATACGAACATTATCTCTTGATAGACATTTCTGTTGAGGATTGTATTAGTTTATTTCGTTGTTGTTATAAGAAAAATACTGAGGCTAGATGACTGTAAAGAAAAGAGGGTTATTTTGACACATGGTTCAGGCTTTCAAGACAGCAGGAGGTATTATATAGCAAAGGAGTGTTCATGCATGCGTGTGTGTGTGAGAGAGAGAGAGAGGTGGGTTCTCCTGCCTCTTCTCATAAAGCCACTAGATTCAACAAGAGAGGCTGCACTTTAATGATCATACCTAATTCTGCTTACCTTCCAAAGGCTCTGTCTCCCAACATGTGGTCAGATTAAGCTTCTACCCTTTTCATTCTTAATATCAGGGATCAAACCTTAACTCAGAAAGCCTCAGGGGTCATGCAGACCATCTCCCAACCACAGCAGATATTTTCTATACCGCAAAGAACAATTACTGATTCATCGCATTCCAAAATAGTTTGATGCCTCTGCTAATAGCATTGAGAGAAGGGTTTTCTAATTCAAGAAGAGGCAGAGTTCACCAAGAGAGAAATAACAAGTAAATTAAAGTGTTGAAGTCTCTGGAGGCCAGCTCTACAGGGCAAGTTCCAGGACAGCCAGAGCTACACAGAGAAACCCTGTCTCAAAAACAAAAACAAAGTTGATGTCTCTTAACAAAATGAAAGATTGAATTGACTTCATACTGATTGCATACATATCAGAGGGAAATCTCACCTCCGATAGTGATGGTGAAGAGAAGTCTGGGTGTGGACGCTGACCCTGAGCGGAGAGCGTTCGGCTCTGGTCAGCACAGGTGCTTTGCAAGCTGTAAATAGAAAACTGCTGGAGAAGCAGGACATAGCTCACAAGAACTTTCCATGGTCTGTGTGGCTTGTTGAACTGTCCCTGTTCCCATGTGATCCCGTAGTGAAAGGATCGTCTCTATAAAAGACTAGACTGATTAAGCCATCCAGATTGACTCACAGAGGTTTTGGGGTTTGTTTACCATTCATTAGAACAATACTTTTGTTTTCATGATACTTAAATGTAAATGAGGGTAGAGTTCAGACACCTTTTCTTCCCTGCCCCTCCTAGGAGACTTTGGAAGGAAGTTAAGAGCTGTTGAGCCTTGAACCATAAAGAGATTGTACGCTCCCCACCCGCTGTGAGTAGACAGCTCAGCCTCCTCTCACACTCGCTATTGTTTTCCACTTTTGTAGACATCGCCCAGGACTGGTCAGACTTTGCTCTGTGGTGGGAGCAGAAGCGCTGCTGGCTTCTGAAAACCCACTGGACCCTGGACAAGTGTGGAGTCCAGGCCGACGCCAAGCTCCTCTTCACCCCACAGCATAAAATGCTTCGCCTTCGCCTACCCAATGCCAAGACGGTGCGACTGCGAGTCAGTTTTTCAGCTGTAGTGTTTAAGGCTGTCACCGATATCTGCAAAGTTCTGAGTGAGTTCCCTGCAGGGGCCCCTGTGCCCTTTTAGACTCTTGGCAAAGGAACACAGGAAAATTACTTGTGCTTTCTGCCTGCCTCAAGCATTGGCTGTAGAAGCCTCCTCTACCAGGAAGTTAAACTCCCGGGCCCAGTTCGGACACCACAGCCCTTCAAGTGGAATGAAGCAAAGGGAACACTATTTGCATAAACCAGAGTCATTTCCGCAGGCTTACAATTAATTGTTCAAATGTGTTTGTAAGGAGAAGTGGCCAATGTTAAGAGTGCCTCCCCAAAGTCATTTCTCCAAACTACACTCCGATTTTTAAGAGAAACAAAAGAATGGGAGTTTTGTTGCATCGTTCATTGTGACACACTGAGTGGTCTCTGTCTTTAATTCCTTCATTAGTATTTGGCTCCTGAAGCAGAAAAGTTCTCTCTGGGAAGAGAGCTTATTAGCTTGTAGAGCTTGCCTTAGCAGTCCCTGGAACCCATGTTTTTAAAAAGGCAGGCGTGCTGCCATACGCTTGTAACCGCAGCAGTGAGGAAGCAGAGACGGGCGGATCCCTGTGAGGCACTGGCCCACCAGCCTGCCTCCTTGGCAGGGTCTGGGCCAGTGAGAGACCTTGTCTCCTGGAGAAAGGCATCCAAGGAGGACGTCTTCTAGCCTCACACGTGTGCCTCTGTGCACACAAATATCTGTACATGCACACACACGTACACACAAAATCACGTGTGAGTGGAAGCCTAATCTCATTTTTGTTTGGTTTTTAAATATGATCTGATGTAGCCGAGGCTTACCCCAAACTTGTAATCCTCCTGCCTCAGCCTCAAATCTACCGGGAGTGTCTGCATGTGCTGCCAGGCTCATCTAATGAATATCACGGAGACAACGCTGCTCTGACATTTTTTCCTTTATGATACGCTGTAGAAACAGGGAACTTTGTGCCATGCGTGGTCGTGTTTCCGGTGTTTTGAAGACGAGTGGGTGTCTTCTTTGGTACCAAGAATGTCATGCACCACCCAGCATGTGAACAGAGAATATTATGTACCCACTGGGTATTCACTCTGTGTAGCTGCTTCATTCATTCACTCCACAGATGCCCATTGAGCCCTGCTGTGCAGCAGCCAGTGTGGTGGCCGGTAGACACTGTGATGAAGATCGCTGAAACCTTGCCCTTCAAAGTAGGCAGAGATGGATAGCCAGCAAGGAAAATAGGAGTGTTAAAACGGAATGGGAGGTACAGCAAATGAAGGAAGTATTCACAGGTTTAGGAAGGCCCATGTTAGGACACTGAGGGTTCTGATGGCCTGAAACGGGGTTAGAACTAACTCAGTGTCTGGCACACACCAGCTGTGCAGTTTAGTGAACCAACTGATACATGGAATACTCCATTGAAGTGTCCCTGACATGGTGCAGGCAAATGTGAAACAAAAGGACACATTGTTGTTGCTGTTGGTAGTGTTCTAGCAAGGATTCCCACACCAAGTAAGTGATCAAAAGAAAGGCCTTTCCACACCCCAAAGGGACGAGGTAACACATCACAGCTAAGGCAGAGCAGACAGGTGCTCTCTTCTCTAACTGTGGCTTTGAAGACACACTAAGAGAGCGCTCTGCTCAGCATCTCTTCCGTCTAACAATCACTGATAACTCAGGTAGATTCAGCGGTATGGCAGTTAACCCCTGAAGAGGAGAAGAGGAACAGGCCTTAGGTGGAGCTTTGCTTTGTTGCTTTGTAACACTTACACTGTAATATTTAAGTTGTCAGATGTGTATAAAACATACATTTGGGTTGGTTCCAGGTGTCTTTTGTAGCCTGATAGTCGACATCCCGGGTGATGGGATGAGCTGGCCTCCGCAGGCCAAGCAGTTCATAAACTGAGTGTTGAGAGGATCTAAGAGAGCAGTACCGGAACCCTTAAGGCAGCCACTTCTGTGGATATTACCTGAAATTAAAGCTGCTCAGTGTGTTACCAGCAGTTCTGATCATGGCTGCACTCTGGGATGAGTCGGGGAAGAGTTATCACAGCTGGTTTCTCCAGAAGCTGACTCTGGGATAAGGGATCTAGAACTTAGGTCCTGATGCCAGGAGAGACTGTGTGGAAATGATTGTAAACATTCGTCTTCCAGTAAGAGTCTCACACTGTGGGCAGCCAGGACCCCTGGAAGGCAGTGTAGACACAGGCCTCTGGTCTGTCCCAGGAGGGTGAAGGTACTAAAGAAGAAGCCTACCACTGAAGGTTCTTTGCGGGCTGTTGGAGGTGGGCAGTGCAGAACGTGGCTAGCAGCCATCACAAGCCCTTGGCAGACACCCAGATGGTCTGAGACATTGGAAGTCAGGTTGGCACACATTAAACTGAGAAGATTCAGAAGGCAAGACAGGACGTGAGGACACCTCCACAGGATGGGTGCTATGTAGAAAAAGAAGATTGCAGTCAGTGGTCCACAAAGAAAAAGGACGCCCCTTGTGGTGATTTACGAAAGCAAAGAGATACAGAAGTAGGAGAGGAAGGACAAGAGGGGAAATTGTTAGTTCATGGGTAAGAGAAGAGGCGCACAGCGCTGACCGCTGCCCGTGGTTGAAGCTGATGGCGCACCTGTGGTGAGGGCATCCCCTTTGCTCTGGGTGTATGTGGAGCATTTTCATCACAAATTAAAACACGACCTCTAATTTGCACTAGACTGAAAGGTCTGCCACTTCTTGCTGTCCCTATCCAACCTGAGGGTCTTTGTTCCTTCCTGGTCTTTCCATTCGCCACAGTCCCCTGAGACCTGTCAAACACGCAGAAGAGCTGTGAGTCTCAGAAGGAGTTCTTTTTCTTTTTCTTTTTCTTGCTTTTTGTTTCTGTTAGTTGTTACTTTGTTTTATTTCAGATATTAGACGGCCAGAGGAACTTTCATTGTTAAAGCCTTCTGGTGACTATTCTAAGAAGAAAAAGAAGAAAGACAAAAGTAATAAAGAGCCAGTGATCGAAGACATCCTGAACCTGGAAAGCTCTTCAACAAGCTCAGGTTCCCCGGGTAAGGAGCTGCTATTTCAGCTTGTGACTCCAGACCCCAAAGAAAAATAAGTCTCCCTCCTCCCCTGCCTCCTTCCATCTCCCCCTCCATTTACATAGCATTTTGTGAACTGACTGGATGAGAGGGTCTAAAGGAGTCACACCAGCACCCCGAAAGCAGCAGAGGGGATCTGTGTCTCTCCTCTCCCTTCCTCCCCTCTCCCCCCACCTCACTTTCTCTCCAAGCAAAGAAGGATCAACACCATTAAAGGATCAATTGACAAGTTGAGAAGGGACTGTCTAGCAGTTTAGAAGTGTTTTAAACTTGGACTTTTCTGTTAGGTGTGCTTAGTAACTCGTGGTTTTAATTGTGCACCTTATGTTGTAAAGTACATATAGCCATAAATTGAGGGTGAATAAAAGTAAATTTTAGAAAGAAGGTAATTATTTAATTATATTTCTCTTCTCCTGGTTTGTCTTTGTGTTTTTATTGGTTTTGTGCAGGAAAAGCAGGTAAAGATTTTGAGAAGGTAAAGATTTCTTCCCATATCAAAACAACTTCACTAGCTTTCTTGCAATATCAAGGGCTTTCTTGTATAGCATATTCCAATGCAAATAAATAAATAAAAGGGGGACTTAGGCAGTGTCCAGAGTAGCCAGGTAACAAGGTATTGGGTTCTTAAAAGTAGCAAACAGGACTCCTTGCTGTCGGAGACATTCTGTATCTGTGTTCTCAGTCCACTAATAGCATGGGAAACAAGAGAACTTTGAATGATTAGAAAAGACTTACTTACCAACCTTGTTGGTTTTTAGAAACTTATGTATCTGGGATCCCAGGACTAGAAGGTCCAGGCAAGATCTTTACTTGTGTGTAACTGACCTACTATTCTGACCCCTGGTACATTTAAAGTCAAAATGCATTTTAGTATAATCTTTTCCTACAGAGTCCTAACATGAATCACCTATCAGAAGGTTTCTCTCCTTGCCTCATAGTAAGCCCTGGTTTGTACAGTAAGACCATGACACCCACATACGACCCCATCAGTGGAACACCAGCCTTATCCACTATGACTTGGTTTGGTGACAGCCCTTTGACGGAGCAAAACTGCAGTGTTCTGGCCTTCAGCCAACCTCCTCCATCACCAGATGTGCTCGCCGACATGTTCCAGCCCCGATCTTTGGTTGACAAAGCCAAGATGAATGCAGGGTAAGGGTGGGGCTCCATCTTCCTCCCATCTGAGCTGGCGTTCATACACTACGAGATGTGAAAAAGATGGGAACTATCTAATTTTTAAGTTAATAGGCATGAACATGTGCCTCTTATCAAAATTAGGAGGGCTATCTTTAACGGGGGGGGGGGAAGATGAACACAGACTGTGGTGGTCTCAATGTCTTTAAAGGGTGACAAAAGTGTTGTATTCAAATAACTTGATGTGTTACCATCCATGACTGGCTCGCACTGTCATAGGTGTGAAAAGAGTGTCTGGGGATAGAGAGTAGTATATACGCATGGTGACCTCTGTGACCCTGTTAGAGACATTGAAGGTGAGCAGCCCAGTTCACGCTGTATTGTATAGAACACCGCTTCTCCCTAATTAAAATTAACATGTGACATTACTCACACTTAATATGCAGTAGCCACATCTGGCTAGAGGTTAGTGCATTGCACAGCATCTATGACTTTCCCCATCACTACAGAAGGGTCTATCAGGCATGTCCAACCCATAGCCCATGGGTCACACGTGTACAAGATAGCCACAAATGCAGCCCAACACAAAATTGCAAAGTTCCCTAAGTTATGAGTTTAATTTGTAACTGTTGTGCAGTTCTTTATGATGAACTTTGTAGATGACAATGCCGTGTTGCTTGGCAAAGGCTGGACACTGGCTAGGTTAGACCTAGCTCTGGGCTGACCACAGTGAAGCAGCAGGGCAGGCAGGCAGGTACAGACTTACAGTGTGGCTCCACGTGGAGCTATAGCCATGCATAAATCATCAGATGATTCGCTGAGAGGTGATTCTTAAATCATCTGCTACACTAAGGTAATGACAGACATGGTGGTACAGGTCTGTGATTCCAGCACTCAGGAAGCTAAGAAGATCCCGTGTTCAAAGCCAGCTTGGACTACAAGTGAGATTCTTTCTCCAAAAATAAGGCGGGGGCGGGGGAGGAGGAAAGAACAGAAAGGAAAAGAAAGACATACTAGATATCAACTCCCATCGTTCCTTCACTTTCGTGTATCATTAAGAATA
Source organism: Psammomys obesus (assembly GCF_907164565.1). Taxonomy (NCBI): domain Eukaryota; kingdom Metazoa; phylum Chordata; class Mammalia; order Rodentia; family Muridae; genus Psammomys; species Psammomys obesus. Next base: position 3,865,568 of record NW_026585504.1, read on the forward strand.
TTTTTATCTTAGAATGATAAGGTAAAGTGCAAATATGTGTGCTCACTGCTTTTGCTGCCATTGCTTACCCTGTCCGTGTTTGTGGATTTATTTGAAGTGCAGTATGCCATGTAGCACCATCTGGTGGGTGGGTGTGTAGAGTGGGGTGGTTTTAAACCCTAACCTATTGCTTCCTAGTTGGCTGGATTCCTCCAGATCCCTTATGGAGCAAAAAATTCAAGAAGATGAGCAGCTGCTGCTAAGATTCAAATACTACACCTTCTTTGACTTGAATCCTAAAGTAAGAAATTGTTCTTTTGCTTCATTTTGTTTTCTTGTTGTGGTGTGGTTGAGAGCATGTTCTTACCAGCAAGCTAGGACCACAAGGCAGCCCACACAGACTCCCCACCAGTGTTAGAATGTCTTTGGGAAAGGAGATCATCTCAGTAAAGAGCCCTGCTTTCTAGTAGGTTTATAAATAGTAGGTTTCTACTATTTCCAGCATAGAAGCACTTAACCTTATACGTTACTGTTACAGGTTATTACTTCATGGTTGGTTCTAAAGAAAGATTGGAAACCACCTAAATGTCCGTCATTAGAGAATTGCTTAAATATATTATGATACGTCCATACCACACTGTTGTTAAAAAGAGTGAGTCAGCTCATTTGGTTTGTTGTGAACACTTATGCCTGTTTAAAACATATGACTTAAGGAAAGAAACTTTTTTCTGACTCTGAAAGTCCACAGCATCTTCAAGTTTTGTAAGCAATAATTACATTAGAGGACCCCAGGATACTGCCCTTCATTCCCAGCAGAGAGAGAACCTTGTGGTCAGATGTAAGCAGGAAGCTTTCTTGAGAACATGGAAATGATGATACAGGTTTATTGCCCTATGTCATGGTTGGCATGTGGAAAGGGGATTCACTGAACTAATGAGACAGACAGGAACAGGGATATGTGCAACAGAAATGGCAGAATCCATGTCCTCTGAGATGTGGCGTGCTAGTTTTAGTCAACCAGGAGGACAGAAAACCTAAGGCTAAGGATTAATGTGAGTCGCCCATCCCCAGTGTCCTGGTTGGGGTCACTATTGCTGTAATAAAACACTGTGACCAAAGCAACTTGGGGAGGAAAGGGCTCATTTGGCTTAGTCTTTTTTCATGACTGTTCATCAAAGGAAGTCAGGATAGGAACTCACATAGGGCAGGGACATGGAGGCAATGGATGGAGGGTGCTACCTACTGGCTGGCTTCTTGTGACTTGCTCAACCTGCTTTCTTTTTCTTTTTTTT
>NW_026585504.1:3866848-3890667 GCF_907164565.1 Psammomys obesus
TGTAGCCCCCTCCCTCCTCTCCTCCCAATCCCACCCTCACAGCCCCCTCCTACCATTCCCCTCTCCCCTTCTCTGCCCAATACCCACCAACGAGTACCAATCCACCTGGCACATCAAGCCCCAGCATGACCTAAGTGCATCCTGCATCCTGTCGCACTGACAAGGCAGCCCAGCTAGAGGAAAGGGATCCAAAGGCAGGCAACAGATTTGGAGACAAACCCTACTCCCATTGTTAGGGGACCCACATGATGACTGAGCTGCACACCTGCTACACATGTGTAAGGGGGCCTAGGCCCAGCCCATGCACGCTCTTTGGTTGGTGGTTCAGTTTCTCTGAGTACCCATGGGTCAGGTTAATTTACTCCATAGGTTGTCTTGTGGTGTCCTTGACCCCTCCAGCTCCCTAATCCTTCCTCCCAGTCTTCCACAGAACTCCCAGAGATTTGCCTAACGTTTGGCTGTGGGTCTGCATCTGTTTTCATCAGGTGCTGGATGAGGCCTCTCAGAAGACAGTTATGCTAGGATCCTGTCTGCAAGCACAGCAGCATGTCATTAATAGAGTCAGGGGGTGGGTTTCAAGCTGATTGGCCATTCCCTCAGACTCTGTATCAGCTTTCTTAGAGAACCCAGGACCACCAAGGTTGGTAGCCCAGGGGTGGTACCACCCACAATTGGCTGGGCCCTCTCCCATTATCACTAATTAATAAAATGCCCTACAGGCTTGCCTACAGGTGATTTCAGCTGGTGTCAAGTAGACAAAACTATCCGGCAATCCACTTAGGAAAACCCTGTTTCTAAATCAATGGAGAACAGCTAAAATTATTCTGAGACAGGACATATAGGCCTACGACCTGTAGACAATGCCTCAGTACCCGCATGGGAAAACCTTTGAGGGGGAACCCCAAAGCCAGGCAGGGCCAATAGAGAGTCCCTGGACAGCTGTAGGGACAAGAATTGGCCAGCGCTGAGTCCTTTCCCAGATCCTATTGAGCATCTTATTCCACTTTCTATTGATCTCTTACTGTTAACTTGTAACTGCAGATGGTTGTAGTTCAATGTATTTAACACACCATTACTTTATTTGGCTTGCGGAGCATGGAAAGATGTTCAGATATGAGAGGTTTTATTATACTTTTAGAATCTTTTTTGACGGGGGAAAGCCTTGCTGAGTGACCTCTCCTTTTGAGTTCCTGCAGTATATAGAACCCAGATATGCTAGGACTAAGGGGCTTATAGACATATAGGTTGACAGTTTGTTGTTCAAATGTAAGTTTTGACCATTTTGACATCACTATTTAGATATTGTCTATAATGTGTGAATTAAAACAGGTCTCTCTTTTGTGTGTGGTGTGGTAGTGGCTTCCTGGCTTTTGGATTTGTTTGGTTTTAACGGGACTGGCTACATGGCCCAGGCTAGACTCTAAGTGATCCTCCTGCTGCAAGCTCCCCTTTATCTGAGATGACAGGCGCGTGCCCATATATGGCAAGCATGCGTTGTCAAGTCTTGATTGAACGATAATTCATGTACCATAAAACTCATTCACTGGAAGTCAGGCATCATGGCACACACCTGTAATTCCAGCACTCAAGAAGTTGTGGCAATAAGAGCAAGAGTTCAACCTGGCCTGCATAAAAATTTGGAGGCCAGCCTGGGTTGCATGAGACCCTTTTTTTTAAAAACAAACAAAAAACAAAACACCAAAAAGTAAGTTAAAAATAATATGACTACTGTAAGTGTACAATGCAATGATTTTGTTTTGTTTCATGTTTTGTTTTCATAAATGTATGCACGTGTATAACCATCACCACAGTCCATTACCCAAATCTTTTTCTTGGGTCTATTTTCAGTGAGTCTCTGACCCTAACCCCACCTGGTCTGCCTTCTGTTTGCCCTTTCTAGAACTGCCATGCTGGGGGCTGGAGAGATGGCTCAGAGGTTAAGGGCACTGGCTGTTCTCCCAAAGGTACTGAGTTCAATTCCCAGCAACCACAGGGTGGCTCACAACCATCTATAATGAGATCTGGTCCCCTCTTCCGGCATGCAGGCCACTGTATATGTAATAAATAAGTAAAATAAACCTTTAGAAATTCCATGCTGATGAACACTGGTTGTGTCAGGTTCCCCTGGCATGTTCATAAGGCATCATGCTTTTCTTGTTGCTAAGTGGTTCCCGTGTGAGGAGGCTGCAATTTGTTTATTCATTTTCTAGCTCGGTGAGGGCATTTGATTGTGTCTGCACAGGCCTCTTGTGAACGGTGCTGTAGAACCACTGTTTACTTCCATTTATCTGGCAGGGTGAAAGGGTGTGGGGGTCCCCAGCCAGCCAGCTCTTAAGGTGTCTTTGCGGATCACAGAACAGAGACAGATTTTCTTGAGGGTCTCAGTACCCTTACCTCCTAAGTCCCACCCTCTCGGCTCTGCATTTGTCTGCCTTTCCCAAAAGCTTTAGAAGTGGAGAGCAGGAACATGTCAACACAACATGTCTGCTTCCCACAAACCGTTATCAGTGCTGTTGGCTGCTTTGGGCTTGCTTCACATCCCCCATTGCCTCTGTTCTTAACAGGTGTAAGATTAATGCAAAAGGGAAAATAAGTCAGTGTTAATCAACTCACGATGAGTCTGCTAAGGTGCTCTTGGTATTTTCCAATCCTCCCTCATGTTTTATCAATTTTATTTTTTTCTAAGTAGATAGTATAATGTATATACCCAATGCAAAATTCACACGGGTCTGAAGAAGTGGCCCAGTGATTAAGAGTGCTTGCCGCACAACATGAAGACCTGAGCCCAGATCCTCAACCCCAAGTAGCTAACTAGGCATGTTCTCACGCATGCCTGTCACTCTAGCACTGAAGTGAGAAAACACAGGGGCCACTGAGGCGTCCTGGGTGCCATCCAAGCTGAAAAGCCATGAGCTCCATGTTCAGAGAGAGATCTTGCCTCAAAGGAATAGGCAGAGGGTGATAGAAGAGGATAGCAACACACCCCCTAGGCCTTCTCACACACCTACACACATACATGTCCATACAGCACACAAACACATGCCACATTCACACACACACACACACACACACACACACACACACACAAAGAAGTCAGAAAGCATTTCCTAAAAACAAACAAAACCTAACATAGAAACTATGGTTTAAGGAGACTAGAATCTTGGTCTTGCAAGATGAAGAGTCTATGATGGTGATAGTGGTTGCGTGACATTGTGGATGTACCTCTGCCACTAAACTGTACATCTTATGGTCAAGGCAGATTTTATTAGACATATTCTGTCAAAATTGAGGTTATTTTCTAAGTCAAATGTAAAGAGGGATTGTTTAGAATAGAAACAGTATTTAGCTTGCATGGATAGGTTCTTTGAAGTTCTCAGTATGTATATGTGCATGACCTTAAAAGAGATCTTGCCATTTGTCACAACACAGATGGGTCTGGGGGACACATATGCCAAGTAAAATGAAGCATACCCTTGTACTTGGACTCCAAAAATAGAAGAAGTAGGAGTAAAAAGTAAAAAATAAAAACACATCAAGCTACAGTATAAACAAGGGCAGCACCATTCAGGTAGCTAGACAATAGGGAGATATAGGTCAGAGGGTAGAAAGTGGCAGACAGCAGGATAAATAATTCTATAGTTTCCGTGTAGGATGTGAGGACCGTGAGAAGTATGCATGTATGTACTGCAGGTTTTTGCTGCATTATTATTTCTGATGTTAGCTGCTCTTTTCACACACAAATCCAATTTATAATCCATATTATACCATTGTTTCATGTTGCAAACCCTAATTATACACAAGAAGTATACACAGTAAACTCATTTCAAAGAACAAAGGAAAGGAAACCATCCTTTGCTATGACTCCTAAAGGCAACCACAACTTCTTGGCTAACCATCTCTGCACATTCTTCACACATGTTTACATATTTTGCCAGATTTCCAAGGCCTGTATTTCCTGTGTAGATAGGAGCATTTACATGCTTTGAACTTGCATCTTTTTACCTTATCGGAGCTGCCATTCATGTCAGTAATAGTCTAATTTGCTCTTTTATCAACTGAAACATAATCCAAGAACGACTGACCCATAGACTGATGGGATCCAAATAGGGAGAGCATTCTTCCCAGAATGTCCATGAGTGCCTGCATTTCTGTCTAGATACTCATCAAAGCGCAAGAATTAAGGGTTGTGTCTACATAGCCTTCCTACTGAACACATTGCTACAGGTACCAGCTGCTCCTCAGCCCACAGCATTAGATACCATCAACACCTGAAAGGGATTCCAGTCTGAAAGAACAGAGATTCTGTCGTTCTTCTGTTAGTTTGAATTCTCTAGTTTTTTATAGTGCAACTTTCCCAGTGTTTAAGTGGCTATTTGATTTTCTCTATGAGACACCTGTTTATGTTTTCTCTATATCCTCCTAGACTGTCTGATTTTGTATTCATTCATGAGACTGGTTTGTATTTAATGGATATTGACTTTTCTATTTACAAAAGTACATTCTTTCAATCTTTATTTTAAAATGTATTTTTCATTGTAAGTGTTTAACTTATGTGTCAAATCTACCTTATACATCATAAAGCTTAGGAATCTTGTCTTATGTTGAACCTCCTTCCCAGGGAATGAGGTTCAGCAGTAGAGCATGCTGTTAGCATGCTCCAGGTTGGAGATTTAATCCCAATACCAAAGAGAGAGAGTAAAATCAGGAAGAAGAGGGGAAGGACAATAGGGGAGAAAGGAAAGGAAGCAGAAGGCTTCCTCCACCCATATAAAGACCATAAATTCACTCACACGATATGCACAGTTCAATATTTTTTATGTATTCACAGAATTGTTCAACTATTGATAGATAGACCGATAGGTAGATACTTCCCTTCCTTTAAGCCAGTATCTTAGTTGCTCTTCAATTTCTGTGACAAAACACCATGGTCAAGGCATGTTATTAAAAAAAAAAAAAAAAAAAGTTGATTGGGGCCTACAGTTTTAGAGGGTGAGTCCTGCCCATCAGGTTGGGGAGCACGGCAGCAAGCCAGCAGGCATGGCACTGGAGCAGAAAGAAGGAAAAGAGCTAGCTGGGAATGGCATGGGCTTTGAGACCTCAAGTTACCCCAAGTGACACACCTACTCCAATGAGAATCTTTCCCAAACAGTTCCACCAACTGGAGAATAGGTACTCAAACATGAGCCTATGAGGGCCATTCTTATTCAAACTACCACGCGGACAAATACTCCATTTTTCATCTACTCATCTGCTGACAGCATTTGTATTGCTTCAACATGTTGGCTGCTATGGGCAACGTTGCTGTAAATAAGTCCACGTATCTGTTTGGGTTCTTGCTCTCACTTTCTCAAAGGAATTGCTGGCTCCTACTCTTTGTGACTGGTTCCTCTGTCCCGTGTTAGAGCCAGCTGCGTACTTATGTTCTAACCACACAACATCCTCACCACCTGCGGTTATTGCCTGGTTTTCAGGTTAGAATCACCATAGGGGTGTGAGGTGGAACCCATTGAGGTTTTGTATATTTAAATCATGCACCAGTTCATGTGTATTTTTTTTCTTGTTTGGGATTTTTCCCTCAAATATGCATGCATTTTCCATACTGTACGTAATGTTTTTACTTTCTAGTAAATTGTGTGTGTGTGTACATGTGTGTGTGCATGTGTGTGTACGTGTATTCTTGCATTAGTAACTGGTGTCCATCCTAAGCCAATACCATGCTGTTGTGGTTTCTGTGTTTGATGTCTGATGGTACAAGTGTCTTTCAATGTGGTTCTTTTTCAGAGTTGTCTTGTCAGTGCTTGAATATTAATTACTTCCTCTACTTTACTAAAGAATTGGTATATGGTTCCATTTTAAAAGTTCCTGTCATATTCTTGGAATGACAGAGTTTGAAAAGCAGCTTCCTCTTTGACTACCTATCATGTAGTGCATGTTTTTACATTCAATAGAAAGTGATGAAGAGAGGAAAAATCATGCTACCTAGGCTGGATTCATTTGGCTGCTTGAAAAAGCCCTGGGGAGTATTTGGGGAAAGTGCCTTCCGACCTCAGAAGTCAAAGGAGCAGGGCAGTGGGGAGATAGCAGTCTCCTCTCATCTGCCTGAGCTAGACATTAGAGTGTGTGGTTCACAGGGGACGGCCTCAGTCATTCAAGAACTTTTGCACCGTGGACTATAAATTGGTGCCCCACACACACACATATATTCACCTGTTTCTTTCTCTAGTACGACGCTGTCCGAATAAACCAGCTCTACGAGCAAGCTAGGTGGGCTGTTCTCCTGGAGGAAATCGACTGCACAGAAGAAGAAATGCTGATCTTTGCAGCCCTGCAGGTTAGGGATATCTGCAGCTTTTCTTGGGGGAGGGGAGGGAGCTTAGTTTGTTCTGGTTAAAGCATTCTGTTTGTACCTTTGATGAGATAAAGGAAAGGGAAGAAAATAGGTTTCTATGTAAAAGGGGCCTCACAGTCTACGCATGCGTGCTTGCTATGTTTCTGCAGCCTCCGTCACTTGCCTCCCGCCCGCATAGGGGCGATGCAGAACTAAGTTTGACCACAACTAACAGTAGATCTCAGAATTACTTTAATTAGATGTCATTTTCCTGCACAGACAGACCTCCTTCCAGAAGGTGTTCAGAAGAAGAGATGGTTAATGATCCGTTTGTGGCCATAACATTCCTAAAACCTCTGTCTTGAGCCAGGCGATGTAGGGAAGTCCTGCCTCCCAGCTTGTGGGAGAGCTGAGACAGGAGCTACCTAGGGAGTCTGACAACAGCCTGGACAACTCAGCAAGAGCCCATCTCAAAAACATGTTCACTTAACTAAATAGAAATAAAACTTCTGTTTATGTTTTAGTATCATATCAGCAAACTGTCGCTGTGTGCGGAAATACAGGACTTTGTGACGAAGTCTGAGGTCGATGAAGTAGAAGCCGCGCTGACGAGTTTGGAAGTGACCCTTGAAGGCGGAAAGGCTGACAACGCTTTGGTATGAGTGCTTCTGTTAGCTCAGAATCTGTCCTGCAAATGCAGATTGGGAGAAAGAGAAATTGTTCTTCTACATGAGAAACTCAAACTTAGCAAGAACGGCCAATTCTGGGGTTAGCTCTGCAAGGGAATGTTAAGTTTATCACCACCGATGGGAGCTTTTGTGGTTGCATTTCTTCCTGGGATCAGTGGGCACAGTACAGAAATTACAATGGGCTCCAACATGGAGTTGGTCTGTTAAGTGAAGAAAGGGCCATGCAGCCCATGGCATGGGACACAGGTGAGGATGAAGAAGAAGCTCTGAAAGCCTTAGTGTCTGGTCATTCGTTGCCCTGAATAAGGCTGACAGGAGAGAAGCCTTTTCTCAGGACAGTGGTTTTCAGCCAGAGGGTTATGACCCCTTTTGCGAGTTGTGACATCTCAGATATCCTATGGATCAGATATCCACATTAAAATCCGTAACAGTAGCAAAATTACAGTTATAAAGTAGCAACAAAATTAATTTATGGCTAGGGGTCATCGCACCATGAGGAAATGTATTAAAGGGTCACAATGTTAGGAAGGTTGAGAACCGGTGCTCCAGGATATCATCAGACATTCCGAGACACTAAAGCCTTCTAGTCACACCTAAGGGAAAAAACAATATCAACCTCATCTCTCTCCCCAGAGATGTTTGGATGGCAGCCTTTTCATTGCAATGCCTCAGTGGTTTGACTCTTCACTGGGCACTTCTCTTTTGTTTTAACCTCTTCAACCAAGGGAATGATTACCGGTTGAATCACATTGAATCCAAGCAGTGGGCTCGCTAAAACTGGATCTGCCTGAGCACTGAGAATGAGCCACTACATTTTTATGCATTCATTGTTAGTTCTCTAACAATAACTGCCTTAAAATAGGAAGTGGGTTTCATAGAAGAGCAAATACGTAATACACAAAGCAGAGCCTTCCCCAAGCAAGGCTTGGTTTTGGAGCTTGTTTTCACCTGCCACCTACTCGGAATATGTAGCAGGAAGTTAATCCTTCTTGGAATAAATGAGGCATTTCCTTTTTCCCCTCAGTAGTTTTATATGCTTCAGCCAGCCATCAACCGCCACTTTGGAATGAACTTTCAGGTTTAATCAGTGACCTGGATATTACTAGAGTTACCCTCTTTAACTTAAAAAATTACAAAAGATCTGTTCACACACTGAAGTCATCATTTCTAACTCAAATTTCTAACTTGAATGATGTATAGGTATAAGAAGTATGAATTGATTTTATTTTTTTACTTTTCACATTCTTATCCTCACAAAGTAAAAAAACATACAAGTATACATACTAACAAGCTGATGTTGCCGACCAAGTCATCATCCAGAATTGGGAAACAGGACTTTGTCACCTGCCCAGGGGCCCCTGCATGCTCCTCACTCAGTTTCCACTCTTTTCCCCCTCTCCCCCTCCCAGAGATAACTGCCGTGGTCCCTGTGACTGAGGAACTCGCTCTCTCCTTTTATTTTAATTGATTTAGATTTTAAACTCTCTGTGGCAAGTGCCTGACACACTGGGTGACGCAGGTGTGGACTGGCAGGGCCATCTGTGAAGTCCCAGCTGGTAACTCTTACATCTCTCCTTAGGAGGACATTACTGATATCCCTAAACTCGCAGATTATCTCAAATTATTTAGGTAAGTATCTTGAAATGGCCAAAGAGTGCCTTGGAACAGACCCTCACAAGTAAGGTCTGGGATGGGACATAAGTGCATACAGGGGCAGGTCCACAGGTCAGAGGTGGGCTCTGAGTTATGGGCTTTGGCATAAGACAAGAGTAGGCTGGACCTCAGCGGCCCCTCCCCCACCACATGCCATGGCCATGCTGAGTGCAGTTTTTAGACTCTGGACTTTAGTTTCCTGTGCTGTAAAGTGGGAGTGTCCTCTTCTCGAGTTTGCCTGGAGCACTGGATAAATAGGGGCATTTGAAGAATTTAGCAGAGGGCCCGGCACATGCATGCTCACAGACCAGTGGGGTAAACATGAGCAGGTCAGCAAGACTGAACACGCACACGGCAATGTCGTTTCTGTTAGGGTGCGCATTGGGAGGCTCAGGACTCTGACACCATCTGAGTAAGAGCTGTTTGGCAGTGAAAGAATTGTTTTCTTCCTAGTACTTTGTCCCTGGGCTTATGGGGAGGGGTCGCCTCCATTCACCTGCTCAGTGCTGGTCAATCTGCCACGGTCTCTGTTTGTTTTAAAGGGTGGCCACCTTTGTGATAGTACCAAGGAGTGGCTGGTTGAAAGAAACACGGCAGTCAGTCACTGTGTCGCTTTATGGTTTGTTGACCTTTTGACAAGCCAGTACTTCACTGCAGCAGCTGGTGTGGGGGAGGGGGAATGCAAGTTGCTTTTGACGATACAAGAGGCCAAGAAGGACTTGCAAGGACTGAATGGTAAATGTGGTCTATAGTAGAAGCGAGGGTCCAAAGGTGATAATTGTCACTGGGTTTTTAGTATTTGTTTGTTTGCTCTTCTGTTGTGGTAATAAGTGTGGTACCTGTAAATACAATTGAACAGTCAGTCTAATTATACTCAGAGCTTCAGGGGGAAAGAGTAATTTGATGCGGCTTTATAAAATATGCATAATTATTTTACAAAGAAATTTAGTTTTCACAAATGAAGAAGACCCCTTCTTGTAGATGTTCTGGCATTTTACAAAGAGATGACATGTTGGTAGTGACATTTGTCCTCTTCAGTTCTGCTGCCTGGTGGCTTTAGCTGTCACTTATAGCTAGAATCACTAAGATTGTCCTGCTTGAATGGACACTATCTAGCAAAGGTCTCACACTGCCAAACTTACTATATAGTAATATAATATGTAGACTTCCTGGATAGAAGAAAGGAAGAAAGGAAGGTGAGGGGTGATGAGGGAGAGGGGATGGAGATGTGGGGGAGAAAGGGAAGAGGACCAGAGAGAGAGTAGAGCTACATTCCTAGTAGAGTATTCAGAAGGCCCTGCATTTCCCTGGGCGTCGTTGATGTGAGAACAGAGGATCAGTCCTTTGAGGATGACTATTTACTCTTTCTGCAGGGAAGCTCTTTATTGTTTTTCTAAACGAACTCTGGTGTGCCCACTATCACTGTTGAACAGTGAGCTCCACTTTCCAGCAAGATGACATTGGGTCTGATGCACTTGCCAGTGTAGCTAGAAGTACACAGGAATACCATGTAAAATACTAGATTGCAGTCAACAAAAATGTGCATGAAGTGACCGAGAAGTCTCCACCTGCCCAGGAGAGGGGCTCGTGTAGCCTGGGGCTGCTATCTGTTGGGTTGATTGATCTGATCATTTGTTTTGACACAGGCCACTTTGTAGCTCTCTCTGGCTGACCTGGAAGTTATTATGTAGACCAGGCTCCACTCAGACTCACAGAGAGATCTGTCTGCCCCTGCCTCCTAGTGGTGTGGCTACAGGTGTGTACCACCACACCCGGCTGGGGCTGGTGTTTTGGCTTTCATGTAAGTATAAGACAGATAGCTCTACAGGTCAGATGAAGCAATAAGCCAGACAGACGCGCCCAGGGAAAGGTGGGAACTCCAAGGACTGTCTTCTCCGCCCAACACAAAACAGGAAACTATGGGTCACTTGGAGGAAGCGGAAGGCAATGCAGGCTGTGGGACACAGAAAGCCTCTCTGTGGAACCGCAGCCAGGGCTCATGATTCATGAAGGTTGAGATAAATGACAAGGGAATCAGAACTGAAGCTGGTTTGGACCACAAGACCCGTGAAGCTTTAGCAACTGCAGCTCTAAAAATACTCAGAGACAGAAACCAGCACACTGCATATGGAAAATAGTGTGAGTTCCCACTAAAAATCATAGCCACATGAGTAGGTGGGCCATTAATAATTTTAGATGATAAAATAGAATAAATATATAATATAATAATTTGGATGATATCATAATTTTAGATGATTAAGAAACTAGTGAATATGATTATAACCACTAAGTAAATTTAAAAGTAAAAATTCTAGCAAAACAGAAACGAATTATTGAAAGGATCTGATCTAAGAAGCAATTTTGAAGACAAAATGTATAACATAGAAATATTAAATTGCTAGGCAGAGACTTGAGGATTGCTGCAAGTCTGAAGCCAGCCCGGGCTGCAGAGTGAGAACCTGACTCAAAATAAAATTTTTAATTGTTTCAGTATATTAGCCATCAAATTATTCAATACCACCAAAGAAAATCCAAAAAGGCATATGTTAAAAATATTACTTAAGGGTTCAATAAAATTTGACTCTTGACAAGTGCAAAAATAAATAAATAAATAAATAAATAATTGAATAAATAATTGAATAAATAAATAAATAAAATATTACTTAAATGCACTAAGGAGGCCTGACTTGTGTCTACTGGGTCTTCTTGAAGAAACAGTTGGGAAGGATGAAACATTCAAGAGAGATTACTTAAGAATATTTTGTAAATCTTGAAAATCAAAGTCCTTAAATTCTTGGGTCTTGGGTTTCAGTCAAGATAAATCATTAAATTGGTAAATCTTGATAAACCAGTTGTTGATAAGGGAAAGTCTGTAAGATCAGAGGGAAAAGGACAGATTTTTTGCTGGAGAACAGCGGAGAGGTGAGAGCCCAGCCGTGTCACGTGGACAGCCAGTGTAGGTGGGAAGAGGCCTGGCTAGTGCTGAGAGCATGCAATCAAAGCTGTCAAGTCTGTTCCACATAGGTCATAAAATACCCCAAACAAGCATGATCCTAAGAATTTCCATTTGAGAAAAACAGATCTGTGAGTCTCGGCACTATAGATATGATGACATCGTGAGGACAGGAAGTGGGACAAAGCGCAAGATGTGAGCACAGCTGCAGTGCCACTCTGGAGCAGAAAATGTGACCCCATGAACAGTTAGTAGGAGTGCTGCAGTTAGAATTTGTCCGCTGAGTATTTACAGGCAGGCCACCACCACAAGGGACTTCTAGTTATATTTACATGTAAGCTAGACAAGACAGGTCTCAGACTATTCCAGGGTCTTTGCAATACTTCATAAATAAATGGGGAATGATCGTGAATGCTTGGTCCCACCATAGACTCACTGGCAGCTGGGTGCTGGTGGCATACACTTTTAATCCCAGCACTCATGAGGCAGACTCATGCATCTCTGAGTTCAAGGCCAGCCTGGCCTACAGAGCGAGTTCCAGGACAGCCAAGGCTACACAAAGAGATCCTGTCACAAAAACTCTGGGGGGGGGGGGGGACTCACTACTTCACGTAGGTAAATGCCTGTAAGTTGTATTGTAACATTTTGTTTTTCAAAAATAACTATCCCAAACTTATGACATCATCACTTATAAGCCACCATGTGCTTCCAAACCAATAAACACGCTGATCTCTCCTTGAAGGAACAAGCGATTATTAAATAGTGATAGTATAACCAGATTTTAAAAGATAGTAATATTGTGAAAATAACATTTTTTAGATTTTTTTCATACTTTATGTATATGAGTGGTTTTCTGTATGTATGTATGTATGTATGCCGTATGAATGCCTGGTACCCACAGGGGCCAGAAAAGGGCATTGGACCCATGGAACTAGAGCTGTCCTGTGGGTGCAGCAACTGGTCTTTACTGCTGAGCCTACTCTCCAGCCCCCAAAGATAACATTTCAAAAATAGTCTGCAGTGTTTCCATGGTTACCCTGTTGCCAGGAATCATGCTGTGCATTAACAGACAAATGTGTATCTCAAACATGAAATTGTGAAACAGAGGGTAGCATGGGGGTGTGGTCTGGGGGCGTGGTCTGGAATAAGAAGGAAATGGGTGATGAATAAAGGATGCAGAGATTCCGTAAGATCAGTAAGTCCTGGGGGTTCTACTCCTCTGATTTGCTGAGAAAATTAACTGTTCATGCACTAAAGAGCATAGGTATAAGGAGGGCACAAGAAAGCCTTGACAGGCTTCACACATGTATATGGCGTTAGTGGCAAGAATTTCACATTGCTATCCAGATTTATACATTTATACATTTATACAGTAGACACAGCTCTGAGGTATGGCGATCATACCTCAGCACAGTGTTTCAGTAACTTTCAGACTGGCATACAAAGCAGTGCATCATGGCATCTTCCTACGTAAGCGCCATTATATTTTCTTCTCATTCATTTCCCTCCACTACCCCCCCCCCAGTAAAGCAGTTTTATACAAACAAAAATGACTGAGGGTGGAGTCCAACGATAGTATTTGTCTAGTGTGCCAAGTCCTGGCTCAGTCTTTAAAAACCGTAAAAGAAAATACAAAGTCTGAATGCTTTTAAAACTTGGTAGCATATTTCCATGTTAAATATGATCTAATTCAAGAGCTACAGGGAGTTGAAATCTACTTATTAAAAATATTAAAATCAGTCTATTCTACTTAACTTTCCTAAGTAAGTGACTGACTTCAGAGAAGAGTGAAATTAGTAATCTTGTCTTGACAAATATTTGTAGGGGGGGGGCTATGGCATCACAATTCAGTTATCACAGTTGAGAGAAATCCATGAGGTTTTGGGTAAGTAACAGCATCCTTTCTTGAAATGGTCTGAACGTTCCATTCACTTTATATTGTTGTGTAGGCTTAATGGGTTGTTGTTCTTGGTTTGGTTTGGTTTGGAGACAGGGTTTCTCTGTGTAGTGTTGGCTGTCCTGGGACTCTCACTCTGTAGACCAGGCTGGCCTCAAACTCACAGAGATCTGCTGCCTCCGCTGCCCCGATTGGCTTGATGTTTTCAGTAGTACAGTACAGTAATGTGTTCTGCAGTTCTGGTGTTCTGATGTTTAAATATTTGCTGTACTTTAATTTGCAGACCCAAGAAGCTAATGTTAAAAGCTTTCAAGCAGTACTGGTTTGTCTTTAAAGACACATCTATAACCTACTTTAAAAATAAGGAACTTGAACAAGGAGAGCCAATAGAAAAACTAAACATTAGAGGTAAGAGTGGTTTGCACCTCACTGTGGCACAGACTGAAAACACGGTTCCAAGGGGATTCAGAAGAATCTCTGAGCCTGGCTGCTTGCCAAACATCGGCTCCTCTCATCGCAGAGCGGGGTCAGCATGCTGTGATAGCTCTTCTCACCCAGCCTGTGAGGCTTTCTAACTCAAAAGCAGTTGTGTCCAGGTTGGGAGTGTGGCTCAGTGTAGAGCATTTACTTCGTGCAAGGTTCCTAGTTCAATCCCAAGCACTACAGAAGAAAAAAAAAATGCCAAGAAATGTTGTGTTTCATTCTTAGTTACATTAGTGCCCATTCTAATGTCAGAGTGACTATGAGTGCATTGTTGTCTCTGCTCCCTGAGTTACTTTATCAGCCACTGTGCTCAGCTCTGCTATCACTGTAGCAGAAAATCACTTCTGCTTTGATCTTTTTTGAATTTTGTATTTGTACCAGGACTGAGGATAAGCTCCTGAGGCAGGAGGACTGTGAATTCAAGGGCAACCTAAGCTACACAGCAGATTCAAGGCCAGCCTGGGACACATTGGAATCTTGTCTCAAAAGAAAAAAATTTATATATATTTATATATGTACATATATACATTCACAGCCACTATCATACTAAAATGAATGCAAAATAGTAAATTTGTTTTCTTTTTCTTTCATGTTGCTTATAAAGCCACTTAGTTTTCCTTGAATTACTGTTATTGGTTGTTCCTCTAGCTTTGACTTGTGGTCAATCTTGGCTGTAGATATACATTGTTATTTATTACAACAGACTTCTCAGCACTCAGTTTCGTCCGTGCTTTCTGTTTTTCAGGGTGTGAAATTGTGCCCGATGTGAATGTAGCGGGGAGAAAATTTGGAATCAAGTTACTAATCCCTGTTGCTGATGGAATGAATGAAGTGTATTTGAGATGCGACCATGTAAGTAAAGTCACTGAATCTCCTCACCTCCTTTGTATTAAGACTCAGAGCAGGGGCTGGTGAGGTAGCTCAGTGTGTAAAGGTGCCTGCTGCCAACTGGATGATCTGAGTTCAGTCCCCAGGACTGGGCCCCAGCTTGTCTTCTGACCTCCTCCACCCATCCACAGGGTACACGTGTGCCTACCCACCACACACAATAAGTGAGTAAATAAATAAATAACAGAAAAACACACGGAGACTTGTTGGTTTTCATATAATGGGTTCGATCCCGTAAACACATCGTAAATGAAAATCACCGTTCGGCCAAAACTGCATTTAAAACACCTACACACATCCCAGCTTAGGCCCCCTTAGGCCCCCAGAGCATGCGCACTAGCCTGCACCTGGCTAAGCCACCCAAGAAAACCTGTGTCACAGCAAATCACTAAATACTTAGTAACGTATTGAATTCTGTACTGAAAGGGAGATGATCGTTAAACCGTGTTCTCACATTCCTACAAAGCTGAGGGCGCCTCTATAGAGCTGTATAAAGATCAGTCCATAGAGATGGTTTCCAAAGCTGCTGCTCTGTAACAAACATGGTTGGTAGTGTAGCACTGATGTTCCAACAGCATCTGAATTTCTGCAGGGGGAGTCTTGTTCCAGGTAATGTTAGCTGGCTTCGTATGAGAGTTAGAATCTTTACCTAGCATGGACGACGTTACAAATAATACAGTCAGCCAGGTGTGGATTTTTTTTTTTTTTTTTTTTTTTTGCTGTTGTTGTTTGTTTTTTGGTGTGTGTGTGTGTGTGTGTGTGTGTGTGTGTGTGTGTGTTTTCATCATGTATGTCAGCCATGTTATGAATATGGAAATCATATCTATGAAACTCTCAGGAAGTTTGAGGCTTCATTTGCACCGCTCGGGACTCCTTTGCACTCGCAGTTCCCTGTGCAGAGTGGTACAAGCTGACGCAAGCTCTCGTGGCCGACACAGTCGATAGTTAGCAGCCACTCAGAGTGTGTGTCATCGCACGTCTCTCCCTGATTGGGAGGTGAGAGCTTTATATGCTAGTCTAAGGTCTCTATTGCCGCTTACCCTTTGGGCTGTGATCAGCTACAGAGCCAACCTCTGCTGTGTCTGTAGCAAGGCGGCCCACAGGAGTACCTGCTTCCACGCACTCTGGTTTTTGTGACAGGAGGATCAATATGCCCGGTGGATGGCTGCCTGCATCTTGGCATCGAAGGGGAAAACCATGGCAGACAGCTCATACCAGCCAGAGGTCGTCAGCATCCTTTCATTTCTCAAGATGAAGAACCGGAGCTCATCCCCACCGATGGCCTCCAGTCTCGACAGCATGGATATGAACCCAGAAAGCTTAGTATCGCCTCGCTGTGCGAAAAAGCACAAGACTAAACAGGTTCTCGCCTACTTGGGTGTTTGTGTACAGGGACTCGTCCGATTAAGGCCATCATCATGAAAAATGGGTTACCAGAGAGATTCGACTGGGTGGTAGAAAATGTGGCCGAATCACTGTCAATTTTGCTAGAAATCATTTTACTGCTGACTGAATATAGTAATTGCCCCAGGTTGAACCTAATTAAGGATGAAACTATTTATTCCCTACAAAATAAGAATCAAAATTATACTTTTCATGGTGTGGGTTAAAGGTTGCGTGGGTGAACGCACTCCAGTGGAATCAACACTGAAAAGAGCCATCGGCACGGACATTAGAAGTGTGTATGTGTTGACTGATCCTGGCCCTCCTTCCACTCTAGGATTCTCACAACCTTGCAGACAGACAAGAATGAATTGATCAGTTAGTTAATTAGTAGACTGGTCAGTCTGCGCAGAGTGTGGTGGAGGCCTGTTCTTACTGTTCACTGGGGATCTCAGCGAGAAGAGTGGCTACAGAGCAGTCAGTAGAGCATGAAGCACAGCCTCATTTCTCCCATTTCTGCTTAGCTGGCAGCCCGGATCCTCGAAGCTCACCACAACGTGGCCCAGATGCCCCTGGTCGAAGCCAAACTGCAGTTCATCCAGGCCTGGCAGTCCTTACCTGAATTCGGCCTCACCTACTACCTTGTCAGGTGATTACAGGGTCCATTCGGCCCACCTCCCTTCAACCACTGACGGCTTTCCCGAAGCCTGCTTTGCTCTCAGTCTAGAAGGTCAAATTCTTCTTCTTTAGAATGTTGCCATTTTCACAAATAACGCCAGGACTTTGACTGGCCTTAAGAAGTTCCCATACCTTCTGCTCAGCTGAACGTAGGAAAGGAAATGTTCAGATTTTACAAAGAAATTGTGTTCCTTTAGGCTAACCGCCTGTGCCAAACTAGATGGAAAATGTTTGTGCTACCTGTGACTTCCCTTCATTTCAGGTCTCTCTTCCTATCATGTATCTCACGGTCTGGCCTTGTGTGGCTTTCTAGAGTTCCAGACAGTCTTGGGAACACACAGAACACGTTCTCCAGCCTTTTCAGACACAGACCCCATTCCTGTGGATCACTGCAGATTGCCGGCCTGAATGCCCTGTGTGTGGTTCACCTGTTCGTACCTTCTTGTATTTTACAGATGAGAACATATTCTTCTATGGGAAAAAAAAAAAAGAGTTACATGATTTGTCTAAGTTTACTGGATAGTCAGGGACACTGACATTGATAATCTGTACTAGTGTGATGGCTGTGTCCACTGTAGGATGTGGAAACTTGAAAATGTGTCCACAGACAGGCTAAACAAAAATGAATGTTTTAATCCAACCCACATTCAGCCACTCCCTTCTCTCCAGATCCCTCCAGTCATTTTTCCAACTTCAAATACTGTTTTTGTTTTGTTTGTTTGTTTGTTTGTTTGTTTTTGTTTCTTGCTAACTGAGCCCACTCTTTAAAGTAAGGTAAACTGTCAATTAAGCAAAGTGTATGCTTTCTTCTCCGGCACAGCAAGCAGAATGTCACAATCTCATTTCAGATTGCGGCTGATGGGCTTGCGTTGTAAGATGCTGTTACACATTTTCCCTGGTTGTTTCCAAAGATCTGGTTCCCCCTGCCTCTGCTAGCAAGGGAATATGTTCATGCTTTTCTCTGTTCACATCTCATTTAACTTTTGCTTATACTCTTTGTCCCAAAGGAACGATTCCTTCTGCTTTATTCTCCACCACAAGAAGAGTAAGGGAAATGGCACATGCTGTCACACCCTTATTAGCCTCTCAATCAAGACAAGGGCAGGGGGCTTCTGTGTGTTAAAGCTAGCAGGAAGACTAGCCTGAGCTACACAGCCAGACACTATCCGAAAGCATCAGAGGCTAAGGATGGAGTGCAGTGGCAAAGGCCCTGGGTCCCTCCCCAAGCACAGAGAAGAGAAACAGAGGCGACAAAGCTTTGGCTGCACACACATGTGTACCCGTGTACACAAGGCACACACTTCCCTGTAACTCGGAGGTCAGCACAGGGCGGAAAGCAGGGATACTTGAGACAGCCAGGCCCAGCATCCAGGCACACCTCTTGCCACGCTAGCTTCTGACCCTCAGCATTTGCATCCGTCTTCCCAAGAGGCAGCCAGGGGGCAGCTAGGGGCTGTCGGACCTCCATGGTTGAGCAAATCCAACAAGAAACAGTGTGAGCCACGTGGTAGTTAATTATAAAGTGTGGGCGGGCCCTGTGCAGACACCCAGGACGTCTGCTCCCCACGTGACTTCTCCTTTTGCCTGCTTACCCCTTCAGCGCCTACACCTGGAACCTCCAAATTTTAATTATAAAGATGTTGAGACAGAAGCCCGAGATATAGGTTTCTGCACTTCCCAAGGCTAGAACAGGGCTAGAAGGAAGGGATGGAACAGGCCTCATCTGTGGGATGACAGGCAGCAGCAGGGACTTGGCCATCCCCAGAAAACTGGGTCTGTGAATCACGACTTCCTGGAGGCTGCCCACAGGGTTTCCATGTGTCAAATTCTGATAGTAAACTCGGAGGGAACTGGAAGTGCAGCTTAGTTGGTAGAGCGCTTGCCTAGCGTGCACAGAATTCTGGGTTCAATTCCCTAGTATTTCGTAAAACTGGACATAGTGATGCCAACCTGCAACCCCAGCCTTTGAGAGATGAGGCAAGAGAATCAGCCCTGTCACATTAGGGCCCTGTCTCAAAAACATTTGTTTGTTTTCTTGTTTCTTTCTTTCTTTCTTTGTTCTTTTCAAAATAAAGACTTGAGGTAACAGGACGAATAAGAAAAAGTATAGAATTGATCCTAGAAAGGTAGGCCCAATTTTAATCGAAGGTAGGAGATAAGATGGAAAATGGCTTGTCTGGTTGGGATTTTTCTCTCTCCACACTGAGATCAGCCTCTAGTCCTGGCATCTTCCCTTGCTGCCCCCATGTCAGTTCCCTTTCCAGCAGAACTCCTCAAGCACATTGTACATACCGTCTCCAGTTCCCTCTCACCTTGAACCCACTCCGAGCACCACCCTCTACGCCACAGCCTGCCACCTGCACTTTACCCTTGACCTTCGCTGAATCCAGTGGCTAACTCTGAGTCCTTGTGCCCCAAGACCTCTGAGCACCCTCTGACTGTAAAGCATGCCTTCCTCCGGGACCTCGAATCTCAACACTGCAGCTCTCCCTGGTTAGCCCCCTCTCCCTGGCCGGTTCTTTTAATCTTCTTTCCTGGTTCATTCTTGTCTCCCAGTTTCTTATAATGCTGCAGTACACAAACCCGTAGGATTTAAACCACTCCCCAAACTATTCTCACTTTCTCAGGGCTCAGCCATTCCTTTGTGTTCCTTTATTTAAGGAACTGATTGCTCTGAGATGTGTATCTCGAGCCAGGAACCCTCTCTTAACCTGCAGATTCACCCATCCAAACATCAGAGTGTTTAAAGCGTTGGCATCCCATTTCACTATGTCCAGAACTCCTACTTTCCCCCACTAACTGCCCCTCCTTGAGTTTTTCTGCACCTCACTAAGTGAGAACTCCTCCTGCAGATGTGCCCCGAGTCATTCTTGACCCTGTGGTCTCTGCTGCACTGACATTACATAGAGGGGCAAATCCTACCAGCTCTACCTTCGAGGCACACACAGAATCTCACCATCACCACCACCTAGGCAGTGCCTGGGCCACCTTACCTGCCCCCCCTGCCTCTAGCCTTCTCTTCCAAGACAGCACAAGAGTTATTCTTGTAAAACCTAGGACAGTCCATGCTAAGCCTCTGCTCAAAACCACCTAGAGCCTTTCTTTGCCACCCAGACTGTTTTTACAGCTTAGCCTTCTGCCATTCCTGTGCCCTCCTTAATACTTTGCCTGCCCCCCTGACATCCTGGCAGGCTTTAACTATACTCACATGTGTAAATGGCTGTACCCTCTGCCTGGAATATTCCTCCAGATATCCGTGTAGCTCCCTCACCCCCAGGCATCGACTCTGGTTCTGTCACCTCCTTCTCTGACCTCTATCTGAAGTGGTGATAACCTCATGCTAGAACTCCCTGTTGTGCTTTGCTTTCTTCTGTTGTCTTATCTGGCACATGACTTCACTTTTTCGTGGTCTTCACTCTCTGCTGGCCAGGCATATTCTACCCCCTAGGCCTAGAACACAGTGGTGCTAATTTTGTATGAAGTGGTTTGACCTCCTCAGGAAAGCCTTAATTCCCTCCCATTGTTTATGTCCTCTTTATCACCGTAAAAGAGGCCTCCTTTGGGAATCGGGTTGCTTATTGTCTTTTCTTCCGAGATAATTTAGAAATGTGATGAGATGACCCTTAAGAAACTGTATGTGGGGGCAGTGAGCTGGCTCAGCAGGTAAAGGCTGCACAAGCCTGGTGACCTGAGTTCCCTGGAACCTACATTAAGGTGGAAGAAAAGAACTGACACAATAAAGTTTTCCCCCGACCTTCACACGTGTGTTTTGACCCACACATGTACATCATGCATACAAACAATAATAATAAATGATTTCAAAGAAATAGTATATGAATAACAGTTGTTCCCTTAATTTTCAGATTTAAAGGAAGCAAGAAAGACGACGTCCTGGGAGTTTCATATAACAGGCTGATTAGAATCGATGCAGTCACTGGGATTCCAATTACAACGTGGAGATTCGCCAACATGAAGCAGTGGAATGTCAACTGGGAAATCCGGCAGGTGAGGCAGAGGCTTCCGATGTTCCAAGCTCACGTACGAATGCGCGTTCTCAGAGATTCAGCTCCACTCCGATTTTTTTAAAGGTGCCTTTAGAGTTAGAACTCCAGAGCCACAAACGTGATAATTGCCCATTAACATACCAGTATATATTTCTGGATGGTTTCCTAACACATCTGGACCCAGAGTTCCTCAGTTAGCACTGTCAATTGGCTTAGCTTGGGTGAAGCTTTCCCATAGACACAGATTATAAAACTTCGAAACAGTTGGTTCCATTTTCATAAACTCACCATAGGATGACATACAACTGAGCACAATCATTGCTTACCAGAACTACCGTAGATGAAACCCTACCCAAACAAATCCATAAAATCCTGATCTGACTGCCCAGAGCTAGAACAGCCTGTGGGCCTACAGGCTCCGGTGCTCACCCAGAGGGGAAGAGGCCCAAGGGAGGAAGAGCTGAGGGAGCAACAGAGATGCCTAGAGATGACCAAGGAAAGCTTGTCCTGTCCTATCAGACAAGCTCTCGAGCCCACAGTAACTGCTGCCATCATTTTCCATCCTAGGGACTATAACTAGGCCAATGCCAAGCGTACATCATTAGAAAATTCTAGATAAAGCTAAGAGATACCTTGGTACCCAACTGATGACACAGAACAGCTTGATGCCCCTGGTATAAGAATCTGTCTTGCAGACGGTGAGACAGCTCAGTGGTTAAGAACGCATGAGTGGCCTGGGTTTGGATCCTTAATGGCACAACTGTAAATGCATGTAACCCCAGCACTGAAGGGTGCAGTCAGGCCCATGCCAGGCTAGCTGAGCATCCTAGCTCAGACATGGAGCTTCTGTTCAGTGACAGAGCCTGCATTAAATAAGTAGAGAGTGATAGAGGAAAGCACTTGGCCATTTCTCTGGCCTCCACATGAATGCACACAGATGCATGCACACACACACACACCAAAATAAATACAAAAGAATCTATCTCCTGGGGTTCCTTTTACACTCTCATTTTTCTAAAAGAACACCAGCAACAATAAACATAAAGGAGCTGGAAAAGACCCGCAGTAGTTCTCAGAATGCTGGGTTCCTTTCAGCAGTGTTAACTGTCCAGCACATGTGAGTAGAATGAAAGCTAGAAACTGTCCAGGAACAGGGACTAAGTATCAGTCATTTTTAAAGATCTGCAAGGAATTTCGGGGGAAGGGGCGTGAAAACGGTCCATTCTCTAAGTCTTCTAGTGTTTGGTTCTTATAACTTTTATGGAGGAAGGGATAATAGGCAATGGCTGCTGGGAAGCCTAAGGCCTTTTATTCTCCATTAAAATAAGAGTTTGCAGCCCACAACGGTTGCTCACGCCTGTAATCCTGGCACTCTGGAGGCTGAGACAGGAGGATCACTGCAGATTCAGGGCTTCCAGCCTAGGCTACACACAGTGAGGCTTCATCTTAAAGAATCCAACAAGCTTCCTGGCCTTCCACACAGGGAGTGATAGGGGACCTTCTTAGCTGCTGATGGAGGAAAGGGAGCCAATGATTTACCAGGCACACATCAGAGCTGATACCACCAGAGGGCGCAAAGAGCAAAGACATTTTTCAGGAAGCCAGTTTTGTTTTTGTTTTGTTTTGTTCCCCCCCCCCCCCCATTCGGGGGACTGAGATAGCCAGTCCTCAGCTTTGGGGACTGTGTCCGGCAGAACAGCTGCCTTCTCACCCTTCCTTGCCGGAGTTAAGTTTATCCGTGGCCTACTTTTCCAGGTGGCGATCGAGTTTGACCAAAACGTCTCTATCGCGTTCACCTGCCTAAGTGCAGATTGCAAGATTGTGCATGAGTACATCGGTGGCTACATTTTCTTGTCCACCCGATCCAAGGACCAAAATGAAACGCTGGACGAGGACCTCTTTCACAAACTGACTGGCGGTCAGGACTAAAGTGAAGCAAGCGGGCCTGTTTGGCCTCCATGGACCTCGGAGTTCTCTGATTGGGTAGGATCTGTGGTGTTCCCAGTGTGTAGGTTCCAGACTACCACAATGTACACTTCCACCACCAGAGGCCCAGATCCTTGCCTCGTCTGAACACACTGCCAGCAGCAGACTGGGCTCCTGCTGCTCTTCCTATAAAGTGGCTGGGGAGAGACGGGCAGCGGGGCATTCAGTGCCTGCTCTCAGCCCAGCATGGTGCACCAGTTCTGTGGCTTTGCAGGCGCTGTATGTACTGACCAGCAGCTAGCTGACCTTCTGTTTATATGCCTCATGGTAAGTCAGCAATGAGAGCAGAAGGACAGAAGTGACTGCAGCAAGTACAAATCTCATTCCACAACCTCAGGTCCTTCTTTAACAAAACTCATCATTGCTCTCATCTTGCCAGAAAGCCAGAGGGAGTCTCGATACATTTTTTCTTTGGAGGTCAAAGAGATGAGCAGGGAGAAGCAGGGTTACAGTCATCTTCAGCATCATCAGTTTACAGGGACTGTCACATTGGGTAGGGTGAACCACTGACCGTCTGCTCTAACCATTGGTCTTCCTGTTACTGCTGACCCTAGATGCTCCATTCCTAGGGAATCCCGTGGACACATTGAAGTCCTTAAAGACGTGGGTGCTGAAGGGATATAGGGAGCCCACCCTTAGCCAAGATCCATGACAGGCTCAGCTCTCTGCTAATGGAAAGCACCTGCCACGAAACTGAAAAGATGACTCAGCAGTTAAGAGGGCTTGCTGCTCTTCCAGAGGAGGACCGTAACTGATTTCCAAGTGGCTACCAGGGAGCTTAGGCCTTCTTCTGAACTCCATGGGCACCTGCATTCACATCCACATGCCATACACACACACACACACACACACACACACACACACACACACACACACA
>NW_026585504.1:3890677-3897009 GCF_907164565.1 Psammomys obesus
ACACACACACACACACACACACACACACACACACACACACACACACAATTAAAAATTACTCCAAAACCAAAAATCCACCCACCCCTGGCAGGATTCCAAGTCCTGTCAGCCAATCAGACCTCCATTCCAGCCAAGTAAGGAAAGGAGGTTAAATCTGTTCCTGGAGTACCCCCCGCCCCCACCATGCTGAAGTTCTGGGGACTAATGGCTGCTACTTCCTGATTCCGGCTTCTCTGAGTGGTAAGGCTGCTCTTCTTAATGCTCCACAGAGCTCTGGGTACAGAGTCTGCCTCTATGATTCTGGCCATTTTCCCTAAACATCTTCAAAGACAATAACAGACTCTTGGAGGCTGCTTTTTGTGGTGACATCACTGTCCAGCTCAAGCATAAACTCTTGACAGCTACCTGAATGCCCTAATCTGGTTTTGGGCTTTTGTTGTTGTTGTTTGAGTTTTAAGTAGGAGGAATACAGCATCGGTAACAAAAGGAGATGTTTTATTTTGTTCATACACAGCCTTTTCTTTCCCCACAAACTCAAACTGCACAGGTAAAGAAAGAGCTTTACTTGAACACTGCCAGCTTCCTAGGCTGCCAGCTTTAGGAGTTTGGATGAAGCCCAGAGAGCCTCAAGCCTCAGCGTAGATTTGTTTCCCAACAAAGCCACGAGGGAAGTGAGAGTTCTGCAATTCCAGGAGTCAGGAGACCGTCCCGGCCGGAGAGCACAGACCTGAGCCAGAAGAACCTTGTGGACGTTTCGTTCAGCCTCTCCTGAGAGCTGTCTACTCACGAGCCTTCCAGGTACCCACGGAATTCCTGAGGCTCAGCTTGGCTCAGAAGTGCTTTAGGCATTTGGAAGCTCTGGCTCCCATCATGAAGAACTTGACTTGGAATGTTTTGTGCAGACACCAATGTTAGCGCATGCAGTAAACGTGGTGGTCTTTCCTCTGCTGTCCTGGGCTCTACCGTGTGGAGCCCAGATAGGACTTAGTGTACACCTGGGGACGCTACCCTAGACTGAGTGCAGTGTACACACGTTTAATGCGAGGGCTCCGTAATGAGACCCTTTCCCAAACAAAACCATTCCCGTGCCAGAGCCAGACCCTGGCCACAGTGACCTTGATGACACACCCAGTGACAATTCAGCTTCCCTAGTTTCCCGAGCCCAGTCATCCAGATCATTTCCTCCTTAGCTTTGCATGGTTGGCTGACATTTCCATGAGGGCCCTTGAGTATCTTCACTCATGGTGGCCTGCTGTCAATCTTGACAGTGATTCCTTTCTCCCCTGACCTCCCTTCATGTTGTAGTACATCTGAAGGATAAAATAAAGTCTTTCCTTCCAAGCTCCTTTTATTGATTGTGTTGGCTAGTTTTATGTCCACTTGACACAAGCTAGAATCAATTGAGAAAATTCTTCCACAAGATCTGTCCGTAGAGGATTTTTTGACTTAGTTATTGATGCGGGAGGGCCCAGCCTATTGTGGGTGGTGCCATCCCTGGGATGGTGGTCTTGGGTTCTATAAGAAAGCAGGCTGAGCAAGCTATGGGGAGCAAGCCAGTAAGCAGCAGCCTCCATGGACTCAGCATAAACTCCTGCCTCAAGTTTTCTGCCCTCTTTGAGCTTGTGTCCTGACTTCCTTCAGTGATAAACAGTGATGTGTAAGTATAAATCAAATAACTTGCTCTCCGAGTTGCCTTTGGTCATGGTGTTTCATCATAGCAAGTAACTAACTAGGACAGACTTTTTTTTATTATTATTAATTATTACAGCAATGGAAACCCTAAGCCACCAGAAAACACCTGGCTCAGACCCAACCTCCAGTACAGGAATTTTAATCCAGCAATATGGCTGCTCTTATCACATCCAAAGACCTTCTAGTTCTGTGTGATCTGGCTGGAATGCAGACATAGCAGACACCTTTAGTCCCTTTGTTTGGAGTACAGACATACCCTTAGTAGACACACCTTTAATTTCAAACTAATGTCTAATTGAGGGACAGACAAAGTGATAAATCAGAGAAAGATTTAACAGAATAAGTCAGGGATAGGATATAGCCAATTCTCGTTAGAACAGACAGGAAAGAGGTGACTTAGCAGTGCAGAGAGAGAGAGGCAGATAATTTCAGTCAGTTCAGTTGAGTGGAGCTGAGTTCAGGCAGTTGAGTGAGTGCAGTGTGGTGGAGTTGAGTTTGTTCATGAGTTTGTAAAAAAGACATTAACATCAGAGAATAAGAAGGAACCAGAAGATTAGAACAAATTGCCAGAGTTAGTTTGAGGCCTAGCAGAGCAATTCGGTGAGAAGCCAGATTGAACCAGTCAGCTTGAAGTCAGGTTTGAGCTAGAACAGCTGAGTTGAACTAGCCAGCCAGAGTTCAGAAAGAACTAGAAAGTGTAAGCTTATTCAGCAGTAAGCCTCCAAGATGACAATTACATCTGGTGAATAAAAGTTACATTTACAAGGTAACACCTGAGTTGATTTTTCACTGAACTTATTTTGATGAAATCATAAAATCATGGCATTTTCCACTCTAATTACTTTATATTATATTTCAAATGCAAATTTTTTTTTTTTAACTAAACAACTTATCAGATACCAAGTGTCTCTGTACTTGTCCAATGTGACACTCATTTGCAAGTCTGGGTCAGGGGTAGGCTCAAGAGGGAAGGAAAGAATGCCAACCCCCAACCAGAGATCTTCAACAAACACTTGGCCCAAACCTCGATGTTGCTAACAAATGGTTGATGCCAAATCACACCAGAGAGCAACAACTTTTCCTTGGGGGCCAAGTCCCTTTTGGGGGAGTAGACGGAGATGTTGTCCTGACCTTTCCCTCCCTTTGTAGCTGACTCTGGAAGTCAAGTGCTCCTCTGGAAGTGTCACAAACCCAAAAAATCACTGGGAAGCAGGAAAAAGCCAGGCATGTAGTCAGTGTGATATGAGGCCATTTGTGAGACATACCCTGCCTACTATCTGTAGAGGAGAAGAGGACTGAGGGAAACACGTTTGTATTCTGTGTTATAAAGATGCTCTAGTACTGCATATCATAAAAAGGAACTGGCATGTACACGTTATTAATAGCTTAGCACATGTCTATTGTTAATGATGCATGTGTTTTGAGTTAACAGCCACCCCTGGCCCAGATGACCCTGGAAGAGTACAAAGTTGATACCAGCTGACATTAAATTAATGGGACTCACCATTTTGAAAGGTGCCTGGACCCAACCATCCACAGAGAGAGGGAGGAAGGCACACAGAGACATACATAAGTACATAATTAAAAATGAAAAATAAGGGCTGGAGAGATGGCTCAGAGGTAAAGAGCACTGATTGCTCTTCCAGAGGTCTTGAGTTCAATTCCCAGCAACCACATGGTGGCTAACGACCATCTATAATGAGATCTGGTGCCCTCTTCTGGTGTTCAGGTGTACATGCAGACTGAACATTGTATACATAATAAAATAAATAAATCTTTAAAAAAAAAAGTACTTAAAAAATAAAAATAAATCTTTCTTAGAAATACCACGTGAATAGATATAGATATCAGAACCCAATAGAAACAGATGCTGTCACAGCCAAACATTGGGCGGAACACAAGGAGTCTTGTGGAAGAGTTGGGAGAGATGGAAAGACTCAGAGGGGCAGAAGCTCCACAAGAAGAGCAACAGAGCCAACTACCCAGAGCAGGGGGCCTCGTGGAGATGAAGCACCAACCACGGACCATGCATGGACTGGACCCAGGCCCCTACACGGATGTAGCCAACGGGCAGCTTGGTCATCGAATAGATTCCCTAGTAGGGGAAATGGGTGACTGTGACATGGACTCTGTTGCCTGCTTTTTGATCACTTCCCCTGGCAGAGCTGCCTCGCCAGGCCACAGGGAAAGAGGATGCGCTCAGTCCTGATGCAACTTGATGTGCCAGGGTGGCTTGGTGGGGGGGGGTTCCCCTTCTCTGAGGAGTAAGGAAGGGGGGATAGGGAAAGAGGGAGGGAGGGTGGGACCAGGAGGAGAGGAGGGAAGGGGCTTTGATGGGGATATAAAGTGAATAAATAAATAAAAATAATTTAAAAAAAGAAAATAACAGACCTAGAATCCAGTCATTTTCAATTTGTAGTAAGTCTCAGCTATTGTAATTCAAGCAAATCAACTTTTTCTCCCCTTGCAGTGCTGGAGATAGAGTCCCGGCTTTGCATGTGGAGGCCAACTCTCATCAGTGAGCTGTATCCCCGTTCACAGCATCCCTGCCTTTTTTCATTTTCAGACTCTTACTATTCAACCCAGGCTGGCCTCAAACTCCCGATTCTCTTGCCTTAGCCTCCTGAGTGCTTGGGTAACTGGCATGGGACACCATGTTTCGTCTAAATCAATTTACCTAAAAAGCATACTTTTTTCCTATCAGAAAATTTTCTCTGTTGAGTCTCTACTTGGGAAAATTTTCCTTTCTTCCACCTAAACCTCCTCATGTAGGCAATGCTAGACATGAACGCTAGTATTCCTGTCAGGAGTCCACATATTTGCATCTTCTTGTCCCACCATGTACAGCTTGCAGCCCCAAAGTCATCCCTTTGTTTAACAAAGCAATTGTGGTTCCAGACATGTACATGGCTGTAGCTCTCCTCAAGGGAATTTGAAGTATTTGCTCAGCTTGGAAGTCAGGGTTATTTTACTGGGAAAATGGTGAGAATGGATATCAGGAAACAAACGACTGCCTCTTCCATAGGCATGTGTGATGTGCCAGGAGCTGTGCTGGCGGCTAAGTGCACGAATAAGTGAGAGACAGGGTTAGGATCGGGGTCAGGGTCAGGGTCAGGGTTAGGGCAGAGCAGAGACTTTGCAGTGCAGTATAATAAGCACAAACACAACAAAGGAAAACACACAAAACCAAGTAAAGGAGAGTTTGTGATAGCAGAGTCAAGAGCAGATCAGAAAAGTTTTCTCGGGGAATTTTTACTCTCAGCCTTGAAGGTCAACAAAATATCTGCCAAGTAGAGAGAGGGGCAGGAGTTCAGTCAAGCTCGGCAGACGTCATCAGGGGAGAAAAGTGGGCAATGTTCTCCTCCATAACGGCCCATGGTCAGCTTGGCATGGAGAAAAGTGTGGTAACTCATGGTGGGGCAATGGAAGGCAGGCCACCCTGGGAGGTGGGGGGGGGGCAGTTCAGAGGCTGTGGTGGTTAATCTAAGGATGGCCAGATACACGGCCAGAGCTGGCTAAGACAGCGCTAAGACACGGCAAGCCAGAGTGTGCTGCAGTGGCCAGGACTATTATCTACATGCAAAAACCTTTCTTTCTCTGCAATAGAACTTGAGTTTTTGGAGCCAATGTGTCTAGCTCCAGCGGTGGATGACAATGCTATTTCCCAACCTCTCCTTGACCTTTTCAGATAAGGGTGTACATCTGACCTAGTTCAGATGTGAGGCCTGAGGCACGCTGTGGAGACTCCTGTGACCACCTCTTACCTTGATGAAATGGCAATGCTGTTGGTTTATACTTCACCTTTGTAGCTCACCCTGTCCTGAACGTGGATGCAGTAGTTGGAGGCCCTGCAGCCGTCTTGCAGCCAGAGGGCAATAAGCACACGAACGAGAGGAGCATGCTGTGGAGCGTGCTGAGACAGCGCACCTCTCACACAGAACACTCATGTGGCAACAAGGAGCCGCTGAAGGGAAAATAGCAGCTTGCACCTGCTTGGACATTTGTGGTACTATTCATTTCTATCAGTTTGGCTGAAAGGAACAGAGGACATTTCTGAGTGCTTCATTAAACATCAGTGCATTCAGGCCATTATTAAGCAGTTTTTCTGGAACCTAAAACTGAACACATTCCTGATTGTCCTAACACTTGAACAAGTGAATTTTCACAATGAGGGAACAGGGTCAAGCTTGAACCTAAAATTTCTAGCTCAGCCAGCTGAATAGATGGAAACCCATAAACAGACATGAAGTGTGCCATGTGCAGTACGAAGGGCATGGAGGGCAGAGTCAGTGGGTCCCCAGTGTGTTGCTGGGGAGGAGACAAGAGATTAGTCAGCCAAAGGTGGTGCAATTCTGTGAACCCTGTGAACTTTTACCCTGGTGCTGGCCAAAACATTCTTGGAATTCCCCCCTTGGAAAAATCCTCAGCAAGGCCTTATCTACGTTAGAATGTCCTCACCGCCAATGAAACTACCTTATTCGCATGATGATCCAATCTTTGGAAATATCCAAGACTAAGGTGAGTAATGAGATTATGATAAAGTGATTTTAGTGAGTGATTTTAAAAAAACAAAGTTCTTTCTGATGATTGGTGGTGTGTGTGTGTGTGTGTGTGTGTGTGTGTGTGTGTGTGTGTGTGTG
>NW_026585504.1:3897019-3901416 GCF_907164565.1 Psammomys obesus
GTGTGTGTGTGTGTGTGTGTGTGTGTGTGTGTGTGTGTGTGTGTGTGATAAATACCTGGAGGAAATTTCAGAACCATTACAATTCTGGAAGTCAGCAGGATGTCTTAGGGGGTGAGGGTCTTTGACACCAAGCCTGATGACGTGAGCTTGATCCCTAAGAGTTGTCCTCTGACTTCCACATACATGCCATACATAGTATTTACCCTAGTTCTCACTTCACATAAATAGGCATAATCAAAAAGAATTACAAACATGTTTTTGCATCATTTGTAAAGAGACAATGCCTACTAAGTGTATTTCTGAGGGCTAATTGTAGCCAGATTGTTTTAAAAAGAAAAATTACTGTGTCCAAAGAGATGGTTCAGTGGTTAAGAACCTTTGATTCTGTTTCAGAAACCTGGGCTTGGTTCCTAGCCTCACATGTGCTTCACAGACACCTGTAATTCCCGTTCCAGAAGGTCTGAAGCCCCCTTCTAAATGCAGACACACCAGCTCTCCATGTGGCGCGCGCGCGCACACACACACACACACACACACACACACACACAGGCAAAATCCTTATACCTATAAAATAAATAAACATAAATTTTAAAAGGTTTTTTTTAAATTTTTTGTAAATCATGTATATATTCGAATGTCTTTGTGTGTGTGTGCTCCAGGTCAGTCTAATGGAGTCAGTTCCTCAGTTGAGAATCCCTTTTCCCAGGTAACTCTTGTTTATGTCATGTTGACAAGACTAAGCAGCACAGTCGGCTCCTCCTGGAATGTGGACTCTCTCACACAGGTTCCGTAAATGTTTCAGAAAACCAATAACTAGTGATAAAGTTGCTAGGTTACCAATACATTATTGGGGATTAGTAATCAAACATTTCTAATCGATGTTATTGTCAGTGGTAACCAAATGCCATCCCTATTAAAAGCTGCTTTAAAAAAAAATTTTTTTGGTGCCCTAGCCCTGAGGCTGCCGTGCGGCTCTATCTTTTCTTCTCAACATGCATCATTAACCCCATCAATGTGTTCATGTGGTTGCTTTGAGCAGTATGGCATCATGCTGCCACTGTGTCTGGCCTCTCTAGGACTTGCTTCCCTTCTGTCTCAGTGAGAAGAGCATCCATCTCCAGGCTTCTGAGTGTCCCCTTGAGGCTCCTGAAGGGTTTTACTCCCGCAATCTCCTCTCTCTTAAGTACTGCTGATTTTTCCCAGTTCCTGGCTCGGTTCCACCCAGCCTGTGAATGTATTCTGCCTTGTAGGGCTATTACTCATGACTATAAATTATGTAACAGTGTCCCCATGAAGAGATGGGATCTAGCTCATCTACTAGATCTGGGTGGGCTCATGGTTGGACTGACTGTAGAACACAGCAGAAGTCGTACTGCACAGCCTCCAGGCAGGTAACAGCAGACCATGTGCGTGTCTCCTTGGCTGAACATCTCCCTCAGGAGCCCTAGCCAAGCAAATAAGACAGACCATGTAGCCATTCTCAGAACAGAGTTCTCAAACGCAGCCCACTCGAAGCTGTTTCTTACCCATGACTGCAGCCAATGCTAGCTGAAGTAAACGAACCACAGAGCCAAGCTGTGACCAACTAGAAAATCGTGGAACAGACTACAAAGACTGGGTTAAACCCAGTAAGGTTTGGGGTCTTCTTAGACAGCCAGAACGGTCCACAGTCTCTTCCATCTCAAATGACTTCAAAACTCTGTGTCATCTCATCTTCAAAACTTGCCCAACTGGGACTGGGGAGTTGGCTTAACGGCTAAGAGCAGTAGCTGTTCTAAAGGAACTAGGTTCGAGTCCCAGCACCCACACGGCAGCTCACAGCCGTCGGTAACTGCAGTCCCAGAGGAAACAATGCCCTCTTCTGGCCTCTGAGGATACCAGACACACATGTGGTACACAGACGTACATGCAGGCAAAACGCTCACACGCATAAAGTTGGAAAACTATTTAAAACTTGTCCAAGTGTTTTAGCTCCCTAAAGAGAAGCACCAAGAAAGCTGACACATACTGTCTCCTCTAGTTAACTCACACCCTTTTTTGCTCATGTCTGAATCCCCGCCCCCACCCTGCCGACCCAGGACTCTCCTCTTATTAAAGTCATGAATAGCTCTTCCTTACCTGTTTGTTCAAAACCTGATTGGCCGTGCTTTTCTAGGTAAAATGGTTCTTAGTTTACTGAGCCAAATTTCCCTGAGTGTCCTGCCACTCCCCACCTCACACCCCACTCCCCACCCCCTCACACCTCTCACAGACTGTTCCTTCTTAGCTGTCCTGGCTTATCCTGCTTCACCTTTCGAGGCTGGCTTGACCTTTCCTCTTCTCTTCGCACACACATTCCTTGGGTGAGTACAGCTCATCAATTTTCCTTAAGAAGCATCTATCTGCTGATGCCTCCCAAGCGCAGCTCCCGAGCACTAGGGAGAATTCCAGAGTTCCATAGCTGCCTCCTCAGCATGCCCTTTGAAGATAAAATGGCCATCTCCAATCTAACATAGGCCAGAACAGAGCCCCGTCCTAAGCTGCTGGCCTCTAGATGCCTGCCTAGGTCCAGCCAAACACCCTGGAGTCATCTTGACATTGTCTTTTCTCTCATGGAATAAATTAGTTTCCCATGGCAACGGTAACAAATTATGCAAATTCGGTTGCTTAAAGTAACAAGCAATGCTATCCACTCACAAAAGGGAATGTGGGCGGGCCTTGAAAATATGTTTACTGAAATAATTCAGGAAAAAAAGGACAAATGTATATGATTCCATTTACAGGAAGTACTTTACCAGGCAATGAAGGAAAAGAAAATACAGTAGAAGTTACCAGGAGCTAGGTAGCGGGGCAAAGGGAGCTATCGCTTAATGGGTACAGTTTGTTGGAACTGATGGAAGTGCTACCTAGAGCCGTTTGGGAAGAGGGACTCCTGGTTGAGAAAATGCCTCCGTAGGACCTGTCAGGAGGCCAATCGGTAGCCTCCTTTCTTTTCTTGAGTAGTGGTTGATGTGGGTGGGCCCAGCTAACTGCGGGTGGTGCCCCTTCGGGGCGGAGGTTCAGTGCTCCCTTTGCTAAATGAGGCAACATTTACCTCTTCTAGAAATTAAGCAACACCTCTCAGGCTAGTATTCATCCTACCACATTCACTTCCCACCTAGCAATAATTGTTGCTTCTAATTGCCAAATACTTGAAGACTGAGTTTTTGTCTTCACCCTTGCTGTCATCCCTCTCAGGCCAGAAACAGCACTTCTGCCCAGGGCATTCACACGTTTTTAATGTAATGTAATTCTACCTTTGCTCTTTCCTTCAATTACGACAGCGACCTTTGACCTTTGAACACCTGATACCTGTCCCGCCCGTCTTAGTCACATGACAGCATCCCTGCCTACCTCTCTCCTCCCTCACTATCTGCTAGCCAGGTAGTGACTAAGAGCGGCTTTTGTGACTCAGACACAGAAGGATTGAGAGACCAAAGGATTAAAAATCAGTGGGCATTGTTTTAAAGTTTAAAGCACAAGCCTAATGGAGGCCAGGAAATGGAGATATGTCCAGCCACCTGGGAAAAGAACCTAGCTTCATGCGTTCTTTCCTCCACACTAATTATACAGTTGCTTGGAAACAGGCCCATATGACCAGGCCAGAACTGTGGCCTTGGTGCCTAAAGTGGACCAACCATTTCAAAAGTCAATCTCCCTTACCCAATCATGCAATGCCAAAGCATGTAAGTCCCTGCTTGAACTTTTTTGCCCTTAAAAACCCTGTTCCCCTAGACTGCAGGGACACATTCCTCTCCTGTTTCCACAGGAAGTTACCGTCCCCTGTTCAATCACGTTTAAAAAACCTCTTGGATTTACAGTGGAGTCTATTCTTGGTCTTTTGGATTTGTGAACTGGGCATAACAGGATCTTCCTTACTATGCTGTGTAACACAAAGCCTGTGACCCTGAACAGGACACAGTTCTACCTCCTCCAGGGTCTCCAAAGAAGCAATGCCTCCTCATGACCATCTCCGTTCCCCTTCCCAATTCCTTTACATCAAATTGCCCTGGTTATTTCCTTCATAATGCTCACTGCAGTCGGTAACCACCTTGTTTATTTGCTTATTGTCAGTAAAGAAAGGACTGTGTTGGCTCCAGACTCAAAACAGTACTGAGTATACAACAGACATTCAATGTCTTGAATGAATGAACCTGACTCCAGACCCAAGGCTGCAACTATCTAAACAATAGGTTCGTGGTAATTCACTTATTTCTGCCTTTCCAAGTGTTCAATCCAGAGGGAGTTCCCAGAGACCCAGGCAGATGGAGTGACCACCATCACAAATAGGCAGGTAGATAGGTAGGAAGGAAGATAGATACATAAATAGATAGGAAGGAAGGAAGGAAGGAAGGAAGGAAGGAAGGAAGGAAGGAAGG
>NW_026585504.1:3901426-3935088 GCF_907164565.1 Psammomys obesus
AGGAAGGAAGGAAGGAAGGAAGGAAGGAAGGAAGGAAGGAAGGAAGGAAGGAAAGAAGGATAATCAGTTATGTAAAAGGCACCCACCACCCAAGGATCTCATAGAAAATTTTGAATACAATCCTAGAAGCAACCCATGCCACTTTCCACAATCACTGATGAAGCAAAGCTTGAACCATGTCCTTACCCAACTATGAGGGTTAGGAGGCACAATCCTACCACACAGCCAGAAAAAACGAGAATGTGAGATGTGAAACTGCACCAAACACTAATTCAAAGCCTTCCTCGAAGTGGCCCCACAGAGCCTTTTCGGAACTTCTCCCTTCACTCCTCACGCTGCTACCATCTTCCTGCCACTTTCTTCACACCATGTCCATCATACCTCTAGTCTTCCGCACATACCGGATCCTCTACCCAGAGGCTCTTCAGCGCTAACCACCTCTCCAACCATCAATTCCTTTTTTTTGATACAGAGTCTCGCTACGGAACCCTAGCTAGCCTGGAGCTCACTTTACAGGGTAGGCTAGCACTGAACTTTGAGATTCACCAGCCTTTGCCTCTGAGTGCCAGGATTAAAGGCATGAATCACTACACACACTTATCATTTACTTGAGCTTCATATAAATGGGAACAGTATATACTCTGTGTGCCTGACGTCTGTCAATCACAACGTCCCAGAGATTCATCTGTGGTTTTGAGTGTAGCATTATTTTTTCTCTTTTGTGGCTATGCAGTAGCCCATTGTATGCCTACACTATATTTTATAAATCCATTTTCTTATTTAAAAGTCTTCTGGGTTGTTTCCAGTTGCAGCATATATAAATGGAGTTGTTATCAACATTCCTTCTCTTGAGTATAAAGCTAGGCGTATAATTTCTGAGTAATAGACTACACGTATGACACCATGTGGCATTCCTATAAGCAGTTCATAAGGATTCTTTTTGCTCTGTATCCTTGGCCATACTTGATGTTGGTTTTCCATAGCTTTTTTTTTCTCCAATTTTAGCCACTGTGGTGTTACACAGTAGTTTCTTATTGTGGCATAAATGTGTATTTCCGTGGTGATTAACGATTTTAAGCACTTTCCTGCCTACTGGGCAACATGCATTTCGTTATTGTGGGAGCAGATAAAACCCTGAGTGAATGTGAATTATTGGCATGGGCTCAGCCATATCAAGGGTGCCAGTGCCTAGGACCCACAGTAATGACAAAGCCTTCCCCTGTCCCATTACAAATGTTGGTGAACAATTAATTGAAGTTTAGCTGAAACCAATGTGTGCAGAAAGTATCAACTGCGGCATCCTTATCCTTCTAGAGTGTTGAAATTGTGAACAGAAACTACCAAGCACAGCATCTTCCTCCTCCCCGAAGATGATGCCAGGGTCCGTGCTAGAGGAACAGCAGACGGCTCCAGAACTCATGGAATGCAGCTCACCAGTCAGCAGACCCATGATGGACACGTCTCCCATGACACAACCCCAAGAACTACGTAACGGAGGACTTCACACTGTTATGGGCATTGCCCTGTGAGTTATCCTTGCGGTCCCCATAACCACCTTAATATCTGAATTGTATCACACTATACGGGGGCCTTCTAGCCCCTCACTGGGCAGGGCCATTGGCACCTACAATGAACAATGCTTGATCTCTTTCAGGCATGATCTCTGGAGCAGAATTATGATTCAGTCATCAGCCTTGAAAAGAACCTAGGGATGTGGATTGCTAGCAGTGATCACTACCCTTAGAAAGAATTTGGAAAAATAGGTTGTTTAGCAAGGTTAGGTTAAGATGTTTTTGCTAGTGGCTCTGATGCAGAAAATCTTAAGGAACAATTTGGAGTTAAGAAAAAGTACACTCTCTGTTGTGAAGCCCAGGACTTCTTGAGGTTGGTGAACAAAGACAATAGCCCAGAATAACACTGGCTTACATGACACTCTTAAGCTGGGCCAGTGACTGAGACAACAATAATCTCCTCATACTTGTTTTTGCCTTCAGCTTCCTGAAATGCTTAATAAAAATTATTACTGAGTAAATGTACTCCTTAAAGATTTAAAGTAGAGATGGTTGATTATTTTTATATAAAAATTTAGGTTTATGATTCTTTTAAGATTTTTATAAGATTACGTTTTAAGATACTTGATTCTTTGTAACCACAACATGTAGCCTAACAGTAAATTTTTCAGCCTGGCTGAAAAATTACCTTGCTTGCTCATATCTTGTTAATTTGTGACTAGTTGTTTAGCTACAGATGTTATGTGGGTTCTTAGGAATAATGTTTTTATTCACCAGTAATACCTAAAATGTTATTCGGTAAGGATGTTGGGAAAACATTGTTTTTATGATCATTTACTAAAAGAAAAATAAAATTTAATCACACTGTAACTTTTATACCACTTGAAAGATTTTTCTAGGATATATAAACTATGGGAGAAAAAAATAAAGCAAATAGAAGCTTGTTGGAACCGACCTGCTGGAGTGTGTCTTACTTCATCGTGCGTCCGTGTGTGTGTGTGTGTGCGTATGTGTGTGCCTGTGTGTGCCTGTGTGTGGTCTTTTTCTCTCCCCCTTTCTTTCTTTTTTAGATGCTTTGCCACTGCCAGTGAAAAGCCGCTTCTAGAGCTAAGAGCCCTAGCCCCGCTTACCATCATAAGTATAGGCTCATGCCAGCAATCTACCAGCACTGGCCTGCCACCAGCATTTAATTCAGTTTGCCACAATCACTGGAAGCCACGCTGGGTAACTATCAGTTTCAGCCTGGAGAACTGCCCTCCGGAAAAATCTGCTGGGTTACCAGCCAGCAGCCCGATCTACATCCTGACTCAGTTTACCCTGTAGTGTTGAAGCTGGTGTTAACGACAACCTGCTCTCCCACACAGACCTCCTCAGGATGCCTTCTACCAGGGCTCACTAACCTGCCCTCCTCCTTGTTGGTGCTAAACCTGCTGAGTTTCTGACCTGCTACTAGCTCATCTCCATGAGGGCGCACAGCCCACCCATCCCAGCTTTTCTATATGTGTATCCTTCCTTCATTTCCTGTCACCCCAGTTAGGTCAGGCCCTAAACCATGCAGGTCACTGCACCTTATTCCACGAAACACTGTTTAACACACACATTGCACATGCAAGGTACTATGGGAAATGGTAACAACACACAAGTTTCTTAGGATTACAAACCATTGTTTGGCTTGTGTAACTTGAGCACTTTTATTTTGAAACGATTTCCTAAATATCAGAAATCTAAATACACTCAAAAAATTACAATGTTCTTCTCCAAAACATTACAAATTAAAAAAAAAAACCCATAACCAATCAGAAACAGAATGGCACAGAATAATTAATAAACACACATTCAGCAAGTATCAGTTAAGCAAGTGTGTTGTTAGCTCTCTGTTACTGTAACAAAACCTGGATAACCACCACCCTACAAGGAGGAAAGATTTGTTTTTGCACACACTTTCAGAAGTTTCAGTCCATGGCAGACTGCCCATTATTTGGGGGTCTATAGAAGGCACTACAATATGGTGGTAGCAATAGTGGGATAAATCTGCTCACTTCCTGTTGGCCAGGAAGCAAAGAAAGAGGAAGAGCTGAACTCTAACATCTCTTCCAAGAGCATATATCTGGTAAGATGGCTTCCTACCAGTAATCCCTACTCTTAAAGTTTCCAAGTATCCCCAGCAGTGCCAGGGACAAGGCACCAAGCCTTCGGGCCTTTGGTGCTTTTCATGTCCAACACACAGCACTTGTATTATGCACAAGTATTGCATACAGGGAGGAGCAGTGAACAAGTGAAAACTCACAGCTCAGCTCCTTGTGGTCTGGTAGTGAGCCCACACTAAGACATGAGTGGTGGCTTCTGTCTTCTGCTGGAGGCCAGATGAAAGACTTATTCAGCTTTGGGACTCTGTTTTCGATGTGAGCACCCCCACACTTTGGCTGGCGTGTGCACACTGAGTTGCTAATCCAGCTGATCTAGTTGACAACTGCCATATGCAACAGGTAGAATGTACAGCCATGTGTCTTCAGTAAATGGCAGCTTCCAAGATAACAGTCTGCCCACCCTAGGCCCTGCTTTCAGGTTCTTGCTCTCTAGCGCGGCCTAGCGGTGTGGAACTCCAGAATCAGTTTATGAACACAGCCTGTGCCTGTTTCACCTCACTTCCTACATCTACACGCAGAAGAAAGTGAAAAACTTATGCCTGCCTCTTCAGTTAAGTTTGAATCTTTTCAATGATGGATTTTTTTTAACATGGTGCACTTTCACATTCTAAACATCCCACGAGTCCCTATGTTAGACATTCCGCAAAGCCCTATGTTGAAGCCTTACAGACACTGAGAGGTAAAGCCTGTGTCTCAGCTGTCACCATCTCAGTCCTTAAGACCACCTTCTCACTGCTGGCTGTGAGAGTTCACACGAACACCGTGAACTCTTGAGCCTTTGTGCTGCATACCATTTCACGAGAGTCGGCCCTTTCCAGGGACAGCCAGGTACCGAGTCCTCCCACAATCACCCTCCCGTTTCACCGTTATCTCAAGTGTCAGAGAAGAATGAAGCTTTACTCTTGCACATTCCAACTCCAGCAACTGGAGGGGAAGCCTGCACCAGAGCCAGCTGGCATCTGGAAGGCCAGCCTGACCTATTGGCTGGGCAGTCACCTGGCCAGTGCCTGTCAACCTGCTCCAGGCTGCCAGAGCTGTGAGCACGGCCAGACAAAACTCCCATGGAAGATCTCTAGGGCAGCCTATTTATCCGAGGTGAACATTCTAACAGTCCTGGAATGGGACAGAACAGCACAGGTCCAAAGTCCCAGAGTTCTCACTAATGCTTGGCATTCAAGAAGTGAGCTACTTAACCATCCATGCATCTCAGGCTCCCACTCCTACACCAGAGAGACAGGGTGGACTGTGAAGAAATGGCCTGAAGGATTTACGAGACTGAGGTCACCTTTTTCCTCACTAACTAAAAACTCACCACCATGTGACCTCTCTTTGATCCTCTCTGGAACTCAGTTTTCAATCTCCATAATGGACAGGGTGGGGGCAGGGCCAGACAAATGGTCACGACCTTTCTAAAAGCGAGGATCTTTGACCCTAATTTTTACACACAACCGGAAAAGTATAATTACTGGTTGTTTGTTTCCTCAGGGGCCATGTGTTTCTAACATTCTAACATGAGATCTTCCAGGAGAAATCCCCTACTGCAAAGCCCTACAGTGTGTTGGGAACCCAGGATTACAAAACCCTTAGGATTTACATTTATTTTAAAATACTTATTTAATGTGTGTGTGTGTGTGTGTGTGTGTGTGTGTGTGTGTGTGTACCTAAGTGAATGTATATGCAACCTATACATGCAGAAACCCCAAAAAAGGTCAGAAGAGGGTACCAGATCCCTTGGAACTGGAATTATAGTTCTGAGGCATTGTGTGCACTAGGAGCCAAACCCTGGTCTTCCTGCAAGCACCTTAACCTGCAAGTGCTCTTAACCACTCAGCAAGCTGTCCAGCCTCATGGTTCTTCAGTTTCCTATTTCTGCCTCAGCCCACTCCCCACTCTCCACCCTCGCCCTAACCCTCCCACCGTGATTTCATTTGTCAAACTTCTTCCGCAGGTAACCGACTCTGCCCTGCACTCTAGGGCTAGTGCGATGAGCCACACGGCTAGTTCTCAGGAAGTTCGGTCTTAGAGATGGAGGAACTCTACCCATCGCCTGTGGCACACAGCCAGCACCACCTGAGGAGGAACACCCAGGAAGGTGCTTAGTGCGCAAGGAAGGGACAATCCCACTAGGAGCCACCCCAGGTGCTCCCAAGCACCCACCCACAGCCAGCTGGCTTCTGTGGAGTGGCTCCATCCAGAGAAAAGCAGATATGTCTGGGAGCTGCAGCAGTGAGGAGGACCCTGGGACGGTGGGGTACAGAAGCTGGGGGTGAATACCACACTTCCTCAGCCCTGACAGACGCAGCCTCCCACACAACTAAGCCTCTAGGTGCACAGCAGCACTCGTGAGTGCCAGTCTCCCCGAGCTTCCTCAGATCACCCCCAAATAAACTCCATGCACCCAAGCCCTTAGTTAAAGGTCTGCTTCTGAGGAAACAGCAAAGGGAAGACACCCCGCTGGAGAACAGTTCAGGAGGCACCACATGGGGGAAAGGGAATGGTGGGTATTGGAAAAACACGCACTTCCTGGTCCTGGGACCAGTGACACACAGAGGGCTCACCCACCGTCCACTCCAGAACCAAGGTAACCGTGAGGACCAGTCTCCTCATCATGGGGTAGTAGTCAGTACCTGGAGAAGCTTCAGTGAGAGAGTGCACATGGACCTGGGGTCCAGCACCGGAAAGCACTTAATTGTAAAGTGGGAGGCAGTGATGAACAGCAGAAAGTACTGTGCAAAGCCAAGGCTAACCCAATCCATAAAAAAGAACCCTAAACAAACTACATGGGGGCTGACATCAGTTTTCCCAGAACAGGGGCCCAATTAGACAGCACCAGGAAGCTACATGCTGAAGCCATAGAGCAACCCAGAGG
Organism: Psammomys obesus; assembly: GCF_907164565.1. NCBI lineage: Eukaryota > Metazoa > Chordata > Mammalia > Rodentia > Muridae > Psammomys > Psammomys obesus. The sequence goes on from NW_026585504.1 coordinate 3,907,954, forward strand.
ACCCTGCTTAAACAGCCTCTCAGCCCAGGCCAGCTCTGGCCAGCATGGGCACTGCAGGCAGCAAGCAACAGGAAGCTGGTGAAGAGGGTCTGAGCTCCAGGAGAGTGCAAGGTAATAATCTTGGGCCCAGGGGCTCTCCCTACCACTTCCCCCCTAGTGTAGAGAGCAGTGCCTCAACATGGTTCCTCAAGGTCCTGTCTTCCAGGTATATGAATGTCCTTCCTCCCTGTGTTCCATCTGAACGGGGTACTTACATTTCAGTGGGCTCTGGGTCTTCTTATCTGGTGTCTCCAACTGAACTCAGCACTCTGCTGCTGGCTTCAAGAGAGACAATGGCCTGGCCAGAGTGAACAGAGCGTGTTTAATTTTGGGAGAAGTGTGGGGCATGTTTATGCAGCTCTGTGCAAAGCAAAGGTTAAGGGTCTCACGGCTGGGACCCGGGAGCCAACCTCCATTGCCCTCCCTTTCCCATCTTTCCCTCTGCTTCTATTACTCCCTCCTACTCCTCAATCCCAGTCTTTCTAGCACTAAGGCCAGGACCCAGACTCCTGGCAGGCTCCCCAGCAGAGAGCGCAGAGCAGACCTGGTCTAACCTGGCTGGGGCAGGGGAGGAATGTTTCTGACAGCACGGCCCCAGCTGGCCTGCACTGAAACACATTTAACTGAGGCACTGCATGAAGATGACCTCAGAGGGAACTACCAGGCGCTCATCAGTCATCTCATCAGACCACTTTGCAAGGTTCCTGGGACTCCTCAGATTGCCCAGATAAGCAATGACAGGGAGGAAAACAGGAGCCTCTGGTCCCAGGGTCTCTATACAAAGAACTGGGGATAACAGCCCAGCCTGCTCTCGGTCTTCCTGGTGGGCCTGGGGGAAGCAGGGAAGGGTCCAGGAGCTCAGTGAGAGAAGAGCACTGTCTTCTCCAAACAGGTGCTGGAGACAAAGCTGTGTCGCACGTTCCCTGGGGGGCTGCAGGTTTTGATAATTGGGATAATTGCACCATCTCAGCCTTGGGGCAGGAATGTGCTTTCTGCATTTCTGGTCTCCATTTATTCTCCTCACTTTTCAGAAGCAAACACCAGGTTGTTACTGAACTGGGTCTCAGAGCAATCGCTCTTCTTGGAGACTCTTGGATGCAGTTTGAGCCAGGTCCAGCTTGAAGACTCCTCTGAAGGCCTGTGGCCACTTCCCTACGGATCCCTGAAAGCCTCTCTGGAAAACCACCCCTCCCTCAGGAAAGGCAGTTTCTTTCTCTCCTAGCCATCCTCCAGCCATCCCAGGAGACAGGAATCACCCAGGGGAAGAGGTGATCCCGGAAGGAGGTAGAGCACCAGCCCTTGCCGCTGGCTCTTTTTCTCAAGCTTGAGACTAAGACAAGGATGGGAGGACTGGGGTGGGGCTGGGACTCAGGGTGCCAGGTCTGTGGAAGGGAAGGCCCGAGTGAGCAGAGAAAGAGTGGGGTAAAGCAACAGAAGTTTTGGTAGAGGAGGAGGGGCTTCAGGGCCGGAGAATCTCAGGCTCCTCCTGGATGGAGCTGAAGGAGGGGCAGCAGGGAACGGGGCTTCTTCCCTCCGGCATTCAGAGCTGACCGGGAAGCCACTTTTCCTGCACTCTTCAGAAGACTGAGGGGCCTTAAAGCGGTGCCACATTCCACACAGCTTCCAGGTAAGTATGGTGCAGTACCATTACCACCACGGGATGCTTTCGCGCCTGGCTTGGATTCCCAGCAGCTTTCTCACCACCAGGAGGGCGGCCTTTCCTAGGCGCCCTGATGGTGGTTCAGAGTCTGGCGTTCCGCAGGGAGCCAGGGCGGGAATCTGCAGTGACTTCATGCTCAGAGCCTGCTTTGAAGCCAGCCACGGGGTTACTCTCCCAGCTGTTGCAGAAGCACAGCTAGGGCTGGGCCATCTCTCCTGCAGAGGGCTGACAGCCAGTACTGGCTTCTGTTAGAACCTATATGGGACCAGGAAATGCTTGATTCGAGGGTTTTCCAAGTCTTACAGGTGTCTTGGGCTGCTTCCTTCTTCTGAACACAACCCCAAGCTTCCTCCCCAGAGAGGGACCCCAGAACTTATGTTATACAAACTAGGAAGTGGCTAGGTACCTGTAATGAGAAAAATTAGCCCAGTGAGTGTTTCTAGGGATGAGTGAATCTTCCTTGAATTCCATATTTTTAATCTCAGCAAAGGTTCAGTCTAAGGGTGCTCACAAATAGGATGCAACAGCTGGGGGGAGGGGTGTTACAGAGGAAAAGAGAACAAGCAACCATCTTTCGAAAACTCATAGAAGAGAGACAAGAAAGCATGGGGGAGGAGGCGGGACTGGAAGAGTCGGGTCAGGCACAGAAAGATGAGAGAGGCCTCCCGCTGACAAAGCAGGGTCGAGCAAGTGCGGTGGGTCCCGGACCAGAGATGAGAAAAAAGCTAGTCTCCACCTGCTTGCTGACAAATCCGAGGTGAGGGTCTCTCTCTCTCTCTCTTTCGGGGCTTCCTCTGAAATCATGGGCGGTCGGCGGTCTTTCCCTAGAGATCCGGCATGTGGCGGGCGCTGCTGCTACTCCTGATGGTGCCGAGCCTGGAGGGAATTCCCTGGGAGATGACGCCGCTCTTCCGACTCACTCAGCAGGGACCGTGGGACAGCCCCGACCGTCGAGCCACCGACTCGCCCTGCGAGGGGCTCCCTGCTGCGGGAGCCACGGCCCTGAGCCTGGCGAACCGCAGCCTGGAGAGCCTGCCCGGCTGCCTGCCCCGCGCGCTGCGCAGCCTCGACGGCAGCTACAACCTGCTGCGCGCCCTCGGCGCGGCGGAGCTCGGCCGCCTGCCGGAGCTGCGCGTGCTCACGCTGCACCACAACCGCATCTCCGCCCTGCGCTGGGACCGCGGCGCGCCCACCGCGCTGCAGGACCTCGACCTCAGCCACAACCTGCTGGCGGAGCTGCCGCCCTGCGCGGGAGCCTCGGCGCCTAGCCTGCGCTCGCTGGCGCTGGCCGGGAACCCACTGCGGGCGCTGCAGCCGCGGGCCTTCGCGTGCTTCCCCGCGCTGCAGCTTCTCAACCTCTCGTGCAGCGAGCTGGGCGCCGTCGCTCAGCAGGCGTTCTCCGGAGAGGGCGGCGGGCCCCTGGCGGCGCTGGAGGTCTTGGACCTGAGCGGCACGCGCCTCGATCGAGGTGAGGGCCACGCTCGCGCCCGGGCGGGAGAAGGGGGAGAGGAAGGAAGGGAGGGCTGCAGTGCAGGGCGTTCAGAGGCGGCCCCAGAACCCAGCCGGCTGCCTGAGATACCATACAATCACAGAACTGCTGGCCACCTTCAGATTATATACGAGGGAACTAACGCACAGAAGGATGGCTTGACGTGACCGAAGTCTCCAGATCCAAGCCCAAGCATGCCACAGGCAGAGCTCAACCGCCCAGTCACGGAGTTCTGGCCGGATGAACGCCGTGGCATGGCGAGGTGAAGTTGGCATTGGGACTGATGAATAAACAAACTTCGCCCCAACGTGCTGAGGAGGAATTCATTGACACACACCCTCCGATTGTTTCAATGGATGTTGGGTCGCTCCAACAGGATGTAGGAGGGAGGTGCTTTGTTGTTCTTCGAAAAGCACCTCTTGTGTCTATAATCAGTCGTTCGTTCGCTGCAGTGTGTGTGAGGAAGGGCGGCAGGGGGCTAGAGAGAACAAGAAATTCAGAAAGAGGAAGGTTCTCCATATGTTGGGAGACGACAAAATTGAGTTCTTGGGGCTTCCTCCAACCGCGTGTCCTTTCCTCCCTTCTTACGTTCCCGAAGGCGGAAGGCTCTCCACCCTCGGGAGGCATCAGAGCTATCCGGTGTTTAACCGAGTGGGTCTCTATGGCCATAACATGCTTGGGTTGTAAGAAATGATCAGGCATAGCTGAGGAAGTGACTTCATCCTATCATTCTTCTCTTTATTGCTCTTCTGGTCCCCTGGGGTTTTGTGCCTTGCACTATAGCAATTATCCATTATAGATACGCAGTTATCTAATACAGGTTAATTCCCTTTCATTTCAGTTGAGTCTGGGTGGATCAGAAACCTTCCAAAGCTCAAGTCCCTCTACCTGAGAAAGATGCCCAGGCTGAAGACACTGGAGGGAGACATTTTCAAGATGACTCCCAACCTGCAGCAGCTGGATTGTCAGGGATCCCCTGCGCTTAGCTCTGTCCGCACGGAGATCTTTCAAGACACACCCTGTTTACAGCTCCTTCTGTTCCAGAAGTAAGTGATTCTAAGCCCAGCCTGGTCGCAGAGCTGGTTCTGCCCATTAGAGTACACTGAATTTTCTATGGCACACCAGCCCTTACTGTTTCTGCCACTGCTCTTCTAGATCCACTCTGGGCTTCTAGTCTCCCCAGCCTGTAACTGGCAATGAGGAGATGAGGATGCCAGGCCTTCTTTCCACTGGAACGCCCCTCCTTTCCCCAGATTATCTCAGTCCTCCCCAGGGCAGGACTAGGGAGGGAAGGAGAGAGGGCAGGAAGGTTTACCATGCAGCAGAATCTGGAGTTGGGCCATTGGCTTGACTTCTCAGAGTAGCAGGATGCTGAACACGAGCCCAGGCCACCCCCTGTCAGTGGGGCCAACATCTGAGGCTTGTCATTTGACATAGAAGCATCCTCTTTTCTCCCTCATGCTTTGGTAAGAATGGGAATTAGAGGAGCTTCCGAAGCACTGTCCAGTCTCATCTCCCCTCTTTAATTGAGTTTACAGCTGAGTAATGGACCAGTAAATCCCATTGCTCAGTCTCCTCTTCTCTTGAACAGATTGCAGAACAATTCTTTTTGGGATCTGGGTACCTCAGCCAGGACCTTACTCAGTGCTCTCAGCCCTGATGGTTTCTGTTGAACCTAAGCCTAAAACAGGCCTATTTCAAATATCCAGTTATTTAACAGTTTGTTCTGTGTCACTGGCCATTTGTAAAATATTAAAAGCAGGTGCCTTGAACCTTTGTTCTGCTGTGAGGTTCTGTGTTCCCTGACCCACGTGAGCCTAGTGCTTTTCAGAAGATGAATGCCTGCCTCCCAGAATCCAGTGCGATGACTAAAAGGCTTAGCAGATTATGGATAAGGGTGGTGTCGCAGCTAGCAGAAGCCCAGGAGTGGGTCTTCTTAATTCTTTTTTGCCCAATGCAGGAGCCAAAGATGGAACTCTTTTTCCTTAAGAGTGAACAGTTGTCACTCATTTATTCAGTAAACAACTACTGAGCACACATGGTGTGGAGGGGAAACATTTTGTGGCTCTGACATTTTGTGGTGCTGCCTATGCAAGCAGGAGGACCCGAGTCCCAGTCGCCAGCACTGCAGGCGTGGTGGCGCACATCCGTAACACCAGCACAGGGATGCAGAGACAGGTAGATCTTGCTGGCCTGCCAGCCTCCGCTGAACAGCAAGCTTCAGGTTCACTGCAGAGACCCCGTCTCCAAACATAGGTGGAAGGTGACTGAGGATAACATCCTGATGTCAACCTCTGACCTCCACAGGCACATGCATTCCCACATACACATCAGCATGACTCCCTGCCTCCCCCCAAACACAGATGATAACACGAACTGGTGGAAGTGATGATGGTGATGGAACAGTAATGATGGTGGTAGCCATGATGATGGTAATGACTACAATAATAGTGGTGGTTGGTGAAGCTTCTGCTGCTGAAGATGGTGGTCGTAACTGTAATGGTGACGATATGGTTCCGGCTTTCAAGAAGACCACACAGTTTAGCATAGGAAGTAGTTTCCTGCCAGCTACCACAAGCCACCGAGAACCCCACAGCAGAAGCACACCCTGCCTGCACTGTGTTATAAAGCAGGTGGTGGCAATGGGCCATCAGGCTGGGGAAGAGAGGCTTTTCTAGGAAGGATGGGAGTGAGCCATAGCTCTTTGCAGCTCGTGTCACCCATGATGAACTGCAACTGAATGTGAAGGGTGGGGAGTTAAAAATCTAAGAGATCTAGGAAGCTCAGAAAGTGTGAGGAGCCCAGGTCAAACATTCTGTTAGACTCCAGGGAAGAAACAGGAAAGAGCCATTGCTAGGTGTGAGAAGCTATAAATACGCCTGGAGTGGTTCTCCGCCATTTCTGAAGACACGGCCACCACACTGTGATGGCTCATCTTATCCCACCAAAAGCTTGGCACTTGACGCCTGACGACTTACCTAAGCCAGTGCTGTGTTAGCAAAATGTAGACAGAACAGAGAAAGCTTTGAGAGCTGGGGTTTGTTTCTCTCACTCTTGGAGCCTGGACTACGATGTCATGGTCTAGGCTGAGCTCCCAGGGGGTGAGAGGTTCACAGAAAGAGTTCTATATCTATAGAGGCTCTCTGTAGATAGATGATTGGCCTAGCTGGGGCTTCCATTGCTGGAAGGAAACACCATTACCAAAAGCAAGCTGGAGAGAAAAGGGTTTGTTCAGCTTATACTTCCACATTGCTGTCCATCATCAAAGGAAGTCAGGACAGGAACTCAAACAGGGCAGAAGCCTGGAGGCAGGAGCTGATGCGGAGGCCATGGAGGAGTCCTGCTTACTAGCTTGCTCACTATGGCTTGTTTAGTCTGCTTCCTTATAGAACCCAGGACCATCAGCCTAGGGTTGGCATCACCCACTATGGGCTGGGCCCTCCCTCATTGATCACTGATTGAGAAAATGCCTTACAGCTGGATCTCATGGATGCATTTCCTCAACCACGGCTCCTCTCTGATGACTCTCCCTTGTGTCAAGTTGACACACAAAACCAGCCAGTACAGTCATGTAGCCCTACATCATCTGGTCCTGGTGAGGCTGCGTAGACCACAGGAACTACCAACTCACTGCAAAAATCATGTGAATGAAAAAAATAAAAAAGGCTTGTGTAAGCCTCTAAGTCTGAGGGACTTCCTCTACTCAACAAGAGCTAACTAAAAACTAGAAACTATTTCCTGGATGAACTTCTTGCAGGTGACTTTAACTGTCAATTCCTTCCTTGCCTTTTTAAAAATACACCTAAAGCTGGGTATAATGTTGCATGCTTTTAATCCCAGCAGAGGCAAATAGATCTTTGTGAGTTCAAGGTCAGCCTGCTCTGCAAAGCAACTTCAGGCTAGCCAGGGCTACATAGTAAGTCCCTGTCTCTAAGATAGATAGATAGATAGATTTATAGATAGATAGAATAATTAAAATAAAATACACCTAGAGCTGTGTATTGTAGAGTTCCAGATGGCAGCTCATATCTCAGGCCACTGGAGATGGTGATGGTTTAAGGGCATCATTCTGGCAGGATGCTGCAGCCATCAGTGATGTCTCCTTTGTTCTCCGTGTTGAACTTCAGTGCCACCTGTGAGGACTGACAGTCTAAGAAGGAAATCTCAGCAGAGCTGAAACACAGGCTGGGCCTCTGACATCAGGCAGGGCTGCAGGGCGCTAACTGCAGAGCCAGGGGGCACAGTGGCTTCCTGCGGACTCATGGCCGTCCTCACAGGCTCCTGCAAGTGAGCTTACGGTCAGGGCTTGTTCAGCTGCGTCTTCCTACAGTGCAGGGGAAAGACTTGATGTAGTCTACAGATACTGTGCCTGCTTCACAAGAGGCCATCAGGGGAGATGCGTGAACAAGAACTAAGTGGCACCCTGACTGAGGCGTTGTATAACTATTGGCACTGTGCCGTCAGGGATGGCCCAACTCTGGTGCTCAACTGCTTCTCACTTCTGTCTACATCACAGTTGCTAATATCCTACTGGCGTAAGTATGTCACCAAGTTTCAAGGGGTGGAGAACTACGTACTAGTTTTTGATGGGGAGAGATGCAATCACACCAAAAAGGTACGTGCCTACAGAGAAAAGAGGACCTGTGGCCATTTTTACAAATAGTCCACCATACATGGCAGTGACTAGCCCACTCCAGGCTCTCTCCTCTTCCCTGGAGTTCAACAGAAGCTTTGTCCTAGACTCACTTTACTCTTTTGATGTCATGCCTTGTTCAGCAGTGTTTTCACTAAGAGTTTTGGATTAAGGGTATGTTGTTGAATGAATAATAATAATTAACATTCAGTTATATATTTAGTAAATCCTCATTTATTCCTTAATAATTTTCCCAAATAACCATACATTGAGACTATGATTGATTCAAAGCTAAGCACAGAGCTGAGCATAATAACTAGTCTATTATCCCACTTTATCTTTATCTTTATCCCAGTTTATCTTCCTCCCATTCAAAGTACCCAGTTTCTGGAATCCATCCATTCTCCTCCTATCTTGCACCTCTCTCTTGAGGTCCCTTTCTCGACCCATGAAAATTGTGCCCCTCATTCCACCTCCCTTTTCCTGTCCAGCTCAGTATCAGCAATTTATCATCCAATCAGGGATAGTTTGAGAGGCAAAAGTTACAAACATCATTTTGGGTATGTGAGTATCTGCTCACAAAAGACAGCAGCAAACCTCGGGAGCAAAATAATTAACATTAGAATACATAGCACCAGACCAACCCCCCTCAGTATATATAACTCTGGTAAAACCCTAGTAGGTGTGCAGCCCTGGGTTCAATCCCCAGCACTGATATATAACAATAGCATTTATTCTCTACTTTCTGTGTAGATATTTGTATTTATTCACACATTCTTTATCACCGACTGTTGATAAAAGCACTTGCCATGGGGGTATTTTCTATATTGTATAAGTATCGGCCTTGTGCCATCAGCTATGGCACAACTCTGGTCCTCAACTGCTTTCTCACTGACTTAGAGGTTAGTTAGCAAAACTGGAGGTTTAAGCTCATTCTGGGTTCTACTCAAGGTTCTACCACTAACAAAATTGTCTTTCCATAATACTACAGTGCCTCTTAGGAACATTTTTTTTTTCTCTTTAAGATTTAATTATTTGGGGGCTGGGGAGATGGCTCAGTGATTAAGAGCACTGGCTGCTCTTCCAGAGGTCCTGAGTTCAATTCCCAGCAACCTCATGATGGCTCACAACCATCTATAATAGGGTCTGATGCCCTCTTCTGTCAGGAAGGCATACATGCAAATAGAGCACTTGTATACATAAAATACATAAATAGATACTGTTTAAAGATTTAATTATTTGTTTTTATTTTATATGTATGCTTGCTTTGCCTGTAAGTATGTCTGTGCACCACGGACGCCAGAAGATGTGAGCTTCTCTGAAGCCGGAGTTACAGATGGTTGTGAACCACCCTGTGAGTGCTGAGAGCTGAACCCAGGTCCTCTAGAAAAGCAGCCAGTGCTCTTACCGACTGGGCCACCTCTCCAGCCCTCGTGGGAACATTGTGAACTTAATTGTTGAAACTGAACCTAAAAGCATGACTTAACTGACTTCTGTGCACATGTATGTGTCATTTCAGCTGCAACTTGAGTTCCTTTGGTCCTTGGACTGTGAATTCCTCCCAGGTCTTGTCTGTCAGCCTCTTTGGCAACCCTCTCACTTGCAGCTGTGAGCTGGCTTGGCTTCTTGAGGACGCAAACAAAACTGTCTTACACAGGTAACACGAACTTTACCAAGCAGATGTCTGTGAGGTGAGGACCAACCTTCCTGGGCTGGAGCTGCCCCAGTTTGTGTCTTGCCCATCTGGTGATGTGGTCACTCGCCCAGTATAGTCACACAGGGGTGGGAGATGGAGGCTCTGCTTCTAGTCCATACAGTCAGAAAGGGCAAAGAAAAAATGGAAAAACTAGACCAGGCTGCCAGGTGGTGCTCACCATGTCTACTCATTTATTGGCCAACAATTTGTGGATAGGCCACATCTAATTGCAAAAGAGCCTGGGGACCACAGTCTGCACGCCCTGTGGGCAAAGGAAGACAAGTTGTGCCATTTCCCCATTTTACAGACAAGGGAATAGAGCCAAAACAAGCGAGGTGCTTGATAAATTCATGTAGCTGTTGGGTGAAGGAGGCAGTATCCACCTTCATCTATATCTGTGCTCTTAACCACTCGGCTCACTGTCCACCCAAGAGACAGCCTAGCTTCCCACTCTTGGCCATTCAGCCCAAGGTCAGCATGCTTACAGAGCTTTCGTCTGGCAGGAAACAAATTTTGATGGTCTCTTTTGCTTAGAGGGGTTTTAGCTAAGACACACCAGGGGAACTGTACCCAAGCTGGCATCAGAAGATGAGTGCTAAGGATCCAGGGATACCACCAGTCATGACCACCTCCACCAGCTAATTACTCCTTTGGGGGAGTCACCCATCTTCAAAAGTCCAGTGTGGGGTGGGGCTCTTCACATCCACTCCCCACTTTGTTTGCAAGGGATAGCCCCAAAACCCTTGTCAGCCAAGGTCTCACTATGTTAAAAAAGACGTTGAGAGCACAGGCTAAAAGCCAGAATGCCTGGCTTCACTCCCCTCGTGTTGTGGATGTGACTGTTACACCGTATGGGATAACACTTCGCTCGGACACTGCTGGCTATAGCCTTCTGCGCAAAGCCCCTGCGTCCTGTCTCCTTCCCTGCATAGGAGGATGGATGGCAGGAGCTTCTTTCAAAGGTCTCCTGGGCCAACAAAGCGATGTTACTAGGCGGTACCTGGTAGAGGTGTGCTGGCAGAGGAAACCCCACTTCGAGGATTGAAAACCCCGAACCCCAGGTTATCTCCTAATGGTTGATCTCCCTTCCAGGGCAGCAGAAACCTTTTGTGAGCCTGCCTCAGGATCCCAAGGCCCCTTCTCAGGCCCTCTCTCCCTCTCCCAGCTGTCCAGTGTGTGCAGGTCAGATCAAAGCACCAGCCCCCTGGCTTCAACCCCACTGCGCTTTCATCACTCAGTCTCCACAGCATGGACACAGGGGCCTTCCACTGGACAGAGCATGGCCCTGTCTACTCAGTCTGGAGGAAGCCAACAAAATATCGCCAAGGTCCCCTCCCTCACCATGGCTTCACTCACACAAGGATCGTGGCTGCATAGAGATACTTCAGAGGAAACTGCCCAGTCCACTACTGACCCTGTGGCAGTCCACAGTCCCCCCAGGGCTCTGCCTGATGCTGTCAGCACAGGGGCAGAGCAGACCGCCACACATACACTTGAGCCCAGTATCTCATCTGCCTCTACGCCACTGGTCAGCAAGTATCTTGGACCCTTGGCTACTTCACTGAACCCCAGAGGCGTATCTCAGACCAACCAGAGGACACAAGCCAGCCCCAAGGCTCTCCCCTCGGAAACTCCACAAGACGAGATCCCAGTCTTGCTATTGGACGACAGCGAGGAGGATGAGGCCCGGGACCAGGAGGCAGCACCTGACCAGGATGTCTCCTGTGATTACCACCCCTGCAGGCATCTGCAGACCCCGTGTGCCGAGCTGCAGAAGCGCTTCAGATGCCGCTGCCCTGGTCTTAGTAGGGAGGATACCATCCCAGACCCTCCCAGGCTGCAGGGGGTGTCGGAAATGACTGACACATCGGTGCTCATCCACTGGTGTGCCCCCAACTCAGTGGTGCTCTGGTATCAGATCTACTACCTGGCAGAAGGAGGGTCTAGCAACCAGTCAGTGGTAGGCATCTATGCTACCGCCCGACAGCATCCCCTCTACAAGCTGTCACCGGGCACCACGTACCATGTGTGTGTGCTGGCAGCCAACGGGGCTGGCCTGAGCCAGCCGCAGACCTCAGGCTGGAAGAGGTCGTGTGCCGCCTTCACAACCAAGCCCAGCTCCGTGGTCGTCTTCTGGGGACTGTGTACTGCCAGTGGCGTGTTACTGGTTAGCACCATGGTGCTATCTGTGTGTCTCTGGAGGCGGTGCTGGAAGCCAAACAGGCAGTTCTATGACACAAACCTGGTGGCCTTCAAAAACCCAGCCAGGGCTGAGGAAGTAGCTCGGTGGTAGTGGCTTCCTAGAATGTACAAGGCCTTGGGTTTATCCCTAACATCCAAATCAGACACATGTAAGGCCTTGGGGTTTATCTCTTGCAACCAAATTAAACAAACCAGACTTTGACCACCTGATGAGCCTCCAAACCCTCAATTATCGCAGCTTCTTTCTTCTAGTCAAACCACATCTGCATGCGAAATGATCGAGTACCTGAAGACAACCTGAGCTCCAAAGTCCCTGAAGCCAGCATGCCTCAGGCACACACAGAACTCTACACTGCTTCCTTCTAACGAGTGCCACCCTTCCTCTAAAACTGTTCTCACTAACCTCATGGGCAACAGCCTGGCACCTGTCATGCTGTGTAGTCTCCTTGGGGTTTTTCAGCAGTGTCTCCCTCAGTACCCCATGGGCTACTGCATGGAAGGAGATGGGATAAGACAAAGAAACTGTAACAAGGAACACAACTTCCTTAGGAAATGCTATCCCTAAGTTTCTTTGATGGACCCTGATTTTGGCACAGTGAGTTCTGTTGGCCAGCGGAAGAGCTATTGGTTTCCTGAGGTTTTCTGGATGTATTACTTGTATTTCAGAGTGTGTCAAAACATGCTTTACAGTTAAATTGGCCTTCTGGTAATATTTGGGAGACACAGGAAAAGGCTCTTTGCTTCTAGGGCTTCCTGCATGTCACCCAAGACTTAGCAGACACAAGTAGTGTGAAGTTCACTGCTTAGACAGGCCTTACTGTGTAGCCCAGCTGGCCTCAAACTTGGGATCCTTCTGCCTGTCCCTCCAAATACGGGGATTATAAGCTTCTGGAGAGGAGGCAAAATCGAACTCACAACAGTGCTTATTTCTACTGAAAAAAAAAGTTGTTTGAACACATCTGTCATCTCCAGAACAGGCTGCAACCCAAACAGCATGCTGCAAACAGCAAGCATAGCCAAGGTGACCTACACATGACTCGTACTCCACACTTCTAAGTGGCTAAGTATTCAAGCATGTTTCCAACATTCTAAACTGTATCCCTAGTTTCATCAAATGTATGCTCAAGAGAACTGGACTAAGCATTTGAAAGACCTCCCCTAGATCCTGCTTTAAAAGCTACAAAAGCCAAAAATGTGAATTAGTACTAAGTCCTAAGACACACAACTAAATGGCCCCAGCATCATTAGCCTACTCTCAAGGATGAATCTATTATGTGGAGACACTGAAATAAATTTGCCAATCTACATGCACAAATGTATACTCTAATATTCTCATTTAAATACAATTTTAGAACATTTAATGACAGAATGTATTTTGTAACAATTCAATATAAAAAAAATCCTGAACATCAAAAACCATTCTAACGATATACTACGGATCAACAACCACAATAAGCAAACATAATAAAGCAGAGTAAACATCTAATTTCCCCCATCAGCACTTTGCAATCTTTTTGACATTCCTGTGGGCTCAGGGTTCTGCATGCTCCGGCAGTCCTGTCTCCAGCCTTAGCAGCTCCCAGTTAGAAAGCTGTCTGGGAGAGGGAGAGGCAATGGCCGGCCTTGCCCCATCCTTTTCTCTCGCTCCTGTGATTCAGTGGTAGGGTTTAGTTAGTATGGGCCAAGCCCAGGGGCTGCGTCAGTTACTTTCCTATTGCTGTGACAAAACACCAGGACCAAGGCAGCTCACATAGGAAAGGTTTATTTAGCTTGTTGTTCCAGAGGGGTAAGAATCTGTCACGGTAAGAAGCTGACAGCAGGGAGGCAGGTAATTGGAGGTAAGAGCTGAGAGGTCAAATCCTGAGCTACAAGCAAAAGCAGAGCAAGAACTGGCAACAGCATGTGGCTTTGAAACCTCAGAGCCTGTCCCCAGTGACATAATTCTTCCCCAACTTCCCCCAATGGTGCCTCTCACTGGGGACCAAATACTCAAATACCTGAGACTAGGAGACATTCTTATCCAAGTCAGCACAGTGGTTAAGCTGGTGATCTGGGTGACAGAAGCCCAGACCAGCAACAGAGGATTGCACAATGCAAGAAAGCTAGAGTTTTCAATCTCCATTTTAACAGGTCAACACACTGACTTCAGAGTCTTACTACACAGTTCCACATTATACTCAGGTTAGAGCTGAGGAGAAAGGGCAACAAAAGGCCTCTAGAATGTGGAAGACCCCCCAGCCTCCGACCCTACCTGTACCCCACTACCCTGAATACAAGGGTACAGCAGGTCTTTAAGACCAGAATGGTCCTGAACCAGTCATTTTTACAATGTAAGGACATGTGCTGCATCTAAGTGCACTTCAAACATCGGGAAAACTGGGCAGCTGCACAAAGACACACCACGGAACAAGCCACGTGGAAGACTTGTTTTCCCCAATGTCTTTTATTCTTTTATCATGTTAACAATGGAAGATTCCCCAAGTTTAAAAAAAAAAAGAGCTTTGAAAAAATATAGTTTCGTATTATTTACATGACACAAGTACAGGCTTCAATACCATAAAAGCATCACATTAGAAACAGTGGAAAGGCACAGATGTAATTCTCTGCCTTTTTTTTTTTTTTTTTTTGACTCCTGTGTTACCTGATATCCTGATACAAAAACTATCTGGTCCTGAGAGGCGGGAAGACTACTGGTGAATTTCAGTACCTTCTGTTTTGTTTGATCTTTTTATTTCCAAAACTTACTGCATTTTAAAGCTCTAAACACCTTATACTACCCACAACTAATTTTATTCTCATGTTTTCAAACAATCAAGTATAAGTCACATGAACTGTTAATGTGTCTACAGATTTAAATTCAAACATAAAGATGTGAAGCCATTCTATGTAGGGTATATACCTAATCTCAGGAAACTCTCTCCTGCTTTCCTTTGTTTTTGTTTTGTTTTACATATAACATTAAAAAGACAATAACTAGAATAAATCATCTCACAAATTAATCAAGAACTTAAGATTAAAAATCCCACATTATAGTTTTATTTGTATTTAAAAATACACTGGAAATTCTGCATAGGCCCATGATCGAGCTTATTTTCGCCATACACTACTTCCGTTTTTAAGACATGGTTTGTCTGACAAGTCCTTTCGCAAGCTGAACACCAAGATTGGGAACGTCCTGTAGCTTTCACTGGCGCTGCTGCCGATGATGCAAGTGGCTTCCTTGCTGCTGGATCCGGGTGCCTCTCATTTACCCTTTATCACCTGAACAGTTTTCCGACCATAGTGATAGTAACTGTATGCTGAGGCAGCTGTAGTAAATGCCGTGCCACACCTGGAAGGAGAGACGGGACCCAGCTGTCAAATCTGAGGACATTGACAGCAGAGATCATGAAGTACATCTGTAAAAGACGGACTAAGAAAACACGACTGTGATGGAACTGTCTGACTACAAACCTAAATCCCTGGCCTCCTCTTCCTTTAAGATATCAACTGAATTGGTGATCCAAATAAAAGCCATCTAATTATCAAGGCCTAAAGATCAGCAGTACTAGCACTGCCCTTTCCCACACACAACCCTAGGTGCTGTATGTTCTCATTTTTCTTCCACAAAAACAACAACATTAACACAGACAGAAATGGAGACAACTGTGAAAAGACTGGAGGAAGTTGGCTCAAATCTAGACCACTCCAACTTGGACTGCTTGGTGCATATCTAAAGTCATGCATTACCTTTAATCAAAAACAGGAGAGACAGGCTATCTACTGACACAGCTTATTTGAGAGAGAGAAACTCCATTGATAAACAAAAACACAACGGAAAAAAATTTTCATTTTATGTAAGAAAATAAAGTTTAGACTGTATCATTTTTAAAAGTCTTTAGCATAACTTACTTTGATTAATCAACCACCTTTGTTCAGAGTGCTAAAGCAAGTTTTAAGTATAATTAAAAGTTTACCAAAATAGTTAAAAATCAACATGGCAACCTGATTAGAATGCTTAAAAGTCTGACTGTTGACACATTTCAAGACATTTACAAATGAGTAATTACATACTAAGATAAGATTCAAAATGCTTTGAATGGGTGTTCTCCCACTGCACCCCTCTACAAGGCTGGATCCTCAACACCACTGTCCAAAATGTCTGTTGAGGAGACAGCTCACCTATTCTTACAGCTCAAATGCCACTTCCTTCCTGCAGTTATTCCTCTTCTTACTTTCTTTTCCTCCAAAACTCTTAACACATTGGCAATCTTTCTCATTGCTCCCAGCTGTGACTGCTAACGTCTATGCTCCATGCCCAAGGATGATAGTGCGCAATGGCTAGATGTTAATCACCATCTATTGTAAAAAGAGGCTTCTCTGATGAGGGTTGGGAGATGCACTAACATGGAACTAACAACAGGAACATAGGGGAGTACTCATTACTATGCCCATTTAGTAGAATGATAGTATGAAGTTCTCTCCAAAGGCCTGTAACTTAGCCAACCACTGGTTTGGGCCCTGATAATGGAACCAGGCTTTAGTTCCATCTTGTGGAGTAGGTCTTAAATCCAACATGAAAGTGGCTAGTTACTCCCATAACATCTGTGCCACTACTGCACACCTGGGGACATCTTGCTACTTGCTATGTGGCTCTCAGGGTTCACACTGGCTAAACTGTTGCTTATAAGAGACTATGGAGTGCCCAGCTGCAAATAGAAGAGCTATATCACACTCCCATTCCCCAAGGATCAGGGATCATCATACAAAAAGCAGGGGAAATTGTAAGAGCCAGAGGTAGTGGGTACTTGCAAAAAACCAGTATTTCTTCAACGTGATGAAGACATTGTGCACATGAACTTACAGTGGCTATGACTGCAGGCAAGCACAAGACCTGTACAAGCAAGCTAAAATCTCTGCATAGATACTGTTGGGGACTCATGAAATTCTTTTCTGGGGAGCTATTGGGAACTGATGGCTGGGGGTAAGGAAGAATTGATTTTCTTCAGGGATATGGCTCCTTAGAGACTATATGCTTTAGTAGAGGGTATTATACCCATGCACACACAAGATGCATTAAGTGGTCTCAATCAGTTGTTTTTAAAAAGTCAAATAAAATCAGGAAAAGTAGTGGAAGGAAAGATGGGTGGCCATAGCTTTGTCTACCTAATGTTCATTAAACACTTCAAGATCAAAGTCATTCTAGGATTATCACAATAAGCCAGTGTACTGATATTCTCCGAGTAATTCTAAATTTAACTTACCATAGTATCTGAAGATAAATGCTGTCAGCATAATTGAAAACTGGAGCTGCCAAAGAAGCTGCCACCAAAATTAACTGGACTGCTGTATTTACCTGAAAAATAAAGGCATTGTAAATGAGCAGTACCAAATGTTTCAAGCTTTTGAGGCAAAGGTATTCTCACCATGACACACTCTAAACATTCTGGATACTGACTGACAGTAACCAAAGCTGGCATTCCCTGGTGAGAATATGTCACAGATCAGAGTCCCCAACTGACCTATCTGTCTACACAGCCCCTCCATTTACAATGAGGGTAGTGAAAGCTATCAAGAAGTATCACACCTCAAATCCCACAGCAATTCAATGATGCTACAAAATTCTTTGCCTTTTTCCCTTGCTGCCCATTCAAACAGCTTTGTAAATAAGAAATAATGAAGTGGCTTCTCCTTGGGTGAGAAGATCACAACAGCAGTAGAGCCAAACCTATAACACAGACTTCCAAGGCCACTTTACTTGCTGCCTGCTGTACCCTTTGAGGTCAGGAAACTGAAATGCATTCATTGCCATGAATCCTCCAGTGATCACACTGTAGAGGGACTTTAACCCAGCAACATGGCTACTCTGGCTGAAATACAGACACATTCTTCGTATATACCTTTAATCTCAAACAATGAAGTTAAGTTAGTTGACAGAAGAAAGCACCCATGTTTGAAATTGATGCCTAGTTTAAGGCAAAGTGATGAATCAAGAGAAAGGTTTGACAGAATAGGATATGCCCAACTCTCACGAAAACAGAGAGGAAGGAGATGACTTAAAAAGAAGCAGCGCACGCGCACACAGACAGACACAGACACACACACACACAGGCGGGGGCGGGGGGACACCATGACAGTTGTACAGAGACAGGTTGCAGAGAGAGAATAAGCTAGACACAGCTGAAGACAGATGAGCCAGAAAATGAGAAGGAACCAGGAGATTAGAACAAATTGCTGAAGTTAGTTTGAGGCCAAGCAGAGAAATTCAGTCAGAAGCAGAGGGAAGACAGTTTGAATCACTCAACTTGGGGAAGAGTTTGAGCCAGAACAGCTGAGTTTGAACCAGCCAGCCAGAGTTAAAAAAGAACAAGAAAGGGTGTGCTTACTCAGCATCAACTCTCAGAAGTTGAGAACACTCTAGGCCTAGAGAAGATTATACGGGGACGGAAGCTTCCAGGACAAGGCCCAGGTTACCAGATGAGAGTGACAATGGCATCAGACAAATAAGTTACCCTTATATCACACTTTTTCTTTAAAACAAATAAATTTTTACAAATAAATAATAATAAAATCTGATGAGAAACTTCCTGTAAGAACAAGTGTTTATTGGTGTGTTTGTCCCAGCACTTCAGTGATTTTCTATGGAGTACTACATTCAAATTGCTGCACTTAACACAAAGTCACATGAAGCTAAAAGCTCCCTCTATGTTGGTAATACTCTGCGCCACGGAGCCTAATACAAAAACAATGGTCCCTTTGTCCCAAAGATACCTTAGCTGTTACATCTCTGTCACAAGAAATAGAATGGAAGGATGACTTCAGTGAACTTCTCAAGGCATTAATATCTTTTTTCTGTACAAAGGTTGGTGTACATTTTTTTAAGGCAAAACACAATAAACAACTTAGATTAACTCTATTAGTAAATAAAACTGTCTATTCCATTTTCATCTAACACTCTTAAAAATAAAAGGCTTGGGGCTAGAGAAATGGCTCAGCTGGGTAAATAGACAAGAGATCCCTAGAACTAAGGGAAGCTCAAGGTTCAACTATGAGACTCTGCTTCAATCAATAAATGTGGAAAGTGAGAGGAAGACTCCCAACAGTAGTCTACACACACACACACACACACACACACCCCTCACTGCACAGGTACCTGCAACTAAAATGAATGAATGAATGGGTCTTACATGTGGTGTTTTGACCACAGGGAGACAGGAAAAGCATAAGAGACTCTTGATAATCTTGCACCTCAATCAAGAAGCACATCTCACTTCTACCTGACCTATGATCTCATTCAAAATACACTTTTTAGACTATCAACACAGACAAACTGCATATACAAAGGATCTAAAAATTCAGAAGATGAAGAACTTAAAATTGTCCATCTGACCCTCTCTAGACCCTCTGATCAATGCATTTAAATTTATCTCAGTCTCTACTTAACGAGACTGCTCAGCAGGCAAACGTGCCTGTGGCCAAGCCTGACAACCTGAGTTCAAGACCCAGGACCTACAAGACGAAAAGAGAGAACTGACCCTGAATGAGATGTCTCTGCCCTCCACACGTGTGCATGTACACACGTGCGCACAAATTTTTAAGAATGCTTTCATTCTACGCTGTTCTTGAGACATTCATAAAGAACTAGCTTCTTGGGACTGGAGAGATGGCTCAGAGGTTAAGAACACTGGCTGTTCTTTCAAAGTTCCTGAGTTCAATTCCCAGCAACCACATGGTGGATCACAACTATCTATAATAAGATCTGGGGCCTTCTCCTGGTAAGCAGTCACACATACAGGCAGAATACTGTATAAATAATAAATAAATCTTTAAAAAAAAAAAAAAAGAACTGGCTT
This sequence comes from Psammomys obesus, assembly GCF_907164565.1. Lineage (NCBI taxonomy): Eukaryota > Metazoa > Chordata > Mammalia > Rodentia > Muridae > Psammomys > Psammomys obesus. The sequence goes on from NW_026585504.1 coordinate 3,927,505, forward strand.
CTTTAAAGGCTGCTGTGAGTCTCTTACCTTGCTTATGAATGTCGGTTTTAACCTAGCAGTAGCATAGCAAGGATTGAAGTACTTGGCTAGTGTTCTCTGGCAAAAGAAAAAGAAGTTTCAATTTATTGTTCAGGTTTCAAACAAAAGTTACCCAGTGTTCACCCTATGCTGAGCTCCAGTATATGTATATATGTGTGTGTTTATCTTCCTTATCATGTTAAATGAGCATTATTTACACACTTAGCTAATCATTCTGGATTACTGAAAATAACTTTCTTCCAAATGTAGATTTGTGGGGCTGGAGAGATGGCTCAGAGGTTAAGAACACTGGCTGCTCTTCCAAAAGTCCTGAGTTCAATTCCCAGCAACTACATGGTGGCTCACAACCATTTAGAATGAGATCTGGTGCCCTCTGCTGGTATGCAGGCAGAACACTGTACATATAATAAATAAATAAAATAAATCTTTTAGAAAAATATAAATTTGTCAAGTCCTACAGAATTGTATACAATCGGTCTAACAAAGTTTGCTTCATCACATTTTCAGTAAAGAAACATGTTATTCTCTTTTACAGGTTAAAAAAACAAAATAGGGAGGGAGGGAGGGACTGGGAGGGAATGAGGGATCGGGACACAGCTGGGATACAGAGTTAATAAAATGTAACTGATAAGAAAAATAAATAAATAAATAAATAAATAAATAAATAAATAAATAAATAAGTATTTTTCCTCAGAATCAAAAAAAGGCAATGCTATACTTATGTGCTCAAATATTTACAGGACCCAATGGACTAGTATAGAAGCAAACCATTCCATTCTTCTATGAGTGATTTTAAAAACAGCTTCTGGCCCTCCCCACAGCGAGGCTGAATGAAACAATGTATAGCTGGGAGCTGACACGCCTGTAACTAAACTGTGTGGAGCCCGCCAGCTGCCCTGGCTTCATACTGAAGAGCTGGCCTTCAGTATGGCCTTCAGTATTCCTTAGAGTGAATATTTATAAGTAGTAATGCTAACGGAATATATTCTGAAACTTACCGGTGTTGGAAGAGTTCGGTATCTGACATAAAACACAGCAGCAATCAACATTACATCTCTTGAAATTATCATGTAAGTGAGTGGGACTGAAAATCAAATATAAAATAACAGTAATGAGTTTAAAATTACTAATAGATATTATGACTGCAGTAAAGCCTCATTCAGCCTCACACTACTCAGTGTCTCCCATCAATAAAATTTTGTAATAAATACTTATTCCCCTACAGTGAGGCTCCAGTCTTTCGTTCCCTCTTGTAATCAGAACGAATTGCAGACTTGGCTCTGTGACTTATGTACCTCCAGAATTCTCATCAGCTCACCACTTTCGTTCCCTCGTGTGTCTGTCTATAAACTGCAAGTTGGTATGTAATAGTACGAGCTACCCCTAGCCTTCCCACATCCCACTCTTCTCAGCTTTGTGATTCTGGGAAAATTACATCATGCTCACTGGATGAAAAACAATGAAATGGAGGTTAAAGGGGTGTCAGAGGAGTTGAAATATCCTGGAAGTCTTAGGGTTTCTTGTATTTGAATTTCAGTCTCTTCTCTAAAGAGTTTTTACACATACAGTTTACAGAAGTATAAAAACAGTTCCACTCGTTGAACTAGTTGCCACCCAGACAACTATTTTTCTTCTTCCTGCCCAGCCTTGTCCTTCAATTCTTATGACAGGCAGGGTCTCCCTTATCCAATGTGCACGGACAAGAGTTGTTTCAGATTTCAGTTTCTTGGGTGCTATAATATTTGCATATTGCCAGCTGAAAATCACTAATCTCCAACAATCCAAAACCCCAAAGTGTTTGTCATTGGGATACTCAACTCATATTCCTCAGATTTTCCAGCATGGTCCCAGGGACACAGGCAACAAAAGGATATTTTAGATGGGAGGACAGAGAACTTATTTTACTTTAGAGCCTTCACAATCCTTTATTTTACAAAATAAATTCAATGGAGAAAATTCTGGGTACAAATCATAGTTCACAGACAGCTCAAAGGTAATCCAAAGCTGTGTTTAGGGAATTCTCCAGTTCTGAACCTGAAACTGCAGATTAAATTGAATTTGCTTTGGCCTTACTCTCCACAACAGTGCTGTTTCAAAGAGAAAATGTGTCTAGCAGATCATGGTCCCTGTAGTAAATAGCCAGGCTACTCTAAATCATGATTTCTAGATGCATCGTTTATGCCATTAAACAAATGTTTCTTCAGTAAGCACTGACTGATAAATTAACAACAACCACACTTTAAAATGAAGTCAGCCTCTGCACATCAAAACCAGTGCCTATGAAGAAATGTGTGCAGGATGGAGGTCTACAGAGGTCTCCGGAGATTCAAGGAGATGTATGAGGTCTTAGGAGGGCTACAGAGGTCTATGGAATGAAGACCTGGGCAGTGTCTTTGGAGCCATTTTACTACCTGCAACCACATGGTATACCACTTTCAGATAAAACACTCCACTTGTCACAAGTATACAATTCCAACTTACGTGCTGTGAATAGCATGATTTTAAATAACAAAGGAAAATTAAACTTTTTGGGCGAGAGAGGAGATGAATAAAACAAGACACAAAGAAGAAAACATTTAACCCAATCTCTCAGTAATTGACAAGCAGACCAAAAAGGGGGGAAAGGTCAAGAAGTTAAAATTTTCAATAAGACTGAAAGTTACACTCACTGAACTTATACACAGAACAGTAAAAATTAATACTACAGAAAATCCATTCACTAAAGTACATGCTTTTAAAATCTGATTGTATACAGGCTGAAGACTAAAGTTATAGAGCATATATAGTCTCTGAACATGCAGTTAAGCTTGAAATCATTAACAAAAGACACCTACAGAATCCACACAAATTCCCAAATAAAAAATATTCTTATTTTGCTTATTAGGTCTTGTGCATATTAGGCAAGTGTTCTGACACTTAGCCCCATTCCAAACCTATGAAGTAATTATTAACCAGACATATAAAAAAAAGTCATGAAAACAGGAAACTACTCTGCACAGACAATGACAAAAACACTAACAAACACACAAAATGCAATGAAAAGTGATACATAAACAAAAAATGCAGCCGCAAATAAACTTCACAAAAGCTAGAAGCAATGAGCAATGTGCCCATCCATAAGGCTGCACTGTCAATACACACATCATGAATACTATCAACAACCTAAATCAGAATAGAAAGGTACAGTAAAGGCAAACAATCGATTTTGATGTTTCATACTTCAATTTGGTAATTTTTAAATGATTATATGCTAGAATCACATTCTAAGTTTTTTGAATTACATTTAAAAGATTTATTTTGTGTATAAGCATGTGGGGTGGGGGCATGGCACAGGCAGTTAGAGAACTGAAAATCAGTCCTCTTTCTACCACGTGGGTCCAGAGGACAGAACTCAAGTCTTTAGGCTTAGAGGAGCCTTTAGCCACTGAGTGATCTCACCAGCCCAGCATAATGACATTAATACACTGGGTTAAATAAAATATCATTAAACTTTTAATCTATTTATTTCTTAATAAAGCTACTAAAGAATGTTTCATTACATGTGGTTCTTTTTAATTCTACTAGAAGATATACAAAAAAGGATCAAGAAAAGCCCAGAAAGGGGTGTGGGGAGAGCACCATTAATGAAGAAGGAAACAATCCATGAGTCTTTTCTAACCGATATTTGGTTCATCAGAAGTCAAAGAACTGGCAAACATGTGGCAAAATTATAAAAAGAAAAACAGAAGGAAATAAGACTCAAGGTGAAAATTAGAACATTACTATATAGCATATATCTTACGGTATGAACAAAAAGTTGCAACAAAAAAGAAACTTCTTAATAATGTAAGTAAAATGGTTAAGTTCATAGGAAAAAAGTATCACAACTTGAAAAATATACATCAGATGAATTTTTAAACCCTGGAACAATTAAAGAAAAATTAATCACCTTCCAAAACTCTCCTCACTGGCTTCAACAAATTTTATCAAACATCAAAATTTAAAAACTGTAGTGTCACATGAACACCAACCAAGAATGAAGAAAAAAAAGCCACTAACAAGTTTGAGGAGGCTAGTAACAACACTGACATTACAAACAGGGACTTAGCGGAATGGCTATCCCCAAGGAAAAAATGACAACACATGCTGACGAGCAATACGGTGAAGGGGACCCTATAGTCACTGCTGGTGGGAATGCAACCACTATAGCACACCACTGTATGAGCTTCCTCAAGAGACAGAAGAGAAGGACACATCACCCCGCTATGCCACTCCTGAGTACACAGCAGCACTCTAGTCCGCACCCAGAGACCTGCACATGGACTGCTGCACTGTTCACAAAAGTCAGGAAACAGAACCAGCCTCGGTGCTCAAAAACAAATGATAAACAAAACTGTATGCACTTAGAGTCACGACATTTGCAGCAAATGGGTTGAAAATAATTATTAGGCTAAATAAGCCAGACTCAAAACCACAGGTTCTCTCTCACATAGAACTTAAATTTAAAAATTTACACAGATGCACATGCATATTTAATGTATGTGAGTACGCTTTTGTAGGTCATAAAAGCTAGAGAGGAGGAAAGAAGACCTTAAGCAAGGTGAGTCACAGAGCAGGTAAGAGCACACATGTACAGCAGGAAGCAGAGGGGAACTAACTGAAAATGAAAAGGAGTTCGCTGGAGGCAAAGAGTGGAATGACTGAGAACCATGTGTAATGAAGATGATGAAATCCATTACTTTATATTATAACTTAAAAAGTTAATTTAAAAACCAACAAAAATCTTTTGGGGAAGAACCTCCCAGGCTAGAGCTCAGGAATTTAGCTCAGTAGTAGAACATGCCTAGCATTATGGGCCGCTGGTAGGGTAAAAAGTACAAAGAACACCCCTGCCACACACATAGACACACACACAAAGAATACTAAGCTAGTATCATGAATCTGAATGAGAAATTTTCAACAAATACAGTCAAACCAAATCCACCAATATCTCCAGAATGCATCCTGACCACACTGGATTTATATCGGGAACTTCAGCCTGCTTTAACACTAGAAAAACAGTAATGTAACTCACCTCATAACAGCAGCTTAAAAGGGGAAAAATGGTAGACCAATAATATGCCAAGAAAGAGTTCTCAGTGTTCCATCATAGTAAACACTTGGGAGAAAGTTCCAAGAAAAACTACTTAACGTGCGTGAAAAGAGGATCTCTATGAATCCCTACAGAAATCACCCAACAAAGTGGCTGTGAAAAGCCATGTCTGAGCTGGGGCAAGTAGAGCTTGTTCCTGCTCAGCTCCAGACACACAGTGCAGTGAGGAAGTCAGAGAGAGAAAAGAAATGGTCATTAACCAAAGTCAGGGTGCCTTGGGCCAGAGGACTTCAACATAGTCAGAAGTAGAGAGTTTGACTAGACACAGGTTAACATCAGAAAAGAACCAGCTGTCATATCAATAACAATTATCACAGTAAGAACATTAAGAACTACCACATACTTGAGAATAATCTGTCTTGAGCACTTAGAAAACCAAAGACTAAAAAGAACACCAAGCTGGACTAGCATCACTACTTTCACCTATCAGACACCAACAATGGACACGCAAGGATAAGGCATCACCACACTCGGTCTACCAGATGCTACCAGTGGACACTAGTGGTAATACAAGACCAGAACTACACTTCCACCAGACACCAGCAATGGAGCAGCTTCTGTTCTCAAACCCCACTTAACTCTTGGGGTTAAGGAGAAAAACTGCTTGAGAAATACAGCCTAAGCACAAAATGAAGAGCCAGGGAAGCACGCACAATGCGCAAAGCAAGAGACATGACATTTCAGAGTATTTAGATAACGCACTCTATGTGTATACGACTTGAAACTGTACAGTAATAATATAAATTTTTACAGATAGCCTCATAGTATCAGAGTTCCCATTATTAATAAACTGTACTTAAAAAAGATAACCATGGGGCTGGAGAGATGGCTCAGCGGTTAAGAGCACTGGCTGCTCTTCTAGAGGACCTGGGTTCAATTCTAGGACTCTTCTGGAGGCTTACAACTGTCTCTAACTCCAGTCTCAGGGGATACAACACCCTCTTCTACCTTCTGTGGGCACAGGCATCAAGTGTGCACAGACATGCAGGTAAAACACACACATACCAACACATAAAATAAAAACTGAAAAAAAAAAAAATCAAGTGATTTTAAATTACTTCCAAATATCTGGGCACTAAAAACACAATGTAGCACCAAAAATTTCTAGAATATTATGAATTGGCACTATGAACTATTATCTCAATTAATTTTAAACAAAGTTAGAAATTTTCTACTCATGTGACAAGGACACAAATTCTACAATAAATACTGTGACAAGCAAAACAGTTTATTTGAAATTGAGCACTATAAAGCTGAAAATATATTTTGGAAGAAAAACTATTTCTCAAGAAAAGGCCTAAGCTCACTTTCATTGTTCTTCCCTGTTAAAGTACACAGGACAGTGTTCTTACCTGGAATAAGATCTGCATAGGTCAAGCTAACATATAAGATGCTGATAAGAACTTTATCAGCAAGTGGATCAAGAGCACTTCCCAAAGCTGATTTTTGATTGGCCCAGTTTCGAGCAATAAATCCATCCAACTGAAAATAGAAGTGTTTTTTAAATAAACATCATAATAGGAACAGAGTAGATAATTTGAAGTTTAAGAGATACCAGAAAAACAACTGTGCTTTCAGAAAATGCCAGTAAAATCTTGTTACTTAGCCCCAAGCATTGTTACTCTTTTCGTTTTTAAAATAGCAATTGTCTGAAACAAGTATCAAATTTTTGTGGGGGGAGGGTTTCAAGACAGGGTTTCTCTGTGTAGCCTTGGCTGTCCTGGACTCACTTTGTTGCCAGGCTGGCCTCCAGTGATCACCTGCCTCCTAAGTGCTGGAATTAAAGGCGTGCACCACCATGCCCAGTGAGTATCAAATATTTATAGTACTGCTCTTTCTCCTCAAGATGTCCTACTGACTTTTCACTATTTTCACAACATGCCCACGTGGGACAAACCCAAACATAAATGTAGAAATGAAAACCCCCACAAAACTCACAGAAGGCAGAGTGCCTAGGAACCTGCTCTTGAGAAAAAAAGTTCCTAGTGAGACACTCGCCTTTCACACCCCTACCTGTTCACTGCAGTATCTGACTCTTGTGCATTCAGTATTTAAATTTATCCCTGTGTGTGACTGTAAGCCATGTGTTTGGGGTGTCCACAGAGGCCAGAAGAGACTGTCAGACCGTCTGCACAGGAGTTATGGGCAGTTGGGAGCTGTCCCATGTAGGAACTGAGATTCAAACTCAGCTCTGCTGGAAGAGTAGGAAGAACTCTTTATGGCCAAGCCATCTCTCTTATCTAACTCATTGTAAAATCACTTTTCAACTTTTTAATATATTTGTTCAGAGGGTTAGGCTGTAGTTCGGTGAAGAATGCTGACTAGCTAACTTCTGTTAGGCCCTGGGTTTGATGACCTGCACCACACACACACACACACACACACACACACACACACACACACACACACACACA
>NW_026585504.1:3935098-3945099 GCF_907164565.1 Psammomys obesus
ACACACACACACACACACACACACACACACACACACACACACACACAGATGCTTAATTATGTGTCATATGAACATACTACACATATATATTGTTAGTACTACTAACAATTATTGAATTAATAGTCAATAATTCAATGTTCCAACTATGCTTGTATCACCTACCTACCCCAGTTAAAATGCTAATACTTAAATTACTTTTGTTGTTGATTTTGTTTGTTTGCGACAGGGTTTCTCTGTGTAGCCCTGGCTATCCTAAAATTCTGTAGACCAGGCTGGCCTTGAAATCAGATCTACCTGCCTCTGTCTCCCAAGTGCTGGAATAAAAGGTGTCACCATCATACCTGGCAAATTCTTTTATTACTTATTTTGATTATAAACAATATTTTAAAGCACAGATCACACTTGGTTGCTAAGCCTTTTACCATAAAAACTGAATCTCCAGCCCAACTTGAGAAAGGGCCAGACTTGATCACTGGGGCCACAAAAAAGGATCAAAAGCAGGTGCTTCCTAGTTATGCAACACAAGGCAGAGATACCCTGTTTATGCCAGGCTCCAAGGTACAGTGGTCACTTTCTTTAACTTTATACTTCAACAAATGTGTGAAATTTTTACTCTTATTTATTTATTATCTATTTTTATTTTATGTGCATTGGTGTTTTGCCTGCATGTATGTCTGTGTCAGAACTTGGAATTACAGACAGTGGTGACCCATGGCAATATGAGTGCTGGGAACTGAACCTGGGTCCTCTGGAAGAGCATACAGTGCTCTTAACTGCTGAGCCATCTCTCCAGTCCCTCCACTCTTATTTCCAAGAGAACAGTAAAACTAACCTGTGTGCAGTTAAGCACAATACTTTCTAAAGATAGTGAGTCCCCGTGTTGCAAGTATTCCAGTATGTTAGTGGAGAAAGGCATACACGAGTGGTTAACAAGCAGGTCTAGGTCTGGGAATACGGCTCAGGGGCAGAGCACTCACCTGATACACACAAGGCCAGGGAAGATCCCCAGCACAGCAAAACAAAACCCACCACTGACAACACAAACAGAACAGCAGAGCAGAACTGGTTCAAGTCCTGGCTTTGCATTCCCTTCTTGCATGGCCTTGAACAGGCATTTGAGCTGGCTTTCCTTCTGTCTAAAACAGTTAATACTCACCTATCTCAAAGCTCTGGCTACCTGCAGCACGTAATATGATTAATACTTACTCAGTTTCTTAGCAAGTCCTCAAAAAGGCAGTTACCAACTATTCTAATAAGAATCAGAACAATCTATCAATGAGCTTTCTGCTTCTTTTTTTCTTCTTCTTCCTCCTCCTATTCTTCCTCACCCCCTGTCCCCTTCCCTCCCCTACATGGTTTTTTTGTTTTGTTTTGTTTTTTGTTTTTTTGCTTTGTTTTTGAGGTATTTCCTCTTACTCTGCAACCTGGAACCCACCTGTAGACCTAACTGGTCCAAGACTTGCAACTATCGGCCTGCCTTTGGTGTTGGTATTACAGGCCTGCACCACCATGCCCAGCTATTTTCTTAAGTGGATTAGAAGTAACGTTGATTAACAACGTGTCTATAATGGGGAGCTAAGGCCTTGAAGACCCAGCTTTTTGCAGTTTCTGTTCTTCACGTCCCACTTTTTGCATTATTACTCTTCTCTTCACTATTCCTCTAACTCACATCATTCCTTTGCATACATGTACAACTCCTTTACAACACCTCACTCTTCCCACAATACCATTACCATGCACTTCAGGCCTGCATGCAAATGGCTCAACAATGCTCAAGAAAAATACATAAATGGGCTGCCTGACGTCACAAATTCATGACCATAAACTTTCCTCTTATCATGCTTTTACCCATGACCTACTTCATTCCTACGAAATGCTTTTACTCTAGCCCATGGCCATGTCGATACACTCCTGGAAGAAAAGTGAAAAGACTACCAGTACTTTAGCATCTTGCACCTAATACGTGGTCAAGCTGAATCCATCTTCTGCCTTCCTTACTCAAATCCTACCCCTCACCTTGTTTCCTTCCCTTCTTTCTCCCTCTGCATCATCAGTCTTTCCACTTTCCACCTGGCCTTTTATTAGTCAGCTAATGCAAAATATTTCCCAGTACACCTACCTTTAAACCCACCATTCCATGGCCCTCTTTCTCTAGTCCTCTAGAGAGCAAACAGATAAAAGCAGTGCCAGTTACCACCCCTCATTTGCTCATCAACTTGGGCCAGTCTTCCTCATACCTCTAGAAAGTCCTCATGCAGCTCACCAACGTGCTCTGCATCTTCAGAGCAACAGCACTCTTGACCCTTGTCTCTGGGACTACTCACTGCCTCATCTTCCTTTCTCACTAGTTCTACTACCCCAGCCAGGCTTCTGTTCCTTTGCTCATTGCCCACTTCTCCCTCTCACTTACTTTATCTCACTTAAATATTTCCTCTTATCAACCAGCTCCCAATCTGACCTTGAACCACAGGTAATAGACGCTTGGTGTTTTTCCCTAAGCTCTGTCCTGTCTCAAGTGTTCCCCACCCCTCTATGTACCTTGGTGATCCTGTTTCACTCCCATTCAACCTGTCCAGCATATCAACATACCAATACTTTATTCAGAACATTATCCAAACCCAGGCACTTCTAACTCCAAACTCCAACTCCACCTAAGCTACTTCCTCACCAGTGGTCTGGCTTCCAACTTTGGCTGACCTAGAGCCTACTTCCCACACAACAGATCCTGCAATTCCCCAGCTTAAAACTGGTTGAGTGCAGAAGCATCAGAATCTCCATGGAAAAGGTGCACAACATGGTGCCAGTTAATTCTGGTTTCTATACACATAATGTCATACTTGTACATGAGGTGCTTCTCTCATTCAATAAGGCCATTTCATGTGGCAGTTGATCTGCTACCCTACAAAGCCCTCACAAATTAACAGATATAAAAGGTGAACCTAAAATCTGAAAAGAAAAACCAAAAAACTTTACTATCTAAAATATTTTATCATCAGTCTAATGTCCTAGGACAGATTTTTTTTCAGACCATATCAATGACTGGAGACCTTCAGGCTTCAGAGGGAAAAGCAGGCACTGAAGAAAGAGGGAAGAATGGGACAGATGGTGACAAAGAAAACTAACACCTGTAAAGGAAAGGCAAGAGCTCATGGGAAAGGCTTTATCTGATGCATATTTAGAAACACTACAAAACAATGCAAATACTCACTTTTTGCCACCTTCAAACCTTCAGTTAATTCTACACTGATCACTAATGCTACTGCTAACTACGTAAATAGTGTCTCTATGAACCACAAAAGAAAAGCAAATATTTTTTAAATGCCATATAACCTTTACTTTTGGAAAAGTAGTTTTCTAGTCTCAAATATTGAGCAAAAATAAAAACACATAGGTTTGAAGACATAAAAATTATCTCCTATCCAGATGCTCACATATCTCCCAGCTTATCCTTTATGAGAAGATATTGCTTCCATTTCCACATGCCCACACTGCCCTGATCTCACATTTTTCCTCTGTCCTTCTACACTTCTCCCAACTGTTGTTTATAGGCTTGGAATTTTATAAGTCATTTCAAATCCTTTGTAAAAAGGTAGATGAAATATACAGTCATAGATGATGGCAGTGGCCAGTCAACAAAAGTAATAGAGCCTTCTATCATAAAATTATTTTCTCAATTCTAATTTCACCCTCTCCAAACTGACAGAGTGGTATCAAAGAACGTCTTTGTCCATGTGCTGAGGAAGTAGGAGAAAGGATGAAAACTAAAGCCTTCACTGCACAGCAGTCATAGGAGTGTGGTGGGAGGACAGCAGCCACACTGGCATTAGGCTGTGCAGAACGCTGGCCTGCACCAGCTTGCAGGGCACAGTCTTGTTCTCTGGGACCATAAGGAACCTCCACTACTTCCCTTCTCTCTCAGTGCCGACAGGCTATTCTTTTAGCATGGACACAAAATCCAGATCTTCTCTTCTTCATTCTACCTCTACAGCCAGCACTTTTTAGAAGAAGATAAAAACTTTAGATTACCCTCTCCCTTAGATTTCATAAAAGCAGTTCCATATGGATGCTACAGACAAGTCCTTACATGAAGTACTAGATCATACTCATGAACATCCTGAGGACATTCTGAGGACATCCTTCAGAAAAAGCTACGGCTGTGCTACACGGGAGTTACAGACAGAGTGGGTCTTAAAAGGGAGCAGAAGCAAATATATTCATAACTTACCAAATCTGTTAGGCCAGCTAGAGCAAAAACACCTAGTGCAACATTAAAATCTTCTTCAAGAATCAGATAGCCCAACACCGGGGCCAAGCCAATTCTTGTCATTGACAACAAATTTGGGATTGTCCATGGATTTTCATACTGAAAGACAAGAACAGCACAATCTGAATAAAATACTATAAATTCTACTTTAAAAAATATACTTCATTAATTAAAGGGTAAGAAGATAAACTTTAATACTTATAAGTACACGTATATAAGTATATACATATACACAAAGAAAAAAGTATAAAAAGATGAACATGCCTTATGCAACATATAAAGTAAGCTTTTAATGACTTCATTAAAATTCAGAATTTTGCTTTTTCAACTGTTTATTCTTTGTGAGTTTCATTCACATCATATACTACAGTCCCACTCATTTCCCCATTATCTCATATCTACCCTTCATTCTTGCACCCTCCCCTACAAAATAAAAAACACAAACAAAAAACAAAGCATAGAAAACATCTCACTCTCGCCAGGCATCCTCAGTAGAGTGACATCGTCTTTAAACCCTGCGTGGCAATCCCTGAGGCACTGCCGTGATGACCAGGGAGGACAGGGCGACCTGGAAGTCCAACTACTTCCTTAAGATCATCCAACTTTTGGGTGATTACCCAAAATGCTCCACTGTGGGAGCAGACAATGTGAGCTCCAAGCAGATGCAGCAGGGACACATGTCCCTACAAGGGAAGGCAAGAACACCATGATACAAAAGGCCATCAGGGGACACCTGGAGAACCACCCAGCTCTGGAGAAACTGCTGCCTCACATTGGGGGAATGTGGGCTTTGTGTTCACCTAGGAGGACCTCACTGAGATTAGGGACATGCTGCTGGCCGATGAGGTGCCAGCTGTTGCTCAAGCTGATGCCATCACCCGTATGAGATCACTGTGCAGTTCAGAACATTGGTCTGGGACCTGAGAAGACCTCGTTCTTCCAGGCTCTGAGCATCACCAGTAAAATCTCCAGAGGCACCATTGATATTCTGAGCAATGTGCAACTAGAGACAAAGTGGGAGCCAAGTGAGTCCACGCTGCTGAACATGCTGAACCTCTCCCCCTTCTCCTTCGGCAGGTGTTTGACAACGGCAGCATCTATAACCCAGAAGTCCTTGACATCACAGAGCAGACTGCACACTCACTTCCTAGAGGGTGTCCAGGTGTTGCCAGTGTTTGTCTGCAAATTGGTTACCCAACCGTTGCCTCAGTGCCACTCTATGAATGGATACAAGTGGGTCCTGGCTTTGTGGGCCTGGAATGAGGTCTTCCCACTTGCTGAGGTCAAGGCCTTCCTGGCTGATCCATCTGCTTTTGTGGCTGCTGTCCCTGTGGCTGCAGCCACCACTGCTGCTCCTGCTGCCACTGCTGCCCAGCCAAGGCTGAAGCCAAGGAAGAATCAGAGAAATCAGATGAGGATATGGGATTTGGTCTCTTTTGACTAATAACCTCCAAAGGCAATCAATTCAGCCAGCTTACTTTGAAAATCATGGAAATAAAGGCTTAATTATCTTTAAAAAAACAAAACAAAACAAAACAAAACAAAACAAAAAAAACCAAAAGAAAAAAAAGAAAACATCTCATCGTGGAAGCTGTAGCGTGTCGCAGTGTGTCCCACAGTATATCCGTCTGTGCACACATCTTTACTTGCAAATGTTCACTGTAGAGTCACTGGTCTGGTTCAAGGTCTCTGGCTTCTGTGACACCATCAATATTAGATCCTCAGTGGAACTTTTCCTCATTATCCTGGTGTTGCCCTGTGTCATGGAGATCCTGCAGCTTTGGATCAGCAGGACTGATTTATATGTTCACAGATTAATATAGATTTTGGGGTGGGCCAATTCAGAGCCCTAGATCTGGGCCCGGGTGGTAGCTGAGCTGGTCCGCTGGCTCTCTTTTATCCACACCACCAGAATGAGTTCTCCAGCACTGCTCCGGCTAGGCCACCTACTGCTGCCATGGGCAGGAGGCAGGGTCAGCTCTCCTGCTCTCATGCCCTCTGGGCTGGCTCACCCACACCCATGCCTCCAGAGCCAGCTCCACTGTGCTGCCCAGTCAAGATATGAGATCTACTTTCTCAAGTACAAGCCTGCTAGGGGCTGGCTCCCCTGTGCCTTCACTATCAGAGCCAGCTCCACTGTGTTGCCCAGGCAAGGTGCAGGGCCCACTCACCCACTCATGACCCCAGACCAGCTCTCCCAACTGTGCCAGGTAGTGAGGGGAGGAGGTACCCATACCACCTCATGGCCAAGGAGTGAAGGGGCCAGCTCACTCACCAGGGTCAGCTCTGCTGTGCTGTCCAGGAGAGATGCAGGGGCCATTCTTCTGAATACTGCAGCTGGTAAAGGGCAAGGCTAGTTCTCCTGTGCTTACAATCCTGTGGGCAGCTTTTCTAACTGCCAGAGTCATCAGCTCTACCACTCTCACACCCTTGAGACTGGCTTACCCACACCTCTGCCACCAGGGCCAGCTCCACTGTGCTGCCTGCATGAGGTGGAGGGCCCACTCTCCAAAGTGCTGCCACTAGTGAGAGGTAGGGCTTACTTCTCAAGGCACTGCAGCCAATAAGAGGTGGGGCAGTTCTGCACGGCCCTGGACATGCACACGGTCCCCTGCCAGCCACAACCAGGTCATCTCCATGTACGCTAGTAGTAATACGAACATGGTTATAGACACCGACCCCTGCTGCGGCATAACCACGAACCCAGACAGAGCCCTCAGCGGCAACTAGGGCTGGGACCTCACCATGGCCCCAGGTGGCAGGACTGGTCCTTCATAACAGGCCACCCTCAGTCTCTAATTCCAGCTCTCTTCACAATGCTCAAGCTGCTCCACTTCTTCTCTCCCATCTGTCCACCACATACTTGAACACTAGGGTGGCTCCCACTGTAGGCTGGCCATGTGGCTGGTGGCCCCTGGATGACATCCTCCACCCACACTGCACGGTGTGGTGGCAAGCTGTGTCTATGGCCCACTTGTGTCATGTGCTGGAGAGCAGGTCTGTGAGTGGCATGGCGGTCCACAGGTCTCTTATCTTTTTCCTCCCGCACTGCACTGCCTGGATTTGACTTGCTTTGGTTTTTAATGAGTCCTAGGCATAAAACAGCTTTGGCCACCAAGCCAGGTACCAAGCTAGGATGAGCAAAGGACTGCCATCTGTTCTGCCCCTGACTGATGTTAAGACCACTACCACCAACAGGGTTTGTCTTTGCCATTGCCATGGAAGCAGAATGTTACTTTTAAAGCGAAAGATCCTCTAAGGAGACAAATAGACTAGAATTTTGTCAGAAATATGACTGAATTATCAGTTCCAGGTACTCTTTGTGAAAAAGCTGCTAAATCCAAGAAAGAGATCCATGGCAATGGAGAGCTCTGTAAGTCTGTCCCAAACAGCCACAGAGATGTTCAGATACCTTCTTCTCCCTCAAGTAAAAAACTGAAGTTGTTAACAGCTCCCACTTGGGATTTTGAGTCCTTGAAATCTCATGTGGAGCAACGCTGTTAGAAAATGGCAATAACAAAAGAACTCCATGGCAGTTGCTCTGAAGGACAACACTTCTTTACCAAAGAGAAAATTCGTGAGAGTACCCTGACTTTAACACTCTTCAGCCTAGCAAGGCTGAAACACCCTGTACCACATGGTACAGAAACAGCAAGAAAATGTCTTTCCCTGGAGCCTAAACTGTTTCCACAATTCATCAAGACAGCTGATTCCATCCCTGGACTTTGTCTTCAAAGAACCATTTTAATATCTTTATAAATCAGTAAATCAGTAACCAATTCAACTGAACCTCAACCTTTTTAGAAAAAAAAGGAGGGCAGGCTGGTGAGCTCAGCAGGTATGGGTACTTGCTGCCAATTCTGACAACCTGAATTCCCAGAATACACATGGTAGAAAGGGAGCACACACTCCAGGCAAGTTGCCATGATCTTTGTATGTGCTTGATAGTATTATGTGTGTGTGCACACACCAAAGGAAAAAAGTGGCAATGCTCATGTCTCAAGATATCTTTTCGAATCTCACGAACCACCCACCTATTTAATAAATAGAACCTCACAGAAAGTATATAGGTGTAGAGGGGATAGTAGGGTGGTTGCTGGAGTCGGTGGCAAATGCTGCTACTAAATGTTACAGAACAACTTCAAATTCTACAGAAAACAATGGCCAAATCAGAAGCAATACAGCCCTCTACTCTGGAATCTTCTGTTCAAGTAGGGTATGTTATATAGCTGTATGAAAGCATGCTCATTTACAGCCACATTCAAGGGCTGGAATGTTTGTGAAGTTTAGAAAAAGTGTGGGGCTTGTGAGACAGCTCAGGCCCTGACCTCTGCATGGAAAGGGTAAGTCTATTGACCACACTGTGGTACAAAGTAAATCAAATATTGAATTATCTCAGCAACTTACAAAGGCTGGGAGGAGGGAAAGGCAGCTTATGGTTGAGGAGGTATGATACAAGGCAAAAGCCGGGAATGAAGAGATCCCAAGTTAGTCTGACATACCCATGCGGCAAGACTAAATGAAAAGCTGCAAGCAAGGTCATCACTTTACTTGGCAAAGACACAACTAAACAGGATAGTTACTGGGCGGTGCATGGGTTTGAGCCCTGAAACAAAAGTTCATTGGGCCTGGTGTGGTGGCACATGCCTTCGGCACTGGGGCGGCCAAGGCAGGGTTATCTCTGTGAGTTCAAGGCCAACCTGGTCTACAAGCCACACAGAGAAACTCTGTCTCAAAAAACAAAACAAAGTTCATTAATATCTAGCTATTACATTTGTAGAAATCAACACTGAAAAAGCTTAATCTCAGATTACCCAACCAGATAACCTGTGGCATACTCGGCCAACTGTGCTGGGAAGGGCTGCAGCCAGGTTGAGGGCAACTTCAGAGCATCCAGCGTTCAAGCTCCAACAGGCTTTAAAGCTGTTCCTGAAGTTGAGACCCCTGCGGGGTGTGGCCACCTCAGCCCATGCTGTGTAACTGATGAAAACAGAGCAGTACAGTGGCCTCTGAAGACCTAACAATTGAAGATGTAATAATTGCATGAGCTTGCTAACATGACATCAAAAGCTGTGCCACTCATGCTCAGTGGTCTCCTGCCTGGGAAGTTATTTCATCAGGTAAAGTAGTCTTTAAGTTTTCTAAAATGCAAACCTGAAAGATCTTTTAATTACTATCTAAACTAATTATTTTTCGTGTTAAGGTATACGATTACTGAAGGCCAAAGGATGATGAACCAAATCTGCACAAGCAAAGAGAAGGCCCGTTCTTAAGACTGCTCCGAATTTACCCTATACACTGAATATACTTCAAAAGATTAAAAATAGATTTTTCACTAGACGAGCGAGTTATTTTTACCAATGCAACGTGCAGACAAACCTTCCAACAACTGGTGTGGGCACAAGGGGATTAGAGTGGGTTCTAACTTGGCCAGAGAGACTGTACCCAGCTGGGGGCCCCTGAAGTTCACGGCGACCGAACGCCCCGGCTGCCTGTAGCTTCCCAGAACACAGAGGCGAGTGTCCCGACAGAGCGCCGAGCCCGTCCCCTGCGTCGCGGCGCTCCGCCGACCCTCGAACGTACCGTGTTGGCGGCGCTCGCAGGCACCCACCCGGCGCCCGGCGTCTGGGCGGCGGCACCCCCTCCGGCTGCGGGCCCCGGGGCCGCCTTCCCCGCGCCCGAGCAGTGGCTCCGCGGGCCGGCGCCGGGCAGCCGCAGGGCCGGCGCGGCCGGGCGC
>NW_026585504.1:3945499-3947205 GCF_907164565.1 Psammomys obesus
CAGGCAGCCCAGGCAGCAGGCCGCGGGCGGCAGCAGGGCCCTGCGGGAGCCGCCCCTGCCCAGCCGCGCCCCCGGAGACCGCACGGCCACGCGAAGGGGCCCCCACGCGCCGCGCGCCACGCGCCAGGCCAGCATGGCCTTGCTGCCACCGCGGAGTCCGCGCGTCGAGAGCTCAGAAGCCGCTGGCGCCGGCCGCCGGCTTCCCCAGCGTAACCGAGCGGCACCGGGGCCTCACGGAAGGGTCCATACTAACTTCCACACTCCAGCACGTCCCGCTTATACAGGTGGCCCGGAACCGCCAAGGAAGGCCGCTTTCACGACGTTTTCACGACACCCCGCGGCCCGGCTCCACAGCGCCCCCGGGCGACGGGGACGAGCACGTGCGGCTGAGGCCGGAGGGCTAGGAAGACGTGGCTGGGGCGCCGTGCAGCTTGCGCCTGCAGGCTAGGAAGAATGACAGGTTGGGAAGACCGAGTGCTAGGAGTGCCACGTAGTCGGAAGCCTGTTATCTCAGGCCCGGGCCCGCAGCTGTCTGGTGCCAAGTGGCCCGCAGGCGTGCGTGGCTCTGCATGACTATAGGAGGAGATTTAAAGAATTAGTGCTGGCGTGAAAGTAAGTACCTACTCTGCTTTTTGAGCACTAAATACAGAGGAATAGGTGCAAAGTAGCAGTGAAAAATGTAAAGAACAGCAGTGACTAGTTGTTTACTTGGGAAAAGTGCTTACTGTATAGGCTATAGTGTAGGACTTATCCTATCAACAACTCTAACATAGGTTTTCTTGTTGCCTTTACTTTGACAGGTATGGAAACTGGTTTAACAGAAGAAAGTCGCTTATTCTAAACCGAAACTAATAACAAGTCAATTCACTGTTCTAACAGTTATAGCGTTAGGCTTGAACCCAGGGCCTTCCCAGGTTAGGCAAGAACAGCACCAGTGGAAGGACACCATGTGGATGGACTGTCCTGCCGTCTTACCACTAATCTCCTTCAGCCCAGGCTGTGTGGCATACAGTCACCTTCAGGTTGTCCTTAAATACCAAGTTAAATTCGTAGACTTGAGGAGCACTTTATCAAGATCATCTTTAATTTTGTTTTTATTTTTGAGACAGCATATCCCTGTGTAGCCCTGACTGGCCTGGACCTTGCTTTGTAGATCAGGTTGGGCCTGCACTCAGAGATCTGCCTAACTGCTGGGATTAAAGGCCTGTGCCATGGTGGTCAGCTCTCTTTACTTTCTTGGAAGACTCCTGTTAGGAGAAAATCCAGGGACTAGAGGAATGACTCTGTGATTAAAAGCACTGGCTGCTCTTCCAGAAGACCCAGGTTAGATTCCTAGCACTCACATGGCGGTTCCAACCTAACTCCAGCTCCAGGGGACCTGATCCCTTTTCCGTCCTCCAAGGGAACCAGGCACACACATGGTGCACAGACAGACATTCAGGCAAAACATTAAAAATTAAGAAAATCTTTTAAAAATCCATACATGCTTTTAAAAAAATCCATACACATTAAAATTTTTGGTGGCAGTGCACACCTTTAATCCCAGCACTTGGGAGACAGAGGCAGGCAGATTTCTGTGAGTATATCTAGCCTGGTCTATGGAGGGAGTTCCAGGACAGCCAGGGCTACACACACACACACACACACACACACACACACACAAAAAAAAAAAAAAAAAAAAAAAAAAAAAAAAAAAAAAAAAAAAA
>NW_026585504.1:3947215-3948540 GCF_907164565.1 Psammomys obesus
AAAAAAAAAAAAAAAAAAAAAAAAAAAAAAAAAAAAAAAAAAAAACGCATGTGGAAAAAACAATAAAAATCCATACATTAAAAGGAAGTGTAAAAATGTTACGTTAGCAATGTAAGGCTTTTTTTTTTTTTTTTTTTTTCAATTTTTAAATTCCCATTAGGACTACTTGTGTTTCTCAGACATGGGCACAAACTTTGGTAATCCTGGTGAGAAGTGTGCAGAGGGAAGGAAAAGAGAGCAGAGGCCTGAGTGTTTATGGGGAGATGCTGGTAGGTGGCAAGCAGATGAAACACAAACGGGGTTTGGGCTGCAGGGTTTCTAATTTCTTTGGAGTTAAAAAACAAGCTGGCTGGCAGGAAGAAGCGAACAGCTTTCAGTCTAACTTTGGCCCTGTGCGAGCAGATAGCCAATGAAACACAGACTGTAAGAAAGCATCTGTCTGGGGTGTGGCTCACTTGGTAGAGTGCTTGCCTACGTACGCGAAGTCCTGGACCAGTCCCTAACGCCAGGTCTGATAGCACATGCTTATAACCCAGCACTCTGAAGGTGGAGGCCTCAGCTATGCGGAAAGTTAAGGACAGCCTGGGGTAAACGAGATCTTGTCTGAAAATAAAAGGAAGGAAGGAAGGAAAGGTGTTGCCAGGTACTGGTGGCATACGCCTTTAACCCCAGCCACTTGGGAGGCAGAAGCAGGCAGATGTCCAAGTTCAAGGCCAGCCTGGTCTACGGAGTGAGTTCCAAGAAAGCCAGGGCTACATAGAAAAGCCTTGTCTTGAAAATAAATAAATAAATAAATAAATAAATCAGTTTCTCTTCATAATCAGGCTTGCATCCCCTTATAACAATTTGATAGGTTCATCTTTGAACAATTATGTGTTCTATCTTTCTCTTTCACAAAAGAGAAAGAGCACTCTCTCTTAGTTCTACTAAGACTATCAGCTCTTCTTGCCAACCCTCACCCTAGGCTTTAAACATCACTGGCTAAGCTGGGCGTAGTTGTGTGTGCCTTAAGCCCAGCACTCTGGCAGAGGAGGAACACAGGCAGACAGATCTCTATGTGTCTGAGCTCCAGGCCAGCCTGGTTTACAAAGCAAATTCTGGGACAGCCTGGGCTGTTACACAGAGAAACTATCTATAAAAAAAAAAAAAAAAAAAAAAAAAAAAAAAAAAAAAAAAAAAAAAAACAAAAAAAAAAAAAAAAAAAAAAAAAAAAAAAAAAAAAAAAAAAAAAAACAAAAAAAAAAAAAAAAAAAAAAAAAAAAAAAAAAAAAAAAAAAAAAAACAAAAAAAAAAAAAAAAAAAAAAAAAAAAAAAAAAAAAAAAAA
>NW_026585504.1:3948640-4080886 GCF_907164565.1 Psammomys obesus
AAAAAAAAAAAAAAAAAAAAAAAAAAAAAAAAAAAAAAAAAAAACAATTAAGATCTGGAGAAGACAGGAACTCCACAAGGAGAGCAACAGAACCAAAAAATCTGAGCACAGGGGTCTTTCCTGAGACTGATATTCCAACCAAGGACTATGCATGGAGATAACCTAAGACCTCTGCACAGATGTAGCCCATGGCAGTTCAGTATCCAAGTGGGTTCCATTGTAATAGGAACAGGGACTGTCTCTGACATGAACTGATTTGTCTGCTCTTTAATTACCCCCCCCCCCTTAGGGGGAAGCAGCATTACCAGGCCACAGAAGACAACGCAGCCACTCCTGATGAGACCTAATTGACTAGGATCAGAAGGAAGGAAAAGAAATCCTCCCCTATCAGTGGACTTGGGGAGGGGCTGGCATGCAGAGGATGGAGGAAAAGAGGGATTGGGACTGGAGGAAGGAGAGAACCACAGGGGGGATACAAAGTTAATAAAGTATAATTAATAAAGAAAAAAATTTTAAAAAAAGGTAAACATTACCTACTGATGAGATGGCTCAACGGATGCAGCTGCCTACAGCTAAATCTAAGCAACCAACTTTGATCATATATATATGAACATCTAGCATTCACTTCCTTCAAGTCGGGCTTTAATATTTCTATGGTATTCTTTGGCATATTATCCCTCATTTCATTTTCATTCTGGGTGTATTTATTGGTTAAATATTTATTATAAAATACTGATTTTTTTTTTTTTTTTTTTTTGGTTACTCAATGTTCACCACCCTTTCTGTATGTATACGTAGGTGTCGGGAGCAGAGGTTGATGCTGAATGACTTCAGTCTATTTTTCTGAGACTAGATCTATGAACTGGCTCACGAGTCCAGGCTGGCCAGTGAGCATCAGGAAACTAACTGCCTCTCTCCCACACTCACCCAGTGTTAGGGTTGCAAATGAACCACACTTGGCTTTTTATAAGAGGATCTGAATGTAGGTCCTCAAGCTTTACCAACTAAGCCACCTCCCCAACTCAGTTTTTGAGTATGTTTTGTTTTATACATTTTTCATCCCTCAGGTTTCCTGGAAACTAATTGTCAATCAGTGGCTATCACTACATGAGTGCTTATACATGCTAGCGTGTTTGTTAGCTATCTGTTTGAAGGGTGCTCTGGCTAGAGGTCCAATTCCGTATGAAGCCTCTCCCAGAACATGGTGAATTCTGATCTCACCGGCCCTGTCTCCTTGAAGCAGACTGCAGGGAATTCCCTAGCGTGTACGCCATCTTTTCCAAACCAATGCTTCTGAATGTGCTTCCTCTTTTGAACTCAGCAACTCGAGGGGGCCTAATGAAGACTGCTTCTGCCTACTGCTGCGGTGCAGGTGAGGTGTTCCTTCACCTTCTGCAGGGCGGGTTCAGGCTCAGGAACGGCATCGGTGAGGCACAGGGGCAAGAACACCTTAAATGCACAGTAGTAGGCTAGTTTTATTTTACAAACTACTCATCAGCCTTTATGTAATTCTGTAAGCTATTTTTCAGATAGGACTTCTACTTAAGTTAGTAAATTTCTACTACTTTCAAATGAGAAGCCAAGTCAGACCCACTGCCCATAACCATAAAGTTGAAAAGAATGAGTAGTTTTTGTGACCTAAAGATTTTATGAAATTCAAACTTTAATGTTTGGAATAGTTTCACCAGAACACACAGTCATTTGTTTATGTATTATCTGAACGTCTGCTAGACATCTGAGATATAAAACTTAAGAAATACAAATAAAAATATGACAAGTCAAAAGTATAAATATTGTTTATGTTATTTAGATAAAATAATGGAAACTATTTTTAGCCTTCTGGATAAATTATAAGTATATTTTTTTTCTGTTATAGAAGTTGTATCATTTTCAGAACTCTTATTTTCGGTTGTTATAGTTAAGATGATTTTAAACCACAGGAGAACCTGACTTGGTAAAGTCTGTTATGTAGTTTGAAGCTGGTAAATCTTTGGTCCTTTTTTCAAGAGGTAACCCTGGTCATTCAGTGATCCAATGAAGTTTTCAAAATCAGCAACCTAAAAGCAAGCAGTAAGAGTCAGTCAGTAATATGCCAAATATGACTTTTACATCAATATCTAAACAGACATATACCTAACAAGTTTCCCTGCCAAGTAAAATAGCATATGCTTCCTACAGCAGTCCAATAAACAAAGAATCCTTTGTTTTAGCTAAAGACCCAACTTAGACTGGCTTTTTTTTTTTAATTTTTTTATTTAACTTTTATTAATTACACTTTATTCATTTTGTATCCCCCCATAAGCCCCTCCCTCCTCCCTAGACTGGCTTTCGAAGTTGCAGTCTCACATCTAAACTACTTCTGACGTTTAAAGTTCAATTACAAGTTTCCACCAGAACTCCAAAGTAGGAGCAGCAGGTGGGATTACATCTATTCAACAAATGAAAAATCATAGTCATCTTGACTAGCCACAGGACAGTCCAGAATAGTCAGAGCCCAAGAGTTGCTCAACAAACAAACAAACAAACAAACAAACAAACAAAATCCCCCCAACACCTTTGAGAAGAGTTAACAATCTTAAAATTATAAAGTGATGGACTCATGGACATGGTTGTGCTCGCCCTTTACTCCTGGCACTCAGGAGGCAGAGGTAGAGACAGGTGGAACTCGGAGTTCAAGGCTAGCCTGGTCTGCAAAATTCCAGGACAGCCAGGGCTGCACAAGAAACCAGCTAGAAAAATAAACAAACAAAATAAGTGGTTTTGTTCTATTAATGAAAACCCTCTGATACAAAATATGACCTGTTAAGTATTTACGTTATCATACCTGAATGTTTAGTTCTTTGGCAATCTGACGAAGTTGATGAAATTGAAATATATTATTGTAAGTTCTTTCAGCAATGCTGTTGAGAGCAGATATGAATCTTTTTGCTGTTGACCGGTTGCTCATTCCAGAGCCGTGCTGGGATCGTTCAAAGTCCAGGTTCCCAAATTCATCTGAGTAAGTTCCTAGCATGCTTAAAGATGGAGAAGAAAGGATTATTTCATGTGATATGGCTACAGAAATTTTTAGGCTGGGCTTCCAAGTCATAATCGATGTTTGGGAGTGGCTGTGAGACTTATTTAGCTATTCTGAAACTCATTATAATATAGATTGACATAAAAATATTTTGAACACAATTATTGTTTAAAACAAAAACAAAATTTGTGGCAGTACATGCCTGCAATCCCAGCCCTCAGAAACTAAGGCATAAGATCTTCCTTGAGTTTAAAGACAGCCTGAAATACTTTAACATATACCAAGGCTGGTCAGGGCTATGGAGGGACAGTCTATCTCAAAATACCAAAACAAAATTATAAACATGAAATGTAAAAATGTACAGTTAAAAACCAGTATTATAAACACTAAAGTCAGGGCTGGAGAGATGGCTCAGAGGTTAAGAACACTGGAAGTTCTTCTAAGGGTCCCGAGTTCAATTCCCAGCAACCACATGGTGGCTTACAACCATCTATAATGAGATCTGGTGCCCTCTTCTAGCTTGCAGGCACACATGCAGGCAGACTGCTGTACAAACAAACAAACAGCAAAGTCATTCTTTCTGATTTATAAAACTAAAATTTCCCAACATGGTATTTTAGGCTTTCCTAGGTAAAGGTGTGTTATTTCCTACCACAGCATCCACAAAGAAAAGATGTTTCAAAGTACTGAAGGGCTGGAGAACGTGGCTAGGATCACACGCTGCTCTTGCAGGGGACCAGGGTTTTAAAGCACTCACATAGCAGCTTATTAGCACCTGTAATTCCATGTGATTCTGTTGGTATAATGTTCTTGTGGAATGTATACGCCTTATCCTTGTTCCTTGACAGGTTGATTTCTCTCCCCCACTATCTGGTTTCAATCTGGACCTGTCTCAAGTTTGTACAAAAATGCCACCATTTGTTTTCTGTATTGTCAATAAAACAACCAGCCAATGCTGAGCAATGGAGAGAATAGGGTGGGACATCCTGGTCTGGAGGGGAGGAGAAAGAAGCGAGTGGGAGGAGTCATAGAGGAGAGATGAGCAGTAGAGGACTTGGAACCAAGAGGAGAGATAAACCGGACCCTAAGATATGTCTAAAAGCAAGTATAACGTGGAAAATTGGAATGGAAGGAAACTATGTGGGCCTGGAGGTTTAGGATGGAGTAACTATTGCCCAGCATTGTGCTCTAGTTAATTAAACCAATCCTAGTCTCTGTGTGGTAATTTGGGTATACAGCTGGTTTAGGAATAACTGTTTAACTAAAAGATAAATCAACACTAAATATTAATACTCAACAACAGGATTCCATTCTCTACTCTGCCCTCTTGAGGGCACTGTGCATGTGGTACACAGAGATATGGACAGGAAAACCACCCATGCCAAAAATCTTAGAAACAAATATTCTAGAAATAAACTCAGTTTGTGCTGACTGACAGTAGTGACACTAACCATACTTTTCTTCTGTCTCATTTTTACAGACTCACCAAAAAAGGGAAATAAGCATTTGACAGTTTGGACTGGAGCCTGCAAACACCCATCACAGATGGAATTAACCTGTAATCCAGCTCTACTGCTGATTCCCACCTGTACAATGGGACATAAAATCCCAATTTTTTTACTCAGAAATTATCAAATATGTATTGGTAACCAGTTAGAGCAGGGTAGTGAACAAAACAAATGTAATCACTGTTCTTAAGGAGTCCTTTGGAATGATCTTGACAGGTAGGATCTGTCCCTTGAGTTGATAAGAAACTGTACAGACAGAACTGTGCACAAACTGTGCACAGGAGCACCTGACAGTGAGGTCTACCCTGATGCTACCTTCAGGCTTAATCCACCTGCACTGTGAAATAAATTGATGTCCCTTTATTACCAGAAATGCTTTGAGTTACTGACAGAGAGTAATTACACTTGCTTACCACAGGCATCCTCCAGAAACCTCGTGCCTGGGGAATTATAATTATTCCCTGTTACAGATGAGGACAGCTTTGGCACGTAAGGATGAAGAATGACTTCCAAATGTTACATTTTCAATGAGTGACACCTGGGATTTTAATCATGCTACCTTGTTTCCATTTGAAAAACAGGTATTTGAGCCATATGACCTACTTGCCTGAAGTGGAGGAGCGCAAGTGGAGGGGCAACCTAATCTCAGCAGGTGGCTCTATTCTTCTTTCTATAATATTTTCAAGTTTGTAAGAATACTCACATAAACTGCTTACTAAATAAAAACGTTTACTTTTCAAAAAATGTGCAAGTATGTACATGCTAATTCAGATGAGCTATGTCAGGGTTGAGGTTTTTCTTGCTCAGGCTTCTGCTTCCCACTTCAGAGTGCAATTTTACAGGTGTAACACCACATTAGTGGTGGTTTCAATGAAACAGAAGCAGTAGGGACTGGAAAGGGCAAACTTTTTTAGAGTGTACATTAGAATTAATGAAGGACATTTAATACCGCGTGCCAGCCAGGATTCCGGGCTCTGGAAAAGCGGTGGTGAGATGAGGTCCTTGTTCTCACAGCCTAGGGAAGTATGGTTAGTCGAAGAGATCTGAGCCTGATGTGTTTAGCCAGCTCCCCATCTCTCATCATGCTAGGTGACTCTAACCACTGAGAATCCAACTATTCTCTCCCCTTGTTGCTGACACAACAATTAGAGAAGTTCTCCTTCCACAGACTGCCTATAGAAGCAGGAAACAAGCTGCAGATCGTTGCTCCAGCCTTAGGGGACAGCAGGGTGCCCTTCTACCCAAAAGCAGAGGGAAGGAGCCAGGGATGGGCCAGAACTATCCTAAGCACATCGAGGTGAGTCTCCGACTGGGGAAGGGAGAAAATGATCATCAGCTCCATGCTCCCGACCAATGAGAAGGACAGCACCGAGTGCGGGACCCTAAAACTTCTTTGTACTTCAGTTTACGGTATGAGTCAGAGAAAGAGATCTCTGCAGTCTCGTCTCCACACGGGTAAATGTGGCACAGAAGACAGTGCGCACTAGCACTGGCCCACCATTACTGTGTATACACATGCCACACACAAGCGTGGAAGTCAGAGGGCGACTTGTGGAGCTGGTTCCTTCCACATTTATACTGTTGCAGGAATCAAATCATCCGATTTGTACGCCAAGTACTTTTTCTGCACTGAGCCCCTTGTGGCCTCTGGTGTAACTTGCCATGGCAGCCTCAAGTTGGACTGTAGAAGTCTTGTTCTTCAACTATATAGAACTGCTATTCAGGGTCAGAGAGGAACTGGCAAAGCACCCTGATTGACATGAAGCAAACTCAGGATCTATACAACCTACCTTTGAAGACATAAAAACACCAAAAGGAAGGACGGAAAGAAGAAAGGAGATAGAGAGAAAGGACAAGGGGGAGGGGAGGAAGATGGGGGAGGGCGATGAGAAAAAAAAAGAGAAAGGAAAAAAACAGAATACTACCACAATTAAGGGGCCAGGAGGGTGACTGAGCAGGTACAGGCGTTGCCAAGTTTGACACTAGTTCAATCCCTGGGACCCATGCAGAGGAGGGAAAGACCTGACTTCCAGACGTTGCCCTCATGCAAAATACTGAAGTGCTAATCTTACCTATGTTTCATAATTTCAATGATATCTTCAGCATCTTCTTTAGTTGCTTCCTCTCTCAATTCTAACCTTGCCCGTGCCTACAAAAGAAAACAATGACAGGGCCTTTTCTGAGACTGACACTCAACCAAGGACCATCTATGGATATAACCTAGAACTTCTGCTGGGAAGTGGCCCGTGGTAGCTCAGTAACCAAGTAGCTTTCCAAAGCAAGGGGAACAAGGACTATTTCTAACAGGATCTCAAGGGCAGGCTCTTTGTCCCCCCCCCCCCCCCAGGGGAGGAGCAGTCCTGTTAGGCCACAGAGGAGGACTTTGCAGCCAGCCTTGAAGATACCTGATAAAACAGGGTCAAATGGAGGTCCTCCCCTATCAGGGGACTTGGAAAGGAGCAGGGAGGAGACCAGGGAGGGAGTTGGGGAGGGGGAGGGAATGAGGGAGCGGGATACAGCTGGGACACAGAGTTAACAAATTGTAACTAAAAATAAAAAAAAAGAAAAAAAAAGAAAACAATGATTTTAAGATAAAAGATAAATAAATACTTTCACCATGTGTGCCAGTGCTTGTATTTAAACTTAGTCATTGCATAAGGAGGGCTGGGGCGTGAATATGATTAAAATACACTGCATACGTGATGCAATTCTTGAAGAAGAGAAAAAGGTTTTAAAAATCAGAAAAGTGCACAAATAGCTGCACAGCTGAAATTGACTTTTACCTACTAATATGTTTTCTGAGTGTTCAATCAGAAGATTTGGCTATGAAAATGTGTTTTTTCCTTGCCTTTTACTTTCAGGAAATCAGATTATTTGAAGTAAAGTAACAGAGGAATCAATCATTTTAGGATCAAAAGAACCTTAACGTCCAGCAGAGCTAACTTTAACTGCAGCAGTACTTGGAGCATAGGCAGTGTGACAAACAGTACTGTTCTGAGAAAGGCTGCCTCCGCCTGTCAAGTCACAGGCAAGACACTCGACATAGTCCACATTCCCATATGCCAAGGATTCTAGGTAACCTAACCACTTTTCAGACACTTCAGGAAAGTACAGTGTCATTAAAAAAACTATTGCTTGGCACAACTGGTCCTATGCCTAGAAAAAAATCTGTACCTTTAATATATTACAAAAGTGACTAAATCCTCCAAAAAACCTTTTATTCACCCATTTTTAATGTCTGCTAGAGGACAGTAAAACTGATTAAAGGAGAAATCACAGTGTAATACATACAAGTGCGCCCCCCCACACACACACCCATGCACCCTCTCTTACAGTACTGGAGTCTGAACCTAGAGCCTTGCACATGCTGAGCAAGCACTGAAGAACACTGAAACTCTGTTGCTTTTTACTTTGAGACAGGTCTCATACAAAGTAGCTAGTCTGGCCTTGGACTCTCACTCTGAAGTCCAGGCAGGCCTTCAATTTGCAATTTTCCTGCCTCAGCATCGAGTACCTGAGCTTACAGGCTTGTGTTACCAGGCTAGGCTCCTCTCTTCCTCCAGCCACAGCAGCATGAGTGTAAGGAATGCAAACCTCTGTCAGACGGATCAAAGACTCCAGCTGCCGGGTGGTGATGGGCGAGCTGCCCGTGCGCTGGCTCTGTTTGCGAAGCTCCAGGTAGAAGTCCTGAAGCACCTGAGCAGCTTCTGTGGCTATCCTTGGGTGGACATACTGCCGCGCATAACCGACATACTTCCTCAACAGCTGGTGTGGAATCGGATCTATCTTTTCTCCAGGAGCCACCTGAGAGGTTGAGAGGTTGAAAAAAATGGATAACAAATACTAGCTTGTTTAAGTAAGTAAAAAGTTCCAAAGCCTTTCCAAATAAGCCAAATACTATGGTTATAGTTCCAATCACCTTAGATCAACAGTTCTTAACCCTCCTAATGCTGCAACCTTTTAATACAGTTCCTCATGTTGTTGTGACCCACCCCAACCATCAATTTATTTTGATGCTACTTCATAACTAATTTTGCTAATGTTATAAACTGTAATGTAAATATCTGATATGCAACCCCCAAAGGAGTTGTGGCCCACAGGCTGAAATCTACTACCTTAGATGATTCCAAAGTACCATATAAACGTCTAGGGATGGGGAGGAAGGCGAATCCTATTGGGAGGGAGTGCTGAGGTTTACATCCAGAGCCCTGTGCATGCTAAGCTCATTATACCACTATGACATACTTGCAGTCCCCATCACACACTGAACTTGCACATGTAAGTAGCTGAAACTCAGGGATTAAGGAACATGTATACCTTCAGTCTTTCTGATAACGGTTTCTCAGAAACCACTTCAAGTACAGAAGTGTTTGAATCTTGACTGAGCGCACGAGCTACTGTGGCACTGCTAACTGCACTCTGCTTCCCAGCTCTTATTGCAATCACATGTTCAGAGAGTAAGTGGTCATGCTGTTCATTTGGCGTATCTAACAAGATAAAGACCAAATCGAATCTGGACAGCAGGGCACTCCCCATCCTAGGAGCAGGAAAGAAAGAAGAAGCGATGTTTGGAATCAAAACAGAAAACCTAAACAGCTGTTTATTTGTTTACCAGTTCTCCCCTGCAGAACTTCTAAAACCAAGCTTTAGGTTAAAGAAATAAGCGTTCAGTACAGCTACATGTTCCAGCTCTTCACCACATGCAGGACAGCTGCTGTATGTACTCTATGCCTGGTAGCTGTGGGTGTGGTCGTTCTCACACACCAAAGCCACTAAGCTACATGCTGTCACTGGCACTGTTTTTTCAAGATTTAAGCCCATTTCTGTACATACACT
Source organism: Psammomys obesus (assembly GCF_907164565.1). NCBI lineage: Eukaryota > Metazoa > Chordata > Mammalia > Rodentia > Muridae > Psammomys > Psammomys obesus. The sequence goes on from NW_026585504.1 coordinate 3,958,001, forward strand.
GGAGACTAACCATTCATACACATGAATGGGACTATCCATTCATACACTCAATTATCTTTTCCTTACTGAATCATAGAATACAGATTTGAAGAGACTTACTTTAAATTCTCAGAAACTGTTTTGGCTTTATTGTAGTGTCCTCCAACTGGATTTGCAGCAGCAATAATGGAAGTTCTTGCAGGGAGGCTGCAAACTACACCAGCCTTAGCAAGGCTAATACTCTGCTGTTCCATGGCTTCTAACAAGGCTTGATGCTGGTTCCCCATTTTATCAAATTCATCTATTCCACAAATGCCTACAAGCACAGTAGAAAAATAGACAAAAATGTCTTTCTCTGGCAGAAGTTACTATACAATCATTATTTCCATGTTTCTACAATTTGAAATTACCAAATGTCAATGAGAACTGCCATTTGTTTTTTACAGCAAATGATACATGTGTGTCTTATTACTAAGCTTGTGGCCTTATTTCTTCACCACTTTCCGTGGGTAACACACTATGTGGTAGCTCCGTAAATGAAGATACGCAAGTCTTAAACTACATCAAGACTTAAGCACTTAGGTAAGACACAAACATCCAAGAAGTGTACTTCCCAAACCACATACGATGTGCAGGATTGCTGAGCAGTGGTGGCGCACACCTTTAGTCCCAGTGCTCAGGAGGAAGAAGCAGGTGGATCTCAGAGTTCGAGGCCAGCTTGTACTACAGAGGGGCTCCCAGGATAACTGGCACTACACAAAGAAACCCTGTCCTGAAAAAAAATAATAACAATATGCAGGATTATATAGTAGCTTTCACATATAAGGAATGAAAGAGCTCAAGAAAAGACGCTCTTTGAGCTGAGTCTCTGGGCAGACGGTAGGCAGCATGATCCGGGTGGCTCCACAGTCAGCTCAAACAAGGCTCAGGAACTCAGGAACAGGAAGTACTGATGGCACATGCAGAACTCACAGCGCTACCACCGAAGGCTTTTTGAGTACCAGGAATGTTACTCCTAAAGCACAAGTAACCGGGAATCCCACTTCTCCACACGTTAGGGGAGTCTGTGGAGGGCTTTTCCCTGGCTGACCCCACCTGGACTCTATGGCCACGTAATCCCTGCCAGCTACGCAAACAAAAGTAGCTGCTCCTTAGCTTGTCTACACCTCAAGACCTATAGATGTATTTTTGTGATGCTACTTCTAAGTTCCTACATCACAAAACCAATTACTCTGTATGTTGTGTTTACTTTATTTTTTATCTCTACAACTGCCCGAAGATTAGTTACTTAGAACTTTGCTCTTTTCTTTTGTATTCATTGACGCTACTGCAAGCCTTTACTATCTATCCTCTCATTTGGCAGGGTCAGTTTTGTAAACTGCTCGATTTTGTTTGTTTTTGTTGTTGTTTATTTTTTGAGTCAGGGTTTCTCTGTAGCCCTGGATGTCCTGGAACTAGCTCTATAGACCAGGCTGGCCTTGAACTCAGAGATCTGTCTGCCTCTGCCTCCCAAGTGCTGGGGTTAAAGGTAGGCGCCACTACTGCCTGGTGATCAACAATTTTTTTTCTAATATCCTTATCCCATTTTGTTTCATTAAATTCATGTTCTCATTAAACATTTCATGGGGAATTTTCGTTTGTTGCTTGGATTTCAGTTTTTCTCAGAGAACTTTTACTGCCCACTACTGGCTTGCTTTTTTTTTTTTTTTTTTTTTTTGGTCTGGTACCTGTAGAGGCCAAAAGAGGGCCTCAGCCCTCCTGCACCTGCAGCTTAGGTTTTCATGTGCATGCTGTGAGCTGAACCTGGGTCACCTGGAAGAGCAGCAAATGTTAAGTGCTGAGCCATTCCTGCACCACCGTTATAAAGCACAAACTTGAAACAAGTAACAATCCTCAACTCTCTTGCCTGTTTTAATAGAAATGTTAAGTCACAAAATTTAATATTTAAACTTTTTCTGGCTATTTCAACAGATGCTGAAGAAAAATACTATTTTTTAAAGCTTTATATTTTGTTTCTGTTGTACTTGTAAAATCCCTTCTACCCATCTTTATAGTGCTGTTTAGTCTCATAATGTTTAGTTTTTTTAAATATACGTGAGCCATGGCACTGACTTACTGTTTCACACCTTAAATCCCATTAGCTGTTTATATAGCTAAACCTCTACCACCTCCAACTTCTAATGAAGACAGGCTGGCAGTCTGGCACTTAGTATCCTCACCTGTATTATTCCCTTCACCTGCTAGCTCAGGAAAAGCACTGCTCCTTCCGACGAACACCAGGTGAACGTCTGTTTTAGTGGAGATTTGCTGATTGTACACCAGTGCTATGTCCCACACATGCAGAACAGCACCAAAAAAGATGAAATCTCCTTGCCCTTGGGAAGCTTACATTATACCTGGCCCACAAGAGACAGACCATTGAAAAGGTCATGATAATCGCTATGGAAAGAAAAGGTAGCCAGCTAAGGAGAACAGATTCTGCCACTGAAGAAGGTTGAGGTAAAGTTAACTACAGTAAACCATTTAAAGTCACAGCTCTAAACCCATGGGGCAAACCTTCTGGAGCAAACGATGGCATCCATCTTCTCTCCTGTTTCAAGGTAACTAGAACTATTTTATGCTAAGTAACGGTAATGCTCTCAACAAGTACTCACTCGGCAAGGTACACACATCCACACTAGGCCACGGGAAGGAGGTCATCCACAGGAATCGTCCAATCTGACTCCATAAGGAACTTACCATAAAACTTCAAAACAAACGATCACAAATTGACAGGAGTTATGAAGGAGGAGGGTATCGGGAGCCATTCTGTTAAAGGAGCTCATTAGGCAGGTGGCCTTTTGGAAGGTATTTTGCATGGTCTGTACCATGAAGCACCCCAGAACTGCTTCCAACTTCTGATAACCCTGTCATTTGTGCATTGCTGCATCTCTCTAAAATCTGGCACGGTGTAAACCATCATTTTCTGCGAATTAACCCACTCTGATTGAACAAACTTCCTACAGGATCTTTTTGAAGATGTGCTGCTGTTCTGATTGAATTAATTCTTGATTATGGAATTCCTGATTTGATTCAAACAATTTTAAAAGTTAAATTATTTTTGAATTTCTTAAACAATTTTAGAAAGTTTATGGCTGCAATATATAAACCCTCCAGATGCCTCACTAGGAAACAGGCTTAAGGCAGATTTGTAGACTCAGATAGCCTCCACTCATGAATCCTGGTATACACCATAAATATAGGCACATTGGTTTAAACTTCCCATGAACCTAAATTATAATGGGGCTACCAAGCAATGTATAAGTACAAACCTTAATGTCAAAATATATACAAACTGTTCTGTTGTAACTCCTTATGCCTTGTCACTTTATGGCATTATATACTGTCATTTTAAATTTACTTTGTTTCTTGGAATGAAGGACAGATAAAATTACTGGCCTGAACTCATAATAAACTAAGAGATAGCTGGAAAATGTATAGCCAGGTCAGCCCTAATTGAAAAGACATATGCTCTTGTAACTTTTGGACCCTGTTAACCTGTAGGCCTTGTCAAACTTTGTCACTCTGAACTCACCATGAACTTATGTAATGGATACACACATAGGAAATATTTAGTTTTAACATACTGTATTTTATTGTAACCTATTGTATTTTAGAACTCATCTGTTCTTGTGATTAACTGCCTTTTTGACTATGAGGTAATTTCTTTTCTGAGAGCTCTGTCTCAGAGATATAAAGCTATGACAGTACAATAAGGTAAGCAGAACCCCAATGGCAGAAGCCCAGTGGTAGAAGCCTGCTGGAATTTATTTCATCCATGAATTGTAAATATGTATATAAATGTGTATTTACATGTAAATATGTCCATCTCTCTGTTTTTTTGTACATGTTACATGAGTGTATGTCAATTGTATGTATGTAAGGAGCTCCTCTTGTATAGTTCATTAAATGTGTGTATGAATATGTACATGTCTATATGTCTGACTGTTTGTCTATATATACACGTATGGGCTGACACTATGGAAGTGGCAGTCTAAACTTGCGGCAGTTTCTGCAGAGGAGCTGCTAGCTAAAATCAACATCATCTCATATGTAAGCTTGTGGGAATTAGTTGAAGTTGAAGTTTTTAGTTTCATCACCCTTTCCCTTGAGAGTGTGTACATGAATGGTCTTTGCTTACTTTCTCTCCTCTTTTCTTTTCTTACTGATTTACAAGTAAGTTAGCAGATTCAGGATCTATCAGCCTAAGATAAACAGGAAAAGTTTACTTTAGCTTGCGGAAGCCTCCAGGAACAGCAGGCTGCTCATATGCAGAAGCTAATCTTAGATCAAAGAACTCTTTTTCAACCCCCTTGCAATTTTGGCTAAAAGCTGCTTTTTACAGTCCTGGTTTTAGGAGAAAAGTTTAAGTTTTTCTCCTTAGCAGCAGTGTAGCCAGTCCCAAGACCTAGAAAAGGAATCCCCTGTTTCTTCTTTCAATCATGATTGGCTGCCTGAGCCAACAGTTCAAGCAACTCAAATCCTGCCCTGGACCCTGGAACCTTGCCAAGACGGAGAGAGACACTGGCAAGAGAACTTTAAAAGACTTTACCAGGGGGCTGGAGAGATGGCTCAGCAGTTATGAAGACTTTAACAGAAGGGGATAGAAACTATCCACATTTTATCTGATTATTTAATTTTGACATATTTGCCATAAGATTCTGAAAATGACTGACATCAGTTTCAATTATATAATAGAAATAAAAATGATAACACTATATTTTCAATTATTGACACTCATGGTTAATTTCCTGGTGGGACAGTGCTGTGTTTGAAATAACTCACAAACTAAAATGCCTCTCCTTCCAGCACTTAGCTGGCAGAGGCGATAGGATTACCTCTTGAGGCAACTGACCTACTCAGAAAGACCACTGCTTTAAGAATTTTTTAAGCCCCAGAATCATTAGTCTCTTTGGTGTCTCACCTTGGTCACCAAGTACCAGGGCACCAGCTTCCAAAGCAAAATCTCCAGAGGAGCTGTCTTTTGAAAGAGTCACAGTCAGACCAGAGCTGGTGGTGGTATTTCCACAAACATACACGCCACGTGGCGCCACATTGCATGCCGCCTATTAAAAACAAAAGGTTTAAAAAACATTCAGAAGGCTGGAAAGACGGCTGAGTGAGTAAGTTTTTGTCATGCAGCATGAGAACCTAAGTTTGGACCCCAGGCTCCCTTGTAAAGGCTGGACAAAGCTGAAACATACAAAGTCCATAATCCCAGCACCGCAGGAGTAAAAACAGGAAGACCTTGGGGACTTGCTGGTCAGACAGTCTACCCAAAACAATAAGCTCCAAAGTTTAGTGAGAGACTCCACTTCAAAAAATAAGGTGTAGAATGAAAGAGGAAGAAACGTGACGACTGCCTGCCTACACACAATAACATACACACAGGCACACACAGGCAGGCGCACACACACACACACACACACAGGCACACGTACACCAGTAAAAAAAGAATCCACTGACCATCATAGTCAAAGGCTCAAATTCAGGGGTTTTGCATATGGTAAGAAAGTGCTCTATCCCTGAACTACAACCCATTTTCTCCGCTAGTCTTCTTTGGTTTCGATGTATATGGTGTACACCACAAAGTGCTGATGCCCACAGAAGCCAGAAGAGGGCACTGGAGCTGGTGATTCTGAGACACCTGACCTGTGTACTAGAAACCACACTCGGGTCCTCTGGAAGAGCAGCAAATGCTTTTAACTGCTTAGCCACTTTTTTTCTTCCTGTGACAGGAGTCTCATGTAGCTGAGGCTGTCCTCAAACTCACTGTACGGTACAGAGGATGACCTGAAGTGCTGGTTTTACAGGAGCTCACCACCACAGTAGTCTTTCTGTGTGGGCAGCCAAGCACTCTATCAACTAAGCCACATTCTCAGCCCTCTTGGTTAGTCTTTTTTGAGAAGTCTTGCAATGCTCTGAGAGTGGGTGGTTTCCTAAGTGGCTAAAAGAAAGTAGAAATATAAATTTAATGCATACTTAACATTAATTCCTCTTAATGCTAATCTAATCTTTTAAAAACTTGGCCTCTAATCTCATCACTTTTAAAATTGTTTTTGTTTTGCAGATGCGCACATTCCGTGGAAGGGACGACTATCTTCCTCTTTCTCCACTTTTGGTGGAGGTGTGTCTGTGTATGCGTGTATGCGTGTATGCGTGTGTGTGTGTGTGTGTGTGTGTGTGTGTGTGTGTGTGGCCTGTGCGGCTCATGACTGTCTTCCTCCATCACTTTCTACTGTTTTGAGGCAGAGCAGCTCACTGAGGCAGAAGCTCAGCACTGAGCCAGGCTGGGATCAGTAAGCTTTGAGGATCGGCCCCACCTGCACTGGGGTTGCAGGCATGTGCGGCCAGGCCCCGCTCTTCTCATGGGTGCTGGCTGCTCTTACCCAGTGCGCCACCTCTTCAGCCTCTCTTTTCACTTTTATTGTAAACTTCATTTACAACTGCCTCAGACACCGGGCTGCTGCAAGTGCTGGGAATAGATTAAAGTAGGCTCTTCTGGACAAAGAGGCCCAAACAATGATGCAATGCTTTAAAGGGCCTAAAATGACTGCTTAATATTCAGCCACAAGGAACAAAGATGACATGTGAAGGATGGTGGGGTGACAATGGAATGGCAGGATTGAAGCAGTCCTGTCTGCACTTCAGGACGGCCTTTGGGCCACTGCATATGCACAAGCACTAGCTTCAAGCTGCCTCGTCCATCTCCAAAGATAGCTGTGATATACAACCAGATCGCCCAACTGCTGGACAACATTCAGCAACCTCAGGACTGACTACCACTCACCAAAGCCCCAGGTAGTCCTTGGTAAGAAAGGAGCATCCTTAAGAAGGACCTACTAGGTATTACTCTGAAAAAAATCACAAGCTTTCCAACAAATAGTACCTTCTAGAGCCATCATGAACCTAAGAGGGAAACACCAGCAGGCTCCGGCTGGCAGAGATGGATTCTTCAGTGGCTAAAATCTGACCGGTCAGAGAAGCTGCTTTGCTTTGGATTCAGAGGAACAGTAGAGATAAACACAGACAGACGTATACCTTTACCAGAATATTCTGAGGCGTAATAAGATGCTTATGTTCTTGTATGGAGAGAATGCATGACCCAGCTTTATTTCCTTCATTATCTGTTCATTGCTGTAGTCACATCACAATAGACTAGCAAAGCATTACTAGGGGCAATAATGGAGTCAGGAAAATAGCATCTCCCATCACAGTTAATATCTCCATAGACCAGGAGGCCTATGTACTCCATGTGGCAGGAAGCTAGCTTGATGTGAAAACTGGCCAGATACACCAAACTCCGTTCCTCTATACCCTAGACAGACTAGATCCTCTGCAACCCAAACGTGTCATGCTTTGAGAAATGTCACCTGCTAATTATATAAGCAAAAGGCAAAATACTAAATAGTTGATTTTCTACCTGCAGCATCTGACTCTTTCCCAAGCCTGGATCTCCAACAATCAGGATGTGTGGGTCTCCTCGAATGGGAATCCTGTTTTTGTCATCTGCATACTTCTGGCTACCGCCAAAAAGGGCTAAAGTCAGACCTGCTTTAACGAGCTCAAGTGTGGAAGAGAACAAGAAGAGAAACGTAAAGATGACTAGCGAGTGGCATTCCCGCATGTTCACAGCACTGGCTTGTCTGGAGATCACCCCCTTTGCAGTGCTGATGGAGCCCAGGGCTAACTGGTGCCTAATTAATCATGCGCTCAGCCCTGAGCTACACCAGCAGCCAGGATGCTTTTTAAACATGACTGAATCTTATTTTATTTTTTACAATAAAGCTGAGAAACAAAGTCACGAATGTCTGCAATCCCAGTGCTTGAGATACGTTTGCAGGACAATTATAGATTCAAGATTACCTGCAGCAACAAAGCGAAAGTCTGTCTCAAAAAGCAAAACTATCTAGAAACAAACTTCTATAGCACAAGTGATTAAAATATTTAAGTCAGCAGTATCTTAGAAATTGCGAAGAACAACTTTGTAAGGCAACAACTTTGTAAGGCAACAATCGATTCCAAAGTGAGACGCACCTATCGTTGTTTAATTTAGCATCTTGTCACCTGAGAGGTGTCTGTGCCAGTAACTACCAGCAGCTTCAGGGGTCTGACTTGCCTCCCACATACTCAACTTAGAGTGCACTGGTTTCAACCTTCCTAATGCTGTGACCCTTTAATACAGGTCCTCATGTTGTGGTGCTCCCCAACCATAAAATGATATCAGTATACAGTACTTCATAACTGTAACTTTGCTACTATTATAAATCATAATGTAAATATCTGATATGCGACGACCCCCCCCCACGTTAAGAACTGCTGTTACAAAGAATGAGGATTCATACGAAAATATTAGTAACTGGTAAGACAACCTCATTACTTTTAAGTATTAATATTGCCAACTTGATATACTTTTGAATGAAACTGAAGTAATATACTTACTTCGTGACCAAAAATGACAGGACAAAGTGAGCTGAAAAACAGAATATACTTTTAAGTTCTAATTTATGTCATAGATTTATTAGATCTACTTTACAATTTGCTTAATTTCCTTTATTTAGTATCCATAGAAGGAACAAATTTTACATCACTCAACCCCATAAATTTTATTCTTATACTAATTTTTTAAGTATTATTTAATCTATAAATGGAAGAATGCTTTAAAATCCATGTGCCTCTGAGAGTACTTGCAAAATAACTTAACGTAATTTAATAAACAGCTGAGCTGACAGAACTAACACTTAAAATGTACTATGATCAGGTTTTCCATGTTCCCAAGTTGTTTTCTTTGAACAGACATTTTAGACCTGTGTAGTAGTGGAAAAGGGCCACCAGTGAGTGAGCTCAGCACAAATATTAGTATTTGAAGGTGGCATAAAATTTCATTTCTTTTCATTTCAATTCAAAAGGTCAAATGAAGAATGTGAATGTAAGGAAAGAGACCTACAAGCACTGGAGAGATACTTCAGCCTGTAGTATGCTTGCTGTGAAAGCATACAGGGTGTCAGACTCCCACCTCCATGTAAAAAGCCAGGTATAGGAGTGAGCACTGGAGAGGTGGAGACAGAAGGATCCTGGTGCTCACTGTCCAGCCTAGCCAACCTCTAAGCTCCAGGTTCGCTGAGAGACAGGCTCAAAACATAAGATGCTTAGTGATGAAAGCACAAGGAACACACTTAATTGTCAACATAATGCATGCACACACATATACCTGCATGACAGAAGAGGGCATCAGATTACATTATATATGGTTATGCTCCACCATGTGGTTGCTGGGAATTGAACTCAGGACCTCTTAAAGAACAAATGGTACACTTAACCACTGAGCCATCTCTCCAGCCACACATATACAAATACAGATACAAACACAGACACACACAGGTACACAGTATTCGCATACAGACATTTTGTAAGCAAGGAACAAATAAAAATCGATAGTAAAGTGTCAATCCTCCTCCTGTTTTAATAAATGTAAACAGAAACTCGTGCCCCTTGGAGCTCATCTTTAGCATGTCCCAGGCTAATTGCCACCCACTTCCTACCAAGTACCTGTACCTGTCTATCATGGACTCTTCTATGGCCATAGAGGCATCCTCAGCAGACACAGGGCAGAACAGAAGTGCAGGGCTGTTCCTCAAATATAGGTCCCCAGGTTACCTAGATTTGAGGCAGCTAATGGTAACCTCATTAGGGCACCATAACCTGGTTGCCATCCCTTCTCTGTATTACTCCTGCCAGCCTGCTATTTCTGAGCTCTTCTCTCAAATAAATGACATTTGACCAAGTCATTGCTTCCAAAGAAATCTAAACTGAAGCATAACTTGCCACATATTGGCAATTCTAATACTATCTTCTCTGTTCTCTTATCTAGTATTGGTCAATAAACTTTTCCTTGAGGGTCCAGGATGTAAATAATTTCAGCTTTGCGGACTTTATTGATCAGTCTCAAGCATTCAGCTTGCAGTGTAGAAGGAAACAACTAACAAGTGCACATGAAACAGGCGGGGTGTGTCTCACCACAACCTTCCAAAAGGGGAGCCCAACCTGTTTGCCAATCTGCCAGATCAGTAGAGTGAAAGGCCTTGAGAAACTTTAGTTTGGATGATGAAATCACATATAAGAAGACAGAATTTAAAAAGCAAACAGTTGAGCAATGTGAAAAGACCACTAAGAGGCCACTTCACTTTTTAGAGGAACAACTGAGAGGTGTCTGAGCCTCAACATGGCTCTTCGCTGGGTACCTGCCCACCTGCTTAGACAACAGACAACTCCAATGTAGCCAACACATGCTGACCCATCACAGGCCTAGAGTACATTTCCCAGAGTACATCAGGATGGCTACTTGGATGGAACGTCTGAGAATTTAAGGACAAGAACTCAAGTAACTCAAAATTTTCCTCAGCTGGCAAACTGACTGAGAGAAAAACAGAAAAAGCCTCAATTCTGGAGCAAAAAGCCTTCAAAATAAAAAAGCAGAACAAAATCAGTTTCTTCACAGAACCATTCTTTCTTCACCTCTCCTAGGCATAGTAAATTCAGTCCCTTGATTTTCCCCATTTCTTCAAAATTACTCCCAAACTGTCGAGTGCCAAAAGCATACTATATTAATTATGGTAAGTATACTACAAACTAATCGCTGCAGAGAAACTTGTATGAGAGTCATCATGTACGCTAGGCATCACGTTTGTCTAAAAAGGGATCAGCACAGACATCCATGCCAAGTGTATGCTTTTTTGTTGTTACTACTCACTTCTGTTTCTATGGTACAAAGGCAACTAGAATATCATATGACTGAATGTGGTTCTGTTCCAATAAAGCCTTATTTATGGGCACCCACACTTGAGTTTAATATAATTTTATGTTATGAAGTATTCTTCTTTTTTTTTTTTAACCATTCAAAAACATAAAAATCTTTACCGGTTCTAGAACAAAAGACAGCGAGCTAGATTTGGTCCATGGATTCAAATTTGTTTACCATTCTGCCTGGATTTTTTGACTGGCAACAAGGGCACGCTGACATGCACAGACATAACGAAGAGTCAGGTAACTTACTACATACTTGACAATGAGCTTAAGCAAGTTCTCTTCAGCCTGGATCTCTTGGATGGCATACAAGTCTTTAAGTGAGAACTCCATCAGCGCGCCGTGTTTACACCCATCCTCTGCAGTCTGTGCTTTCTGTCCTTTGCTGTTGCTAACAGAATTTGCTTCAATGTACAAAAGGAACATGCACTTATCATTCTTATTTCGAGAACCTGTAAATTCAAAATATTAAATGTATTGTTTTCATTTTACATACAACTTGACTAAAGTGTTAAACAAGATTTATGACTCAGTGACTTTACTCACTTACTTGAGGCTTTTTAGAGACAAGGCCTTAAGACTAGCCTCAAAGTATGACAATCCCTCTGCCTCAGCTTCCTGAGGACTAGAATTACAAGCATCTGCCACCAAACACTTCATCTTAAGGAACAAGGAATTTCCTAAATTATCTGAGATGCAGAAGTATATCATACAGAGAAAAAAGCTAACACAACACTGCTGAAAGACATTTATGAAAGTTACAACATACCTTCTTCAGTATTTGAGACTTTGACAACTCCAGTAATAGTCACTGTATCTCCTGGGACACAACTATCTACAAGATCATGAACAAGTTCACATTCTATCGTTCGAGGGATGCGACCTGCTTCTCTCTGTGCATCGGACATCAGCTCCTGGATTCTAAGGCATTCCACATTTTCAGTTAGAATACATCTTACTTTCAGCCGTTCCTTCAGGATCTAGAGAATGCTATTCTAGATGAAGGCAGACTTGTTTTTAAGGAGTAAAAATCACATTAGCAGTTTCCAATTCAGGATGGCAGAACGAACACGTATATTCATTCACCGAGCACCCCTCAAGAATCCAACAAATAAAACTCATCAAAGAAGTGAAGACAAGTTTGAAACATGCAAAAGTGGTATCAACAAACGAGGCATTAGTGAAATTTCTGAAAACAGCCAATAGTTTACAATAGTGATAGATGAAGCAAAATGAAGTCCAAAATGCACAGACAAAACTCACAAGGGTATAGAGAAGCGACAACCCAGGTTTTCAGCAAAGCCCAAAGAGGCTCTCAAAATGGAGTGGGGGCAGGGAGCAGCAATGGCTAGTCCTGAAATAAGAATTTAGAATTTCTCTGGAAGGAGTGGGCAGTCAGGTAGGGAAAGTCAGAATTTACCATCAGGCAGTGGGAGCATTGTCTTACAGAAACGGGCAAATTCCTTCTAAAAAAGGGGCTAAGATATTCCATGAGGCTATTTCACATCCAGAATACCATCTCATTTCAGCTTTTGAGAAACCTAAACCAATTCGTGAACAATCAGAATAAGCAGAACTCCCTGTCTTATTCAGGAAGAAGGCCCAAGAAGAACCTCCAACCCAATGAGAGCAGCAGAGATAACCTCACCTCTCCAAACAACTTCTCACCTTATCTTAGAAATGGCAACGCTTAAACAAAAAGAAAAGAAAAAATCAGGAGTCTGAGGGCATGTCATAAAACAAAAATAAAAAGTGCTCTGATACTGGAACATAGGGAGGAGTATGAAACCAGAAAACTAACATCACATGGTCAGTTCGGGTGGTGCATGTCTGAGCCCAGTGCTCGAGAAGCTAAGGAAGAATTGTGGGTACAGTAACACATGGGCACCAAACTTACTGTCTCAATACAACAAAACACCAAAAGCAAATATTTCTAGAAAATGCTGATTTAATTTAGAAGGCATACAGAAAAATGAAAGGGAAAGGCAAACACAAGGCAATGGGTAATCTAAGGGATGCATCTGACAGGAAGTCCAAAGAGAAAAGAGTGGACAGTGTACTGGACAGCTGAAGACATCTCAGGGACAGAAAGTGTCAAGGGGCACAAGGGTAACTAAATATTCCTTAACTATTTCATAACTGCATTAATAAAGAGTTAAAGGAGGGGGAGAGTCCAAACAGCATCAGACTTCTCATAACAGCAAGAAAATTAAAACTACATAGACCTGAAGAGCTGTCAAAATCTTTATAATAAAAATATATACATGAGCAGGGTGGGGGGAGATAGCACAATAGTTAAAACCCTTACTGCTCTCCCAGAGGACCCAACTTGGGTTCCCTGCACTCGTGAACTACCTGTAGCTACAGCTCTAGAGGGTCCAGTGCCCTTCTTTTTGGCTTCTAATGCCCCTTTTCTAACCTCCATGGGCACTCACACGCTCATAGCATACATTCACATACACATACCACAAATGAAAAAAATGTCTTCTTTAAAAATACAGAAATGATACCTGACTTGCAAAACAAGCCAATAGCAAATGGCGTAACATGAGAGTATGTCATAAAATAGCCACTTTAAAAGAGTCTTTATCACAGTCCATCATGGAATCTGCAATCATTCACTTCATTTAGATAGAAAATGAACCATTTCTCAGTAACAATGGATGTAATAGCTGAATTTTTTTCTAGAATCCAGTACCCAGGCAATTTCAAAGGGATAAGATCATTTTAAAACACAGGCTCATCAAATAAGTACTGCCATGACACATATAATAAAATCATAGATTTACTCAGTGGACTTACTCTCTTACTTAATGGTCTGAGTGCTTACTTGATCAACTGCCAGTCCATTGTAACTGTGAGAGGAGAGCTCCGCAAAGGAGCAAATGACTTCCCTCGACATGCCGGCACAGGACACTGCAACAGAGGTGAGTTACAGTCAGCTTCTGGCAAGCCATGACCACATCTTAAGAAAACTAAGTTAAAGTCTCACCCACTCCTTGTTACAATCTTTAGATGTCATTCTTGGCCCTTTTCTAGCTGAGCCTTCTCATCTCCTGTACGTACATTTTAGCTGTGAGTAGCCAAAGCTCTCCACTGACTTCCGTCTCCTATGCTTCTGCCTTCCTGTATTGCAGGTAATCTCCCAAGGCCTTGGGTTCCTCGACTGCCCCTCCTCGTTCAGTCTACATGCTTTGGCCCAATCTTGTACCTCTGGAAAGAATTCACTGAGAATCTTCATTAAACCTCAGCTCTCCTCTAGCCCCCTTTGCACTGCTTGTGTGGTACAGTCACTTGACACGTAATTCTCACTGTGTATGCAAGCTGGGTTCACATTTTCCTTGTTTGGTGTCTGAAGTCACTTCTTTGGTGTCTGAAGCTCAAGATGAATTTACAAGCTTAAGACATGGTAGCAGATGTGCGTCAATATAACTCCTATTCAGGAGCAGAAATCAGTTTTCTCTCCTGGAATCTGGGCAGTCTGTGACTGACTCTAAACAACTGTGACAGAAGTCATTTTGCATGATTTTTAAGGCTGGCTTAGGAAAGGCAACGTTCTGCCTAACAATTGATCTCTTTCCAGAGCAGCTGTCAGCAGCCATGAGTAGACTATAAGCTCTGGACTGCCATAATGTGTGTGGAAAGGCAAAACCAGCCCACGAGAAAAGTGGGACTCTGCTCTAGCAGCTCCACCCTTACGTGATGGCAACTCCACAGACAGAGGAGGAATTACCAAAGGAGGAAATCAAGAGACACAATAAAGTCCTGCGGTTCTGAGATCTAACTGTAAGGCCATTTGCTCTGCAACAGCTCTGTTCAAAAACATTGGTAAGTGTTTTCTGTGAGCTTCTCGGTAAGGAAGGTAAGTCGATAAAGTCAAGTAATGAACATTTCACCTTTGTAGGAAGATTGTATTTTCCATCTGGAAGAGGAAAACCCTGAATCTCTCCACATGCAGCACAACGAAAAGCCATCTTGGTACAAAGAGGCTTTATGTTACTGACTCGAACCACAGTTCCTCTTATAGAGATGTATTTTCCATAGCAAGTTGCTCGGATGTTCTTGAGGTGTGTTAGGGGCTCATAGTTGTACACTCTAAAAATAAAACAAGAACCTGTATCTACAAACTTACAATGAACAAAGTTGTATTTTCACAAGTTCCTTTTGAAAACAGCCACAGAACTTGTGCCTTTATATACCAGAAATCTCATGGGTTAAGTTTTATTAAAAGTGAAAAATGCTAAAACTCATAAATTGCTGTCTAGGGAAAAGGTGTGAGGGGGAGATTACGGAAGAGAAAAAGGAAGCTGGTGGGGTGGTGTGCACCTTTAATCCCAGCACCTGGGAGTCAGAGGCAAGGGGATCTAAGGTTGAGGCCAGCCCGGGCTACAGAGCGAGTTCCAGGTCTACACAGAGAAACCCTGTCTCAAAAACCAAAAACATCCAAAAGGAAAATTCTATGGGTTTCTAATTTTTTTCAGTTTTTTTCCATTTATCTACCATCTATCTATCTATCTATCTATCTATCTATCTATCTATCTATCTACCTATCCATCCATCCATCCATCTATTTCTATCTGTCTTTATCTGCTTGCTTTTTATTGTCATTTCGAGGTAAGCCTTGAACTCTGAGATCTACCTCTGCTTCTTGGGTGCTGGGATTAATGGTGTGCACCACAGTATCTGGTCTAACTTTGTCTTAAAGAACTATTACAAAATATCTTCTATAAATTTTGGAAGAGAAAAATGAAACCCTGAGGTTTAAAGAATTTACAAATCTGAAAATGCTACAAAGAATAACTGAAGACTATTTACTCCCTTGTGTCAGTGTAAATCTAAGAATTTAACAAAGTACACTCATGAATTATCACATTTACACAGTAGTCTTGACAAGTTAAAAACCAATCTTCACAAAAGAATTCAGGTGGGAAATCATCTTACTTGAGTAGAAAAATGTTAATTTGTATCATCATGTCTTAGAGTCATCCTCAGAAGGCTGACACTGGTTTATACAAACTGAGGCTCTTATTGTGCTCTTCCTAGTGGTTAGCACATGTGTGCCCGCACATGCACGAGTGCACCGTGCACGCTGAAGTCGGAGGACAACCTGTGGGAACTGGCTCTCCTCCCACTCTACGGAGTCTGAGGACAGAGCCAGTGGCAGCATCTCCTACCCACTGGACTATCTCAGCAACCCAAGGTTCTTGTTCTTAAATACTTTATCTAATGTGAGCGAGAAAGAAAACACTGAATATATTTGACAAGGGAAAAGATACAAATGACCAACAGATATTTGGAAAGAATTCACTGTCATTGGGCATTAGGGAAAAGCAAATTAAAACTGCTTTGATATTTCATCTCAGGGGCTGGAGAGGTGGCTCAGCGGTTAGGAGCACTGTCTGTTCTTCCAGAGGTCCTGAGTTCAATTCCCAGCACCCACATGTGGCTTAAGACCATCTATACTTGGGCTCGATGCCCTCTTCTGGTGTGCAAATGCACATGAAGACAGAGCACTCATATATATATAAAATAACTAAATAAATAATTGCTGCGATTTCATCTCAATCAGAATGACTATCAATAAGAAAAGATGACAACAAATGCTATCAAGAGCCCTTTTGTACTGCTGATGGGAACATAAACTGGTAAATCAATATGGAGATCCCTAAAAAAATAAAACATAGGATTATTATATGACTCAGCTATATCACTCCTACGTACAAACCTAAGTGAGCATACCACAGATACTTGCACATTCTTGTTTATTGCTATACTAGTCACAATAGCCAAGCTGTCTGTAATAGATAAGTAGATGAGGAAAACGTGGTGCGTAATGGAATTGTTTTAAATTGTAAGCAAGAATGAAATTATGACACTCTCATGAAAATGGATAGAACTGGAGATCATTATTGTAAAGCAAAATATGCAAGACTCAGAAACATATACATGCATGCTTTTACACATGAGATCTAGACGTATAGACACACCCAGAGAGAAAGGATCATGCGAGTGAGGGAGCAAGTCTGAAGGGAGATGGGAAGGGGTGAACAAGAGAGGGTAATGGAATGAATCTCTATGCCATGAAAAGAGAAGTGGGAACTATCTGAGGGGAGGAAGGAGTCCAGTGAAAGGCTGAGAAGGGAAATGAGTAACACCAGTGGGAGATGGGAGGAAAATAAAGTAATATTTTACGTACATAAAAAGTTTTTACAATGAAACCACTTGTTTGTACAATAATCAAAAAGTTATTGAGGAAAAAGTAGCATCAAGTTTCTACCTTGCATAGATATGTGGCACATTTACCATTGTTTCTCCACCACTGGACAATCCCTCTTGAGCTTGTAATTCTGCTGCATGCCTTTCAAGGTCCTTAGTTAGCACCTTAGATGACAATTGAAAAGTAAATATTCTCTTTAAGCACAATTCTCATAGAGAACCCAAAGTTCATGAACATCCCAGAAACAAACAAGCAGTGCTCTGACAGACATTTGAAAGACTGATACTTCATTATGATTATTTATTTTGCAGTAGACTTTTATTTGGGATTTTCTTATACCTGCACCAGAGAACTTCAGCATCCCTACTTCCTACCTTTTGACACAAATAAACATCAAAAGTCCTTACAGTCTTTACAAGGGCTATAGAGATGGCTCAGCAGTTAAAAACATTTGCTGCTCTTACAAAGAACCAAGGTTCAGTTCCAGCATGGTGGCTCAAACCATCCATAAGTCCAGTTCGAAAGGAAACAATGCCTTTTTCTGATCTCTTGGACACTAGTCACACACAATATAAATGTGGGCAAAACACTCATACACAAAATATAAAATAACAGAGGCCCTCTGTAGTAGGCTACTGTCCTATTCCCTGTTTTCTCCCTCTTTCCATGTCTATCCCGTTTGCCTTTCTGAATGAGGATTGATCATCTTACCCAGGGTCTTCCTTCTTGCTTAGCTTCTTTAGGTGTACAGATTTTAGTATTTTATCCTATATTATATGTCTAGTATTTACTTATAAGTGAGTATATACCCTGTGTGTCTTTCTGCTCTGGGATACCTCACTCAGGATGATCTTTTCTAGTTTCCACCACTTGCCTATAAATTTCATGAGCAAAGCAGATGCTGAGACTCATAGTCAAACTTTGGGTAGAGTGCAAGGAATCTAATGAAAGAAGGGGGAGATGAAAGACCTGGAGGGGCCAGGAGCTCCACAAGGAGAGCAACAGAACCAAAATATCTGGGCCCAGGGGTCTTTTCTGAGACCGATACTCCAACCAAGGACCATGCATGGAGATAACCTAGAACCCCTGCACAGATGTAGTCCATGGCAGCTCAGTGTCCAATGGGTTCCCTAGTAAGGGGAACAGGGGCTGTCTCTGACAAGATCTCAGTGGCTGGCTCTTTGATCACCTCCCCCTCAGTGGGGAGCAGCCTTACCAGGCCACAGAGGAAGACAACGCAGACAGTACGCATGAGACCTGATAAGCTAGGGTCAGATGGAAGGGGAGGAGGACCTCCCCTTTCAGTGGACTGGAGGAGGGGCATGGGAGAGAAAAGGGAAGGGAGAGCAGGATTGGGAGGGAGCAAGGGGGGGCTATAGCTGGAATACAAAGTGAATAAACTGTAATAAATAAAAAATAAATTAATTAAAATTTAAAAAGACAAAATAAATCAATAAAATAACAGCCTTCAAAGCCATCCTTCACTGGGTTCCACTAAAACAATTCTGAAAAAATAAAAATAAAAACTTCTGTATGGCATGTCTTAGCCTAAGCCAGAGCAGGAAGGATAGGAAGGAATTTGCTCTAGAGCATGTTAGAGTAAAGAGATGATGTGGTTGCCTGGCTAGAGAAATACCGGACGGATGAGGCTGAAGACAAGAGGCAAGGTTATCAATGCAGGGTTTCTAGTAGTTCACACAATTGTGTGGTCATCTGTTCACTGTACCTGAATGTCCTCCCCTCCCTTGTTGTGTCCAGATTCTAAGTATCCCCTGAAGACCTAGCATAAGCCCACATCTTCCTCTAACCCTCCCTATTCTACCCCAACTTCTGAAGGAACCCAGAGGCCTGTCCTGGGATCTGCTTCCCTTTACCTTGAAGCATTTATGTGGATACTTTAACATGTTGTATGTCCCTAAGAAAAACTGATACTAACATAGAACATACTGTTACTTCCAGTTTACATATGGTACCCTCAGAGAAATAAGTGATTTTCCTGATGCCAAAGAAACTTCATCTAAGGTCAGTCCTTTTGCTCCAAGTTCCTAATACCACTCCTGTTTTTTATTTCCTATGAAAGCAGACAGTTCCTCAAAAAGGAAGTTGGATTTCGGTATCTCTAATGAGTAAACTGCATTTACTCATTAAATTCAATTGTAGTAAATTTAATTCTAGTAATTGTACACAGACTGAACTTGCTGTCTCTTAGGGGAGGACCTCAATCCTTAAATTCTTACCCCCTTCTGTTAGGGAAAGCTAAGCGCCTTTTAACACGCGCAGACACTGGGCTATCTCCTTCGGAAACTTCGCCAAATTACCTGATGTATTGCCAGACCCATACACGCCAAGGTTTTCTCAGGGGCATCTCTTAGCGCATTTTCTAGATCTGGCATCAAGTTAGTCATTTCATCATCTTTTGTCAGTTCTTTAAAATCCACCAAAATGCTTCCCTTTCTTTCTATTTCATCCTATAAAATATTAAATTTAAATATAACAATTGCTTTTTTGAGTCAATGTTCATAACTGAGCATTTAGTATACACTTTCAGAATGCATATGATAATCATATGGTAATAATTCTGTCTTATTACATAGTATAATACTGGAAATATATTTAACAAACTTTTGAAGTTGGTTTTTATAGCAGTACCTCCAAGGATGAGAAAAGCAGAGGCTGTAATTCCCTGAAGTCCACACTGCCGGCAGACGGCAGAGCCAGGATCTCAGTGACAGCCACGGCACTCCAGTGCACATGCTAGCTAGCACCTCAAACACACTGTCCAGGTCACATAAAGGCAGACTGCAACACTGCTACAGAAAGCACTCACCTTATCATATAAGTCAATATGCCTTGTGAAAAATTTCTCAAACGCTTCAATCTTCTCAATAAAAGGAGAGTTAGTACTGTAAACTAATCCAACAAATATATCGTTAGCACCAATAATCACACATGGAAGCATTTTCGTATTTGTGAGACAGATCCCTAGAAACACCATAAATTTTCCTCCTTACTTTATATTGTGGTTACATTTGAATAAATACTGGTATGAATACTTGAGATTCTAAAAAACTAATATCTGAATAATCTAAAATACATATAAAAGTTCAAATATTTGAAAAAGTTTCAACTGAGTCTTAGATTCATCAAAGAATATATCAATTCAGATATCTTAGACAACAAATTTAAACTCAACATTATGATAAATGCAAAGGTATACACATGACAATCACTACCTTTGCAAAGTAAATTCTATTAGTTCAAACTGCCACTTGTCAAATTATTTACCAAGATCTGGACACAGACCAATGCTTAACTGTAATCTCAAAATTATAATGCTATTTTTTTAATATTACAAAGTTTTACGATTAAATTTCTCACAGAAACCGTCTAATGAAATGCAGCTGGGTTAACATTAAGCAAGGTAGCTCTTGAACTCCAGCTTTAGTAATCTAAAGGTCACTTCAGTACTCTGAGCTAACTATTAGGGCAATAATGAAAATGTTGTTAGTTAATGTAGCATAAAGAAACAAAGGGTCTTCTATGAAACACATATATCAAATTAATAGGGAGGAGAAAAGGCATTCATTCATAGAACAAACACTGAAAACCTGTCACAAGACAAGATCCTTGGCCACAAGCGCTACAGTATACTGGAGGGAAAACCCATGGCTACAAATAAAAGCAAGAACAGAAGCCACACCTCACATGAAATATAGCACATATGATATGTATGATATGATGTGGCATATAACATACAACCATAAGAAGTCAGAAGAGCATCATCACACTTCACAGACGTGTCTGGTGGTAGACAGTATTCTTCCCTACACAACCTTAAGTGCCATCCCACTGTCCCAAGCCTGTTAGTGTTTCCTGCTGTGGCCCTGATTGACATCTGTGCCCAGGTTCCCACACAGCCTTAGCTTCAGCCAACTGGAGACACTGTAAGGACCAGAAGGTGGGAAGATGTATGAGAGAAACTATTCTTGTTTTCATTCTTTTTTTACTTTTAAGCGTATGTGTGTGTTTAAGAGTATGGCACATGTGCAGGTATTTACAGAGGCCAAAAGTGGGTTTCAGAGTGAGCGTCCCTCCGGGAGCCAAGCTCAGAAGAGCAGACATGCCCCTAGTTGCAGTTCTTTTCAGCACTGCCAGAATAGCTACAGTTCCAGGCTCCAGCAACATCTGATCCATCCTCCATTACTAGTGACGACCAGCTTCGTTCATCTCTGTTCTGTTCACTACTTTCTGGGAGGTGGCCTCACTATTCCCTTTCTGCTTTTTGAGTCCTCCATATACATACCCAATTAAATACTTTTTAGAAACACCAGTTTGTTTTCCTGATACATATATTAAAAAAAAAAAAAAAAGCCCTAACAAATGTTTGGAAGAGCAAAAGGCATACAGCAGAAACTCAACCAAATCATGGTAACATAAAATCATAAAATGTAGTATCCGAAAATGAGTATGTACTTCATGGTTCTGCTTTAACTCTACCTTCGGAGAAGTAAAGCTTCCAGCCCTTATACGGTATAAACTGATCCAGTGTTGACTGCTGAAGTAAAGGTGATGAAGCTTGTTCTGAAAAAGTAGAGCATGTCAGTAAAAACAGAGCACTGTTCCCCTCAGCTAGTTTCTCCTTTCACACAAGTCTCTCAGTAGACTCTAAATTGGCTATCTCACTAAGAAGTATACATATTAACTTTCAGGCTGAAGTTTGAGTTAAACCGTCCTGCTGTCTACTGGGCATGAATTGCTTCTTTATTATTATTATTTTTTTACATTTGTTTTATGTGTATGTGTTGTGGACCCACACATGGCAGCAGTACATGTGAGGAGGTCAAAGGGCAGCTTGCTGGAGTGGGTTCTCTCCTTCCAGTGACCTAACTGAGGGTCCTCAGGCTCGGTGGTAGGCCCCCTTACCTACTCAGCCCTTGAATTGTTTCTTTCCTGGGAGAAAACCACTGATCATTGATGGCACTCACCAGAAGCATGCTTTCCTGTAGCTTTCCTCACACCAGCTCCGTGTTCTCTTTCTCTCCACCTTCCTGAGTTCCCACCAACTCTTCTCCAGCTTTGAAATCTTCCTCGTCCAAAACCCCTCCCTCTATATGCGCCACTCATGCTAAGTCACCAGCCCTCCTAGAGCTCTATTAACATAGTAAAAAGGGGGAAATTAATGTGTTGTGTTTGAGACTAGCACATAGGTTTCAAAGTTCCATGCTACAGCATAAACCTTATGTGTTGTGTAGTTATTCTTTTAATCTCCATCACAATTGAAAGTACACCATAGATGCTTATTCAGCACCAGTTTTCCAGGAAACCACTAAGAGAAATAGAGACAGTAACGCGTTTGCTGTGTTCGAGACTAACATTGGGCGGTTCTAGCTGAAGCTAACCCTCACTGTGACACTAGGGCAACTTTACCGGCCAATCGTTGTTGTATTAGTTTCTGTGGCAAGCTGTTCTAAAACTGCTCTAACCATTCCGCTCAAAAGTTCTTGTCCCATTGATGCAAACTACTAATGATGCACTGTGGTGCAATGCATTAGAAGAGCCTGTTCTAGTCTTAAGAGGATTTAGTTAATAACTAATATGTTCGCAGATAAGCAAACTAATAAAATTTAACGTTGTCTGTGATAGCCCTGGGATAAAAACCCGTCTTCAGGACCCTCGAAATGAGACATTCCGACCCAACATGATAACATACTGATAATGGGGGCAATTCCAACATCTGTATAGGGAAACAGGCCTGAGAAGAGCCACCCGCTATCCTCGACTGCATTCACATCCCCTTCTTCCTCGCGTCCTGCCCGCGGAAGTCCCCGCGCCCTCCCAGTCTGCGATGCGGCGGCGGGCGGTGCGCACTCCCACGCACGGACTCGCGGACCCTCCCGCGTCGCCGCGCGCCACGCGGGGCGGGAAGGCCCGGCGCCGCGCCTCAGCGTAAACTCCGCGGCCCCTCCAACTTCTTTTTCCGCGCGGCTACGACGCGCGGCTGCGTACGGAGCCACGCGATTGGAGGACGGGACGAACTGTAGCCAATCAGAGCGCTCAGCTGGACGGAAGTTGCAGGGCCCCCGGAAGCCGCCCCGAGGGCCGGACCGGAAGGCGGAAGAGGCGTGCAGCACGTGGGGGCGGTGCCGGCACAGGCACAGGTCTCTGTCGGCTGAGCCGCGCTGCTGGCGGCTGGAGCGGAGGCGGAGGTTGGCGGCGGTCTGGAGTCCATGGAGCCATCAGCGGAGCAGGCGAGCCCACAGCCCCCGCACCCCGGGGACCACTGCATCCACGACGGCGACTTCGTGGTGCTGAAGCGGGAAGATGTGTTCAAAGCAGTGCAAGTCCAGCGGAGAAAGTGAGTCAGGCTACCGGCCTTGGGCAGCGCGCACCGCCACGCAGAGTCACTCCGTCTGTGTCCCACTCTTGGCTCTTCGAATCCCGCTCCCCAGCCACCACTCAAGTCTTCCTATCACTCAGGCCTCTTCCCGCCGGGATCCTTTTTGCATCCTCAGCCTATGGGATCTCCTTTGCACCTTTCTCGTCCTACAGCACCCACCTCTACCTTCAGCGCCAGATTCCCTTCCCAAGAATGCCATTCTAGGTGCTCTCACCCCTGAGGGTGATCTCCCTAGTCCTAGGGTCGTCTCTATTACAGAACTTCTCCAGCCTTTCTGCGTTCAAATCTCTTCATTATATCTGACTCTCCTCCCAGCTCCCCACCTTCCCCACAAATTCATCTTCTCCGTAAAAGAGAAGGGAAAGGAGTGAGAGAGATCTCTTACGGCTAGCTTGGCTATCTGTCTACTGAAAGAAAAGGCAACTTCCTACAGTGGGCAGTCATTCTGAGCCCTTCATTTTACCCCAAGGTATTAAAGGTCCAGGAAAATCGAATTGTTCCCAAGCAGTTCATTCGAGCTCACAGTTCATACTTCGGCTTGGTAACTTACTCACAGAGCTGATTAAGTTACTTGCTCCTAATAGCTTTTAATAGAGTTTATTGGGTTATTTAGGTTAATTTGGATACAATGAAGTTTTCTTTTGAGCTGATTGTAATGCTGCTTTATTTGCGTGATTGTTGGAGTTCTGAGGTTCTGTGCGTACTAGGCAGGTGCCCTGCCGCCCAGTCACATTGCCAGTCCTGTAATACTCCTTGCAAAGAAGTAAACCACGCAAGGTCGGGAGAACAGCTTTGTGTGGGTCGGAAAACTGGACACCGTGAGATCTGGAATCTCTTCTAACGCTTGCATCGCATAAGTTATTTTACTGTTGTTTGATTCAAACCATTGCATGGTGTCTGAAGAGCAGCCGTAAACAGTAAAAATGGGTGGGGGTGTGGCTCACCTGCTAGAGGGCTGTCTGTCGAGCTCGAAGCCCTGGGTTTGGTCCCCAGCACTGCATAAATGGACTGTAGTGGCCAACATGACACTATCTCAAACATGATAATAATAAAACCAGTTAGACAGGCAGCAGTGTGCATCAAGCTGGTTGGTAGCCAACATTTTTTGGCACAAGCACGATTTGATAAAGGAAAAAAAGATCAGAGGGACAGGGTGTTCAGTTGTCTGCACCAGTCTTGAGCATTTTTAAATTCTCCATTGGTGAGATTCTATTTTGGTATTTGAAATTAGAGAAAGTTGTCCTCATCATATATATATTTTGTATTCTTGAAGCTAGTGTTTTGTTGTTGTTGTTGGTTTTTTTTTTCCTTTTCAGAATTTTAAATTAGAAATTCACTGGCTAGTTACAAGGACATAGGTTTTTAGAAATTTCCAACATGTAAATTATTTACACATTTTAGCCAAAGCATAGTGCTTGGGTGGTAAGCACATATTTTGGCGAGTGAGCCCAGCATGCATGTCTGTGCTGGCTGATGGCCAGGTGAAGCATAGTTTTCTTTAAACACTTTCTTTCCTGCCTCCCAAGTGGTGGGATCTCAGGTCTTCTAGCTACACCACACTCAGCTTGCTTCATGTTCAGACACCAGCTCTTTCAATGTCCTTTTTATAAAGTGGCTCTGTTAGATGATCCTTTTCATTCCCAATGAGACAGACAGTATCTGTAGTTATAAAAAGTACTTTTGTTTGTTTGTTTGTTTGTTTAGATACACAGAAAATATGTCTCAAAAAGCAAAAACCAAAACAATATTTTTTTAAATTTTTGTATGTTTCTGCATGTGTACATGAATTCAGGTGCCCTCAGAGGCCAGAAACTTTAGATTTCCTGTAATTGGAGTTACAGCCATTTGTAAACCAAAAATGTGGATGCTGGGAACTGTAAAAGGAACTTTTATTCCCCTGTTTCAATTGTTGTCTCGGAGGCTTACTGCCTCTGTCTGCTAACCTAGGCCGTGTCCTGGAAGTTTCTAGCCTCTGTACTATCTAATCTAGGCCTAAAATGTTTTCTCCCGCTGAGTCTTAACTGCTGAATAAGCTCACACTTTCTTGGTCTTTCTGAGCTTTGGTGGCTCATTCAATTCAGCTGTTCTGGCTCAAACTCCTCTCCCAGCTAACTTATTCAGTCTGGCTTTTCTCTTGGCCTCTGAATTACTCTGCTTGGCCTCAAACTAACTCCAGCAAATTTTTTCTAATCTCCTGGCTCATTTTCATTCTCTGGCTCCTTTGGTCTAAGAATAAGTCTAGCTTATTCTTTCTCTGCAATATGTCTATTATTGTCCCAGTAAAACTGTCTGTCTCTCCCTGCCACCCATTGCCTGTTAAGTAGTTTCCCTTTCCTCTCTCTTCTCGTGAGAGTTGGGCATATCTTATTCTGCCAAGTCTTTCTCTGATTTATCACTTTTTCTGCCACTTAATTAGACATCACTTTCAAACATGAGTGCATCCTACAAACTAACTTTACCTTCATTGTTTGGGAGCAAAGGCATATACCACTATGCCTAGACCTAAGCTTTTCTTTACCTGAAACTTGCTCTATACTAAGCTGGCCTTGAATTCAAATCTGCTTGCCTCTGTCTCCTGGATTATAGATGTGTTTTGTATTCCAGCCAGATCACACAGACCTAGGAGATCTTTGGATGTGATCTTTTGCCAGAGCAGCCATGTTCTGAATTAAAAATTTCTCTACAGGAAACCAAAGTCAGGTCCTCTGGAAGAACAGTAAGTGTTCTCAACTGCTGAATCATTTCTCCAGCTTCCTAAATTATTTGGATGTTCTTTTTACCACACCTCTTCTTGAGAAAGCCATGATGGTAATTTTTGTTTCATCCAGAAAATGACCTGCTGCACCCAGCTGCATTCCAAGCCAGACTCCCTCTCACTTGAGCTTTGATTCTCTCTGCAGATCTCACTCAGGAGGCATACAGCTCAGTTATTCATCAGATTGCTTCCCACAGTTTCCTGCCTGAGCTTTGAGGCCAGTCAGTTTGAGTGAATACCTCCCTCCCTGCCTTTGCACATAAGATAGGCAGGCTGAGGCATAAGTCAACCCAGCTTTAGTGTTTCATTAACACCTACGTGCTTAAAGGATGCAAATAGCAGGTACAAATCCAGCCTGAGATGAGCATATTTTTGTTAGTTCCTGGAAACCCAGGCGAGAATAAAGGTTGGGTGTCAAGAGTACTTTAAGAGTACAAGGAACTTTGGTCAGGAGGTTCAAGTGACATATGATGAATGGTGCTTGGGGAGATGGCTCAAATGGTAAAGCTCTTAGCCACATAATCAAGGGTCTGGTCGTACATACCTGTATTCCCAGTATTCCTACAGCAAGGTGGAGACAGAAACAAGAGGCTGTTTGAGGGCTGCAAGCCAAGACAACGGAAAACCTTGTCTTGGAACAAAGATGGAAGGCAGCAGTCAGCACCTGAGTTCATCTTCTGACTTCCACATGCACATTGTAGTACACAAACACACATACATGTACATACACCACACACACAATAAAAGTAGATACAATTTTCTTAAAGGATGAATATACAAAATGTGGCAGGATAGAGAACCCAAAAGGAAAGATGAGAGAAGAGAACAGTGAGTGGGGCACTAACAGTATTCAGCAGGACAGGGCAGGTCCCAGAAATCGGATTTCTGTGCGTGTAAGCCAGGCTCTGGAGCTTCCTTAGGTACAAAGCTTTTGTTTGTGTTGATGGTGCTATGTGATACAGAAGAAAACTGCAAATATGTGTGAATCCCACTGCTTTAGCTACACACACACACACACACACACACACACACACACACACACACACAGCAGGTGTCATTGTATATTATGTGGCACACATCAGTTCATCCCAGAAATGCGACCCACAACAGACCAATGTAATGACTGCACGGTGAGTTTGGTGGGCCGATGAGTAGTTTTTAGTTGGAGTTATGGGAAGGGGTTATTTACAAGGAGCAGGGATAATTGAAAAGCAGCTGCATCATTAGAAAGCCCACTCCACATGGCTGACTACTTCCAGCAACCTGCAACCCTGATGCTGCTCGCAGCTCCACAGCTGAATTTCTCTCAGCAGCCTAACTGATCAGTTCTACTCTCTACACTCACCCACGTATGCCAGGGGACCCTCAAGAATCTCCCAAGTTTTTGTTCCCCAGATATGTGACCTTTACTTATCCCCCGAGGCTGGTGAGTGTCTCCTTCCCTCCTAGATGACATATTCAGTTTGAAGGGGATGTTATAATTCAGAGAATTGTAACATCCAATCTGGCCTGCTACTTGGCATCTTTCCACCTCTGCCTCCTACATGTTGGGCGTAGTGTGTAGGGCCACACCGGGTAACTGAATCTTGAACAGTATGCTTTTCCCTGGCCCTCGGATTTCTGCCCTGGAAAGGGGCATCTGAGGATGACTCTGAGTGAGAAGTGTGCACACACTGCTTAGCATCTGGTTGTGACTCAGCAGGTGCTCGTCTTCTTTCTTTGAAAGGAAAGGGCTTTTGTTGTGTGCTTCCCTTTGAAGTGGCTGTAATGTCCAGGCCTGAGTGATAGGAAAGTCTAATGCCCAGCCTCAGCAGTATGTTATCAGTTCAGTCCTTCTCCCGTGTGGAGATTACCAGTACGGTTTATTTCTAAGACAGCTCTTTTGGACTTGCTACTTTTCTAATAGAATAGCCAGTTCAGCAGAGACCAAGGCATTTTTAAAATTGTCTTCATCTCAGTGACCATTTTGGGGGGGATTTTCTAGTGTTGGTTGCATACTCATGCATGGTCTGGAAATCTTGTCAGTCACACCTGTTGGACTCTACAGAATCTGTGCGTTTAAGCATTCAGGGTGACGATGTAAAATACAATAAGACCTCTACCCCTCAAAAGAAATGTCTTTTTTTCTTCTGGAAGTCGATGTTTTCCTAGCTTCTTTATTTATGCTTATGTCTCTCCCCAACCTGTTTCTCTCTAGTTCATTTGTCAGTTTATACTTACAGAAATGGTGCTGTTAACCATTCATCATGAGAACTCTCTTAAATAAAGTAGACTAGAATGAAAGCACCTTTCATAGTGTCAGTGCAGAAGAAGCCCATTGATTGGTTGCTTTTCCTTCCTCAGGAAAGTAACTTTTGAAAAACAGTGGTTCTACCTGGATAACGCTGTTGGCCATAGTTACGGGTCAACATTTGAGGTGAGCAGTGGAGGGAGTCTTCAGCTCAAGAAGAAGAAGGAAGAGCCTGCTTCAGGTACACCTCTTTGGATGTATGAGATGGGTGCTATCCAGTTAGCTAGGCAGGCTTCCACTTAATTTGGATGCTCTCCAGGAAACTTAGCTAAAACAAGAGGTAGTCCTAAAACTCTAAGGCCAGACTTGAGGGGCTAGGCATGGGTAGGACCTCGGGAAAAGAAGGATGGCATGTACGAGCAGGTAGCTGAGTTGGTGGAGTGCTGACCAGCGTATACCAGGCCCTGGGCTCATCTGCAGCACTAGCGAATAGCTGAAGTGCTGGAGAGATGGAGGTCAAAGGATCAGAATTCACATCAACTGTATAGTGAGTCTGGGGCTAACCTATGCCACATGAGACCTTATCTCAAAAAGAAACTTTAAGGACCTAGAGAGATGGCCCAGCAGTTATAAGCACTTGTTGCTCTTTTAGAGGGCCCAGGGTCTGAACAACATATGGTGGCTCAGCAACCATCTTAACTCCAGTTCCAGGGATCTGATGCCCCTTTCGGAGTTATCAAACACATAATATTAATTTTTATTTATTTATTTATTTATCTATTTATTTATTTATTTATTTTTTTGAGGTGAGGTCTCTCTACATAGCCCTGGCTGGCCTCAAACTCACAGAGATGATCCTGCCCTCTGCCTCCTACTGTTGGGATTAAAGATAGGTGCCACCATGCCCAGCTCTTTAAAAAAAAAAAAATTCCCCCTAAGGAAGCATTGCAGAATTATTTCAAATCAGGGCAAGCAAGGTAGCTTAACTGGTAAAGGTACCTGCTACTAAGTCTGACCACCTGAGTTTAGTTTGCTCCCTGAGACCCACATGGTGGAAGGGAAGAGCCATGTTCTCTGACCATACATGCACCATACCATGTGCAGGCCCATACACATACACAGATACATGTTAAATTAAGGCATTGAAATGTAATTTTTAATAATAGTTTTATATCAAAATTATCATAGAGCAATTTCTTTCCTTAGAGACTAAAGAAGCGGGCACTGATAATCGAAATATAGTTGATGATGGAAAGTCCCAGAAACTCACTCAAGACGATATAAAAGCTCTGAAAGATAAGGGCATTAAAGGAGAGGTAAATGCAGTTTTTCCCTTTGTGTGTAACAGGTTTGGTTTTGATGCCAATCTTGAGGTAAAATGGAGTGTGTGCAGGCCAACACATTGGGATTTTGTTTCTTATACACAGGAATAATAGACTTGATGGCAGCACTGAAAGTATTAGTGGAAGAGAAGTTGACAGCCCTTCCTGGTTTCACTGTGGCTGATCTTTATGTGTTGTCTTCCTTTCTTGGATATTTCTTCCCCTTTTGCTTGGTTTAAAGGAAATTGTGTGAACAAGGCCCTGGGTTCCATTCCCAACACGAGGGGGAAAAAAGTCTAAATGGAGTTGTAATGCACTTATTGCAGATCCTAAGTAGAGTGTAGAAATGCAGAGTGGATCCATCATACTCCCGTGGAAGAGGGCCTGGAGAGCAGACCTTCGGAAGAGTGCTGGGGTAAGAAAGGGAAGCTTCAGGAAATCTGCTTGCTCCTTTTCTTCCAGGAAATAGTTCAGCAGCTAATTGAAAACAGTACAACATTCCGAGACAAGACAGAATTTGCCCAAGATAAATATATTAAAAAGAAGAAGAAAAAGTAAGTCATTTTGTTTGAAAATAGTATATTCACTAAATAACTGTTACTAAAAATAAGATGTCTTAAATCTTTTTGTTTCAAATTGCTATTCTGCTTTTAATTCCCCTAGATACGAAGCCATCATTACTATTTTGAAGCCATCTACCCGTATTCTCTCAATTATGTATTATGCAAGAGAGCCTGGAAAAATTAAGTACGCTTTGTTTCCTTTCAAAAATATAATTGGGGGAAATCTGTCTTTAAGAGAGTCATGGTTTTAAGTAAAATGAAAAGCTTGCTCACCTGCATAAAGTGTCCTCCTTCCTCATAAATTGTAAGTCCTTTTACTGTTGCCTCAAGCAAACAATAATCTTACCAACATAATTCTTATTAAACAACTAGAAAAGCTATTAGTAAACATTTGCCTTTTCTTAGCTAAAACTGAATGAGTCGTCCTTTTTTTTCCTTAGCCACATGAGGTATGATACACTAGCCCAGATGTTGACGTTGGGAAATGTCCGAGCTGGCAATAAAATGATTGTCATGGAAACGTGTTCGGGCTTGGTGCTAGGTGCCATGATGGAACGAATGGGAGGTAAAGACTTGATGTTTTCAAATTCAGTAAACTACTATAATGTGAGGAAAGATGTCCAAGAACTGGAAGTTAGAGAAGCCGGTTGAGTTTCTTAAGAACAGTGAGGTGACCTCAGTAGACCTTTGGGCAGTCCATTTCTCCCCACGGAGGCTGTGTTGGTGCCCCGGGATGTCGGTCTTTCTGCTTTGGTGTGTGGGGATGATGCTGGCTCTGCAGGTGGCCATGATTGCAGTAAACCAGCTGGTACTTCTGTGTTGTCACGAACTGAGGGGCTGAATGGGGAGGCCTCTCAGAAGGCCTTCTCTCGTGGAAGACACGGGCTCACCTGTCTGCGATTTCTCAGACTCTGGAAGATAGGAGCTTTTATCCAACCTGGCTAGTGATGAACAAGAAGAAAGCAAATAGTCCCAAATCATGTGACCTCTGAACTAGATCACCTGGTCTTCCATGGTGTCCTGAGGAGACAAACTTCAAGACTCCCTCTTTGCTCAGGAATTATATTCTCTCTGTAGAGAATGGACTATCCATAAAGTTCAGGGACACACACACACAGGCTTCGGCATTCTCCGTCCTCTAGACATGGAAGAAGCGTCATGTGAGGATATGGTCTTCGAAGTCTAGATTTCCTCCATGTGCTGATGTTTGTGTGTCTTCTCTGTTCAGGCTTTGGCTCCATTATTCAGCTGTACCCTGGGGACGGACCTGTTCGGGCAGCAACAGCTTGTTTTGGATTTCCCAAATCTTTCCTCAGTGGTCTTTATGAATTCCCCCTCAACAAAGTAAACAGTCTTCTCGATGGAACGTTTTCTGCTGAGCTGCTGTCCTCAGAGCCCAAAAACAGCACTCCAGTTGAAGAAAGTAATGGTAAATTTGAAGAGAAACAGATAGCCGAACAAGCCGATGAGGACAGCATGGCAGATGCCCCAGAAAGCATTGAAGGAGAGCAGAGAACAATGGAAATTGTTCCTGGGGACCCAGAGAATAAGGACCCTAAAGAAAAAGGAAGCAAGAGAGATTATGTAAGTATGTCAAGAATCATTACCCTTGTAATAGCCTCAGAGAGTCAGTTCAGTTGTGAGATTGGGTTAACTTCGAGGCGTTAGTTCCCTGGTTGGTACATATCAAAACAACTGAGGAGATGGGTGTGTTTGCACACAGCTGTGTGACTTCGTCTTTGGGCTGGGTCTCTGGGTGGCTTTATTGGCAACTTCCGAAGTGCAAGATCCTCACCTTCCTTAGACCACTCCCTCCTCTGTTGTGTGCTACATACCTGCATTGCTCTAAGAGAGCAGGACATTTCTGTAACCTGGCTGAATGACCTCAGTACATTGGTTTCTTGCTGTTCTTAGAGTCAGGAAAGACAGAGGAGACAAGAAGAGCAGAGGAAAAGACATTTGGAGGCTGCTGCTCTGCTGGGAGAGAGAAATGTAGATGGGTATGTTGACGAAGGCTGCCGGGCACTCAGTGCTGCTGCAGTCTGCTTCAAAAGCATTGGCATTTTCTTTCCACCATCTGCTCTAATTCTTGAGAGAAATGAGATGGAGATTTTTCTTTCTTTTTTTTTTTTTTTTGGTTGTTTTGTTTCTTAAGAAAGGCTGGAACGTGCTCGTTTCAGCAGCACATAGACTAAAATTGGAATGGTACAGAGAGGGTTAGCACGGCCCCTGCACAAAGATGACATGCAAGTTTATGAAACACTCCGTATTAAGAAGGAAAGGAAGGCTAGAAGGCTGGGTCTGGGCTGGAGGGATGGTTTAGCATGTAAGAGCACACACTGCTCCTGCAAAGGACCAGAGTTAGGCTCCCAACACTCTTCCTGCTGACTCATAACTGCCTGGAAGCCCAGCTTTGGGGAACCCAGCACCCATGGCCTCTTCGGACAGCTGCACACCCACACACCTGCCTACGTGCAGGTATTCACATGCGTAATTTTAAAAACAGTTAATTTGGCAAAGCTTTTCTTTTAAGGCTAGTGAAAATAATTCGTTAGTTGGTCGTTCTTAAAGAAAGGCCAAGTCTGGCAGAGAGGGGAGTTGATGATGGTCATTTAATGGTTTGAGAAGAAATCTGAACATTGAGTGATGACTGTCAGATAGGACTGTAGTCCTACTAGGTGCAATGGTAGGGCGCTAAGATGCCTGTGACACTGACCAATAACAAGAGCTGATGAAAACCTCTGTCAGAGGCCGGCGAGAAGACCAAGTAGTTCCGGAGGAGCACTTGCTGCTCTTCCAGAGCATTGGTGTTCAGTAACCAGCACTCATACTAGGCATATTACACACACGCACGCAGGGGAGGGGCACAGTGCACACACACTAAAAAATAAAATATGTCTTTAAAGAAAAAGAACATGTCTGGCGGTGGGAGGTGGGTTCCGAAGTATAGTGTTGGATTTGTCCATATGATCTAAAAACAAAAATGAAAGAACATCCGACATAGAGGTGCGCACACTCTTATAACCCAGTTTCTCTGAAGTAAAAAGCTCGTGATTTCATTCTGCTTTGAATTTCTAGAGTGTTGTGTAGTGCCTGGCACTTGTATAACCCCTGCTGGCCTAGTACTCTCTTTATAGTTAAGGTCAACCTGGAATTCAAGGCCTCCCTCCTACCCAAGCCTGAGTATTAGGATGTTAGCCATCTGCAGCCATACCTGGTAGTTTGTGGTCATTTTAAATACACTGAAAACCCATGCTCCACTTGGAGTGTGTAGAGGAACGTTCTCTGTTTTCCCTGCAGTTTGATTGTGGCCAGCCGTTTCCACCCCACTCCCCTGCTGCTGTCTCTGCTAGACTTCGTGGCCCCGTCAAGGCCGTTTGTGGTCTACTGTCAGTATAAAGAGGTAATTCTGAGACAAAATGGACAGAATTCCTACATCTGAATTTTGAGCCTCATACAGCTTGGGACATATCTAACAGAACTCTGTTTTTGCCCTTAGCCTTTGTTGGAATGTTACACAAAACTTCGGGAGAGGGGAGGAGTCATTAACCTAAGGCTGTCTGAAACCTGGCTCAGAAATTACCAGGTAAGCATTCTCACCACCAGGCCCTCGAGTTGGTCTTCAGGGTGCTGGTGCCTTGAAACAATGCTGAAAGTTGTCAAATAGAGCCACTGTTTCCAGTGGCAATGGTGAAAATGTCTGCCTATCACTCAGAGAAAATATCCTGGCTTCCTGGCCCCTTTTTCATATCAGAGTACACTGTTCTATACCTCTTGTCCAGAGGTGTTTAAAATGCAAATAACTAGTTATGCTACCCTCAAGTCCTTGCTCTCTATAGAGTGGGTCACTGAACATGAAGGGACCCTATCCTCTGCAGAGCATCTCCTCAGCCATTTCCAGGCTTTACTAGTGAGATGTATGCTATTCCAGAGCGCACACAGTGAGGTGGGCTTGTGCTCATTCTCCTTCTCACCTCCCATCTCTCTGGCAGTGTTAGATACCAGCTCAGGCTCTCAGGCATGCTGGGCAAGTACTCTGTCACTGAGCCACATCCTCGTCAGATATGTGCCAAAGCAGAAGTCTTGTAAGAGCGTTATTAGGGGAGAGGGGCCTTTGAAAAGTACGGAGAGAGAGAAAATGGGGTTACGTAGGTGAGTGCTTGCAAAAGATGTACTGCCTACATCAGTAACTGGGAGGAATTCTCAGGCAGCCAGGGAGGAGCCGGGAGTAGAAGACTGCTCCACGGTCAGGACTCCTGGACAGCTCCTGTCCCCCGACTCAGTTTGGTCTCCCTCAGTATGATCCCTGCAGTAGACCCTGAAGTCACAGCAGCTGGAGGGATTTGGTACCTGAATGCCTCACAGCCAGTTCCTTCGGGAAGGGAGATGCGAGGGGTCATTTCTGTGTTCCCGTGAGCCCCATCCTGCTAGTTGGCATCTGTTCCTACCACAGTAGGTTTGCTGCTGAGTCCAAAGTAACTCTGCCTCTTTACGTGGCAAGGGTGCAAGTGAGAAGAACCTTGCTGGCTTAACAGTAGCGGGGAAGTGAGCATCAGTGTTGCTTCTCCATATACCCTGTACCCATTGTCGGCCATGAAGCTTCCTGGAGCCAGGATGGAGACAGCAGTGCGCAGGCCAGATATAAAGAAACCATGCGCCCACCCACCCTCCACAAACCAGCATTGGGTTTGACAGGACCGGGGCTTCAGTCATGTGTTGTTTAAAATAAATGCCTTTGTTTTTATACTTCCTTCTGCATTGTTTTATGAAGAAGTGGTCTTCCTAAAAGTTAGTCATTTTAAAATCATCAGGAGAATTTGACATTTCAAGTCTAATTTTTGTTACGTTGTTGACATAGTTTGTAAGAATGCAGAAAGACATAAATGACTTTTCTTTTTTTTAAACCTGTCTTGGTTAGGTTCTGCCAGATCGGAGTCATCCCAAATTGCTGATGAGTGGAGGTGGAGGGTACCTTCTTTCAGGCTTCACTGTTGTCTCTGACAGCCTTCGCGCAGACCCCAGCCCCAGCCTCAAGTCCTGTGCAAGCACTTTAGACTCACACAAGGCTGAGGAGCCAGCATCTAAAAAACAGAAGTGCTTGGAATCAGGCTCTTAACTCTTAGGAGATTAACATTTAGTCCAAGGCATTCTGCAGCTGGTAATTAAGCTCTCTGTGCCACCACTAAATGTTTTTACAGTCCTAAGAGTATGTGTGTGCACCTGTTCCTGGGGAGAAGTAAGTCTTTCCTTTGCCTCAG
The DNA here is from genome assembly GCF_907164565.1 of Psammomys obesus. NCBI lineage: Eukaryota > Metazoa > Chordata > Mammalia > Rodentia > Muridae > Psammomys > Psammomys obesus. The sequence continues at coordinate 3,993,564 of NW_026585504.1, forward strand.
ATACAGACAGTGCTGCAGCTCCGACATGCAGGAATGCATGGGTGCAGCAGCTCTGCTCCTAACAGACTCAGAGTAAAGTGTCTGCAAATACCTTGGGAATGTCAGCACCTTGAAAATGTTGATATATAAGACTTTGCTTACATTTTAAGCAAAGATGATGAATACAAGCTAGCTAAAACATGGGGAGCAATGAAAGGAAATTTCCTCTCATCCATTCCCTTCCACCTAAGCAATATAATGTGTGAGCCTGTGAGATTTATAGTACCAAAAATGTGTACCCTGGGGCCCTGCAATGGAATAAGCTTTTTTAGATACTAAAGTTTATTATTTTAATAGCGGACAGTCTGAGGAAGACTGGGTATTTATTTTACTGCCTGTCCCCATTTTGGTGCATAGAAAGGCTTAGTAGGTGCTTTTTGCAGTGATTTGCCCATCTTCTTTGTTCTAAATAAGGTGATTTGAACTTCTGTATATTATTAAACAATCAGGTTTTTCCCTCTCTAGACACAGACACACAGAAGTGTGTCTTGGTGTTGGCATATATAGACGTGCACAGGTGGATCTGTGTATGTCAAGAGAGTGAATACAACTTTATTGAATTGTGTTAAAGGCCTGAGCAAAGCAGACCAGCTCTCAGTGTGTTGGTGTCACTCCTTGTCAAGTGTGTTTCAAGTGCCTTTTTCTGGGGTTGCTCATACTGGTCTCTAAAGGTCTGCTGCAGTGAGGGGTGGGTGGCCTTTATCTGCTCTGAAAAAGTATAATCATTATTTTCCCGTCTCCATTGTAAGAAATAAAATTGTCTAGAGAAACCCAAGACTCTTGTCCACTTTAAAATCTTAAGTCTTGCTCACTAGAGGAAGCCTGTCCAGGCGGAGCATCTCAGGAGGAAAAAAAAATGCTTTCCTAATAGCATGTGCCATTCTGATAATGGCTGCTGTGATTACCACCTGTGGTTTTTATTCCTTTTTCTCTAAACAGTTGCATTTAAAGAATAAAATTTTCCTACTCTGAGCCATGTGCCATTAATAACATGATAAACGTTGCCATGTTGAGCTGATGGTGACCTGTGGTCTCTGGGTTAGAGATCACACTAGAATGTGCCACGGGCAAGTCACATTCAAGAACGTAGGATTGCACACATGAGACTCAGTAGGGGCTGGTCGCCGTTAAATGACCTCAGTTGACGTCAGGCCCTATTCCCTTCTCCAAATCCCTGAGTGCGCCCTGCGTGCCTACTAAACACTAGCAGATACCTTAAAAAAAAAAAAAAAAAGGATTCCGGGGATCAAGCTTGAGTTCAGACTTGTACAAGTGCCTTTACCTGCCAGCCATCTCACCAGCCCTGACATAGTTTGAATACATATGAAAATAATCAGTAGTATTTGCTGTAAAAATTGCAACAAAACAAATACCAGAGACACCCTCTTAAAAATCCAAGGTGTGCAGCACTTGGACACTTCATCTTGTGCGTGGTGTGCAGTGCCAGGAAGGAGAGTGGACCTAACACCTTGAAGCTTTAGGATGATACATACTAATTTTTATTAGGAGAAAGTAAAAGTTTGCATGGGCCAGCAGTATTAGTGAGTAAAGATGTTTACTCCATAAGCCTGTTGATTTGAGTTCTCCAGAACCCATAAACAGGACAGAACCAGCTCCACAAACCACCCTTTGCTCACTCCCAAACATCATACGCAAATTAGTTTTTCTTAGGGTACAATTATTTGTACTTTACTATGAGCACAGGTCAGATTGTAAGACTGGACAGCTACTTAAAAAGCAAGGGACAAACTTAGCTGTCGTGTTAACACGAGGTTCCCACGGCTTTTTGAGCCCTTACCTAGTTCTCATTGGAATAAATATTGTAATCAAATATGAGGTTTCTAAATAGGGCTTGTAGAAAGCTATACTAACCCCAGAGTTCTCATCCCCCGTACTTCAGGCAGTTCCTAAGCATTTTGTTGTATGTGTGTATGATGTATGTCACTGATGGCATATGCCTGCCACGGCGTACGTCTGGAGATTAGAGGACAGCATCTTAGTTCTCCTTCCTCCATGTGGGTAGTCAGCCTTGGACGGCAAGTACTTTTTTTCCCTGAGCCATCTTCCCATCCCTGAAGCAACTTAAAAAAAAAAAAAAAAAAAAAAATCACAGTAAGTACTGGGGCAATGGCTCACTGGATTGCCACCATGAATGATGCTTGAAGTTCCAGAACCACTCAGAATTTGGAAGGCAGAGGCAGCAATTCAAGGCCAACCTGGTCTACATAGTGAGTCCTCACACTGTAAGCCAAAATCAACCCTTAAATTGCTTTATGAGATGTTTTGTCTCACCATGAGTTTGAGGAGGAGGAGTGGCGGCTGGCTGCCGGTGGGATGCTCAGGGACAGCGACACATCCCGGCGCTCGCCTCTCTTTTCTACCAAGAACAGGGTCCAGCCCTGGGGATGGCGCCCCCATATTTCGGGTGTGCCTTTCCACCTCAGAAAACTTGATCTGCATAATCCCTCACAGACAGGCTCCCCCAGAGGCTTGTCTCGTTAGTTATGTAGATCAAGTGTTGGTGACAGTGTTATCCGCAACAAGCCCATCCATTGTCTACTCACGCAAAGTTTAACACTTTTTGTTTGGGAGGAGTTTTCTGTTGTGGAGTGTTTTGTCATTTGCTTATTTGCTTGCTTGGGGAGTTTTGTTTTTTTGAGACAGCAAACTATGTAGCTCTGGTTGGCCTGGAACTCGCTATGTAGACCAGGCTGGTCTTAAATTGTTGTCTCTGCCTTCCAAATTCTGAGATTAAAGAAGGGTACCACCATATCCAGCAAACAGGACTTTTTAAGTGCTTCCTTGTGTGTGTGTACAGGTGTTTGTGTTCCCAAGCATGCATGAGCAAAAGACAGCTCTAGGGTGTTGGCTCTCTCCTGCTACCTAGTGGGATCTTGGGATCAAACTCAGGGATCTTCTCTGTCTGCTGAGCCATCTCACTGGGCCCCAAACATGTCACTTTTAAGCCACAACCTTTTTCTCATGGGTTCCTGGCCATCACATAAAATCTATTTGTTCCAACTTTAAAAGTCTTTAACATTTCCAACACTTTAATTTTACATTATTTATTGCATGTTTGTGTGCAAGCATGGGTGTAACTGTTCATGTGGAGGTAGAGGACAATTGGCAAGAGTTGGTTCTCTCTTTCCATCGTGTAGATTGTGAGTATCGGACTCAGGCCAACATGCTTGAGGGCAAGAGCCTTTACCTGCTGAGCCCTCTTTCTGTTTTTCCAACACTGTTTCAAAGTCCAGGCCTCACCTGAGACTCACGGCAATCCTGTAACTGTGAGCGCCTATGCACTCAGGAGGCAGAAGATCCATAATTGTAATACAGTTACATAGAGTAAAGCATTCATATTCCAAGAGACTGCACTTAACAAACACCAAATCCTGGTGCTCCATATCTAGCACTTGGGACTCAGGATAAGATTGTTTGGGCTCCAAGGGACTTAAGCAGTCCCTCCCCCTCTACTGTCCAGAGCACATGCAGTCTCCTGAACCATCTTCGTTGCATGCAGCTTTCCTCCCCAGATGTCTGACGGTTCTGGCATGTCCAGCATCCTAGAGTCTCCAGTAAAACTTGGGCTTAATCTTCACAGCTTCACACAATGGCTTCTTTCTTTGCTGGGATTCTGACTGCCACACATTGCGTGATCTCAACAGCTCTCTAAAACCAGAGTAAGGCATCATGATCTCTTCAAGCTTGCATGTTTTATCCTGCAAAACCAGTGCCACGATAATGTTGCCAAGTTCTGCTGTCAGCATGGAATGGAGTTGGCTACATTTTAACAGGTGCAGCAGCCTGTGTCTCCTAACCCTGGAGAGATACTCTTCTAGGAAGTTGCTGTTCCAGAGCAGGGAACCCACTTTAGCATCCTAGGTTAAAGTTCTCTCCTTTCAAGTAAGTTTGCTTTTTCAAAATATGGAGCCTTCAGTGGGTGGGGTCTTGCCCTCATGACAACATCCAGTGGACCCAGTGTCAAGATTCCTCTTTACCAGTTACAACCAGTTACAAGGCAGTGCTTCTTAAACGCTTGCCATGGGTTCAACTGTAAACTTGTTCTGGCCACCTTGACAAATTGGATATATTTTGTATCTTTCTTCCCAACCGGTTGTTCCTTTTCACTGTAGAACCAGAAAATAGTAGTAACTAACAACCATGTCGCAAACTGAACACTAGCCTGCCTTGAAACTTCCTCCATCAAAGAAGTCAGTCCATTAGGCTTTAAATTGGTCTTATGCAAATTCTCAGAACCCAGCCAGAATGCAGCCAGATCCTGTGGCAGAACATTACACAAATGGCCTCTTAGCCCAATTCCTGGTTTCTTGTTCCCCTTTGAAATCCCATGAGCTAAACCTCTACTTTCTAGGTTTCTCACCATATTCATGAATCCTAGACTCCCACTAGAATGCTTCATTTGGCTCTGCTTACAGCACTCTAAGGATCTTTTAGCCCAAAGTTTCAAACACTTAGACATTCCTCCTGCAAATCAGTCTCTTAGACCTAAGAACCACATAATTAGGTTTATGGCAATAACAGCTTCACTTCTTTTTAAATTTTTTATTTTAATTTTTTTCACAATTTATTCATTATATATCCCAATTGAAGCCCCCTCCCTCAACTCCCCCCAGTTCCACTTCCATCCCTCTTCCCACCTATCCCCTCCCCCTAGTCCACTGAAAGGGGAGTTCTCCACCATTGCCATCTGCCCATAGCTTGTTAAGTCTCGTCAGGACTGCCTGGACCCTCTTCCTCTGTGACCTGGCAAGGGCACATCACCAGGGGCACGTGATCGAAGAGCAAGCATCCGGTAGAGGCAGCCCCATCTCCCCTCACTCTGAGACCCACATGGAGACTGAGCTGCCAATAGGCTACATCTGAGCAGGGGGTCTAGGTCCTCTCCATGTATGGTCCTTGGTTGGTGCATCAGTATCTGCAGAACCCTCTGGGCTCATTTTTTTTTTTTTTTTTTTTTTTTTTTAGCTTTGTTGGTCTTCTTATGGGGCTCCTGTCCCCTCCATGTCTTTCTATCCTCACATTCCTCTTCTTCCATGAGACTCCCTGTACCCTGGTCCTGATCTCACCGCCAGGAAGAAAGACCCCAGAGAAGAGACAGTAAGAAAGCTTCCTGAAATATGTGCCTGTGTTTAGAACTATTTGCACAGCACCAGTTGACTCGGCCCCTGTGTAATAAGGTCTCAGTTTGTTTGGTGTTAATCTGTGAAGGATCTGACTGAATTAGTATAGCATGTCTCAGTTTACCAGAGGAGGAGAACCAGGTCTCCGGTGTTAATAAAAATTACCCTCAGACATGCTGCCACCTTCCAGAAAACAATAAAAAAATAGCCTAGCCAAGGCTGCCACTGTTGAGAAATGAGGTGGTTAAAGAGGGAGAAGGGGATTGTCCGATTGCCTTGGGACAAGAAGCTACAAAGACAATAAGAGCGGAGGCCGACATTACCTATGCCATTGGTCCACAGCAGGCACAAGGCCGAGTGTTTCACATAAACTCTTTTTAGAAATAACCTTGGGAGACCAGCCATGGTGGTTCATGCTTGTAATCCCAGTGAGATTTCCCACCCATTTCTCCCTGCTGTCAGACTTGTTGATGCTAACATCAACTTTGATCATTATGATCTAATTCCAAATGCTAAAGAGGGAAAACAACTCTCTCGAAGCCACACAACAGAAGTCATGCAATAGAGTCAGAGCTCTGAATACATGGTAGAAATCTGGCAAGTACCAAGGGAAGTACAGGGATAGTGTGCTGGTGTTCTTATTCTCAATCCAGAGTTCTTTCCACTATCAAGGCCTTGTCTTCAGCCTGGTCCTTAACTGTTCACCCCTAGAGGTCTCTGGTTTGCAGGAATCTAATTATTTGCATTTCTAAGATTTCCAGGCTATTGCTTAGGCTGGCCCTGACCTGCAAGGCCAATCTGCCTCAGCCTCGCAGGTAGCCACCTATGAACGTGAGCTACTGTAGACAGCCAGTAAGGGGATTTGCCTGTGTTTCTGTTGTGTACTGTCCCCCTCTATGCCCCTTGCCAGTCTTTTTCAGTCCTGATTTTGGAACCCAGAGTATCATACACGCTGGATAAGGCCTCTACAGTAAGCTGTCTCCTCTCTCTCCTACTTTGCAGAATTTTATTTGTTTTTTTATTATACAGTATTCTGCCTGCATGTATGCCTGTTGCCAGAAGAGGGCACCAGATCTCACTATAGATGGTTGTGAGCCACCATGTGGTTGCTGGGAATTGAACTCAGGACCTTTAGAAGAGCAGCCAGTGTTCTTAACCTCTGAGCCATCTCTCCAGCCCCCTCAGAATTTTAAAAGTTATATTTTGGGCTACTGAAATAGCTTGCTAGGTAAAGCCCTTGCTACCAAGTCAGTCGACCTGATTTTTCAGTCTCAGAGAACCAACTCATGAAGGTTGTTCACTGATTAACCGCCCCTGCCACACATAAAATGAACACATAAAATGCAATAAAAATTTAAGTTAACATATAGAATGGGCTCTTCGAGTCTGTGTGATCTCTGTTAGCCTGGGGTCGGGACAGATGTTTTATTCTCGCTCTCTTTCTTTATATCCTGCAATATTTTGCTTCAAAAACCTTGCTTTTTTTCTGTTATACATTTAAAGACCAACAAATTCTAATGCTATCTTTGAGAATATACTTAGAGAAATGGACTTCAAAATCACACCCTTCCTAAGTAACCCCCAGAAAGCTAAGAACCAAGAAGAACTCTGTTTCGGGTAAATCCTTTATTGTTTATGTTCCAAAGACAGCAATGGTCATTGTCACAGGCATAAGAACATCTATTTTGCAGGAAGAATGTGCTACAAGTCATACTAGTCACACAGCGTCAGCATTCTGGCAGAGATGGGTGATATTTCCAACTGCATCGGACACTTAATAAACAATAAACTCTGCTTTCTGTGTTTGGGTGATTCAATGGCGTCTTTCAGTGAACGGCCGGTCTCTCCTACTGTCAGCCCCGGTGGCTGAACTTTTCTGCTATCTTCTGCAGTTCCAGATCCATGGCAGCCAAGTTGTCCAGTTCCTTTCTCTGGGAAACAGAAAAGTGGAGCACTGAGGTCAGTTCCTACTGCTCCTGTTCAGGGTGCTCTAAGGAGAACGGGGAATGGTAGGGACTGTGGAGGCTGCCTGAGTCAGCCAACATCAGGGATCTCCAGAGTGTGCTCTCCTGACCAACAGACTGGGCACCCCAAGAAACTGCCCAGGAATAAGGATTCCTGGGTCCCCTCTAAAACTGCTGAATGAGAAACTCTGGGAGTCGGAAATCCCTGTGACTCTAAGGTACTTTCAAGCACCCCCTGACACGATCAAATTAGGTAAAGGCGCTGTTTGGGTGGTCTGCATGTGCATTGGGATCATATGGCAGGCACCAGGTGCTCCTCAGACAGAGTCTCTGGGATTGGATCCCAGACACAGCAGTATTCCTAGTTCACTAAGCAAGACATGAAAACACAGTGAGAGAGAAAGGACAGGGATAGGCTTGATGGTGACTGGAAAACAGCCCTGCTCTGTGCCTAGGGTATCACGTTCTCACAGTGAGATTTCCCACCCGTTTTTCCCCGTTGTCAGACATGTTGACATGCTAGCATTGATCATCATCATCATCTAATTTAAGCAAAAGCCTCAAACTGTACCTCTTCCTCAGTCAGAACTCTCTGGTCAGCCCTGGCCTTTCCATCTGCGGCCTCCTGCTGAGGTCCCATCTGCTCCTCAGAGTCATAGAAGTCGGGAAATTCGGCTGCCTTCTTCCTGTACTGGAGGAGCTGGTCCAGCTCAGCCACTCCGCCATATTGCCTTTTCAAGTCCAGGGGAGGCATCCTGGCAAAGCTTCTCTTCTCATATCCCCAATTCACATCCTCGGAGAAGGGCCTTTTCTCCCACCAGTCATAGCTGTACTCTGGGAAGAAACTCTTCTCGGTCAAGGTCAACCCATTTCCATCTTCACCTTCAACCCCAAGAAAACGGTCATCTGGGTTGTCCTTTTTCTCAAAGTCACCGTTCTTCCACTGGAGAGGGTCAAAGTACGGGTTGAACAGCGCCCCTAACCGCTTTCTCTTTTCAGTGGTGGGATAGAGTGCATATTGTCTGTCTGGAAACATGACTTCCTCCCTGCTTTCTTCTGGTTCTAACAGCTCTTCCTGCTGCCACCATTTCCCTTGGTCTCCTTCTTCACCGTAGCTGAGGTAGCTTTTCTCCTGTTCTTGCCATTTTCTCTGTGAATGCCCTTTTGCCTTATCTATGGGGCTTTCAGGAACAGGGAGGTGCCCTTCATCCAGGAACCTTTTCTCTTCTCTGGTGTCAGGAGCAGAATAGGCAGCTGGCTCACCACCCCTGCCTCTGTGTTGGCGTCCCTTTGCCCTCTCATAGCCTCTCTCCTCCTCAGTTTCTTCACTGTATCTACTTGCAGTGCTTTCAAGTTCAGAGTTGGGGTGGTTTGTCTTGTACTCCATTTCCTGGCTCTCCTCGCTGTGAGGCCTTGGAGCCCTCTCCTCTTCACTTCCTCTGCCTCCATACAGTGGTCCCTGAAGGCCCTCAGAACCCTGGAAACCCGGATGGCTTCTCATTTCTTCCCCATATTCAGGTTCTTCTTCTGAAGCCCTGTAGTGTGTTGGGCGGTGACCCCTCTGTTCCCCTAAGCTGGCTGTGCTCACATCTGCCTCCTCTGACTCCTCAGGAGCACGCCTCCTTCCCTCAGACAGAGGATGCCCTTCTTGAGACAACTTGCTGGGCCGGCTTCTCCCATGGTGGTGTCTGGGCCATCGTTTGGCTACTTCAGAGGCTTCATCTTCCTCCTCTTCCTCAGAGTCTTCTTGGCTCTCCTTGTGGTTGCTAAGCTCCTGGAGTTTCTCCTGTGTCCTTGCCTCCTCCCCACTCTCCTGGCTGCTCTGCTCCCTGCTGTGTGTCTTCTCAGAGAGCCCCATAGAGCGTGCATCTGCTCTGGCCACTGACTCCTCTTGTTTCTTAGCTGTAGCCTCGCTTCTTTTGTTGGAGAAGGTGCTCTGTTTCTCTCCAGAATCTTCAAGGTGTTTCTCTTCACCAGCATCTTCCCTGTGCTCTCCTTTTGGGATATCCTTGCCTTCCTTTTCTTCTCTTCCTTCCTCCCTTTCCTCTCCACCCCTCTCTTCCGAAAGCTGTATCTTTGCTTCTTTGGACACTTGTTGGTTGGAGGTGCGGAGACTGCCCTGGGGTTCACCCACTACCTCTCGGCTGTGTCCGCCTTCTCCTGTCCACTTCTCACTATCTGCCTTTGTCTGGCCTTGAGCATCTTCTTCTGGAGCTCCTGTTTCCTCCCTACCGGAGGGCCCGTGGGCTAATGAGGCACCCACTGGGTCTCTTAGCAATCGTACTGCAAACTTCGTGTTCTCATTTTCACCTTTCTCTTCATCTTTGTCTTCTTTCCCACCTAGAATGAAAACATAGAAGTAAATACAACCTCAGAAATGCTTGAGGATCAAGTGCCAGCCTCAGTGATCACTACAAATCCTGAGGCCCCTGGAAAATGGGTCCATAACCATAATCAAAGGATATGTTCCGTTCTTTGAAAAGCTGATGTTACGGAAGTTCTTTGACTGAGTTTAATTCTAATGAGCTCTCGACATGTCTACGTTTTCACACTACCTGCCCAGCTTCTCTCTTTGTGACTGCCAATAATCAGGTTGAAATTCCCATGTAACTTCAGGAAAGACTGAAATTCAGAACCAGAAGGACTCTTACAATTGATCCAGTTCAGCCTCCTTGTTTTACAGGTATAAAAGACATGGAGACTCAAGAGTGATAAAATTCCTGGCCATTCTTTCCATATTTGAGTACATTGGAAAGGTTAGCTTTGTGTAAATGAAGGGCTCTAACTATAATCCAACTAAATAACATTAAGTAGCAAAAATAGCAACTATTAAGATTCAAAGAAGGATTCAAAACTTATTCATCAGACTTTATTCTTCAGTCAATTGTGTGGACCCTATCCAGCAGGAAATAACAGCTTAACTTAGCTCAGTCATGTGCACTGCATTTCATCCTACCACAGACTGTGGATGTCCCAGTGGTCCTACACCACCTTATCAAGTGGTGATGCCATAGCCCTCTTGATTTCCATAAGTGCCTTTAGTGGTGTTTGTATAGCAAGAAGATGCCCTAACAATGCCCTTCTCAAGAATCATTAAATGACGTGTGGCTGCAACTGGTGATAAGAATGGAAAGGGCCTCTATTCATCTTCACTTGGGTCCCACCCAAGCCGCATATTGTTTGATGCTGAGAATAAGTTTCAGTGCCGTGGGCTGTCTCTGAGTTTCATGAGTCAGCAGCAGATGACAGAACTGACATTTGCTGCTCTCTTCCATCTTTCCAAATGTCAGTAAGTCCTTTACTACATCCTCCCAAGGAACTCTATGAAAAGAGATGTGGAGGTCACACTGTCTTTGTTGTTAGTTGGGAAGGCTTAGATTCCAACCTCCTCCACCAAGTTCAGATAGAAGACCTGGAGCCAAGGCCACTGGCAGTTAAAGGTCAACATCAGCACCATCTATCATGGGAGCCATTAGCTCCTTGTGGTTATGGAACGCTTGAGATGTGGTTTGACGAACTAAAACCTACTATACACACCAGATGCCCAAGATATCATACGAGAGAGGGAGAGAGAGAGAGAGAGAGAGAATGTAATAAAATAACATTTTTGATATTTATTGAGTGGATAAAGTAGATAAAATGAGATACACATTTGACATTAATTTCACTTGTGTCTTTTAACTTCTTAAATATGTCCACTAGAAAATTTGAAACTGTATTTGTAGTTCATACTATATTTCTTTTGAACAGCACTGATGGGCCTCTTTGTTTTTAGACAGGGGTTTATTATTCGTTAATAGGGAGAGCTTAGAAAGCAAGCAAGCATAGCAGGAGCAGATCTCGTGAGTCACATTGAACTGATCTTTACAAAGGTTTGTGCCTCTCTGTGAAAGCACAGCCTGTCGTGGTAACGATGCTCTCATACTCACAGGCTGCAGGGGATGTCTCTGGTCTTCTATACGTGGGCCTTTGAGCGGCAGCTCATTTGTCACAGCCCGGCGCCATGTAAGAGCTCAGGGTGACGTCAGGGGCATTATGAGGCCAACTTGGGCTACAAAGTGAATTTAAGACTAGCCTGAATAACAAACAATCCTTGTCAAAGAGAGAGGTGGGGGAGGAAGGAAGGAAGGAAGGAAGGAAGGAAGGAAGGAAGGAAGGAAGGAAGGAAGGAAGAGAAAAGGTCCCATGGTATTACATACAGTGCTGGGGCAGAGCTAATTAGGCACAAGTAAGCAAGGAGACTTTGGGTGGCGGCCTTGGCTCCCTGTGTCCCCTTTCCAAATTCTTATGTTGAGATACTATTCGCTGCTATGATGGTTTGGAGAGCTGAGGAGCTGGACGTTCTTAAGTCCCACATGGAGCCCTCGTGATGAGAGCAGGGTCCTAACAAGGGGACACAGGAGAGCCATAACTTTCCTTCACTTAGGAGGACATGTTAAAAAGATGGTGAGGTGGCCAAAAAGTGGGACCTGACCTTGATCTTGTATACTAGCTGCTACAACTATGAGAAATCAGTGTGTATTGTTTAAGCCAATGGGTCTGTGACAGTTGCCTGTAGCTTTCACAGCTGCCACAGGCAGGTAGATTCTCATGTCATTCTCAGAAACTGCTGGAGGACAGTGGAGGCCACATGCTCTTCCTTTTACCTGATTTAGGGGCTGAGGTATCTTAAGTGTCAAGAACAGAAGTATTTTTATTTGTTCTGTGTTAAATGTGTACTGCCTATAGCAGCTTGTGCCTGGAGCTGAACACTCCTGCCTAAATTTAGCTCTAAGCCCAGCAGGTGAGATGGGGGAAGGCTGATTAGAAGTCTTAGCCAATCTGTAACCAAAGCGTGACACTCACTCTTGCTTCCGGGTAAAAGGGAAGAATATTTCATCCATCGTGTTGCAAAGCTAACCAATTCAACCATGGTCAACCCTAGCCAGAGAAATCTCGTACCTGGTAAGAAACCAGGAATTTTCTAAGGCCTCTTTAAGCCAAAAAACAAACAAACAAAAAAACCCCAAAACAACAACAAAAATTCTTCAATTCTTTCCTTCTCCCCAAATACTTATTTGTTCAGGAGGATACAGGAGAGTGGGAGTACAGAGGAGGCTTGGATGGAACACAGGCCAAACAGAGCATTTCCTTCACTCAGCTCGGCATTCCAGGCTGCCCGTTGGGTTAGGAGAAAGACTAGGGCCAAGACAGAGAAAACTACAACAGGACAGAATGGTGTGGCCCAGAACTGAGTTCCCTGTGACCTCACTTCAGAGGCGATATCTAAATAGCAGGTGTCACAATAAATAATCAAAATGTTAAGCAGGTGGTGCACATCTTTAATCCCAGCACCTGGGGAGAAAGAGGCAGGTGGATCTCTGTGAGTTTAAAGCCAACCTCCTGTTTACATAGTGAATTCCACACTGGTCAGAACCACACAGTAAGACACAGTAAGATCCTGTCAATAAATAAATAAATAAATAAATAAATAAATAAATAAATAAATAAATAAATAAGTGGAAAGAAAACATAGACAGGTACACAGACGAACAGAGATAGATAGATAGATAGATAGATAGATAGATAGATAGATAGATAGACAGACAGACAATTAGCTTGAGATTTAACTCAGTGGTGAAATGTTTACACAGCCCCAGTGTGGCCCTAGGCTTGATCTTCACCACCACCAAACAAAAACAAAGAAAAATTCAAATTCTTAACTTCCTTTGAAAATATGCAAGGTCTGAACAGCAGCATATGGTAACAGTGTATAGCTCTCCCCCAAAGGAGGAGCGCTTAGCAGGACAAACTCCTGAGAACCCCTTCCCCCCACACCCTGCTGTGCGGCTCTTCTGCTCTGAGTCCTTCTTGACCCCTGTGGTTTCATATCTAGCCTGGGTGACACTTGAAGCTGCAATCCCAGAGGAGCACTTCCGTCCTCCTGGCCCTCCTGCTTGTATCTGTTCGGTGTTCTCGTTAGAGATCTGAGTCAGTTGTTTGCTCTTGGAACAGGAACAACATACACCTAACGTCTGAGGGCAGAGCTGCCAAGCTGGGATTACGGTGGCAACAGCTTGAGCGCTAAGGACCTGAATTTGGAGACAAGAAGAGTGTGGCACTCGGTGACTTTCTCCTGAGCAGTCGTGGCTATCTGCTGACCTTATGTGCCAGACCCTTCCCTTTGTACCAATCCAGTAAATGAAGCCGGGGAGAGGGCGGCTACAGAACTGATGGCCCAGAGTAGCAGGATTTGCTTCCTGCGATCACTTGGAACCCCCTGCCTCTACAGGCAGAAAATAAATTCAAAAAACGCAGAAGTGCCTTGCCTGGAGCGGGATAGGGAGGCTTCTATTCATTGTGTAGTGAGGCTCCTCACGGCTCATAACACCCCATACCCGCCACGATTCTGAGGCAGAGTGAGTTAACCCAGGTTACTCTGAGCCAATTGTCCATGGTTGTTGTTGAATCATTTTGTGCATGAACCCTCATGTACTGCAACCACAGTATTGTAGTATCATGTACTACAACCGCCTTGTATTGAGAAATCTTAAAGGTAAAAAGAAAGAACTGGCCGTTTCCAGCTTAACTCAAACCTCCAGAGCAGTTCACCAGAGCAGGGTTTCTTTGAACTGGCTTGACTTCCCAAATGACAAGGACTGTATAGAGCTTTGTAAGAACTGATAATAGGGGCTGGAGAGATGGCTCAGAGGTTGAGAGCACTGTCTACTCTTCCAGAGGTCCTGAGTTCAATTCCCCCCAACCACATGGTGGCTCACAACCATCTACAATGAGATCTGGCGCCCTCTTCTGATGTGAAAGCATACATGCAGATATTGTATTGTACACATAATAAATAAATAATTTAAAAAAGAACTGATAACAGGAGATACAGCTTATGTCACTGTTCAAACTTTGTTTTCCATAGAAGCTCTTTAGTACAGACAAAATACTCCGCTAGCCTCGGAACAAGTCTTCAGTTTTGCCCTCCCTTCTCCTTTTGACACTCTTTCAGTCACGCCCTCATCTACCCATGCCTCTCCCCACCCAAATGAAGACCTATTTTAAATTTTTTAAAATATGAACTCAAGGAATTTCTTTAAATTTGTATGTTATTTTTATTTTATGTGCACCAGCGTTTTTGCCTGTTCTATGCCTGTGAGGGTGTCAGATCCCTGGAACTAGAGTTACAGACAGTTGTGAGCTGCCATGTGGGTGCTGGGAGTTGAACCCTGGTCTTCTTGCAAGAACAGCCAGTGTCTTAACCATTGAGCCATCTCTCCAACCCTGAGGAAATCAAGGAATTTAAGAACTAACAGATAGCTCAAAGACTACAGTCAACCTCAATTTCCCTTTTGCAAAAAAAATAAGTCTAGAGGAAAGAAAGGATCTTCCCCACTGTCAGACAATTACTAAGGAACCAGAAATCATATCACTGTCTCTCCAGGTACCAGTCCAATCAATCAACACTATCTGTTGAATTATACCACAAGGATGCATTTGCAGGCAAAGTGGAGGCTTCAGGGAGAGGAGTCACTGCAGGCACAAAGGTCTTTCTGAAGTATGGACACTTACTCTTCTTCAGGACTTGCCGGCACTCAGGGGTAATTGTTGGAACACTGGACTTGGACAGGGCATTTGAGAGGACTTCAATGATACATCGAGTCACCTGTGAGAGAGCACAAAAGCAGGTTGGAAAGCTGTTGTCACCAGACCGCTGTTCAACCAGGAGCACCTGTCACAGGAGGCCTAAGCACATGACTGGAAGGGGTGAAGATCCTCAGGGCAGAGGACCAGAGGACCGTGAGGAAGCCTCCAAGGTACTACACTGCACAATAGAAGGGAAATAAAGGCCCACTTGTAAGCAGGCTAGAGGGGAATTGCCTCTGTCCTCAGGAAGAGTGAATCCTCTGGGAATGTGTGTGTTTACTACAGGAGGGACATCATTTATCCCAGGTTCTAAGGAACAAAACTTTGTCTTTGTGAGAGACCATAGGGGAGGGTGCTGTCAAAGGGAGTGAGGCAGTCCAGCGTGTACAAGCAAGTCAAGACTCTAACACCTCAACTTACCATTTCTTCATTGTGATTCCTGTTATCCACCGGAACTGAGCGGACAGCTTTGAAGGAAAAAAATGGAAAATGTTGAGTTGATTTCTTGGAGGCTGAACGAACCAAGTTTGTAAAATCTCCCTGTTTTCGTTGACGGGGATGCAGAGCGAGTACTTCAAAGAACCCAGAGTTGGCATGACAATGGTCATCGTTCCTAGTTGCTGTACACGTGTGCGCATGTACATACATGTGTGCCTACACAAACATACACAGTTGTTTCCCCCAGCAATGCCTTAAATATACTTGGAAACAAATGCTGTCTTACAGGCAAGATAAATCAAATCCAGATCACATCTGAGGAAGCGCTTAAGTTTTGGCAGTTTGCCATGTCTTGTGCTAGTTACACAGACGTCCTGTATTTGTGAAAATTTTGTTAAGCTGTACACTCACTCTATACAGTTTTCTACATTCTGTGCTATAATAACTTTAAAAAAAATCAAGATAGAATCAGGTCCCCTCCGCAATCCCTTCCCTCTGTCTATACTGAATGGCTACAGATCTGTGGCTCTCTCTCTCTCTGACTACTCCTGTTCTCAAGGAAATATCCTCCCCTAAACTCACTTCATAAAAACACAGATATTAAAGGATAGGCATGGAGGTGCACAGCTTTAATTACAGCACTCAGAAGTGTGTGTTGGGGGGAAGAGCAGGATCTCTGTGAGTGAACAAGGCCAGCTTAGTCTACAGGATTTCCAAGACTTCACAGAGAGACCCTATCTCAAAAAAAAAAAAAAAGTCAACCTCAACAGCAAAAAACATGGGTATTAGATTATAAATCACCCAAGACCTTTACTTAGCAGTTTGCTTCTGCATTTGTTTCAGTGCTATAATGTTCTGCATTGTATACAATTGTGTAAACACCACTAGAAGTATCAAGTTCTCTAGCACATTGTTGAGCTTAGAGTATCCAAACTGGCATTTAACCGCTGGTGCAGGACAATATGTTTCAAAGGAAAAAAATAGTGCTCCAGATTTTATGGGATTCTGCCTGATTTAAATCAGCATTTGAAGCAACTTTGTTATTCAGTGACTAGCATTTGCCTGTGTCTTGTCTTCCCTCTTCCAATGCTGCTTCATTCTTTTACCTTCCACTTTCCCTTTGTTATGTCCAATCACTTCTGTTAGAGAAGCTCAAAGCCTTGCCCACTCTCCCATCTCTACAGTACAGACATCACCATGCTGGAAGAAACTCAAAGAGGAGAGATTTCTTCTTGGTCCCCAGAACCGAAGACCTAGCTAGGGCAAGAGCCAAATCCTCAGATATCAGACACAAAAGCTACTCAAATGCAGTTTATTTATAACCAGCACCATCATCTTTCTGCCAAATTGTTTGCTTTCCAAGCTTCTTCAAACGATCACAGCCATTGCCTATCAACCCAGAAATAAAATACATGGGGCGTGGGCTATATCTCAGGGGTAGAGCAGTTTCCGAGCATGCGTGAGGTCTTAAGTTTTACCCTCTGCACCAAGTAAAAGAGGAGGTGAGGGGACCTTCTCTCACAAGCTTACTAAACTGTTTTCAGGGACCCATTGTTATCCAACTTTATTGACATCATTTAAGTGTTTGTACCTGATACGGTGGTACACACCTATAATCCCAGCACTCAGGGAGGCAGAGACAGGCAGATTGTTATGAGTTAGAGGCCAGCCTGGTCGACAAAGCAAGTCCAGCACAGCCAAGGCAAAACAGAGAAACCTTGTCTCGGAAAAAAAAAAAAAAAAAAAAGTTTGAAAAGTGCCTAGTTATGAAGAAAGCCTTCAAGTTATTCCTCAAATGTAGGTCAGACAAAACCTCCTTAGCTTTGAGGGTTTTGTTGTTTTCCCTTTTCATCAGTGCTAAAGACTGACATGACAGGCTGTCGCGCCCCAGGTAAGCCCAGCCCCAACGCAGAGCCAGCCTTTTGTGCTGCAAATGACAGCTACTTTGAGAACATACTCACTTTTGCACTTTCCTTTTTTTCACCTGAAATCTGTGAACTTCTCTGGAAAGAGTAACTATGGAAGAATTACTCCCCTGATGACTGAAGAGCCACCCGGACCTTCTGTGTCAGTGCAGCCCAACATACACCCTCTGTCTGTTATTTGCCCAATATAAAGTAAGTACTTTACCCATACTGCCAGAGTATTAACCGTTGTCAGATCTGATGGGCAAGGGCTGTCTCATCGTCCTAAGCAATTAGCAACTTACAACTTACTATTACAGAGCACCCCGGTTTCCCCAGGGAGGCTCCTCAGACTCTGCTCACTAGGAAGGAACTAGGGTCTTATTATGGAGCTGCAATGTGTGCCTTGGTGAGACTAAGTGATGTTCATTTCTTCCAAAGGCATCTCTGATAGCAAAGTAATAGCTAAAGATATACTGAGTCCCCTCAACTGGCTTAACTTATCTTGTAGCAAATAACAAGTAAACATAATGCTTATGAAAGAGTAAAATAATCAAATGGTAATATATATATATCAAATAATAAATCTGAGAGTGTCAGAATCCATAAGACTATTAAGGTTTCATCACAGGTGAAAATTACAGCTGCAAAACAGGTTAAGCATGTTCTTCTGCTAGTGAGCCATGGGCATCCCCAAATTCCACCAAAGTTGCAAGTCAGACAAGATCTGCATAGCAAAAAAATCCTTCATATATTATGGATGTCCTGCCATTGGTCTATTCATATTAATTTTTAAAGCATCAGTTTATTCATAAATGTTTAAAGTATGCAGTACTTACCATAGATAGTGGTGGATCTCCTTCAAGAAGCCCTGAATGGCAGAAAATGAACTAGATGACTCCCTGAGGTCTCTCTATCTATCATGATTTTGCTAAACAACAAATTACTCAAAGTCCCCCTTGCCAGATTTGGGGAGGAGGAGATGAGATACTGAGATACTGTGCTGTCTTTCTGGGGTGATGAGCATGTCCTGAAATTTGATAGTGGAGATGGTTACAGTCTGTGGATAGCTGATACACCGCTGAGTTAGATACTTTTAAGCAGCAGCTGCATGATATGTGAATTATAGCCTAAAATCTGAGAAAGTAGTTAGTATTAAATATAAGCTTTTATTAGAATATTCCTTCATAGGAGGTATGTATATCTTTAACCACCACAGTCAAATTTTACTCACTATTTTGTAATATAAAAGACAATGTAGGATTGTGGCCTCTTAAGCAATGTGTTTCTGAAATACTTTGGACTTGAAGAATTCTCCATTATTCAGTTTGTTTTCTGTAACCAAATTAATAATATGTATTAGCTAGTCATAAGAGTGCTTCTTAAAAATTGAGAACATTGTAAATGCAATAAAGTAAATTACCTTTGACTTTCATTTTGTCAATGAAATCACATTGAGTGATTTCATTCAAGATGAGTGATTCTTGTCTATCAAAAGTTCATATTCATGAAAGGGATATGGACATCTCAATTCTAGTCCGGAATCTCAGTCTCAGAACTGAGCCTCTGAGGCCATTCAGAGAGCCAAAGAAAACTGCTAGCTTAATTTGGCCTTCTACTTACTTTTTAGTATCCCAATACAAACACACTTTTCAAGTCATCAGAGATCACTGAGTAAATGTAGAGTAGTTTGGTACACAACACCACAACCATCCACACAAACTGTCAAATATTAACTCCCTCTGTTTTCATCTTTCAAAACTGACTGAAACATTAAGTTTACTACTCTGGGGGTACTTTTATGGGCATAACACAGTCTTTTTGTGTTTTTTGTTTGTTTTTATTCTAGAGTACAAAAGGAATTATCTAGAACAGCTTCATAAATTCATAAATTAAAAAACGGTCGACTTACACATGAATTACCTCTCTTTAGAAACGTGAATGCATGCTAACCCTGTAAGCACAGACACACGGAGACCTGCGCACACATATACGTCATGCTGAGGAAAATGCATTATATGCACACGGATCTAGTTCTAACTCAGCGTCTTTACAATAATAGAGGAAATTCTGCAGATGTGCCGCCCCCCCCCCCCCCCCCCCCCGTAGTGACACACAGAGAATCAGGCTACAAAGGCTACGGAGAGCCTGGCATCTCTGCAGAAAACACAAAACGCGGCTCTGCTGGCAGGGGTCGCACAGCCCCTGGGGAAAAGCAAGGAAAAGCTTCCCTAGCGCAGAGAGGGGTGAGGCAAAGGACACCCCGGAGAGGGGAGGCGAGGCGGAGGGGAAACCGCGCGCCCGCCAGCGCCGGGAGCTGTCCGAGGTCCTGAAGGTCACTCACCGGCCAGAGCTGCGGCGCCCATGAGGCCGAGGAGCAGGGCCGGCTGCATGGTGCGGCTCGCCAGCGGAGCGCAGGAGGAGCGCGGGCGTGCGGGCTCCGCAGAGCAGCTGCGGCGCGGTGGGCGCGGGCCTGGCTCTTATGGAGGGCAGGCGGGGTGCAGCGCCCGGGGGCGAGCGGCGGGCGGGGGGGCCCTCGCTCAGCTCTGACGTCACGGAGCAGCCCCGGGGCGGCGCCGGCGAGCGGAAGCTCGGGCCGCGCGCGTGGCCGTGCGCTGGGTCCCAGCAGGTGCAGGCAGGGATGCGGGAAGCTGGCCAGGAGAGGCTCGCGCTGCGGCGCCTGCGCTCCAGCTCTCCCCTACCCCTCGCTCAGACCTCGGGGCCTGCAGCCCCCAGTTTGAGGCTGTGGGGTACGTGTGACTCTCAAGTGCGTAAACGACGAGGTCAGCTTTGGGTGTCCTCTGCCAAACGAGGAAGATCCTTTCTTGGTTCAGATGTTCTGTGTTTTCCCATCTATGATTCTGCCGTCTATTTGTGGAGACCTCCTCCCCCATGTGCATAGTTTATTCCGATGGACATTTAAAAAAAAAAAATCAGACAGGCCAAATGGATGCACTATAAAATTCTCTCTTTTAACCTCAATTTCCAAGTTCGGTTTCCTTTGTAAGCACTTTCTGTGGCTTAGGCCGAATTTAGCTTGGAGGATATGTAACCGGTGCTCCTCTCCTACCTCTCCTTCTTTCCCGCAAATGGTAACACTATGTTGCACCTAATGGAAATGTTGGTATTTAACCAGCTCTTCCTAATAGACAATTATTTAGTCTGTTACCCTTTGTATAGCAGACTCTGGGCAGGGGATGGAGTGACCCTCGTAGGAACTAGCACGTCCTTGAAAACCTGTTCATCTTTGCTTGCTTTTAAGTTGAGATAGAAACACGTTTTTAATTATGTGTGCAAGGGAGATGATAACATCTTCCAGATCATTTCTGACGTGGATTCTGTTAGCCTAATAAGGAATCAGGAAAATGTATCAGGCAAGCGTCCTGCCCAGAGAGATGCAATCTGCTCGGATAACAGATTTTGAGGAACAGGGAAGCCTGACTTGAGTTCTCTTTGGTCAAGGTGATGAAGTTGTCTACGGACGCAACAAAGAGAGATTTCCAGCTCCTTTTCCTGAGGCTCAAATTATTTTTGCACATCTGAGTATGCAGATAGATGCACCTTCCTGGAAGATCATTTTACCAAAACTGCAGCTACAGAATATAATATGTTTTAATATTTTTATTTATGGTTTTTTTTTCTGCATTCTTGGGGAGAACACAGGGCCAGGCAAGCACTCTAGTACTGTTCTATATCATCAAATTCAGAATATCAGAAGAGTCTTGAAATGGTATTTCTGAGATGCTGGTAAAATTTGAAAAGACATACAGATTACCTCACCCTATTGTGTTGTAATGGGAGAGTAGAAACTGCAAGAAGCAACATCAGGATTAATATGTGAGGGGCTGGGGATTTGACTCAGCAGGTGCAATGCTTGACATGATGGCCCCAAACCTAAGCAGACCCCAGGCCTTAGCATAACTGTCTCCATGATGGAAGTAGCATTCAGGCTGTAAAACTCAGCACCTACACAGCACCAGAAGCCAAAACTAAAACAAAGGCCTAATCAATCAAAGTCCAAAGTTCTGGGAAAGTCTCTAAATGTTCTAACCATGCTTTTTAGCTTCTGTAGTTGCACTTCTGGCTAATTGTTCTCATTAATAGAAGTATGTCAATCTGGACCAGGATTTTTGTGCTCAAAAGCTCACCCTGAGAAAGGCTCAGAGCTACCCTGAGATCCTGAGAACTCAGTGTGGTTGTTGGGTGCCTTGGCTTTAACCCATGTCTGAACAGTCTTCTCTGGTGAACACCCACAACAATGCAAGCCTGCTCACCGGACACACACACATAAGAGAACTACAAGGGGGTCTAAGAAGATGGCTCAGTGGTTAAGAGCACCTGCTGCACTTCCGAGGACCCAGGTTCAATTCCCAGCACCCACATTATGGCTAACAACCTCCTGCCCATAACTCCAATTCCAAGGGATTTGACCCCTCTTCTGGCCTCCTTGGGAACTGCACAGATGTACACAGACACACTTGTAGGCAAAACTCCCATCCACATAAAAGTAAATAAATCTTTTCAAAACTGTTTTAAAAAGAAAGTAAAATATGAACATAAAAAAAGCCTATTGGAGGGGGCTGGAGAGAGATGGCTCAGAGGTTAAGAGCACTGGCTGTTCTTCCACAGGTCCTGAATTCAGTTCCCAGGAGCCATTGGTGCCCTCTTTTGACATGCAGGCAAAATATTGTATAAATAATAAATAAATCATAAAACACACAAAAGTTATGAAAAAAGGAATTAGACACACACACACAAAGCCCATTGGCAGAGAAAGACTGGGAACTCTGGCCCACCTGGGCTATATGTAACAAGCAGAGAGAAAAGACACAGTATGGCCTCAGCGGAAGAGGATGTGCTTAGTCCTGATGTGACTTGATGTGGTGGGGAAGTTTGATATGGTGTGGGTGGGGAAGAGTTCCTCCTTTCTAGGGAGAAATGGAGAGGGGAAAAGAGAGACTGAAAGGAGAGGAGGGAAGGGGCTACACTTTAAAGTGAATGAACATTTGTGACCCAAAAGAATTTGCTTAAAAGCTCTGTAGAGCAGTGCACACTGGAAACAGGAGATAACTTTGTGTGATGGCTTGCCATTGGTTGAGGCCAGCCTGGACTGCGTAGTGAGCTCCAGGGTAGCCTAGGCTAGGAAGAGAAGAAGAAAGGAGCCAGGGAAGACTGCAGTGTGTGAGAGGTTCTCCCTCCATTGTTGCTACAACTCTTTAAATGTACCAAGTACTGGAGTTACTTAAACCTGCTCTTTCCTTGAAGTATTTGCACACAGGTTTTCCAATACTTTCCTTCTCTTCTTTTCCCCTAGAAAACCATGGGATTAAATCATGTTAAATTTGTCTTTTGGCTGCTCAGGTTAGGCTTGGGCTAAGTTTGTTCCTCATTAAGACAACCTTGGTGAAGGAATGCCTTTTTCGTTCTTGCCTATTAGTCAAGGGCACAGAGGCAGCCCTGCCAGCAGCCAATCATGACGTTCCCTTCTAGATTTCTTTGTACTGGGTTAAAGAGTTCTGGGAGTGGAGTGCCATGATGCACATTTTTGTCTCAGAGGAAAGAAAGGAGGAACACCACAGGAAACATGGCTTAGACGCTGAAGTAGAGATACAATCACAGTGTTTAATGATACCATGGTCCAGCTATCCTGGGAATCCTGTTTTGAGGTGATCCTTTCCTAACTCCCCTATAATTTCATCTTGAAAAAGAAACCAGCATTTGTGTGTGTATGGATATATCTCTAGAGATGAGTAGGCCCTGATGTGCTCTGGTTCAGGCCTGTTTCTCACTAACTCGGTGCTCATTTTCTCCATACTGCATCATTTTAATGACTCACCATCTGATGGCAAAGGTCACCTCATGTTTCTCTTTCAGCTGTCAGCCATTATTAGGGCTTTATACTTCCATACAAAATATCTAATCAATTGTCAGTTTTCACTTACAAACCCTGCTGGGATCTTAACAGAAATGACGCCATACCTATGTAACAATATAAAAGCAGCTGGCATCCTGACAATATTGAAAAGATTTACTTGTTTGATTGCTGATAATATCCTGGATATAATCTTATCTCAAATAGCGCAACAAAATTCCAGGAAAGGAAATAATGGGAAACAGTATTTCCCAGGAATTCTCTCAAAGAACTAAGGGGGACTAAGCACAGCTAGCCCCAGAGGTTAGGATTTAAAGAAAGCATATTTTTGGGGGCTGGAGCACCGTCTGCTGTTCCTAAAGAACCTGGGTTCAGTTCCCAGCACCCACATGGCAGCTCACAACTGACTGTAACTCCAGTTCCAAGGGATCTGACACCTTCACACTAATGCACATAAAATAAAATTGAATAAATTGTTTTTTAAAAAAGAAAAGTGTTGTAGTAAATTTAAAAAAAAAAGTGAGTGTTGAGCTATGTTTATTATTAGCCCTAAGATTATCATGGTGGTATTATCTAACCTGCCATCACAGGTAATAAGACACCTGTTAGATTTTATAATTTACCTTAGGCGGGGCAGACATTTCTACCTACACTGGCTGTCTCAGTAACCTCACCATTCACCTCCTAGCCCCCATCCAATGCCATCCTCCTTAACCATCTTCATCTAAACCCATCCATAATCCCATGGTACTTGCTTGTATTCTTCATCTGGGCCCTTTTATGCCATTATTGGAGTCCTTCCTCCAGGCCCATGTGATTTCCTCTGCACACTAACACACTGTAGTATCCTTCCTCCTCTCTTCCCCTCTGTTCCCTGAGATTCCTCTGTGTTCTAAAGCCTGGGATCCTTAGCCACGCCTACCTCAATCTTCCCTGACCAGGTATAGGCCTTTAATTAACCAATCAGGTATGTCTTAGGCAGGTTTACAAAACAAGGACAGACGTAACTAGGCCTTGACGGCCAGTAACACCCATCAGAACAACCTCCAACAAAAAAGCATAATTTTGTATATGGCTTCTGAGATGATTAGCCTTGAAAATGAAACCAACAAAGGGAATCTGATGGTGAAAATAATACACAGGGTTTAAAAATACTGAGAGAACAGGTAATGAAGTTGAGAAAATCCAGAAGTTAGCAACTACAGGTAGCTGCTACCTCCCTAGGAATGGAAGGCTATATCCACCCTGTAGCCCAGACACAGAAGCCACTTAAGAAGGCAAGATCTGGGGCCCTGGGAAAGGCTGCTGGGCAGCAGCTGGAAACAAGAGAAGCAGCCACTGCCAGAGACATCATGTCTTTCCTCTAAAGAGGGGGAGGGGAAGAAATACTTAGCTTTTTCTTCTTTTCAAGGCCAGTGCCTCTTAGCAACTGAAGCTACCTGGAAACAACAGGACAAACCAGGAAAATCATCTACGAGGGACAGTCTCCCCATAGAGAAGATCAGATCAGGGAGAAAACTGGAAAGCAAACAGACAAATGATAGATCAAACCATCTTGGAGCCCGGGCACTAACTGTGGATTTTTATTTCCCAATTCACTAATCCAACTCTTGTTTATATGACTTGCTGACTGTGTGTCAGGCACTGTGGTAGACCTTGTGGTCAAGGCCAGTGTGAGTAGCACAAGGCTGGAGATGAAGGTGAGAGAATGGCTTGCTGGGGGGTGGTGCATGCATGGAAACTGTTGCCCTGCAGGTGCACGTTCTCAGAACTCCCTGTGTTGGGAGCCACCAGATGACCATTTGTCTCTTGTGACTTTGACCTCATCAACACCCCTCAAACTCCACCCATGTCAGCAAGTAACTTCCCCCGGGGAAGTTTGATTCTGGAATACTAACTGTATCCAGTCTGGCTGTCAGGTAAGATTTCTGGTATATTTTGAAACAATTAAGAAATAGCAAGCCAATCTTCAGTCTCAAGAAATGTGTTTTACTTTTTTGAATCCACCAAATTGTGGCTAATGTAACACCACACAACTTTCATGCAGATATATAGTAATAAAATGAACATTTCCCAAGAAGAGTCAGGAGGTAAAGCCATATCATTGTGTAGCACGGTAGGGAGTGTTACTTCGAGGTTTGCATATGATGCCTCATGTCAGATGATTGGTTCACTTTTTTTCTAATGCATTTGCGAGGAAGCAAGACACTGACAGTGGGCATGGGGGCTGGTGAGATGGCTCAGTGTGGAAGCCCTGGCCAAGAACCCTGGCAGTCTGCACTCAGTCTCCAGGACCCACTCGGTGTAGAGAGAGAATGGACTCTCACAAGTTGTCCCTCTGGCACAAAGTAAATAGATGGAAGGTGAGGAGGAGAAAGAAAAGCAGGGGGAGAGGGAAGAAGACAGAAAGGATGGAGGGATCACTATGCTCTCAATTTGGCAAGACCTCATGCTTCTGAAAAATTATCATTTGCCGTTACTGGCTGTGCCTTTAGTAACAGTAGTACTAGAATGAAGGGTGTCTCTCTAGGTAAGGTGACTTGGCTTACAAAGCACTTTCGAGCATGCTACAATAATACTTTAAAATTAACATGATAGGACCAAATGCTTAGCTCTCTATCAGTACAGCCTTTACAGATGAAGGAAATGAGACTGAAATAAAAGACACAGAATATTTGATCCATGATTATACAGTGGTAAGAAGCAGGGCTAAAATTTCCTTTCATTTTGTAAAATTAATTTTAAAACTTTTCTTCCCCAAAATTTAGCCTACTAACTGAGTCAAACGGCTAGGTCACAAACCTTACATGTATAGGTCACTAACATTTAGTGTGTGTGCCTATGTACTTACCATCCAGATCCAGAACAGTCCCAGAACTCGGAAATCTTTCCTCTCCTAACAATCAACCCAGCCAACACACGAAAGCCCTATTCCAATATCTAACCCCACAGATTACTTTAGTCTGTTTTAAAATCATGTCCAAATGGCACCATGAGTGCTCTTCCATGTCTGACACTGACAGTGTCTGTTGTATCAGACCAACCAGGTTGTACCAGTGTGTCAGGCGTGTGAGCCCACGCTTCTATGTACAGCAGGATCTATGTGCTTCAATTTCTTCATAATATTGCATGATACAGTGTGGATCAATTTTTACACTCTGCTGTTGGTGGCTATCTGAGTTGTTCCAGCTTAGAAATACTACAAATAAATATGTCAAAAATGCTTAAATGTGAGTCTGTCACATCAGCTTCAGTAGACACTCCGAGCTTCCTGAAATGAGCTTCAGGAACTGCCATTTAAATGGGGCAGAGAGGGAACATCACATCAGACAAACTCTGTAGAGTTGGTGGATGGCCATCTTAGTTCCAGGACACCTTAAGCACATGTCATTTCCTTCCAGATGTGTATAAACCTAAGACAAAGGTTATTCTTGCTCATTCAGTGGTAATGCCCAGAGACAAGACAGGAAAATAATAAACCTCTGTTGTGGGTATTATTTACTATTGATTTATCTTTTAGTTAATGAGCGGTTATTCCTAAACAGCTGTATAACCAAATCACCACACAGAGACTAGGATTTATTTAATTAACCTAGAGCACAATGCTGGGCAATAGTTACTCCATCCTAAACCTCCAAGTCCATATAGTTTCCTACCATTCAGACTCACCCATTATACTTGCTTTTACTCATATCTTAGGTCTGGTCCCATTTCTCCACGTGGTTCCCAGACCTCTCCAGATTCGCTTCCTCTCTTTCTCTTCTCTCCTGCCTCCTTCCTCTTCCTCCCACCTCGGACCAGGATGTCCCACCCTTTCCTCTCCATTGTTCAACATTGTGGCTGGTTGTTTAACTGACAATTTAGAGAACAAATGGTGGCAAGTTTACACAAACTTGATACAGGTGATGCTTATTCTAAGTATCACAATGCAATGTTCAGATTGAAAGCAGATAGTGAGGTGGAGAAATCAGCATTTCAATGAACAAGGGTAATTTGTATCCGTTCCACAAGAACATTATACCAACAAACCTCACTGGGAGGACACATTCTCCATTCAAATTATACCCATTTTTCTTAACACTGGTATTTTGCTTTTCTAGAAATTCCAGCAGAAAGACCAGGTCAGTGTGGCCAAGGGAGAGGATGCTTCAGCGTTCTTTAACTTCAAGCTTCAGATATTTACACATCTGCACCTACGTGGAAATTTGGGTTAAAATAAGTCTGTTGAGTGGTTCAGAATTAATGAGGCCTGGAACATTGTCTAGTGACCAAAAGGAAACAGTTGGCAGAACCTGAGATAAGAATAGAATCTGTTTCCTCAGTGCACCCACAAGTTTGGCGACATGCTGTGTGTGCGACACAGGGTTGAAAAGTGCTCACCTGGAGCAGGAGAGATGGCTCAGCAGTTAGAACACAAGCTGCTCTTCCGGAGGTCCTGAGTTCAATTCCCAACAACCACATGGTGGCTCACAACCACCTATAATGTGATCTAGTGCCCTCTGCTGGTGAGCAGGTGTACATACAGATCATTTATTTTATGCATTCATCCTTTAAAAAAGAAAAGTGCTCACATGGGTGCCCTGCAGTCTCACAGGCAGGATTCATGCAGAGATTGGGTGGCCTTGGGGATCTTCCTAGCCACAAAGCAGAAGGGAGCTAAAAGTAACTGTTAAGTCTGGCCAATCCCAAGAGTTCAGGCCTGTAGTCCCATTTACTCTGAGTCAGAGACAAGAGATGACAAGGTTCCAGGCTACTGAAGAGTGAGTTGGAGTACAGTTTGGGAAATTTAATGAGACCTTGACTCACACTAAAAGTAAACCAAGATCTGGGCATAGTTCAGCGGTTGACCCTTTGCCTAGTTTGTGTCCAGCTCTAAATTCAATCCCCAGTCAGATTAAAAAGAAATCTGATTCCTCTAATGCTGAGCAGTGGGAGGCCGAGGTGTTCTCTTGGGGAATTTTTCCATCTCTTATTATCACCCTCTCTGTGCCCCTGGTGCCTGGCTACCCACAGTCGCTTTTCCTGCTTCCTATGAGGAAGCCTTTAGATACAGTAGTCTTCTTAAGGCGTTTTGATCTTCAGCCACAGTCTAAAACAACCATTTAAATACGTGGCATTTCCAGAACGGGTGGAACGGGTGGCCATGACTCTGCTGCATGCCACTCTCAGGCTAAAAAAACCATGAGGGACAGTGTCCCAGCAGTCCTGCCATGATGGTGATGGGGTCTCCATTTTTTCCTCTGCCTGCTGAATTCTGTTGGTCAGCCTCTGCGCTCATGCCAAGGAGCCATGAAATGTAAATTGAGTTTGAGACTTGATGACTTTGCTCTGTAAGGAGGCCCCTTCTGCTAGTGCTGAAGCTGAAATTATCTCTGAAGACTGTTGAGCTCAGCAATCCAGGCAGCTCTCTCCTAACAAAACTGCATTCTGCAGGTTTAATGTCCAGGGAAAACTTTACATGGGAGATTTTCAGTCTTGTACACCTATTAATACTTTATTTCCCAATAATGCATAATGGCCCTTAAGGAACCATTATTGTTAAGTAAAAATGCATAACCTAAGTTCTCTCATGATATAATTACCTATGTTTTAGTTCTGGGTAACAAATATGCAAATGTAACTTTTGATAAAGGATCTCTACCTGTCTATCTATCTGCCTCCTTCCCTTTCTTTTTTTCTGTCTCTGCCTCACCTGCTTTTCTTTTACCTTTTTCACCTTCATAAAGCTAAAAAGAAGAAATAATTTTATATTGCCACACAAACATGATGCTGTCTAAAATGGCACGCCAATGCACACGCTCATTTCAACACAATCTGCTTGACCTTTAGAAGACATGTTATCTTATGAAGCACTAAAAATATTAGAACATTTACTGAATTTGGTCTTTTCTGTCCCTCACTCCATTCCAGAGGCACAGTGGAAGAAAAAGGTCACAGAATTCACAGGACAACGCACCTTTGTTGTATAGGAAAGGCTGAAATATGACCCAGCTCTAGATGTAAGCAGGACTATTAAGGTTTACCAGATTCAAGTTTATTCCAGCATGTACCAAATTCCAGCCCAGAGGCAGAAAAGAAAGCAAAGAATTTCAAAGCAACCTGTCCTGGGTGGGTTTTGTGTCAACTTGACACAAGCCAAAAAGGGAGGATCTTCAATGGAGAAAATGCCTCCATAAGATCAGACTGTAAGCAAGCACTTTGGGCATTTTCCTAATTAGTGCTTGATGTGGGATGGCCCAGCCCATTGTGGGTAATGTCACCCCTGGCCTAGTGGTCTTGGGTGTTATAAGAAAACAGTCTGAAGATCAGGGAAACATGAAAGTGAGAACTGACTATGGGGAAAAGGTCTTTGCTAAAGTCCCTCATTTCTTAGACTTCCTGAAACAAAGAAGCAGCATTCTTCAAAAATTTGAAATTCAATATTTGATCATAATACTTTCGAAAGTGTTCTGCCTGTGGAAATATGTAAGCAGGATCACACCCGAATATGTGCCCTCTGCATGAGGTGAACCGCACAGCGCTATTTTTGGATTTTTCATCTTCTTGCTTTGAGGAAACAAAGAATTTCATTCAAAGCTCAGAACAGTTGCTGAAATATTGCCCCCCAAATTCCCTTTTTTTTTAAATACCCCTTTCACATTTATCTTGATTCTTTCTAGTTAAAGTAAGACACCAAGACAATTTTGAGGGATGAATAAGAAGTAACTCAAGAGATAATGTCCTGCCTCTTTATTATACTGTTCTAGTAGATGCATATAAATGATTTAACTTACATTGTTGAGGCCTGCTTTAACTTTTTGTGTAACTCTTTCCCCACTGTTGATACCTACTTTAGTTTTTAGCATAACAGTAGCTCATCTGTTGACATCTGCTTTTGTCTTTAGTATAACTGAAGGCATTTTTCTTTAGTCTCATCTTGATCATAAGGTAAAATTAAATTCAGGTTCTCAGGCTCTGTCTCCCAATGATTAATATGCTGACACTTTGTAAGGTCAGAATAACCTCTTTCATTTTTATGTCTCTGTTGGTGCAATTCTTAGCTTTATTTTATTTTCATTTCTTAATGCCACTATCTCTCTTCTCCACCCCATCCCTTCCAACACCTCAATACCAGGTAGGAGAGAAAGGTGAGCGGGGAGAGGGGACAGAGTTCTCTTTAGCTATTCCCTGCTGGTTTGGGTTGTTGGGTTCCTTGGGGCAAGTCCAACCATCATTTCAGGATATCTCTGACTTTTCTTCAAACTGTATCAACAGCAACGAGGAGCACCGGGGGGAGCACCAGCAGGCACCTTCTTTCTTTGAGCCTCCCCCACCCCAACACTCTCTGAGCTCTGGCAGTTACTCCCTTTCAGAGTCCTCAGAAATAAACTATCTGCAGCTGCCGAAGGGCTCCTCTCAGAGCGAGCCCACATGAGGCAGATAGTTTGCTGCTGTGGACCATCTGAATCAGCCCATATCCTACACCTGGGATCCAAACAAAAACATGTTTACACCCACAGCATGTCTCTACGGTTTCATTCCTCAAACTTTGTGTGCTTTATTGTCTGTGCATTCTGCAAAGTTGCCATTAAAGGTCAGTTAGAAACACTTTGTTGAGCTGGCCAAAATGATGAAGTGCTGCCTCCCCTTGCTTCCCACACGTGGACACCTGGTTGTTACCTGGTTACAGTTTTCTAAAAAAAAAAAAAAAAGCCTGTCTCAAAAGCAGACCAGCATCACAGTTCTTGGTTCCCGAATCCAGACTGTGTCCCTGACCAGGCAGTCTTTGTTCAGTGTTCACTAAACTTCCACCCACCTGAGTCTGGTGATTGAGTGGTCAATCTGCAGCTATTCTTGTACTATAACATCACCTACCAGTCTGCAAGACTTTAACACCGCACACACACCCGACGTAAGACCGAAGAGGCACAAAGTGTTATTACAAAGTGCCAGCAAGCTGAAATAATCTGGAGCCATTCAACACAACCTGCTCCTGATGAAGTCTAAGGGGAGGCTGTCCATGAGTGTAACTACAGACTCAGGGGCCAGTGAGGGATGCCTTTAATAACTCATAACCGTTGAGCCATGGACCACTCAGTGGGCTAACTCTTCAGTAGTTCCCCTAGGTGATAATAATTCTCATCCTTATATCATTGAGCTACAGGGGGCTGCTGATATGAATATCTCTGTGAGTCCTTCAGAGTAGGTGGAGGGTGAGAAGCCTTTCAGAGCTCCTGAGAGAATGCTATGTAAATCTCTGTACCCCGACATCTGGTCCAAGCTCAGTGAGCACTCTCTGGACCAGGTAGTTTGCCTTTCGGGGGCTAAGGATATGTCACTTGGTTGTTTTGCAGTTCTTTATCCAGCATGCACTTGAGGCTCAGTTATGCCTGGGTCTCAGGGCCTCCTGCAGCCTCTGTCAGAGGAGATGCAGAGAATTGAGCATTAGATCACATTTGCCCAGTCTGGACTCTGAGTCATGGTGACTCATCTTTGTTATGACTCATCTGCCCTAGTCACTTCCACTGTCATCAAAGATTCTGTAGTGTGGGGTTAAGAGGTTTGGGAATCTCAGATCGAATCCCATTTAGGTCACTGATCTAAGCTTTGTGATTTTGGACACGTAGCCTCACTTTGTGAAGCTTTGACCTGCCCTCAAAGAGGAGGGTAAGGCTCTTCTGAGCGAGAGCCTCAGAAGGCAGAATGAGGGAGCAAGTGAAGTAGCTTTTATAAGCCTCTGCTGTGCTGACACCTGGGAACACCCAAGACATGGTGGCTCCCATTGCTGCTTATTGATATATGATTCCATCCAAACACTCTCAGCCTTTCAAAGTCCAAAATTCAATGGGTTTTAAAAATTATATTTGCAGTGCAGACTTAGATTTTTCACCAAACCTACTTTATTTAGGGTTCTTAAACACCTTTGTGTCCTTCCAAGCCCCCACCCCCAGCCTTAGGTAGGAGATCAATGTGGGGCACTTGTGGAGGCCAACCTTCAGGTATTTCTCGCCTTTTACCATGGATGCCAGGGAATCAAACTCAAGTTACCACGCTGTGTGGCAAGTGCCTTTGCCGGCTCAGCCTTCTCACTGGCCTGCCAACTTGTTCTTCTCACATGCTAGTTTTGTGAGGCTTTGCACAAAGCCTTACAGGTTTCACTTTTTGCTCCACTTCTGCCTCATCACCATATTATAAATGCCCTATTGTATTTCATATATCATATTATATCATATTATTGGCCCTGATGCTAGTTGGGAGAAATTATTACAAATAAAGTAAATATTAATAACTTCATATTCTTTACAGTGTAATATATTTGACCGTAAGTGTGGATCCTAAGAAATGCAGGTTTAAAAGCTAAAATGTTCATAAATTTATCATTTTAGAAAGTGATTTTTATGTAATACTGTCACATTCCTAGGTTACAGTAAATGTTGGATTATTTAAAATTTCTCAGTAACTTTTGGCATTTGTAATGTTTGGATGTTTGTTATAGGCTATAGTTTTTCACAAATACTACCAAACAAATATATATGTATATCGATATAGATAGATAGATATAGATATAGATATATAGATATATAGATATAGATATAGATAGATAGATAGATAGATAGATAGATAGATAGATAGATAGATAGAATGAGACAGAGAGAGAGGGAGGGGGAGAGAGAGAGAGAGAGATTTTTTTTGAGACAGGGTTTCTTTGTGTAGCCCTGGCTGTCCTTGAATCAGTCTGCAGACCAGGCTGGCCTCACACCCACAGAGATCCACCTGCCTCTGCCTCCCAAGTGCTGGGATTAAAGGTGTGTGCCACTACTGCCTGGTTATTTACATATTTTTTAAATTTAAAAACCTTTAGCGGTGAAAAAAAAAATCTCTGAGCTGGGCATGGTAGTGTACTCCTTTAATCCCAGCACTTGGGAGGCAGAGGCAATCAGATCTCCATGAGTTTGAGGCTAGTCTGGTCTATGTAATGAGTTCCAGGACAGCCAGGAAAGGTAGAGCTTTCAAAGACTGTATCTTTGAAAGAGAGAGAGAGAGAGAGAGAGAGAGAGAGAGAGAGAGAGAGGAAAAACAAAAGAAAATAAAGAATTTCTGGCTTCTTCCAAGCCCTAAGGATGAATACCAATGGAGGATTTTGAAAAAAACATAGTAACATAAAAAGGTTACTCTGTTTGGAACCTGTGCCTAGAGACAGCCTTACTCTTGGAGTAACTTAATGGTCTCCAAGAGGCCACAGGTTTCCGGCAGGAAGCAGACGTCCCACAGGAGCCTCTGCATTTGCTCCTCTTGCTCTCACTTTCCTCATTCTCAGTTGCCCTCACAGGCATCATTCTACTTCTGCCTTGACTGACAGGTCAGCTCTCCTGAGGAGAAACACTTAGGGAAGGCAGAATCCAGGTGCTGTGCCCCCAGGGATTCACAGCTTTGTGAGCTTGTCTGGTCTTAATTTCTCGGAGGCTCAAGGATCCTGTGTGAAGCAGTGGGTTTCACAGCTCCCCATATACCCACTGCGTGGTTTCCAGTCAGACCTCGTTGGCTAGAACACCATCCTTTCCTCCACGGGGACAAACTGAGCCAGCTGTGTCTGCACCAGATGTCCTCTGTCCTGAGAGGCTGGAAAGCAGAGAATGTGTGAGGTGAACACCAGCACACCTGCTCTTTCATTCCGTCCTGGGACCTGCCCATCTCCATTGCCCAGCCCTGGACTACAGATTAATAGCCAAACTATCACACTTGGCTATTATGTGGATTCTGGCAATCTGAGCTCAACTCCTCCTACTTTTGCTGTAACCACTGAGTCAACTCCCCAGCCCTCTAGTATGGTTTCTACTAAAAGCATAGATTATCTTTAGAAAAACTGTGATGATTTAGAACTCCAACTTATAAATAGATGTATGTCGGTTGTCTTGGCTAGTTTTATGTCATCTGAAAGGAGAGAATCTCAGTTGAGAAAATGCTTCTATAAGATCCAGCTGTGCCACACCCCTGTGATTACAGCACCCAGGGAGGCAGTGAGTTCGAGGTCAGCCTGGTCTACAAAGTGAGTCCAGGAAAGCCAAGGCTACATAGAGGAACCTTGTCTTAAAAAAAAAAAAAAAAATCCAGCTGTAGGGCGTTTTCTTAACTGGTGATTGATGGGTGAGATCCCAGCCCATTGTGGGTGGTGCCATCCCTGGGCTGGTGGTCTTGGGTTCTATAAGAAAGCTGAGCAAGCCATGAGAAGCAAGCCAGCTAGCAGCACCCCTCCATGGCCTCTGCATCAGCTCCTGCCTCCATGATCCTCCCCTCCCTGAGTACTTCCTGCCCTGACTTCCTTCAGTGATGGGCTACAAGGTGGAAGCCAGCTGTTGGTCATGGTGTTTCAGTGAAGCAGTAGAAACCCTAACTAAGACATGGGTAGGCACTTGATATACCCCAAAATTTTATTATAAAAATTTCAAACATACAAAAATTTTAATAAAAGCAAATAATATCTGCATGCATACATCTTAGAGTTTACTGTTAACAGTTTACTATGCTTGACTGTCTCATGGCTGTCCATCTGGGATGGGTAGAGTTGTCAGCCTGACAGAATCCAGAGTCACCTGGGAAATGGGACTCTGGACGTGCCGTGGGGGATTATCTCCACTACATTAGTTGAGGTGGGAGAGCCCAGTCACTGTGGGTGCCATTGCTCCCGGGCGGGGCTGTAGACTGTAAGTGGAGGAAGAGAGTTAAACCAGCATTCATGCATTGCTCGTTGCCTCTAGGCTGCAGATGTGGACAGCTGCTTCACTCTGCTGCCACACGTCCCTGCTTTGATGGTTGCATCAGGAAGTGGGGACCAAGACTTGCTCTGTAGATCACACTGGCCTCTGTGAGGCAGGCAGAGTTCTGTGAGTTCGAGGCCAGCCTGGACTACAAAGTGAGTCCAGAACAGCCAGGGCTTTGTTACACAGAGACACCCTGCCTTGAAAAAAACTAAACAAAACAAAACCAAGAAAGCAAACAAACAAACCAGACTATTCATTAATACAAAATTGCATGGAAGTTCCTCAGATGCGTTTTTAAGCCCGTTTAGGATATGTCAGTAGGGTGTCCATGCTCCAGACAAAATGACCAAGTGTTGCTATGTTAAACCACACCGAGCTGCTCTTGGACATTGCCAAGTTGCCCACCCATAGCTAAAGCTTAGTTTAGGCAAATACAACCCACATTTTAGAAGGAAGCCCATATCTTCCCCAGTGAAGAGAAATATTCTATTCCATTAAGGTCATGGTTCTGGGGACATAACTCAGTGGTAGAGAGACTGCCCAGATGTGTAAGGCCTAGGTTTGAGCCTAACACCATGACAAACAAGCGCTCATGAAGTTTTACCATGCAAGAGTCTTCACGCTCAGCAAACCATTAATCTTACCCAAACCATCAGCGCCAACAGGAACCAGCTGAAAGCGTGCTGTCTGCAGCCTGCAGGAACTCCAAGCAGCTGGCTTTGCTGATGGAAGGAGTGAGAGTCAGCCGGTGAGCACACGGACTAAGGATTAGCTGGTGTCCAGGAACTGACCATCTCCTTGGGAGATGGTCACACTGTGGCTGAACTCGAGAAAGAGGCTGGGTGCGGTGGTGCACGCACGTAATCAACGCACTCCAGGTAGGGAGATTGGAAGTTCAGGGCTGTCTTGAGCCGCACACCAAGCTTGAGCTAGCGTGGGCTAGTCTAGCTTTATCCCCCACCCCCAAAACCTCACCCGTCGGACATATCTGCTGGACTTACTTGTACGATAGAACAGTGCCTGGGATTTGTCCACAGGACACTGGTGCAGGGCTACACTGTGTCTCCGGCGATAGAGCACCTGCCTCCAGCCCCCCATGAACCAGGTGCGGTGGTGTAGGCCTGTTATCCCAGCATTTGTGAAGCACAGGTAGGAGAACCACCCTTGACATTTTGGGGCCAGCCCGGGCCTCACAGTAAGTTCCAGGACAGCTGCGATTACGTAGAGAATTTGTCTCAGAGAACAAAACAAAGAAGCAAACCAAAAGCCAAACCAACCAAACAAACAAACAAAGAACCCACCAACTTTTCAATAAAGGCATTTTAAACATATACATTTGCAATGTATATGTTTACATCTAAACATAGAGTGTGCACACACTTATATGCAAATGTATGCATATGAATGTCTCAAATAAAATGGCATAGAAGTGCTATTAGAGCCCACAGCTCACATAGGGATTGTACGTAATGATTCAGGTCAAGCCTTTTGGCTTCATAAAAGAAGTTTTAAATAAACAAAGAGTAATTTGCAGGAGTATGAACTTGGTAAGTTTGTATTACATAACAAAGCCTGGTTATATAAAAAACTGCTTTAGGCCACGGAGCCTGTGAGATGCCATTTCTGTCTCCATAGCATGCAACGCAGGGCTGCAGAGTAAAAGCTGTTTAATAAGCGTGGGCTGATGGGCTAAACTCGGGAAATTAATTGCTATGAAGAGCAGTTTAATATTCTCTGCTGCTCGATCAATTTGAAAACCAGGCTTCCAGATCCACCCTCTTTGGAGAATTGTCACAACATTTGAGCTTGAGAGGGATTTGAAGCTCTGCTAAAGTCCTCTCTTGGCAGAGGCAGAAATGAGGGCCGGAGGGGCTGATAATGGTATGTTGTCGCCTTACACCTGCAGGTGGATAATTCCTTCCACCATGATGGCTTTCAAAGGGCACAAACCTATCTCCTGGTCCAGATGCTTGCTCTTAGCTTTGAGTGTCTGTGGTTTCAGCTAAGAATAGAAAGAAGTTGTTGGAATGCTTTTCCATGATGCTGAACAGGAGACATATATAAAATTCATGTCCTGGTTAACTTTTGTTTTCTCTGGTCCCTGCCTGGCCTTGGCAGGGGTCTGGCCATCTACTGCCAGGGAAGGAATGTGCGTGAGCTAAGAGCTGAAATGCGCCCTGCCATGTAGAAGTAATGCAGCTAGGTAGTTGGGCAGAGCCCTGGCGATGGAGAAGGAACAGAATGGTTTTGGTTCAGGTCCAAAAGGCAGAGAAACCGGGTTGAGTGTAGCACGGCCTTGGAGTCATGCTTCACTGTGTTGATATTCAGGAACTTAGGAGAGGCCTCTGTGGGGATCCATTTGGAAAGATCCTGTGTGTGTTGGTAGTGACAGGGAGGGAGGAAAGAAGAGAGGGAGGATGAGAGAGATATGCCAGGGAAAACCTGAAGGGGGTGTTTGGCAGATGAAAAGTTGAAACAGGTGGTGGCTATTGGGGAGAAAACGGCAAATTCGAGAGTTTGTGTTTGTGTGTGAGTGTGTGTGGTTAAAATTAAAGATGCTTACCTAGCCGCTTTCTCAGGATGCCTCTGAACTTGCTCATGTACCTTGCTTTGGCCCATGAGGCACTGGTAAATATGAATAGAGACTTAAAGAATGCTTTGTGCAGCGGGAACGGAGTATGCCCTTGGACACTGCCAGTCGCCCTCCACGTGAGGGTCTGGTCAACAACTGGCCCCAATGGACAGACTTGCATGAAAGGTCATTTCAGAGCCAGTGGATCTGCCACATGGACAAAACTACAAGAGTAGCCACCAAATAATTATTTAGCCAATCCTGACATAACTTGGTGACCCTTTTTTTTTTAATTTTATGATTTTTTTTTTTTTTTTTTTTTTTTTTGAGACAGGTTGGTCTTGAGCTCTCCACCTTCCTGCTTCACACTCCCGAGTGCTGGGACTGCCAGCAAGCTCTACCTAATGCCTGGCTCTTCGCTGCTCAGTTGCCCTTATTTGATGTTATCATTACTTTAATGTGTATCAGTATGGCTGCACACCTGCCGTGTCGTGTGTGTGGAGATCAGAGGAGCACTTTGGGAAGCGGGTTCTTTCCTTTCAGCTCTATGTGGGCTTCAGGGCCCCAGCTCAGGTAGTCAGACTGTGTGGCAGGTGCTTTACCCCCTGAGCATCTTGCAGGCCTCCTTCAGTTTTTAACACTGGATTTTAAGTTTCATTATAAGTGCATATCATCTGCAACTGTGAGAAATAATATAGATCCTGCATATTCTTTATACAACTTCATTATGCAAACCTATAGTATAATATCATGACCAAGATCTTGCTATTCCTAGATGATAGGTTGGTCAGCTTTCTCCATCTGACTTGTACTCATTTGGGAACCTTCAGCTGGGTGCAATTTTATCATATGTAGGTTCCACAGCTTGGGTAGAAAAGACTATGGAAGTTTTCAGCGCGAAACAAAGGGGCCACTCACACATTCACCACACCCTATAGTTGATGAAGAGTTTGGGGCACTTTCGCATGCAACCACGCTCAATATTCATTGATCTGTAGAAGCCTCAGGAAGCCTGGGACACAGCAAGGGTCCACTAATTTAAAGACAAACTTAGGCCCGTGGATGCTGAGTGACTCGCACAGTGGCATGCCAGATCTCAAACCCAAGCTTTCTTATCTCCATATTCCAATGTCTTATTAGGTCCCACCTACTTTCTGGGTTTCGAAAAATGGAAGCAGAGGGAAGAGGAAGTAGACAGAGAAAGCTATGACTAAATGCAGGGCTTGATGGGGTCCTTTATTTTAGTGGATTGGCTGTGTACATGGGTTTATATATTTTGTTTGTTCATTTGTATATATGTTTTAAGGCATAGACCCGTAACTCCATGACAAAAAGTGAAGCAGGAAAGACAGGAGTCGGGGTGTTAGATAAGTGGGTGGGACAGGCACTATTGCATCCTTGCTGTCAGGGATGACAGCGTGCTTTACATGGAAATGTTCCTCACAGCTCAGCAGAGCCTTGCAGCAGGCGCTGGAGATCTCAGGGGGGAGTGGGGGATGAGCTTGTGAAGGCAACGGGAAGACTCCCATGGTTTAATATGCATGAATTACAGTCTCATGAGCTAACCCAGAAGTTCAGGCATCTGCTGGAGGAAAAGCAGGGAGTGGGCTGGGATGCTAAGTCCCGTGTCTTCTGCACCACCCACGGAGACAGTACGGAGACAGATTTGCTCAGGATGATTTGAGAGTTCTTGGTAAAGTTCTATCTGTGGTGCACAGAATAAAGAATGAGAGAACAAGGCCAACACAAATCGCACAAGCAGATGGGCCTGCCCTGGCCCACAAGACTATCTTCTGAGAGGATGGTTTGTGCCAATGTGACCTTACACGAGGGTGAGTTCTCCCGTGCATAGGAAAGGTGATTTCCACACAGGACAAGGCGGTCTAAAGGAGCTGGATGTGACCAAGGGAACAGGAAAGCAGTTAACAAGTGTGCTGAGCCCAGGCGGGGCAGAAGAAAGGTTTGCTGTTTATTAGGATCTATACAGACCTCCCACATTCTAATGAGCTTGATCTGACCTGCTTTATTTCACCTCTGCTGAAGTATTTTAAGGTAATCACATTCTGGTATTTTCTATGTAAACCCTTTCCAGACGTCTCTAAAGCATGAGGCCATGTTTGCACATCTTGTTTGGTAAGGAGCAATGTTTGAGCACCATGTCTTATGGATTGAATGGGCCAGGAATGGTGAACAAAACTGGGAGCGCCCATTCTTTGTTCTTTTGGTGAAGCGTGGAGACGTGCGTTAAGTGTCTTTGGTATGACTAAGTTCATGATGCCGTGGCAGTCTATAAAGGAAATTCACTGAGTTCTCTCTCTGTTGGCCATCTCCTGCTGGGCATGCAGCCTAGAGTAGTTTGTTTTCCCAGTGAGACTCCCTGGGTTCAATTCTAAGTGGTTATCAGGTGGAGATTACTTGTTGGTTAGGGATGGGGCCTCATGTCCGCATCTCCTCTCAGCTCCAAGACCCCTGTCTGCAGGCCCTGTGCATGCTGCCTCAGGCTCTGAGTTTGTATGTGCACTGATCATGCTGATTTTGACGGCCTTGTTTTCTTAGCGCCCCCATCCTTTGTGGCTCTTACGCTTCCTGCCTCCTCTTCTACTGGCCCCTCAGTTTCTAATGTATGTGACTGCAACCTTGCTGTCCTCATGACAAGATGAGCTCAGAACTGCATCACTCGGCCCTTTTTCTTTCACTACCTCCCAATTCAAAGCACAGCTTCTCGGGGGCTGCAGTTAGGCTCACCGCACTCCAGGCTCAGACTATCATCTTGGCGGTTAATTTAGCCTTTTTGCAGAACATAGGTATCCACTCTGCTTCCTGTCGTAGCACCGCTTTCCCTGGACAGACAGACTCCTTGCCCTCATTGTACTACGTCAGTTTGTGGGGCTGCTGCCTGCCATTGGTCTTGAAGAAAGCCTTGTGGGTTTTAACAAATGTTCACTACGTTTGCAGGAATGATACTGGCACAGAAAGAAAGAGGAACAGGACGAGGCTAGAAATGGAAGGCTATGCCTCAGCTGCCAGCCTTCTCATGTCTGCACTGCCCTCTGTTTTAGGAAGGACTTCTCATGCCAATCACAAAAGCCTAGTGTAACCTGTACCTTTCCTAGTGCTGTTTTCCCACTGAGGTAGTGAATCCACAAGGAATTTATTTTTGCATGTAATTTGAGGTAGGGAATCTCACCATTTATTAGATATTTAAATAATTTATTCTTATTTTTTCTAGATTTATTTATTGTATCTTATGTGTACCAGTGTTTGTCTCCATGTATATATACACCTCATGTATGCCTGGTGCTTGTGGAGGTCAGAAAATGGTATCAGAGCCCCTGGAACTGCAGGTGCTAGCAGTTGTGATGCACACTTTGGGAATCTAACCCACTCTGCAAAAGCAACCCGTGTTCTCAATCAACGAGCCATCTCTCCAGCTCCTAGATAGCTCATTCTCAACCAGGACATCGGAATGCTAGATCTTTAATATATTTTAGTTGCCAAAGGTATTGTAGCTTATCCCATTACTCTCTTGTTAACACCTCAAGTCGTTTCCTGTTGCTTGAACTGCAAGGCTCGCTTCTGAAATTCATCTACACTCTGTCCTTTGGGGACTGTCCTAGGGCCACACAGGACTTCGTCCGGATGCTTCAAGCTCATTCCAGGGTGGTTTCACACTGACTCTGCACACACCGTTCCCTCTGCTGGATGTTTGGCCTCTCCACCATGCTTTTAAGAAATGTTTTAGTAGCATATATTAGTTATTTAAGACAACAAGTTTCATTGTGACATTTTCATACATATACGTAACATTTCAGTCATGTCCCTCTTCCATGGATCCTGTCCTCTTCCCAACTAGCTCCTGTCTACTTTTTCTTTTTTGTAAGCCTATGGCGATACCAAAGTGTTACAGCTCCTGGTCAAGCTGCTGTGCTGAACATGGCAGAGATGCGGGCAGAAGCCCATGCCTGGCAGCTGAGACACAGGCCTGGTGAGGTCCAGAGAGAGCACAGAGCAGGCCTAGTGAGAGCAGGCCCCAGTTGGGGGAGAAGGGATGACTCTAAGGTGGTCATGGTGGAAGGCTGATGGTGTCACACAGTCAGTCAGAAGCATGCATGCAACCCCCAGTATGCTTATTTGAAATCGGGATTTATAAACCTTGAATAGTGGGAGGAATTTCGAGGGTGAACGTGTTTGATTTGTGGGGTTAGCAGGTCAGGGAAACTTGATTGACATGTAATGGTACAGCGCCTCATTTTCCATGCAGCAGCATGGTCCAATCACAAGAAGGAAAATACAGTACTTAATTATCCTAAGGGTGAGGGGGAAATCTCCAAGTACAGTTGAAGGTCACTGCTTAAGACTAACTGCTCCTTAGCAGGGTGAGCATTTCTAGGAATATATAGCTGAACTGGTTTCCTTATCAGGAAAGAGCCTGTAATCTGCTCTGAGGGCTTTGTGATGCTCCTTACAAGACCTGGGGTCACCCAGATTTTGGGGAGAAGGGCGATTTTTAGGGTTTTGCCGAGAAAAATGAGTTCACCAATAGACTGAGCACAAATAAATGGCTCTCCAGAGACTTCACTCTAATGCAGCAAAGCCCCACAGATGTCAGAGCATAGCAATAATCCGGTGAAGGGACAGGCTGTGTGCTGTCCTCAGTGGACCCTGAACCCTCTGTTCTGCTTTCATGTTTTCCAAGATATAACCCACAGCATTATATCTTGCCAGGTAATTGTGCTTACCTTGGTCTGTCCTGAGAAAGTTCTGGGAGACTCTGTCCATATTTAGTAGGTACTTCCTGACATTTCTTTACATGTTTTTCTGCTCCTGCTTTTCTGAACTCAGACACTCGTCTTTGGATCACTGACTTCTTTGTTACATTCACGGGCAAAAGCACACTAAAACTGAAGTAAGGTTGTCAACAGCACTGCAGTGCGGCCTGCGCATTCTTTCAGCTCCTCAGATCCCGGGCCCAGCAGACATGATCTGCACAGGTTGGCGAAGGTTGACACCAGCTGAAGTTTTGGGTTTTTTAAATGGTTCTCTCTGTCTGTCTGTCTGTGTGTCCACGCATATGCACAGTTCAGCTTCATAGGTCTGAGACTTGGTGGAGTTGGTTCTGTCTTCCTGCTGTGGGTCACGGGGATCAAACTCAGGTGGACCACCACACTTGGTAGCAAGTACCTGTTGAGCCATTCTTGCCAAGCCAGGAGACGCATGTTTTTTAGACAAGTTCATGAACATTCCTTTTCAATTTTTAGAGTTTTATTTTGTTAAGGAATTCTTAGAAAGACGTCTCCATTCTAAGACATCCCTCTCTCGCCATATGTGTTCGTATTCGCTCTCTCTTTCACACACACACGTTTTTATGATTTAAATTTTTATCCTGAAACCCATCTAGAATACATTTTAATATAAGATATGAGATGGGGAACACAGCCTTTTATTTTGACTCTCCTTCTCCCAAAGTAAAGAGTCCATCATTCCAAAGCGGTTGCTGACAGCTGCCTTAGCCTCTAATTTTTTTTTTCTTTCTGTGTTGGTTTTCAAGTCAGGACCATGTGCATGCTGGGTAAGTGACTCACACCAAACTACATCCCCAGCCGTGCCTAATTTGAAGTGCCACCTTCATCACGTGCTCGATTTCTGTATCTGCTTATAGGTATTTATGAGCTCAGCCTTTCCCTCTGACGTATCTATTTTTACATTGGAATTGCAAGACAAAAAAACGTCTCCCCATTTGATAAGGCTAGTCTTTTATAGTATCTGGCCATTCATCTATGCTTTTCACTGTGGCAAGGAGAGGCAAAGGCAGCTTGACACGGATGTATTCTGCGCTGCCCAGCCCACCCTGCAGCAGTCCACAGCCTCTCTCCTAGAATAGTCTACTGTATCTTGAGCTTCAGCAGTGCTGGGGCCCCACCGTACTTCTAACTTTCAGCGCATATGGCGTCACTTACTCTATTATTACTTTTTTATTAAATCAGCCTTTTACATTTTAAGTACTTATACTAAGCTAGCACTACATAGCCTTGTGAAAGCATGAGTTAGATGTGTTTTCCTAGCATACTGAGAGGAACAGATTAGCATGAAAGAAACACTGTCCATGTGTTTGTCCAGTGTGGGTGCTAGCAGCACCTCAGGATGCTGGCCAGGGCCAACTGCTCTGGTCAGCAGTACAGATGGAACCCTCCACTCAGTGCACCACCGGGCTGTCAGTGGCTCCTGCAGCTCGAGGCCAACGCTGTTTGCGCAGACGGGCTAGTCTGTGAGAATCGCTGAGACAGTCACCTACAGGATGCAAGGACGTTTATGTGCAGCCATGGTCCAACATAAAATTCAAAAAAACCTTTACAAGTTTGAAAATAATTGATGTTTTTGTACTGTTTTGAAATTGTTGATAATAAGATCAGTCACATGTACCTTAAGAGAAATCCTACAGGCCTGGGTGTAA
The DNA here is from genome assembly GCF_907164565.1 of Psammomys obesus. Taxonomy (NCBI): domain Eukaryota; kingdom Metazoa; phylum Chordata; class Mammalia; order Rodentia; family Muridae; genus Psammomys; species Psammomys obesus. The sequence continues at coordinate 4,037,312 of NW_026585504.1, forward strand.
TTCAGGAGAGGAGTTCAGGCGGAGCAAGGGCAAGGTCCCCGGCCCAGTCCCGAGCATGAGCCATCTGGGGGACAGACAAAAGACCCGAGCGCAGGACATGAGCCTCCGGTTCTGCCAGCAGTTCTCGTCTCCGGGATTTGATGTTTCTGGAACAAAGCGACCCTCACAAAGGCTCTGTAGATCAGGAAACACAGATGATATCGTATGTCCCCTCCCAATGACATGAGGTGATAAGACGTCATTAACTTACCCTCAGTGCTGAAACAGGCAACACTGCCAAAGGCCTGGGCTGCAGTATCCTTATCTCTCAGTCTTTATTAAAGGTTCACAGAGATAAATGGAAAATGCCGCCCTATCGTCACGGAGATCAAATTAAGGGGCAGGCTCGCAGAGAATCAAATATCTTGTCCTGGCCTGTCACAAACACTTCCTCAGATGTAAGTGAGGCATGCCATGCTAGCGAGGCAACCCCGGCTCTCACTCTCACTCTCCCACACTCTCAACAGCCTCAGGAGGCTCCCTCTTGCCGAACACCTTCGGTACTGATATCAGGGAGGCTTAGACAATCTTTGATACTAAAATCTCCCTTCAGAATAGAACCCGCTACTTCCCAACGTGAACATTCGAATAGTTTTGTTGTTGTCTTTTAAAATCAGGCACAGAGTAACCCAGATTCCCCGTGGTGGTAGCCGTGGAGATGAACTGTGAGTGTTCTGTGGATGAATGACTCTTCAGGGGTGTCTACTGGTAGGCTTCAAGCTAGAACAATCAAAGCAGCAGCCTTTACCTTAGCCTCCTGGTTTGGGTCTGACACTTCATCAGTTGTGTGATATTGGAGGGAGAGAGCGGTAAATTCCTGCTTGTGAGAGGGAAAGCTGGAGCCACGTTTGTGAGTCTCTCCAGGTCCTACTCGTTTTTGATTTCCTGCCACGTGGGCCCGCTTCCACAGGTTCCTCGCCCTCTCTTCGTGAGTCTCTTGCCTGTGACCTTCCCTGAGCTGGAAGTCTGACACATCCCTGCTTCTCCTTAGGCTTCTTTCCATTCCAGAGTCCCCAGGAGACTCACCGGTGCCCTGACTTTTAGTTGGCTGCTGCATTTGCATAATCCACTTTCTGAAAAGCTTTGCAGTCTTATGCCAATTAAACTTCACCCCAAGATTCTCAAAATCTAACTGCACAGTGTTGACAGTTTTTGCCATTCTTGCAAACGAGGGAAGTAAGCCTTTCTCCTGATGTAATGTGCTTGAAGAACTCTATGAGGTTTCCAATTACTGTTTCAAGTTCCTGGTGTGAGCTGACGTAATCCTCAAACTGGGGCTCAGGACACAACCCGCAGAGGAGAGCATCTGCTAGTACCAGCCTGAACTAGCTATTTAGAGAGCTCCCTGTCAGGCTAAGCACCTGCCTGGAGAACAGGCACAGGTGACAGCAAAGCCCCGCTCCAGGCCAGCATTTGTGCTGGAGCTCAGGGTGCCGGAGGCAAGATCAGGGCAGGGATGAGGGGCGACCCTTCAGAGGATGATTGAAGTGCTGGCAGTGGACAGAGGGCAAGAGTCACAAGCAGAGGGAAAAGCTGCCCGTGTGACTACTTATTCCCTCCAAACAGAAGGGAAGAAGGTCACACAGACTGTGTGGGAGCTGGAGAGGAGGGCTCAGGCCGTCTCCTCACCTTCCACACCACACTCTAGTGTAGACTGAGAAGCCCCTTTGTGTGTGAATTACAGCTTTGTAGATGGTCCAAGTGTTCCCTCCCCACTGTCAGTATAAAACAGGGAATTCTGGCTTTGGAGAGGAGCCACCAGTATGATTAAGATGTGACATACTGTTTTGGAAGCATAGTCAAATCTTTACAATGCTCTAGGCCAGTCTGTTGGTCCTCACTTACAATTCTGTGTAATTGTTACCCTTGATTCAGCACGGAAATGTATATCCTCAAAACACTCATCTCCCAGAAGCTTGTCCTCTGAGGCTTGTTCTCCCAGGAGTAGACTGAGGCAAGGTTGCAGATAGAAGAGGTTTATTAAGAAAAGGTCGCAGAGACATCAGTGGGTGAGCAGGAGGAGGGATGAAGCCAAGCAGGGAAGTGATTTCCTGCCAAAGTCCCAGCCCTGGCCGTGTCCCAGGAGAGCACTCTGAAGAAGCTGGGCTGGGATTCAACCCTAGGTAAGTCAGTAGCAGCCTTGACTAAGGTGAGCGGTGGGATGGCACACGGACAGGCCACCAGGTCTGGTGCAGCCTCTACCTGCAAAGCTTGTAGCTAATGGCTGGAAACAGAAAGCTGCCGGGAGGAGCCCCACCCACCCAGGGACTCTGAGGGCCAGGCAGTGCCTGCTTTCACACTAGCCCCACCTAGGAGTCTTTCAGTGCAGTCTCCAGGAGGAAATGAATGATCTCCCTGGACAGTCCTGGGGTGGGCTCCTCATCATCCACAGAGCTGCCTCCTCGCTCCAGAGGGTAGAAGCGGGTTTCCCTGGAATGCCGCTGTAAGACAGAGCAGCCGTCCCTGTTGAAGATGACCCGGGCCATCTGGAAACTTCGGAGAGAATACTTTTTGCTCTCCTGGCCCTGGAGCTCAGAGATCGTCTGAGACAGGCACTGGCACACAGGTGCAGAGAGCTGATCCTCAGTGCCTGTCAGCGGATGGACAAACGCTTCATAGAATCTGTCCAGGGATTTCCGAAGCCCATCATCCTCTTCGCAGGTCTCCAACTGTCCTTTCACAGAAGGATCAAGCCAGGTCTCGGAGTCCCAGGAGCCTTTTTGCTCAGCACTTAGAGAACTGCTACCTGCAAGACAAAACACATTCCAGTTCTTAAACAGGCCGTCAAAAGTATCAAGAAGTGCACCGGTGATGTGGCTCAGTGGGCAAAGACGTCTGCTACACAAACCTAATGACCTGAGATGGATTCCCAAAATCAAAGGAAAGGCAGAAGGAAAGAGCTGGCCCCTGCAAGCTTTCTTCTTACCCCACACGCACACGTAGCATGTACTTCCTATAACCGCCCCCAACACACACAAGTAACTTTTTAAGACCAGAAATCAAACCAAAAGCAAAATGCCTCTCTGTATCTCTGTATACTTCCTGCTCCCAAGCCGCTGAGTCTAGGCAGAATCAACTGATTTCACAAGTATTTCCTATCCTTGTGTTATGTCACATGCTTGCTCCTAGAGATATGTAGCTTGCAGGGGGCAGGAGTTCTTCGTTTGTGTTTTTTATGTTATGTATATGGCTGTTTTGCCTGCATGTATGCCTGTGTACCACATATGTCGTATGCCTAGAGAGGCCAGAGGAGGGTGTCAGATCCCTGGGACTGGAGTGTGGTGGTTTGAATGAAAATGACCCCATAGGTCCGTAGGGAGTGGCAGTATTAGGAGGTGTGGCCTTGTTGGAGTAGGTGTGGCCTTGCTGGAGGAAGTGTGTCACTGGGATGGGCTTTGAGGCTTCAAGTGCTTAAGCCAGGCCCCTCTCTCTTGCTGCTACCAGCGGATCCAGATGGAGAGCTCTTGGCTACCTCTCCAGCACCATGTCTGCCTGGGTGCCACCATGCTTCCCACCATGACAATAATGAACTAAACCTCTGAACCTGTAAGCCAGCACCAATTAAATGTTTTCCTTTAAAAGCCATGGTGTCTCTACACAGCAATAGAAACCCCAAATAAGACATGGAGTTACTGAGGGTTATGAGCTCCCATGTGGGTGCTGTGAATGGAACCTGAGTCCTCTGGAAAAGCAGCAAGTGCTCTTAACTAATCAGCTATCTTTTCAGCTTGGATCAGGAGTTCTTAGCCATCATTACTACCTTCCACCTGAAATTTAGCATTTCCTTCTATGATGAATGTAGTTCATAAAGAACAGCATCTGCCCCTCTGGACAAGGGAGTGGGGGCTGCTGAAGACAGTGGAACTCCCAGCCAGCACTGCTGTTTAATCTAATTATGGCACTTCCTATCAGACTGACAGGGCAAGACAGACTGCTTTGACATCATACGCTACTAATCCCAATACAAGATATTGTCTATGCATTTATTTAAAAGCATCTTTCATTTCACCATTCATTTGTTCTTTTAAAAATGCTTATATAGTAGTCATTGATCTCTCTCTCTCTTCTTCTCTGCGTGTTTGCATGTGGAGGTTAGAGGACAACCCATGGAAGTTGGTTCTCTCCTTCTACCATGGGGGATTGAACCCCAGTTGTTAGGCTTAAGATTATCCAAGAGTACCTCTCTGTACCCTATGCTCCTCAATCACAGGAAAAAGAGGAAGGGGGAAGGGAGGAGAGAAGGAAGAAGGAAGACAAAAATAGGAAAGCTAAGTCTCCCACCCAAGTACTAACTAGGCACAACCCTGCTTAGCTTCAAAGATCAGAGGCATTCATATGGCTGAGAAATGGCATAATATGGCTGAGAAATGGCTCATCAGTTAGGAGCACTAGCTGCTCTTCCAGAGGACCCAGGTTCAATTTCCAGCACCCACATGGCAGCTCACAACTGTATGTAATTTCCGTTGCAGGGGATCTGACACCCTCACATAGACATATAGACATATATGCAAGCAAAAATACCTGTGTACATTAAACAAACAGATAAATATTTAAAAGGAAAAGAAAAGTCCCTTCCCTCTGCTAGGGACAGAGTTTTGACCAGTCACCTTCCCAAGTTCCTCTTGACCACCCCATCCTAGCTCTGGGTGGCTACAAAAGGAGGGAGGCAGATGCTGGTCTTTCTAGTCCAGATGTCGGAAAATCACATGGGGAAGACTTTCCACCTTGTATTCTTGCTAAGTGCCGAGTTCATGCAAACCAAGAAAAGACTGAGAACTGTAAGAGCTGAAAAGGTAGCATGCCAACTAACAGCAACAGGAGATTTAGAACTAGATCTTTGGGACATAAAGTCTATTAAAGGGACAGCTGGAGTGCTGTGAATGAGGGCTGTGAGTTAGATGGTTGGAACACATGACTGCCAAGTTCTTTATGATGACACTTGGTTTTATCATGTAAGAGTGTCTTAAGGTAAATTGGAGTGATAGAAATCAGGTCAGACTTCACTCGCAAAGCATTCATGAGGGCTAATGTTATGCCCAGTTCATGAGACCCCCAAAGACCACCAGGAATTGACTCCACTGCAAATACATGAGGATCTTTTATTACAAGCTCGAGCCCGGTTGAACCTGGTTGAACCTCCCTGGTTGAAGAGGAGGAGTGCGGCCCCACAGTCTAGGGAGACAAGGTTTTTAAAGGGAAAAATCATAAGCAGGGAGTTATGTGCTTTGATGTTACATGATTGGGTAAAGGAAACTGACTTTTGAAATGATTGGTTTATTTTAGATGCCAAGACCATAAAGGGTTCTGGCCTGACCATCTGGGCTGGTTTCCTAGCAACTGTATCTCTAGTGGGCAGGAAAAGAATGCAGTAAAGCTAGTTCCTTTCCCCAGGTGGCTGGACATGTCTCCACCTGGCTGGCCTTCACTCAGGCCTGTGCTCCAAGCCCCAAACTAATACCCCAAAAAACCAATTTTCAATTATTTGGTCTCTCACTAGCAATGTGCTCAGTTGGTGGAGTGCTTGCCTACCATGCACAAAGCCTGGGTTCTTTTCTCCACTACCCTGGTCTGGTGTTACACCCCTGTAATCCCAGCATTTAGAGGTAGAGTCGGGAAGACCAGAAATCCAAGGTCCTCCTTAGCTCATAGTGAGTTCAAGGTCAGCCAAGAATATAAGAAACCCTGTCTTAGAAAAATCAAAACAACAACAATAAAAATTAAACCAACCACTCTTCCAACATGAGTAATTCATGACAAAAGTTCTTCGTGTTGTATTTGCGGCACTGAGGTTGACACTGTGACAGAAAGTTTTAAAGCATATCTCTAAAGGGAACTACTAACACTTCCTACTTTAAAGGACCAACTAAACAAAAGCCCAGATATTAGCAAGTAAATGTCCTATAAATGGTGCTGCCCACAAGGGTGATCCCTGATGTTTTCCCCTACAGATAATCTGGTTCCTCACAGGGAAGGCAGGAAGATGCAGAGAGCATTGATGGGAAGGATGGCAGAGCAAGGAGAGTCCCAGGAGAACTGGGGAAATTCCTGAAACCTCCCACTGAGGTTTCACATTCCTTTCCAAGAGCGTGGAATGCCCTCTCAGCTACTAGACAGTACACCCAGACATACAGGCTTCAATGACGTCATGTGCATTTCATTTTGTTTTTAGTCATGTGTATGGTGTTTTGTTTGCATGTATTGGTTCCATACTTGTGTGTGCTTGGTGCCTGATGAGACCCAAAAAGGGCATTGGATCGCCTGGATCTGGAGCTACAGATGGTAGGTGGCTTCTGGGAACTGAACCCGAGACCTCTGGAAGAGCCGTCAGTGCTCTTAACTACCAGCTAGCTCTAAGCCTGGTTACTACAAGATGTCTACAAAAGCCTAAAAACTGGCCCATCTTCTGTGTTTTTCATGCAAATAGCAAGCACACTGCATCTCATCTTCAAAGAAACAAGCCCTCCTCTTACAAAGGACCAAAGATAGATGGCCTGAGTGTATTCAGCTTATCAGCTCTGAGTGCTGCCTCCAGGCCGTCCAGTCTCTGACTGGATTTCAAATGTGTTGTGCAGCAACTACATGCCCTTCTTCTTCGTCATGCCGCTGCTGTGCCCTTCGAGGTCCCAGTGATCTCCTCCTGATGTCCTGTGTGGGACAACAGTGAATCTTCCAAAACTATGCTTACCTCCACTCAGTGTGCACAGTTCCCCTTACATTCAAACTGCACCTCAGCCTTCCTGCAGATGCAGCATGGATTTATAGGGCTCTCAATTGGGAACAGTGATATGTACTCTGTGAAGTGTCTGGGAAACGTTCTGGGTGAGCAATTACATAATTATAAAGTGTTACTTGTATGAAATGGTTACGTCTATATTATTTACATACACTACTTAGCCATATTATATTTAACCTGTCACTGAGCAGGTTCAGGATATAGACTTCCTACAGTGTATAGGACAGTCTCATATGACAAAGACCAGAAGAGGTAGGAGCTGTCATCCACAATCCACTCTCAAAGAACAGATTGTGGGATGAAGGGGCCCACTGCACAACAGCATGCTGGTTCGCCTTGAGAACCCCATCATCCTTTTGCTATGAATCCCTCTTCCTCATGGTACCCACTCATTCACATGGTGGTGCATCTTCCTCTCTCAGATCATGAGCTAGTGGTTTTTACTGTTGTTAGTCTTAGCAGGAACTAATGATTCTTCACTATTTAAATTACATGGAATTTTTCTTATTTAAAATTCTTAAATTACACTTACTTGTGTGTGAGCACGTATGTGTGCATGTTTATGTGTAATAACAGGACTGAGGACACTGTCTCGATGGGTAACACTATCATTTGATATATATTAGGTGCTATTGCCTGAAAATGACAGTCCCTGCTCTGTGGTACTATACCTTTCTGCTCTGGACCTTACTTTTTTTTTTTCCTTACACACTTCTGTTCCTCTTACTGGCTGCTCCCTGGGGGAGTGAACAGGATCGCTGAATGAATGAAATTCCTGCCACCTGCTGCCTAGCCCTATGAGTGTACGGAAGGCTGATGGGTGCTCACAGCTGTCTGCAGCCGTACCTGGCTTCTTTCCTGCCCTGAGCACCCACTGAGCGCCTCTCTAGAACATCTGCTTGTGCAGTTCCTTCACATGAGAACTGCTCCGTTTGTTCATTGCTATGACAAATACTTGGGAGAAAATTACTTAAAGGAGAAAAGGTTCATTTTGGCTCAGTTTCAATCTCCTGGCTCCATTGCCATGGGGTGATGGTAAGGCAGAGTGCCATGGCAACAAGTAAGTGGCAGAGGAGGCTGCTTACCTCACTGTGGCCAGGAAGCAGAGAGAGGGAACAAGATGGGGCCAAGATATACTTAAAAGCATTCCCAGCCCCTCCTACTGCAACGGTTCCACCTTCCTCAGTTCTGCTAACCAGCCAGCAGAGGATTCAAACTCCACATTTCTCACCAGGTTTAACCATTCACTGGGTTACAGCCCTCAGGATCTGTTTCTGGAAACGCCCTCACAGACAGGGCCAGGATATCCCTAATTAAAGAGGTGTGCTTTACTACTGTGGTTATTCAAATGAGAGCTGTCCTCCACAGGCTCATATATTTAAACTGTGGCACTGTTTGGGGAGGTTGTGGAACTTTTAGTGATACAGTTGTACGGGAGGATGGTGTGAGAATGATCATTTTTTTTTTAATCAAAGAAGATTCAAGTTTCCTGAGCCCAAACCTTCCTCTTCTCCTGTGTATCTATTGTCCAAGATTGTGAAGTCACGCTCCTGCCAATGGGACGAGAGGCAGTCACCACCTCTGTTGTGGGGGCTCTCTGTGACCACACCATTACAGTAATAACCTGTAGGAGGCAAGCAGGTAGTTTTGTTCAACACAACTTAACAGCAGGTGTTGGCACAAACTTCGAGTCTGTCGTCAAGTGGTTTGTTTCAGGCATATTTAAGCACGGCACAATTTGGACACTTTCCTCATAATAATTAACTCAATCCCATGTGCACAGCGAAGATTAACACAGGACTACATCAAAACTCTGTGTAAAGCCCAAGTGCTATCTTCTGTAAAGATAGGTTCTACAGATTAAGAAAACAGGCTCGAGATAAGGGTCTGGAGAGGATCCAGTGTGGTCTGGCCACACAGATAGCACAAAGGTCACCAGGCCATTAACCATGCCCCTTCCCAGACTTCTATACAGGAAGCAGGTTACACATCTTTCCGTGTGAAGAGACAATCTAATGTTTTAGCATTCCTAGTTCCCCTGGTGCTTACCTGTGAGCACAAGAACCCACGTGCCTCCTACACTTTGTCAGGGATAAAGGACAGGAGCCATGTTGCCCCAGTCTGTTGCTCACACCAGGGTTTTGGTGTACCATTTTCAAGATGAATCGCCTTGCCCAGGTACTTGGACTTTGTGTGTTCATTTGTGCAACACAGAGAATATTTAGTCTTTGTTTCTAACTGTGGACTTTGAGTTTATAGGCTCTTCCCACTTCCCATTCACTCTCTCAGCTACCGGCTCAGCCACTCTCTCTGCAGCCATGTGTCCCACACAATGGACTCATCCCTCTGGAACCACAGACCCAAATAAATGCTCCAGTCTATAAGTTGCTTTTGGTCATGGTGTTTTATCACAGCAACCAGAAAGGACCCAAAGCAGGTGCTCTCCTCCCTAAGTTCCTTCCGGTGTAAGACCACAGCACGGTTCCTTCACACGCATGCACGCTTGGTTCCCATACCGGCTTTTCTGTGTGTCCTTTCAGATATGACTTCTCAGTGAGTCTTCAGTACCAGCCAGAACGGGCTACATTTTGCCACACAACAAGCATTAGTGGGCTTCAGGTTCACAGCCTGTTCAACAATGTTCAGCCACCCATCCCAACAAGCCAGTTAAAAGAGCCAAATGAATAGTCAAAAAGCACAAAAAAGAGACTCAGTCAATGCGGCAGCCCACACTCAGGTCTAATCTCAGCCCCTGCCTGTAAGGGGTTTAAATAAAAAGCAAGAAGAATGCATGACTTAGCAGCCCTGCTGTGCTATGGTCCTGCCCATCATTGTCTGTGCTCCAACCCACGAGCAAGTCAGACTTCTTAATTCTTCAGGAGACAAGTTCCACTTCTGGATGACCCCCAGACTTCAGCCATTTCTCTTCTCAGTAGGAGACTTCTAGGCAATTTCTAACTTCTGGGGTCCATGCTTTCAACAGTTGGATAGGGATGACAAATGTCCCTTTAGAATATATTTATTCCTGCCAGACAGGCTGTTACATAAACAAGTAACAAAGCTCAGGGGTGTGAAACAGCAGAACATTAGCTCTCAGGTCTGTGGAATGTGTCACATGAGCCCACACACATACAAGCAGATCTGTTCACCCAACCCTCACCCCAGAATCCAGTCTGATGGAGCAGTTACCTTAATGTGATTGACTATGACAGGGGTAAAAGCATGCTGAAGCACCATGGCTAGGAAGCTCCGTTACTTGTCTCATTGACCAAGCCTGATTTCAAATGCACCTATGGGAACTTACCCTGCAGGGAGAGGCAGGGACTGTTGGTGAACAGTGATTCAGCCAATCACATCTTCCCACAGCATATTATCTAAAACTGCATTTCCCAATTTTACACGACCCAAAATGGAAGCTAAAGTGTTGACTCCTTTAGAAACACTGACCAACAAGGAACCCAGCAGGCGCCCAGAGTACGCAGCTTGATTTGTGGAGACTCATGCCCAAACTAATGCTCTACAAAAGTTCAGCACCAACCCAGTGCTGCTTACAGATTCTATAGGTTGGATAAGTATTAAAACTCATGTCTACGGGACCATCTGAAAGTGGAAATTTCGATCACCATTTAGACAGAATTGCAGGAATAAATATTGCAGGGAACAGTTAAAACATCCCTTCTTAGCAAACAGATCTCTGGTTTGACAAGATAGCTGTAGTAATCATTTCTTTCCTTTTCCTTCCTTCCTTCCTTCCTTCCTTCCTTCCTTCCTTCCTTCCTTCCTTCCTTCCTTCCTTTTCTTTGTTTTTGTTTTTTTGTTTCTTTGTTTTTCAATTCAGGGTTTCTCTGTGTAGTCTTGGATGTTCTGGACTTATTTTGAAGATCAAGCTGGCCTCAAACTCCCAGAGATCTGCCTGTCTCTGCCTCCTTGAGTGCTGGGGTCACAGGCATGTGTCACTGCACCTGGCTAGTAATCATTTCTTAAGGCAGGTTTTTGCAAGCATTTTGTCTTAGTTACTATTCTATTACTGTGAAAAGATACAATGACCAAGGCAACTCTTAAAGCATTTAGTTGGAAGCTTGCTTACAGTTTTAGAGGGTTAGTCCATGATAGACAGGCATGGTGCTGGGACAGTAGATGAGAACTTTACATCCTGATCCACAGGCAGCAGGCAGAGCAAGAGACACTGGGCCTGGCTTGAGCACTTGAAACCTCAAAGCCCACCCCACAGTGACACACTTCCTTCCACAAGGCCACACCTCCTAATCCTTTCCAAACAGTTCCACCAACTGGGAACCACGTATTTAAATATATGTGCCTGTGAGGGCCATTCTCATTCAGACCACCATACATTTGCCTTCCCAAGATAAGAGGAAGGGGCATGAAGAAGCTAGCAGAACTCAGCACATTCAACTATTTCAGAAGTAAAACTTTAACTCATTCTATTCCTATACACTTCTATAGTTTCTAGGCAAAGGTTGTTAGTGGGCTGTCATAATATAAGAGTAGGAATCTGATTTTGTTAGTGCACAAATAAGTTATTAAGATGGATGGATGGATGGATGGATGGATGGATGGATGTGTGGCACCCACTGATGGTTTTTTGCTGAAACTTGTTGGGTCGGGGCCTGTCTCACTGGGCTCCAGACAGTTGTCCTTCTTTCCCCTTCTGCTCTTCCGTTCCCCTGCTGTTCTGAAAAAAGGCTGGAAGGGGTGGCTCCTTGTCACTCTGTCAGCATTTTGAGTCTTCTTTCTGGTTTGTTCCCTTCTTTCCCCAGTATAACAACACCTGCACTGGGGTTCTAAGTCAACTTACATCCTACCAGACTAATAAAATGAATCATAAAACTTGAATAAGCCTGAGCCTCCCTCATGCCTAGCAACCCTGCCACCCACAGTTTATGCATTTTAGGATTTGCAACAATTCCTTTAAAAAACAAGATCACAAAGAGGGTGTGTGGATATCAAGATATTTAATCCAAATTAATACCTCACAAGGAGGATGGTCAGGCGCTTTTGAAGCTAGGCAGTCTCTGTGGGTTCTTGTTTATATCTGAAAGCCAAAGCTGGACGAATCATCCAGAGGGAAATGGCAAATGCTGCCACCCTTCATGTTAATGACAGCAGAGGCAATGCTCAGAGACAGCGCCCTGTAACAGGCCACTGCTGAGGAAAGTGGAGGCTGGAAAAAGTCGAAGAAATGTGCCCTTAGGCAAAGCCCCACATCAGGGCACCTCAACCTGCCAGTGTTCTGAACTGTTATCATCTCACTCTTATCTTGGGAAACTGTACATTTTTCTTAAGAAACCAAAACGTTCCAGGGCTGGAGAGATGGCTCAGTGTCTGGACGTGTTTGCTCTAGCAACCTGATGGCCTGATTTTGATTCCTGGATCCCATGGTGAAAGGAGATGTGCTGCTCCTGAAAGTGATCTTCAGAACTCCACATGCATGTACATATGTATATCCATGTACACATACATATATGCACACATGATCACATGCATGCACCTATGTGTATCCATGTACACACACTTACATTTATGTACATATGTGCATACACGCACACTACATGGATTTTCATATTTGTAAGAAATGGGCTTCTTCTGTTTTTCAATCATAGTTAGCCCAGCAGGATAGCCCTGAAAGATGCAGCCTTTCAGGGGCTGAAGGGATGGTCGGAATTAGAGCACCGGTTGCCCTTCTAGAGGGCCCCCACACCACAGCGCTCCTCACAACCACCTGTACCTCAGGCTAGAGGATTCGACGCCCTCTTCTGCCAGCCCCGCAGGCACACGCACTACACAGACGTGCAGGCAGGCAGAACAACCACACACATAACACAGAACAAGCAAATCTTCAGCCTTCCTGTGGATTGCTCAAACCCTGGCTTGGGCGGTCCGGAGCCCCTGTGAGAGGAAAAGCAAAGCAGGTGATTGGGAGCTCATGTTATGTTGCCTCAGCGTGCACCGCCGTGTGCAGTTTATGCCATGCTGGGGATTGGCCCCAGGCTCCTTGGACGCTAGGTGGGCCTCTTCCAAGTAGCTACACCCCCCAGCTCCAACACGGCTCCTCTGATTATGACTGTTCTTCAGCAGACTTGGGAGAAATGTGAGCTGCTAATGATGATGCCTGAAGCTTTGCCGTTAATCATAAACAAACATAAGCATTTCAAAAAGATTAAACTTATTTTTGCCCACGTGCATACATGCCTGTGTGTGGGTATTTGCACGTGGGTACATGTAGCTGTGGAAGCCGAGGGGCTTTAGAGTCCCTTTAGAGTCCCTGGAGCTGGAGCTGGAGTTATGAGCCACCTGGTGTGGGCACTGGGAATGGAATTTGGGTTTTCTGGACAGCACCATGGCTCTTAGCCACTGCCTGCGAGCCAGCGAGCTGCTCGGTGGTGAGGCCACTTGCTGCCGAGCCTGACGACCTGAGTTTGCTCTCCAGGTTCACACAGCAGAAGGAGAGAACAAGCCCCATCCTGACCTCCACAAGTGTGCCATGGCATGCAAGTGTGTACACAGCCACAACAAATAAAGGTAAAAATGTTAAGTCAGAAACAGCCGACTCGCAGGCTCCTCCGAGACCGGTAAGAAGCAAGTCCCACTTCGCCTCCCAGGTATGACTTTCCTCAGAGCCCCCACTACGCTGTTCATGGTGCTGGGACCAAATTCCTCAGACCAAAATCCTGGCTGCTATCCATCTGCCCATGGCTTTAATATCTCCAATAACCTATTTACCCCCAAAGGCAAGCGGTCTTGGTGGCCCCTTGAAGCCTGCACCCAAGGCCTTTCACTCTCCTGCAATTGTTATTTTAGACAGATGTTACCATTCTTTTATGCATTCACTGTGGGGGAAAATGATGCTTGAAGTATGGCTGGATCCAGTCATGCTAGCAGGGAGACCGGTCCTGTGTGCTGAAGAACTGAAACCCGATCTTTTCTCCTTAAGGAGGAATGGGATCTCCCACACTTCCCCAAATTACAGCGTTCGCTGGCCAGACAAGACTCCGTGGTGCAGCCAGCTGCAGCACTGACATTAGCAGGGCATTTCCAAGAGAATGCAACACTGTCTGTGACACAACGTTCCTGTATTCAGGAGGGTTTTGCCAGATGCATGGTTTCCTAAGTGATTTCTTTCCATACCAGGGTGCTAGACCTGAGGGAGACGGGAGACAGAGCTCCCATTGCCATCTGAAGTAGCACCTCAGGGATTCCTTAGGCCTCCAGGGTCGTCTAGCTCCAGCCAAACTTGAATTTGTGGCTTTGACACAGAAAAGAATTTCAGGGTCAGAAGAGTTGGGGTCTAATAAAACTATTTCTTGTAGGCGTTAGCACAGGATTAAGAGAAAGAGAGGTGCTCAGAAGAAAGCAAGACAGACCCCAAAGCATGGCTGTGACGTCTCAGAGAAGAGCTGAGAACAGTACAACATACCCAAGTATGGGAGAGGCTTGGATCATCTTTGTTTAAAAGTTATTTTTACAGTAGTCATATATTGTCATATTTTTGTAGGGTTTAAAGTTACCGTCTTTAAAGGGTTGCTAAGAAACTTAAAGATGATTCTTGAAGGGCCTTTGGCCAGAGACCACAATTGATGAACTGCCCCAGGATACAGGAAGGTAGGACTTCTGTAATGCAAAGTTAATAGCATTGCTTGGGATTTCCAGAAAATGTCCTGGGAAAGCAGTAAGGCCCTACCCATCATCACGTACACTCAGGCCGTAAGCCTGGGATACACTCAGGCCGTAAGCCTGGGTCATCAATACTTGAACATCAAATATCTGTCTATGAAAGGTATATCATCTCTGTCAGCAGTCTTCACAGCACATGGTAACTATGCTGGAATTCTTGCTTTTTAGCCGGTGACAGCCTCACTCCCAGGGTGAGGGGCTCCTTGCTTTTCCCATGTCCCCATTAATTCCCTGTCTTTCCATCTTGCTTCAAATCTGCAGGTACATAACTGAAAACCTATGCTATTATGCACCTACAGAGCTCAGGGTCCCTCCCCAAAGGCACACACAGCATCCAACACTCTTATTTATAAAACCAACTCTGCTATGAAACATCAGAAACTGTCTTCAGTCCTAGAATCTTCAGTAGTCGCAAATCTCAACCCCAGAGGATGGCACTGCCTTTTCAGGAAATGTCATGAGTCAGTGCTGAAATCTGGTACATACTGCGGGTGATCAAAAAGGCAACACGGCCTGCAGTAAAAAGCAAACATCAGCCATGAAAAAGAAAGGATTCCTTTATGTTTCACAGGCTTAATTTACAAAGCAAGCCTCACAAAATCAGTTCTGAGCAACGCCAGGCAGCAGTATTGACAGATTTCTAAATGGTTACTTTGCAAGGTATACTTCAGTGCTGGCCTTTTAAAAGTTTGTGGTCAAAGGTGGAAACTGGAATGGAGCCATGTGACCCTGGGCAAATCACTCATCATCTCTGAATCTCATGTTTCCACCCATACAACGACAGTCTACACTCCAGACGACAGGGCTGCTGAACGTTCTGAATGAGCTGTTAACACAAAGCCTAGCACACATCAAGTGCTCAAGGAAGAAAAGATTCTTTGTGATTACTGCCATAGTAACGTGAGGTGAACCCACAGCAAAGTTGTTACATCTGAAACTCAGGAGTTTGTCTTTTAACATCTGGGATTTTAAAAGGTAAATTGCACTTGCCCATGCGTGTCTCCTGGGCCGAGAGCTGTTATGGTCAGGAAAGGTACCCTTGTAGCTGCTGGCCTGGGGCCATGACGGGATGAGTCACAGGGAACATCACCCAGCTCCCGGCAGAGGCTACTGATGGGCCCCTAGAGCAGCCACTACAAAGCAATCGTGATGCCAGTGTGGGTGGAAACAGCAGGTGCCTCACTGTGTGGGAGAGTCACACACACAGTCCCAGGCTGAGAGAACCTTCCAGCTGTCCCCAAGCCACTGCCCCCGCCAGACCCCAGGAGTGGCACCAGAGTGGGTGAGACTGAAATGGTTATGGGGAGGTTTCCTCTCCATCAACCCCAACGGCGCTCTATGGCTTTGTGCCCCCAAGAACTCACAAGGGGCACAGTAATAGTCCAGGCAGTGAGGAGCTTAATTAGAGGCAACGGAGAAGCAAGATACACTCTTTGCAAAGAGAGTGGGCTGGGCTGGAGAGAGACTGGGTGAGTAAGAGTGGGTCAGCTGCTGCAGAGGAGCTGAATTCTGTTCCCCATTCCCCTGTCCGGCAATCAATCACAACAGCCTGTAACTCCAGAGCCAGAGGATCTGATGCCCTCTCTGGCCTCAGAGGGCAGACAGACAGGCTGACAGACAGAAGGCCAGACACACACACAATAAACAAATAAATAAATGGGGGAAAGTGGGTTGAGCAGAGAGGCATCAGATTCCATCTTGGCAGTGTGACTTGTCAATTTGACCCGGATCAAGGAGGCAAGCCTCGAGACATGCTTTCAGAGGAGATCTTTGTTTTAAAACAGTCTTGAAAGCTGGGCGAGTTTCTCTGAGTTCGAGGTCAGCCTGGTCTACAAAACAAGTTCAGGATAGCCAAGGGGACACAGAGAAACCCTGTCTCAAAAAAAAAAAAAAAAAGTTTCAAGGATTAATTTTTATGTGTACTTTGCCTACATGTGTCCCGCACGTGTGCCTGGCGTCAGAAGGGGGCATCTGAATCCCTAAAACTAGAGCTAGAGCCGGTTGTGAGCCCCGAGTGGGTGCTGGGAACCTGAGCGCTCTGCAAGAGCAGTGAGCTGAGCCATCTCTCCAGCCGGGGGAAGGGGTATGCTGATTAGGGAGCAGCATTTCCTGGGCCAGGGCCCCAGACTCTGTTAAAAGGAGGAAGCTGTGTGGGTGCCAGCAATCACTCTCATCTTCCTGACTGCACACGTGGAAGCGGCTGACCTGTCACGAGGGGCTGTGCCCACACACCGCAGCAGGAGAGTAATCAAGGCAGCAGGCAGGGGGCTTGTTCTGTTCTCCCTCTGGCCTCCCCCCCTCTCCCTTCCCCATGAGGGAAAAAGAAAAAAGCCCCAGCGTTCCCAGAAGGACTGCCGGTGAGTCAGAGCTGTGCGCAGAGTTAAATTTGAACACGCTGGATGGGCGTGGGCGCTGCAGACTGCCCTCAGCCCCTCCGCCCCCACTCACCTGCGAATCCAAGCCCGCTCGGAGCCCTCCCTTCTGCACCACAGAAGCTTAGGGAAAGCCCCAGGCATGGTTAAAACTTACATAATCAACCTGGGAAAGAAGCACTGTAGGGAGCAGAGAAGGAAATGTAAACTGAGGCAGCAGACACTGGCAGGTTAAAGGGAGCCTGCAGGGGGCGGGATGCGCTGGTGTTCAGACTCTTTCTGGCGCTTTTGTTTGTTTTGACGAGGTCTTACTGTACTGCAAAAGCTGGTCTCAAACTCACCGGCTGGAGTTCTTTCCCGACTCAGCCTTAGACAACAGGTGACAGTCACTTTGACTTTGCACTGATACGGTGTGTGTGTGTGTGTGTGTGTGTGTGTGTGTGTGTGTGTGTGTTGATGTCAGGTGTCTTACTTGATCACTCACACCTTATCTTTTGAGGCAGACTAGCTCACTGAGGATGGAGCTCATTGCTTTTGCTAGGCTTGCAGAACAGTGGTCTCGAAGGACCCGCCTGTCTCCTGTTTTCCTCCCCACGCTGGGTAGGCGGGACAGGCTGCACCCAGCTGTTTACACGCATGCTGTGAACCTGAACACAGGTGCTCACGCTTGCCTCGAAGGAAAGGGTCAACTCCTTTTTACTATTGTCCTCTGACCTCCACGTGTGTACTGGGCCGTGTGTCTGTGAATATGTGCTTGTACACACAAAACAAGTAAGTAAATGTTAAAAATGGATAGGTGACCCAGAAAATAAACGAAAAACACGTCCAAGTATAGAAAAACTGCAACAAATGCTTCAGCAAATGGATAAAACGGAAGACCAGACACAACCGGAAGGGGAATTTAAAAAGGGGACTCAGAACTGAAGCTATTCCCTGCTTCCTCTTATCTCTACTTCTAAAGGATATCGTCTTTCCTGCCTGTTCTGTTTCTCCCTCTGGTCAATGAATTCAGATTACCAGAGATTCAAATATCCCTGGGTATGGATAATATCTGATATTGTCGCATCTACTTTACTGGAAAAGCTGGCTCCGGAGTTGAGTCATTGCCCTCTCTCTCCAGAGCCAAGCATGCTTGTTTAAAAGTTTCCTCCAAGTCTCTGTCCTCGGTCAGATGGGCCCCCTGACTCTGTTACCCGGAGGAGAGAAACACAGAGCAGCCCAGGAAAGGAGTAAACTCTTCCTCCTACAGAACTGCTGCTGCTCTCTCATCCTCCTCTTCTTGCTTCTATTCAACTCTCTAAACATGCCCCTCTCCTGTATCTCTAGGATGCTTGCTAGGGAATGATTTGTGTAATTTTCTGTACCTCAGGATTTGTAAGTTAAATTTTTTATAAAATCTATCACAAAAAGTGAGCTTAAAACTTGTAACAAAGGGTTGATAGTTAAAAATCTACACCATGTTTATAGGTAACCTGACCTGGATTCAACTCCTGTTTAGGAATACAGATTTTGTTTTAAAGGGGGTGTGTACCTGATGGGCTCACCCTGAAGTAAATAGCAATAATGTGGTTTGCCATTATCTTGGCCGATGACCTCATCAGGATGGAAGCAACCACGTGGCTGGTGGCCATCTTTACTAAGGTTAAAGAAAGGACCTGCCATGTGATTTCACCACCATATTAACATGACCATGTGGTGTGAACCAGATAAAGCAACATTCATAAAACTTCTCAGTTCGGCTGAGACCTCCGATCATCACGTCTCCTTTCTAGAATAAGGAGGCAGCAGCACGGCTCCAGGATATTTTGGGTTAGGATACATTTTTGTATGATGATTTTTGTCCTAATTATTTATTAAAAATAACAGATGAGGATAAAATCATGAACAGTTTTTTTTTTTTGAGAAATAGGACTTTAAAACAATATATGTTTGATGAAGAAGGTATTGAAGCTGTATGAACATGCACTTATATGCAAGGATTTAAAAACAAAATACAAAGCTTTGCAGGAGAGAAATGCAGGCAATTTTCTCTTTTACCTTTGTAATGTTCTTGGATATAATGCCTGAGCAATCAGAAAAATTTGGGGATCAACACTGAAGAGGCTATGGTGATTAGAGATGTGAATAAAAGTTTTTAGTGATTTTTAATCCTCATGCAAGGCAGCATAAATGAGATTTCCTTTACTGTGTTCAGTTACTTTTTGCTCTTTTGAAAAAGGCTGAGTTACTGAGGGAAGTACAGAAATTTAAAAATGTTATCTTTTAAGGAAGGCAAAGAGATATTTATGGAAATATTTAGTAAAATCTATCTAGGTCAGTGAATGGTTTCCCAGCAGGAAAATTACTATTGTCCTTGCAGATGCCAGTGTGAATACCAGATCTTCTGAAGGTCAGCTTTATCTCAAAGCACTGTCATGGACTGAACCAGAACGTCTGTCCTTGACTGTCCTCAAAATGCAGGGACTGCGTATGTCACTGGTTCGATATTTGCAGAGATATTCCTAATAATTTTGCCAATTCCAGTTTTCACTATAAGTAGACAGTTGGGACCAGATATATCTCTGAGCTAAGAAAAGGCACCAGCTCAGGGCGCAGAGGACTAGGCCCAAGGAGTCCATTTAAAAGGTCAAGACAGTTAATCCCAGCACTGGGAAGGCAGAGGGAGATGGATCTCTGAGATCAAGGCCAGCCAGGTTAACAGAGTGAGTTCCAAGACAGCCAGGGCTATAAAGAGAAACTCTGTCCGGAAAAAAACAAAAACCAACAACAACCAGAGGTTAACCAAAAGCAGGAAGTCCTACCAGATGCAGAAACAGGTAGAAAAGGAGATGAAAGGAGCTGCCAAATGGGAGAAATCAGCCAGGTCACTTCCAGGAAAGCTGGGACAGACTTGCTTATCTCATGATTGGAAAGTCTAAGGCTCAGGCTTGGCTTCTTTGTATTTCTTGGAGCATGAAATATGCTTGAGGTAGCTGACACTGAACCCACTGAAAGCCTGGGATCTGATGTTGTGGAGTTGCATCTCCAGGGTTCTTGTGTTGGAGGCGTCCACCTCTGAACTGTGTTTAATACAGGAACTCATTCAAACAGATGGGTTTCTAACCACTCATGGGTGTCTCTGTGCCCATTAAAACACAGAACAGCAGGACATAGAGATCCTTTAGTTTAATAGCTTCACTTAAAAAAAAAGAACTCCTTCTTCCATCTCCCCATGCCTGTCCCTTCTTCCTTCTTTTGTGCATCAGACAAGAACACCTTTCTGGTGAGTACAGGACTGGCCTCAGCTGAGTCAACTCTACCTCCTGTCTTAGGGCTGCTTTCCTCTAGCCAGCTTCTGACAGTAACTAGCAGGGACTGGCATCCTTAGTTGGGTCTTCTGATTAAAAATATGGCTGAGGGAAGACCTGCAGAGGTTTAATTTCATGGACTACGATCAGGCCAGGGTTTTGGACAGACTGAGATGGCAGGGATCAGTACTATTCCAGAGGAAGGATAGCAAAAGCTCAGGAGCAGGTGAATGACTGAGGATGAGAAGGGACAGAAGAGAAGTTAGGACTAGGGGAGGGAGGCAAGAGTTAGGGCCACAGCCATGAGCATCAGAAACTGAGATACTGGTTGTTTGAACTGACCGAAAAATGCAACTGGAAACACTAAAGCATTCCTGTCTGGTAGGGCAGGAAGACAGTGGCCCACGTGGTGTGGCAAAGAGCCTACAGCTCAGTGGTTCTCAACCTTCCTAATGCTGTGGGCCTTTAATACAGTTCCTCCTGTTGTGGCGACTCCCAGCCGTACAATTATTTTCATTGCCACTTTCTAATTCTCAATGTACTACTGTCATGAGTTGTAATATACATGTCTGATATGCAGGATATCAGCTATGCCACCGCTGTGAAAGGGTCTTTCCACCCCCATGGGGGTCATGACCCACAGGTTGAGAACGTCTGGTATGGATTGTTTCTCCTTATCTAAGGTCTACTCAGGTTAACAGAAATTGACTTGGAGATGTATGCCTAACCACTAACGTCTTTACTAGCTTTGCTAACCTTGATTTGCTACTTAGATAAACTGAGTCATATAAGAGATTGTGATAGTCTGTAAAGGTACACTATGAAAGGACCAGAAAAGTACAGTCCCTAGCCTCTCTGCGGACTGCACTTAAGGTTTAAAGTTTTATTTTGATGCTAAAAGATCTTCAATTAAATCTTCAATTTCACTTTTTAGGGCTAAAACTTTACGAGAATAAAACTGTAAAATCCTAATCTAATAGAAGCTATCAACTTGTAAACTGTTAAAGATAATTAAGACACGTAAGTTAGTGGTCAGTCACCTTACAAAGGATCAAACTCTTTAACATGCTCAGAGCTACACTTGTAGACATGCTAAGTACAAATGCCAAGCTTTCGCCTTCCGTATATGTTTTCAAGGTTAAGCCTTAAGCAAGTAACTAAAAACAAGCAAAGTTCTGTTTTGTTTTAAATCAGATATACTTAATAGATTAGATGACGGCCCCCAAGCCCTCAGGCCTGCTGCTCTGGCACTTAGGAGTTTAGTGAAAAAAGGCTTCCTCTGAAAATACCAGCTTCTGGTGGCAGCGGTGAGGACACCTACGAGGAAGCTGGGAAGGAACAGACTCCACCTGGAGCTTATTCCGAGGATGGTAATGCTGGCCACTGGACAATAAACTGGCCCATGCCAGGGCCCTGTTCAAACTGTGGACACTGTTGGGTTGGCTACTCTGCCCTAACAAGGTAGTTGGTTCTCCTAAGTTCCTCCTCCACAGAGGAAAACATCTCTCAGACTTCTAGGTCTGGCAGCCAAAGGCCAATGTGGCTCTGTGTGACAGCCCAAGACTGATGACCTCTGTCCCCAGCAAAGCCATCGGGGTCACCATGGAGGAGCCCAGCTGGCTCTCCAGGTAACAGGGTAAGTCTTGTCGCTTTAATCAATACAGAGGACATTTGGTTTATACTGCCTGCTCAGATTTTTCCTTCTCGGATCTCCTTGATGGTGTGGCTAGTGAGCTGCAGCTTTCTGGATTTGGCGGCAGCGAGAAGACCTTAGCAGCCCCCTGCAAGGCTGCATGCACTTGCAGGGTCAGACCATGTCACGTGTGAAAATCAGGACCTGCTTTTCCGAGAGCTACTAGGTCTCCACTGAGAAAGGCAGACTCACAGGCAGGTTTACCTTGCTGGCAGGCTTCCCACTGAAAAAGACTCCTCCATGATTTATTCAGCTATCCTGGGAGTGTTTCTCTTCAGGTACCACGTAATAGCTCACACAACATGAGTGCCTGCTTCCATGTCTTTGTTCTACCATCATGGACTCTAAGCCTCTGAAACTATAAGGTCAATTAAATATTTTCTTTTATAAGTTGCCTTGAGCCTGGCACTTTGTCATAGCAATAGAAAAGTAACTATAGAAGTTGGTACCAGAGACTGGACTATTGCTGTGACAGACCTGACCTTGTGGTTTTGTGGAGGAAAGTGGAAGACTTTGTGACTTTGACCTAGAAAAGCAGTTGGATGCTATAAGCAGAGCTTAAGGGGCCATCCTAGTTGGAACTTAGATGACAGTAATGCTGAGAGCAATATGGACTATGGAGGCCTAGCTCAAGAGGTTTCAGAGAGAAACAATACTAGAAACTGGGCTAGAGACAATTTGACAAAAAATATGACTGCCTTCTGCCATTTTCCTAAGAATTTGCCTAAGGCTAAATTGAAAAGTAATAAATTAATTTCTTTGACAAAGAAGATTTCAAAACAGACTATTGTGTCTGCATGTGGTTATTCATAATCACTCTGACACAGGTCGATAATGAAAAAGAGCAAATGGGGCAAAATGAATACAAAATGTACAGTTTGAGGAGAAATAAAGCACCAGGAGATTTATATTAGAGCCAAGGCTTGTGACGCAAGAGGTAAGAAAATTAAGGAGATTCCTGATCTGAAACGGGATAAAGGCAGGAGTGACCTCAGGGCAAGACCTCACCCAGTTAAGCTTCCAACCTGCCAAAGGGAAAGGCGTGAGGAATGGCGTGCCCCTGAAAACAACAAACAAGCTAAGTGTAGAGGCGTGCACCTTTAATCCTAGCACTTAGGAGACAGAAGCGGGCCTCTCTCTGTTTGTTTGAGGCCAGTCTGGTCTATATAGTGAGGTCCAGAATAGCCAGGGCTGAATGAGACCCTGTTCCAAAACAACAAAAGCTACCGCAAATGTGATTCAGGGGAGCCAGGCGCTATCCCAGGTGGCAGCAGAATTTGGCAGCGTTGTCTGTGTGGGTCTGACTTTCTAATCATGAAAGATCCACTAGTAAATGGGCTGTATAGCCCTCCTCTAGTTAAGGAGAACCACTGAGTCCAGGTGTGTGGCAGGGGAGTCCCTGCACAGAGTCCCAAACAAGCCATTACATGAAGCTGTGAGGCCTGAGTTGCAGTGGAGACCCCAAGATGTTGGAGATAGCCGAGCCAGGAGATACCTGCCATGGAGAGGTGCATACAGGGTGTGGAACCAACCCAGAAGACAGAAATGTGCTGTAGGCAGCAAAGCTGGAAGGACAGAGCATCTCAACCCCTTGATGTCAGACACACAGTTACAGGATTTAGTTTGCCCTGATGGGTTTCTATCCTGTTTCAGTCTAATATTGCCCCACTTTGACCCTCCATTTCTCCCTTTTGGAATAGTAATGCATATTCTGTTGAAAGAATGTAAATTGTTTTTTTTTTTTTAATTTTACTGAGGATTACAATTAAGAGACTGTCTTGAGTCTCAGAAGATACTTGGAGTTTTAAACAGTGTTGAGACGGAAAAACTGTGGGGTCTTTTGACGTTAGACTAAATGCATTTTACAGTATGATATGGCCACAAGCTTATGGGAGTCAGGGGGTGGAATGTGGTGATTTGAATAATAGCCTATATATTTGAATACTTGGTCCCTAGTTGGCAGAACTCTTTGGGAAGGATTAGAGGTCTCGCCTTGTTAGGAAGTGTGTCACTGTTGGCAGGCTTGAGTGTTGGGAGTTGGTATAGTGCTATATATTCTAATGCTGATTACAGGGCCCTTAAGATCTAGGTACACCCAGAGGAGCACATTCTTACGTAAACCACATTCTTATGTAACTTTGTGCACCACCTCCCATTAGCTAATAAAGTTACTAACAGCCTGTGCTGGACAGAAGAGAGATAGGTGGCGTTTAGGTTCCTGGGGCCTGGGGTCTGAGACAGACCACAAGGTGGGAAAAAGAGAGAGGGAGCAGAAGATGTAGCAGGAGGAAAGGAACCCAGAAAAAAAAAGTTGCCATGGGAAGAATGGACCATGAGTGTGTGGCTATGAGGACGGAGTGATGGAGCAGTCCAGTCCAGACAGAATGACTAATCTACAAGTAACTTGGGAAATGTAGTTAGGAGGTAGCAAAATGGCTTAGAGGGTTGATGTCTGCCCAGCTCTAGTGCTTTCAGCTTATAAATTAGGGTTTTTCTGTCTGTTACTTGGGAACTAGCCAGGGTAAGAGAAGCCCTCAAGAGTCTAAATTATTATATAAACTTATTTTTATTAAATTTCTTATTATATAAATTATTACAATGCTTGAGGTTTCAAAAGACTTATGACATTACCAGTGTACCCTCTCTGCCTCCTTCTTGTGGATCAAGAGGTGTGCATCAGCTATTCTATGCCTTTAGCATCATGAACTCTGCTTCTCTGAAATTGTAAGCCCAATTAAGCTTTTATAACTTGTTTGGTCGTGGTGTTTTGTCACATCAATAGAAACATAACTAACATATATGTAGGCAGCACAAATTGGACTAGGTAGGTTATTAAAAAAGATTAAATTGGGAGGGAGTAGAGTGAGGGGTATATATAGGAGGAGTCATGGGAAAGAGAGGGTGAGGATGACCAAAACACAGGATATTAAATCCTCAATTAATAAAAATATTATATTATTAAAATTAAATACACTTATTCGGTTGCTAGAGAGTAACTGTGGTGGTTTGACTGAAAATGGCCCCATGGGGAGTGGCACTCTGGGGAGGTGTGGCCTTGTTGGAGGAAGTGTCACTGGGGGTGGGCGCTGAAGTTTCAAGTGCTCAAGCCAGGCCCAGGGTCTCTTGCTGCCGCCTGATGATCGGATGCGGAACTCTCCACTACCTCTCTAGTACCATGTCTGCCTGCATGCTGCCATGCTTCCCACAGTGACAGTGATAGACCAAACCTCTGACCTATAATTTAGCACCAAGGAAATGCTTTTTTCTTTAAGAGTTGCTGTGGTCATGGTGTCTCTTCACAGCAATACAAACCCTAAGATAGTAACTTAGTGCTGGACTACGTGCTTGTATGTACAAGGTGTTGGGTTCGCCCACCAGTACCACAAATAAACAAATAAACAAGAAAACACGTATTTGAAGACATGAGGCTTGAAAGTGGCACATCTAGGGTTTAAACTGAGAAGACACCAAGAAAACAAGCAAGAGAGCACTACTACAGCACATAGATAAGCGCCCAGGTCACTTTCCAGCATGACACACAGAGACACACAGACAGCAGCTGTATCCACAGTACTCAATACTGATACCTCTAGGAATTCAGACTTGCAGTTTCTCATCTTCAATATTAATTTACTTGACCATTTTTGGGTTTGGTCTAAAAGTGTTTTCAAATATCTTGGAGGCAGAAAACCGGGGCGTGGGTGGAAGTGCTAAAACACTGAGGGATTAATAGCACACCAAGGCTGTGTTCAGAACAAATTAAAATTACCACAGGGTTTTCTTTTCTTTTTTCGGGGGGAGGGGATTATTGGGTACAGGGCAGAAAGGCAGTACTAGCGACTGAACTCCAGGCCTTCAAAATGCTAGGTGGGTGCTTTACCAAGCTATAGCCCACCCCTTATTCTAGGTCTTTCTAATGGAACATGTTACTGTTCTACATTTATTAGTTAGCTCGGTAAACTGTGCTGGATTCCAGAGAAAGATCATTATTTAGGTTCTGCTTGGGAAGGGATCAGAGATCTTACACGTGGGAAGCTTGAGCAACTAATGCTTGCTGTGTAATCTCTGTTATCTAAAACTGCTTTCCACCCAGCCCGACTACTGTTTGCTCTTGAGCGTTCTCTGTCTGTCTGTCTCTCTCCAGCAATCTGTCTCTATCTATCTGCCTACCTGCATTCAACCTTCCGTACCATCCATATCTTTATGACAAAACTATCAGCCTAAAACACTGAACTGTGTTTAAATAAACATTACTGACTGTAGACAAAGGCTGAGCTCTGGTTTGAATGAGAAGGCTCCTGTGGTCTCAGGCATTTGACCACGTGGTTCCCAGGTGGTGGTGCTCTTTTTTTTGGGGGGGGGGAGGGACAGGGTAGGAGTGCATTCTTGCTAGAGGAAGTGTGTCACTGGCTTTGAGATAAAAGCCTTGGGCTCTCCCTGCTTCCAGCTTGCCACTGAAGACTGAGCTCTCAGATTCTTATTCCTGCTGCCCTGTCACACTTCCCTGCCATGACAGACGTGCTATTTCTCTGGAACCATAGCCAACCCTTTTGTAAGTTGCTTTTGGTCATGGTGGTTTTTTTGTTTTTTGTTTCTGTTTTAACCACAGCAACAAAAAAAGTGACTAATATAAGTGGTGAGGAATGAGGAGGGCAAGTTGGCTTGCAGAGGATGAAGATATCACATGCTCTGCACGCGGGGGAACACGTCATCTGTTTAAAGGACGGTTTAAACAGAGATCCCTGTGGAGGCACAGAAGGAGAACGTGTTTGATTAGACAGGAAAAGTTATAAATTAGAAGTGTGCTAGTTGAGAAAGGTAAATGTTTGCTGAAGATTATACACATGGAAACAATACGTCACCAAATATAAAGTAATTTTAAAACCTAATTTAATATAATACAGCTTTACTCAATTTTAATAAACCTGCAGCTCCAACAACTCTGAGCCATAGTCCAATCTGTCTCCATGGTGCAGAAGGAAATGATAAACGTCTTTAACGTGACTTCCATTGAGGTAAACCCAAGTTAATTACTCCCAAATTAAGGGGAAATAGACTTGGTTCAGTATATGAGCCTGACCAGCAAGTTCATTTCCACATGCTGGAGAAACTTCCTAGTAACCAATCATGCATCAAACTGCTCCAGGAACATGTGTCCGTAAGAAGGGGCACCAAAAGGCATATTTTAATTAATGACTATTTTTTAATTTCATCAATGTAGTAATTTGCTTATAAATTTTGAAAGGAGAGACTGTAAAAGCCGCTACTGAAAAGCAGCGGCTCCCCAACCCTTCTGCATCTCCCATAATCCACCACTTCAACTTACTGCTTTGTTTTGTTTTTGTGTCTAATCAGTGTTCCCAAGGCAACATGCCAGCTGTAGACAATGCCTGTTTTTCCTCTACTCAGGTCGGGAAGAACCTGAGGCTCAGAGAGAGGGGAAGGCTTCCCTTCCCCATTCTCTAACTATGGGTATACCAATTATATTAAAGCAATATTTAATGTTTATATTATTAGAACTATTCAAAAACTGATCCCTTGTTTCTTTTCTGTATGTGTTTGCTGTGATTTTAGATTGGGTCTCACTATGTTAGCCCCAGCTCACCTGGAACTCACTGTGCAAACCAGACCAGCGTGGAACCCTCATTGATCCATCTTCTTCTGCCTCCAAATGCTGGAATTAAAGGTGTATGTGCCAGGTTTATCTGCTGTGTTTGTAGCTAACTAAACTTTACTCCATAACAGCCCTTCGATATAATCTCCCTAGGTGCCTGCCCTACCCCAGAAATTCTACCCCCTCACTCCAGCGTGCTCATTCTCTGGCCCATTCTGGTTTTGGTGTTTTGTTTTTCAGATTTCTCCATCTCCGTAGTTGTCTCCGCTTCTCCTGCATTCTTTGTTTCTTACTCCTCTTGGTCACCATAGCTCTATATTTCCTAATACAGGATTTCCTTGAATGGCTGAGTCTGTATTTGGGGGCACCGGGGGTATTAAAATACTAATTGGAAGCTCTCGCATGGATAGAGCTCAAGGATAGAGCCTCCCACCCACCTGGCCAGCCAGACAGGAAGGCTCAGGGTTCTCTTTTTGGTGAGAGCACTTAACCAGAGACAAAACTATAGTGAGGGAAGGAGCAGTGCAAAGAACAGGATTGAGCAGGTCACAGACAGAGGGAACAGCAAAGAACCATTCTGAGATGGAGACAGGTGAGCAGATGGACAGCAGCCTTTGCACCCAGAGCCACGCAGACAAGGGTCAGCAGGATGGAGGGGATGCACACCCAGTCTGTAAAAGGCAGTTCTGACAGGCCTTGTCAGGGACATTTACAAAGGCAAACAAACATTAAATCATTTTATAACATTTTATCAAATGAATCCAAATTGTTTTTTACAACATCTTACATCAGACAGAAAAATCAACCCCAATCTCCTTCTGGTTAATCAGGCAAGGAACATTTACATGGAATTTTCTACAGTGTTCATCCAACCTTATGAAGAGCTGGAAAAAAAAAACAACTTTATGAACACACTAAAACCTCCACAGGCCTCAGCCTCAGCTACACCAGCAAAGCAGCTTATATTGCTGAGAAAAAAAAAAACAAAAAACAAAAGCAGTAGAGGCAGAGAGGCAGAGGCAAGCTGAGCTCTGTGAGTTTGAGGCGAGCCTGGTCTACACAGACTAGCTAAGGGTACATAGTGAAACTGTCCCCAAAACAGCAACAAACCCCCCTAAACCAGCTCATAGTAAGAATGGGGAAGAGGCTGAAAATGAATCAATTTTCAGCTCAGGCACTGTCAGGTTCAGAAGCTGAATTTTCATTTTACTCTAACCATCATGGTATTATATGCAGACTAACACTGTGGGCCACATGCTTTTACTAAGAGACCACAGAAGAAAACGAAAGTGAATTCTGTGGTTCACAAGCTAAGCTATGAGAACCACTTTATTCACACGGGACTCTGCAGCATTTCCTGCACAACACTGAAGAGAACTTCCATTTGTCAGCTCCACACTGACAGTCACAGAGAGACCAGAGGGCTCCAGAGCCTCCTCCCTCAATGTCTGCAATTTCAAGTGACCTGGCTCTGAGAGCCGTTTGTGCCCCTCCTCCACCAGCCACGTTGCTGAAAGCCCTAGTACCTCTACAGTGCCAGACAGGTGTCCTCCTCTCCCTCTCCTTCTCTACCCCAGGTCTCTGATGCTACTTGGGAACACGGTGCTGATGCCTTGAGGCCCAGCTGGCCCCCACCAGGCCCTGCTGCACTCAGGGCAGACAGGTTATTTTGTTTATATTCCTCGGGTTGTCATTTGCTGAAAGCATGTCCTACCCACGGTGTTTTAGGGAGCGAGGAAGACCTGGAAAGCTGGGGGGGCACGAGAAGCAAATATCTGGTCCCAGCTCAGTCCCTATCAAGTGCTTCGGCTTCTGGTCCCACTTCCTTTCTCAAAACGAACACAACCTGCATTCTCTCCCACACAGAAGGGAGGTTTGGGTTTCTAAGTTCAGCAATAAATAACAGGATGCTTGGGCGGCAAGTGTGTGTCTCCTCAGGTTCATATGCTAAAATCCTATCCCAAGGTGCTAAAAGTAGGGCCTTTAGGAAGTGATTAAGTCGTAGGGGAGGAGCCTTTACGAGTGACATATTAGTGACTTTATAAAGGAGAGCTCAGACAGCCCTTTTCCACTGCTTAAGGACACAGCTAGTAGGTTCATCTGTGAGCCAGGCACCAGAGGCTCATCATACAACAAATCTGTTGGCCCTGACCTTGGACTTACCAGCCATCAGAATTGTAAGCAAAAGGCTTTTTATTTTTAATTTTTTTTTAATTTACAAGCTATTTAATCTGTGGTATTTTGTTATAGCCATCCAAATAGGCTGAGGCATGCTGTGAAACACATTCAACTGGTTATTTATAGAAGATTTCTGTCTACAGGGGTAGAAAAGGATGGGTTGGGGTGATTAAGGGAAGGCTGCTAAGGACTGGCTAGCTGTGAACTCTAGGGACTTGTTTTTTCTTGGTTTTGCTGAAACAGTCTCTTGTAGTCCAGGTTGGTCTTGAACATGCTATGTAGTCAAGACTGGTCTTGAACTCCTGACCTACCTTCTGGAATTACAGGCATTGTCACTTTGATCGTGGTTTTGCCTTGTTTTATTATTATCATCATCATCCCTACCCATTCTGTATTTTTTTCTGTATTATTATCATCATCATCATCCCTACCCACTCTGTATTTTTTTCATAAACTTTTTAAAGAGAGAAAGCTATCTCACTCCAAACATTAGGCAAATGAGAAGGGGACCCAGAGGGGTGAGCTTGGGGTGCCTTGTGCTTGTATCACTAAACACTAGTTCTCTGATCAAAGCTTCAAAGTGTCAATTAAACAAATAATAAAGGCTGAGAAGATGGCTGGGTGTGTAAAGGTCTTCTTACACAAGTATTAAGGACCTGAGTCCCCAGCCTCAGATGAAAATCTAAACAAACAAAAAACAAGCCGGGCATGGCTTTGCATTACTGTGACCTGAGCACTGGGAGGCAGAGTCAGGGAGGCAATGAGCGTCAGGTTCACTGAGAGACCACACACACACATGCACACACACACACACATGCATGCGCACACACACACACATGCACGCACGCACACACGCACGCACGCACGCGCACACACACGCACATGCATGCACACACACACACACACACACACACATGGATGCATGCACACACGCACGCGCACACACACATGCATGCACACACACACGCACACACACATGGATGCACGCACACACGCACGTGCACACACACACACATGCATGCACACACACACACGCATGCACACACACACACATGCATGCACACACACACACACACATGGATGCACGCACACACGCATGCGCACACACACGCACATACATGCACACACACACGCACACACACGAACACACATGCATTCACACAGACACAGGAACGCACAGTGTACAGTGTACTCGCTCCCACTAAAGTGAAGGGAGCCTAGTGAGGGGAGAAGAAAGAGTCTAAATCATAACAGCAGAAGGGTTATATAATGTGGAAAGGACAGACACATAGAAGAAAGTTGTGATGATATAGACATATATATATATATATATATATATATATATATATAGAGAGAGAGAGAGAGAGAGAGAGAGAGATATGAAATTGTCACAGTAACACTCCTATTCTGTACACTAAAAATATAAAACAACAGGACACCAACATGGATGAGGACTGCAAGTGTAGCTCAGTGGTTCTCCTCTGGGCAAGGCATGGGTTTGATTTCTAGCACTGACTGGAGAAAAAGGTCTTGGCTCCGAGGCTGCCTCCAAGAAGACAGAAGAAGAGACCGGGATGGGAGCAGTAGCAAGCAGCACGGCTCTGCTCTGACGAATCAGACTTCTCGATTTTTACATTTATCATGTTCTAGGAGACACGTGTGCGAGCATGTGTGCAAGTCTCATGCCCCTCGTGTGGACGCAGAGTACGACTTCAGGGCTCGTTCTCTCCTTCCTCCACATGGGCTCCACAGACTGGATCCAGTCCTCAGGACCGATAGCAAGGACCACTGGGCTAGCCTGCCAGCCCTGTCTTTTTCTGTTAACTTGGCCAGTGACACGGACACTAGCCACCGTCATCTCAAGAATGTAAGCAGCCAGGCAGCGGTGGTGCACACTCCCACCGCTCGAGAGCCAGGGGAAGGCAGATCCCTGTGAATTCAAGGCCAGCCTGGTCTGCAGAGCGAGCCTCTTGAGGATGAAGGAAGGAAAATGGAGTTGGCAACATGCAGTGCCCGCTTTCTTCAAGATGCCTTAAGAAAGCAGAGTTGGGGCCAGGCTCGGGGCACACGCCTCTAATCCCAGCACTGGGAAGACAGAGGCAGGCGGATCTCCAACTGGGAGGCCAGCCTGGCCTACAGAGTGAGTTCACAGAGAAATCCTGTCTCAACACCCTCCCACCCCCCACAAAAACAAACGAATGAAAAAGAAGAGGAGGAGGAGGGTAGATTTAGGCATGGTGACATAGGCCTTTAATTCAGAACTCAGGAGGCAACTGTGAGTTTAAGGCTAGCCTGGGCTTATTTTAGAAACACACACACACACACAGACACGAAAAAGACATGAAGACAGAAGGTATACAGTGGGAGAGGACAGAGAAACAAGAGCAAAGGTATAACAGGAACTGCAAAAGAAGAAAAACCAACAAAATAGAATAAGAATTCCCTACTGTGTAGAAATTCCGGGTGTTTTCTTTCTCTTCAGGCTTTTGTATATTTCTTGATCTTCTACAATGAGCATGGAAGCCAGGAAACTTTGAAGGAGAGAGGCTGACCGACTCACAGAAGAAGGTGTCAAAAGGATTACTCAGATCGAGACTGAGCAAGGGCAGCAATAGCGCGGTTGCCTATTTGTTCAAAGTCAGTCACTGTCAGACACACCCACACTGCCTGACCTTGGGTAAAAAAATGACAGGTGAGGTAGGTGGCGTCAACAAACTCTCAGTCCCGAAAGAACCAAAAGAAATGAGAAGGGTGGTGGGCTGCTGACAGCTCAACCCCGTTCTTACAGACTGGAGAGCATAGGAGACAGAGGTGCCAGGAGAAGACTTCAAGGAACTGAGCTGAGTGTGGACACAGGTCTGCAATCCCAGCACTTGGGAAGGGAAGACATTAGACCCTGGCTTAGAAACACACACACACACAATAATAAACTAATAAGTGAAATAAATATCTTCAGGTATGGTGGCTCTGGCCTATAATCTCAGCACATGGGAAGCGGAGGTACAGAGACTACCAAGAGTCCATGGCCAGCTTGGACCACTGGGTTCCAGGTCAGCCTGGGCTAGAGCAGGACACTTCAAAAAAAGACACACACACACTGCACAAAACAAACCACAACACTGCACAAAACAAACAACAACAAAAATTACTTTCACAGATATCCCCTAAACTTTTTTTTTTTTTTTCTAAAAAAACAGTCTGTTTATCAAGAAAGGCAGAAGGAATAATGCTGCAGTTAAAAGCAAACTATATTATACAGGACAAGCTGCCAAGTAAAACACATCATATAATTATAATTAATTGAATCAAAATAAATCAAATGAGCTGCATAAACCCAGGCACTCACTGGTACGTTAATGAAAGAGATCAAACAGGCTTGAGCTTTTAACAGCATCTGCTACAAGCCCCACGGCTGCAGCTTAGGTGACCAGGCAGACAAGAGGCAGTTAGTCTGTACAGATGCACCAGCGAAAGCTGCTACAACGGGCACCAAAGGCCATCTTCCCGGTTCATTAGGACCATCTGCTCACTTTAGTTTTCCAGATTCTCACTTTATATAATCCTCCTTAGTCCCTTTGGGCTAATTGCCTTTTGCTTTTATATTTGATCAGTATCTTTTCCTAATATGCTCAGTTTATGAGCTTCATAGGGCTCTGTTATCTCAAAGTGTGTGTTCAATTTCCTTCCCAGAAGCTTTTTTCAGATTATTAGACCTGGGAGAAACGGCAGATGAAAAGATTATTGGGCCATGCAGGGCTTAAATACATTAAGGTTTTGAGGCTATGTTGCTGCTTCCTGTTTGCAAAGATAATTTTTTAGGTTATTAAACATCATTTATGACCTTTAAAAAGAATTGCCAGTCATTAGTAACAAAATCTGTCACAATAGTGAGTAATATAAAATGATGTCAATTTCACAATTTACTAAATAGGCTTTACTAAATATATTTTATGTAGCACCACTACTCAACAAACTACAATTAAAGGTGGCATGGTGGTACAAACCTTTAATCCCAGCACTCGGGAGGCAGAGGCAGGTGAATCTCTGCATTCAAGGCCAGTCTGATCTATAAATTGAGTATCAGGACAGCCAGGGCTACACAGAGAAACCCTGTCTCAAAAAACCAGAGTGACAAATAAAAATAAAAAATAAAGAAACTAATTAACTTATTACAATAAACAAATGACTTCTGGTGAGATGGTTTTCCTTGCTGGGAAAGTCTGGTGACATGAGTTCAATCCCTGGAACTAACAGAAAGGTGAAAAAAGAGGACCAACTTCAAAAGCTGTCCTCTGACATCCACATGTATGTCATAGAACACACACAACACACACACAATAAAATAATTTTTAAAAAGACAAATAGGAAATATAAATGAAAATACTTATGAATAACTTGCTAGTTCCATATGCTATTCTAAGACCTGGAGATTCCATGATGAGCAACATAAATATGGCCTCTGCCCCCATGCCCTCTGGAAAGAAAGAGGGGACATGGCAGAAAGTAAACATAGATGTTAGGGCTGGATACAAAGAGTAGCCTGGTTACGCAGGACATGTGATACAGTTAGTCAGTGATAAAAACAAGCAGGGGACGCTACTGATCCTAAGTATCAGGCTCATTCTCAGCTTGCTATGTGCCTCTACTGTCGTTTCACTTCTAACCTTTACATTTGGGAAGACCACCTTCCCAGGCAACCGTGGGGCACCAAAAAAAAAAAAAAAAGTAGAGAAATATGATTGTCTGCCCACAAGAGGATGATCTAATGTAAGGCAGCAGTTACCAGAAGGACCAGCAAGGTCACCTCATGAGCTATACCTAGTGAAGCCGTAAAAAGCCGTTCGGCTGTCACGGTACCTGATTGGAGGAAAGGAGAACTGCAGAAATGAGAGCAGTTGGGCTGGTTATTTTCAGTGTTTCTCCAGATAAGAAGGGTAAGGAATTCTGGAAAAGGAAACAGGCGTGAAAGGTGAAAGAGATGCAGAGGTCATGGTGTAGTGAGTGAGCCCACAGACCAGCAGTTGTAGAAAAGATATAAGCATCCCCAAAACAGTCTGGCTGCTTGCTGCAGACTTGCAGCAACTTGTTCAGACTGTTAAAGTGAAGTCACCTGAGAGTATCTCACTATCCTATACAAACCCCACCTCAGACAAGAAATAACTATACACAGGCAGCCGAGAAGAAGCAGTATTCACTACCATAAATTGCTGAAGACAGGAGGATTGGGGGTTCAAAGTCATCCTTGGCTACATGCAGAATTCAAGGCCAGCCTCAGCTGCATGAAATCCTCTCTCAAAACAAAAGATAAATCATGATTAGCTCTGCTGTCAAACCATGGTTATCTTCCTAAGAAAACTCACAACATTAAGAAACATTAAAAATAGCTATTCAAGATGAAAAGGGAGAGCTGAGGCTGTAGATGATAAAACCAGGTAATTCTTCCTGAAGGAGCTCAACAGTGAAGAGTTGAATTTTGTTACTAGCTACAAATAATAAATGGCTTGACCACAGCTCAACAAGAGAATCAAAAGAAAAACCTAGACAGACCAACCTGCAGCCAGTTCACAGCCACAAACAGCAAAGAAAACCCTCCTTTCTGCCAGCTGGCCGCTGGGGCCTTTTCCAGGCCGTGAGCAGCATCTCCTTCCTCCAGGCCTGGGTCCCTCTGAGTGCTTCCTCAAGCCCCAAGGGTGCAGAACGCCCCAACTCAATCAGTTCATAATGGCTAGTGCTCTAGTGCTCACTATGCAAATTTCTAAAATGCTAACTAGTAGTTTAAGGTCTCTTGCAGCAGATAAGATCATAGAAACAGCATTCTGTAGAATGAGAACTGCCTGTGATGTAACAGCCCCATGGCACACCCCGCTGTTTGTTTTAAATGGCATCTTGCAATCTTAACCCAGGCTGCCTTTGAGGCCAACCATAATGCCTATTAATATCAGAAGTAACTTCCCTTGCAAGTACTTCCTCCCCTTCTGGAGAAAGACAGGAAGGGAAAATGCACCCTAGTCAGACTCATATCTTTCTCATTTGCACCATGGGCTGCCAAATGTGCCAGCTCAGCCAAGACTATAATGAGGAATCTAGTAATGAGCTCTTGGAAACATAGCCAGGGGCGGCTGCCTCCGAGTGGGTGTGAGCTAACGGGGCCAGCTGTACTGACGGCCTGACCCAACGCTGCTCTCTCCCAGAATGGCCTCACGCTGTGTCCCAGGCACAAGAGACAGGACTGGCGGACTGGTCCATTTCTGCATTGTTCACTCACTATCAAAGGCATGTTGCCATGACTACATGAACACTTAACTTTTACATGGAAGAGAGCAGCTGGCAGGTAACATCATCAGTCAGTGATGACCCACACATTCACCTTAACAGGAGGCAAGAGAAAAGGTGAAAACTGCTCATTTGTTTTAAAGGAACACACATTCTTTGACTGCAAGGGGAGGGAATCAGGGTAGTGCTTTACAAGGGGATCATTTAGCCAAGCAATCCCATGATTTGCAAAGAAAGCTAGGAAGGCTCCCAGTGAGCACAGCGGCATCTAACCAACCCACAAGAATCAAATCACTGCAGACCTGAAGAAAACTATGTCAATGCAAGGGTTCAGAAAGGCCAGCGAAATTTTAGGATCCTAAAATAAAGCAGAGAAAGCAAACCTCAATATCTGTGGTTGAAACTGGGCTTGGGGAGCAGGACAGAGAGGAGCAGTTAAAGGTGGTCCCTGCTCAACCCTGAGGGCTGGAGTTCAGATCCCAGCAGCTCACAGAAGACACTCTGCTGTTAAACTGTTCCAGAAAGTCCCCCAGTGAAATTCAGCCTTGGCCAGGGTATTGGCTCACACTTTAATCCTAGCATTCAAGCAGCAGGAACAGACAGATCTCTGTGGTTTCTGGGTCAGCCTGATCTACATAGTGAGGCCAGCCAAGCTACATAGCGAAACCCTGTCTAAAGAAAGAAATAATTAGGGGCTGAAGAGATGGCTCAACAGTTAGGAGTACTGTCTGTTCTTCCAGGAGTCCTGAGTTCAATTCCAAGCAACCATGTGGTGGCTCACAACCACTGGGATCTGATGCCCTCTTCTGGCATGCAGGTATCCATGCAGAAGGGCACTTATCTACATGAAATAAATAAATAAATAAATCTTAAAAGAAAAAAAAAAAAAGCTTTATCTTCTGACGACAAGGTGGACAACCAGGTCTCCCTTTCAGCCTGCTGCTCCACACTGACTGTACCAGGCAGCTCTGTGCGGTGCAGGGACTTGTCCTGAAGTCGCCAGTTATGGCTGGTGGAGAGGACAGGAGATATTTATATCACAAGCACTAGCTCTGAGATAGTTCCCTAGTCACATCACACCATTCGTCCTTTAACAAAGAGCTAGACATGGGTGGCCCCTGTGTCCTCTCCTCTGGAATGTGGTCAAAAATGACGTGTGTTCCTGAAAGCCATGGCCTGGTAAAGATATCTTGCCCACTCATCCATGTTCTTTGTGGTTTTGATTTCATGAGTAATGGCAAGGCCTGGGAGCCATATGATGGAAGGAACCTGGGTTGCCAAGAGGCTGCTTGCTCACCTGCCTGGGAGGTTTACCTAGTCAAGGAATACATTTCTATTCTCTACTTTAAAGGAGGGGTGGGGTGGCTGGAGGGATGGCTCAGTGGTTAAGAGCTCCTGCTGCTCTTCAGAGGCCAGAGCTCTGGCCCAAGCACCCATATTGGGCAGCTTACAAGTGCCTGACACTCAAGCGGCAGGGGGATGACACCCTCTTCTAGCCTCTGTGGATACTTTCATATACACAGCACTGATTAAAGCTCTCTCTCTCACATACACACATAAGTAAAAAATGAAATGTGATATTCAAACTCTATTCCTAGAAAATGTACTGTCTTGGTTGCTGTTCTGTTGCTGTGCAGAGACACCATGGCCAAGGCAGCTTATAGAAGAAAGCATCAGTTGGGAGTGTGGTTACAGCTTCAGAGGGTCTGCCCATGATCATCATGGCAGGGAGCATGGTGACAGGAAGGCAACCATGGCACTGGAGCAGTAGGCGAGCATTCACAACTGACCCACAAGTTGCGGACAGTCACTGAGACTGGGCCTGCCCGGCATGGGCTTCTGAGCCTCAACATCCACCCCTCCTCCAGAGAGGCCGCACCTCCTAACCCTTTCCAACAGTGCCACTAGCTGGGAACCACACGTTCAGACATCCGAGCCTAGGGGGCCATTCTCACTCCACCGCAGTTACCAAGGAGCAGTGGAAGGGCCCTCTAAAAAAGCTTGCGATCGCCAGCTCTGACTCTGACAGCTGGGAGGCAGCCCCGGCAGCACCGGCTGGCCTCGCAGGCCTGAGACCTGGTTATAGCCCCCAGGACTCATTCAGCGCTGCGGCACAAGTCCACACTTGTAATCCCAGGCTCACTGGCCAGCTCTCCTCTAAATGGGGAGCTGCAGACCAGTGACACCCTGCCTCAAAGGACTTTGTCCAGGGCTGTCTGCTGTGTCCACACATGTGCACACAAGTATATATACTCATCCACACACATGAACACACATGTGCATACAGGTATTTACATGCTCACCCACATACATGAACAGACACATGTACACACAGGTACATACATACTCACCCACATACATGAACACACATGTGCAAAAAGGTACATACATACTCGCCACATACATGAACACACACATGCGCACACAGGTACATACATACTCACCCACATACATGAACACACACATTGCACACAGGTACATACATTCTCATCCACATACATGGCTGTGTGCTGATATGAAACACCCCCTACAGGCCCTTGTCTCAATGCCTGGCCCTCCCCTGGCCAGCGCTGTTCAGATGACTGTGGTCCTCAGAGGGAGACTTCGTGGGGAGGGACAGCTCCTCGGGGACTCCCTGCTCTGCAGGTTGTCCTGCCTTCTGGGTAACTGTCTGCCTGGCCCGCTTCTCAGCGAGTCCTAACCACGGTGCCCTGCTTCCCATGAGAATCTAATCAAGCTCATAGGCCCAAGCAACCATGCACAGAAACCTCTCAAATCATGAGCCACAAAACCTTCTTCCTCTAAATTTGACAGTAAGGAGAAAGTTAAGCAACATAATAACACACTGGTCGATAGTGTGTTTACACGTGTCCAAATCCACAGGCTGCACACGCCTAGCGCACCCACCTGTGACCCGCGCACTCTGCCGACTGCAAAAAGCATGTCACAGCGGCGGGGAGAGCTGCGTATGTGAGGGAGCATGTGTGGGAAATCTCTCAACTTAAAATGCTGTAGCAATTAAGAGCTTTTTTTTTTTTTTTTTTTTAAATAGTCACCAAATAAAGATAACAGACTAATATAGTCTTGTAAAAACTTCTAGGCCGTTAGAAAAGTTCATCTGTTTCCTTATTAAAACAGGCCTTCCCATGTTGGGACTGTTCTTCGTGAGCCGTCCAATGGGGTGGTCATGCCTGGAGCACGTGACGTACGGCCACTGTGACTAAGCCATGGGTTTCGGATTTAAAGGCCTTAT
Source organism: Psammomys obesus (assembly GCF_907164565.1). Lineage (NCBI taxonomy): Eukaryota > Metazoa > Chordata > Mammalia > Rodentia > Muridae > Psammomys > Psammomys obesus. The sequence goes on from NW_026585504.1 coordinate 4,076,446, forward strand.
GGAACTAGTGGGTCCACACAGGAGACTGCCCCGGAACCTCATGGTTCTCTGGCTCAGAACGGAAGCTGGGTGACCCAAATTCTGAGATCTGGCATTCAGCACATCATCTACATTTCCAATCTCCAAAATTCAGGAAATAGGCAACCCTCAGTACTTCAGTCTCCCATGAGCCAGTGTGCCTCCCTGCCCAGACGGACAGAGATAGAATGACTGTGCTCATGACTATTCAGGTGTGTGCGAACTTCAGAGGACGTTTCTGTAGAGGCCACCCAAACAGCTTTACTCTTTAGAGTCGGTTTCACTCCCAGTGGGAGGGGAGGTACGCAGTGGCCATGCTGGGCCTGACGAAGGGGGCCTGTGCTGACGCCTATAGGTCAGAACGCTTATTGTCTTATCAGATGAGATTTCTTCAAAACAAAACATTTTAAAGCTTAGAAAATACAGCATCAAAGTGAATCAATAACTTTTCTGTTTTTTAAATATGGACTGTTTCATCACTCTGTATGTCACTCCTGTGCAGGGGCCATGCCAATCTCTGTATCACTATAATTTTAGTTTGTGTACTGCCGAAGCGAGCACCAACTTTCCTATTTTAAAACTTTTTGAGGGGCTGGTAAAAGAGCTAAGCAGGTTGAGGAACCTGCAGCCAGCCTGGTGACCTGAGATCAATATTTGGAATCCACCCGGTGGAAAAGAGACGTGCCTTCCCAAGTTGTCTTCTGACTCCCTACACACACACAGAGAGAGAGAGAGAGAGAAAGAGAGAGAGAGAGAGAGAGAGAGAGAGAGAAAGAAAGAAATGTATTTTTAATAACTTTTTGAAAAGTCCCTGAAATACACACATACATCATTACGCATGATAATTTGAAAAAAATTAGACTGCAGATTTTTCTTAAGAAGTCAAAATGTGGTAACATATAAACGTGGAAACTCAGGGCTGGAGAGGTGGCTCAGCAGTTAAGAGCGCTGGCTGCTCTTCCAGAGGACATGCGTTCACAGAACCCATACTGGGTAGCTTACAGTTAGGAGTCCATAACCTCAGTCACAGGGGAGCCAGTGCCCTCTTTCTGGCCTCCGTGGGCACCAGGCACACAGCTGCTGCATAGACGTACATGTAGGCAAAATATCCATATACATAAAATTAAAATAAGTCTAAAAAAGAGGAAGGAGAATTCAAAGTCAGCCAGGGATACTTGAGACTTAAAACCAACAAACAGAACAAGCACAAACCCTCAGGCTGGGGGACAGCCGTGTGATTTGGGTGACAAGCAGGCAGCAGAGGACGGTGTGGACAAGCGCAGAGACCACCACCGTGATGGCTGGAAGCAGATGGGCCACATGGCAGGGGAGAAACTTGTGTCATTTTTCTCAATAAATTGAGAAGGAAGCAGAACTCTAGGAAATGCATAACCCGGCATCCTAAATTGATGCCAGCCTCAGATTGGACAGGAGGGGGCACCAGAGTCCAGCAGGCAGCCCAGCCTCAGCCTGAAACCTGGTCAGCCACGAAGAAGCAAAAGAGGCCACATCTCCAGGGATCAGGAGCAGTGGGGTCAGGACCGCCCCCCACACACTTGCATGCCACTGGCTTACCAGGCTGCAGGGCTCTGAGTGTGGCAACTGTAGCTTGAAACGGAGCGACACAATCCCCGGAAGAACCAGCAGATGCCAGATAGCTAAGGAGTGAGCTGATCACCGTTCTGGTCTAAAACCTCTGCTGTTTCCGGGATAGTTCCACTGAAAACAAGCTTTCCGAGTGGATATCCCACAGCCCGAGTCAGGCTAGTGGCCCTGTGGTGGACAACAAAATGGGAGGGAAGGGGACTGTCCCTTGCTCCTGGAGCTCTGGTCCTGTTCTGGCTAAAATTTCAAAATTAAAAGATAGAAGTCTCCTGAGTCCCTGAGCCCCACTTTCGGGTGTCTGACCTCTGACCTTCGAGAAAACACAAAGCTCTGCATGTTGTCACTCAAGTACACAAAACCAGCTGCAGTAACTTGGTTTACCGGAACCGGGCAGTGACTCTCAGCTAGGGGCAGTGTCGCCTGACCAAAGCCCGTGCCCAGGCCTGACGTTGTTCATGGCCTGGAAACTTCGCTTTCATGGTGCACTATCAGTGTTGGTCTCTATGGCTTACACAGTATTTCAGAACTGATGCCCAGATCCTCATATTCCTATTCTCTCTCTCTCTCTCTGTGTGTGTGTGTGTGTGATATTTTGAGGACACTCTGACGCCCTAGACCGGGGTCTCAGCAGAAGAAGCAGAGACGAGCTAAAAGTCATGCAATGGCTTCTCATTTGTGCAGGCTCTGCCTCCGCCTAGGCTTCAACTTTACCACCAGGCCAGAATCATGCGGCTAAGCGAAGCCCTCCAGGCTTTCTAACCTCCAAAACTGGGGCATGATCAACATGTGTCATTTAAATCCATTTGGTTTGTGATAATTTCTTATTACTCCCCACAGGTAGCCAAACTCTCTCCACATTAAGAAGACGAACCTTCACCAAACTATACCTTACAGCCTAAATAACAATGCCAGTCATAGATTTCCATGCACTTTTTAAAACCTCATAATTAGTATGTATACAATGGCTAGATCCATAATTAATTTTCTTAGCTGATGAAACTACGAAGGTGAGAGATTTTCCCAAAGGCTACAAATGGCTATGACATCATTCGCTACTTGAGCAGCACACCAGGATGGCTTTTCCCTCCTAGGGCTCTTTATCCAGACTACCCCTGGAGATGAAAACAAGGCTAGGCTAAAGGTGTCTGGAGCAAAAGCCTCCACGTCATCAGACCAAGGGTGACAGAAGTGGATGCTTGTCCTGTGAGATGCTGTGGCCAGGACGTCACTATCACACAGAAGTCCCCACTTTATTTCATGAACTTGCCCGTGTTTTTCATTTTCCTTTTAAAATTATTTTCAAGTAAATATATCATCTGTTCTGAATAACTTTTTTAAAAGATCTATTTATTTATTTATTTATTAGCGGACTTACAGAACTTGCTTACAGAGACTACCTGTAGGAGAAGCTGTGTGTAAATCCTAATTATTTCATACATTTCATATAAAATTTGCTATGTAGACCAGCTAGCTTTGAACTTGTACAATCCCCCTGTGGGTAGCGCTAGAATTATACGAACTGCCACTATATCTGGCCTTATGTTTAATTTTATATTTTGCTGCATATTACTTTTTTTGTTTGATTATTAAGGCAGGTATAACAGTCCTGACTCACTCTGTAGGCCAGGCTGGCCTTGAACTCACAGAGATCTGCCTGCACCTGCCTCCTAAGTGCCAGGATCAAGGTGTGTGCCACCAAGCCTAGCCCTATTTCTACTTTTTAAAACAAAAAGTAAAACTTTATTATAAAAGCTGCTGTGGGGAGGCCAGGCATGGTGGCACATGCCTTTAATCCCAGCACCTGTGAGGCAGAGGCAGGTGGATCCCTGTGAGTCCTGTCTGGAAAAAAACAAAACAGACAAAACTGCTGTGGAGCTGGAGAGATGGCTCCATGGTCGAGAGCACTGGCTGCTCTGGCATACATCCAAGGAAAGGCCTCTCTCCCAAATCCAGCAGAAGTCATTCTACAGTAGAAACTTTACATGTATTCTCATACAGCTTATTATCTGAACTCACATACCTTGTAAGAAGCATAAATTCTTTCTACTCTCTCTCTCTCTCCATCCATGTACAAGTTCTATTTTTTTTTTCCACTCTGTTTGCTTTTGTGGTGCTGGGGATCCAAGCCAGGACTGGAAACACACGTGCTGGGCAAGCGCCGTACACCCAGCAGCTGTGGAAGCATGTGGTCTGAGGCTTGAGCCACCTTCCCTAAGGGGACCTGAAGGGGACCTTTCCCCGGAACCATGGCTTTGACAATCAGGAGCACTCCAGAAAGAGCACTGAAGAACTGGAGTATAAATGACAGACCACTGGATTACACTGTAACAGCAAACGCCATTGCATTGTTGACTGTTCTCACCACCACTGTGACTAGACACTTAACAGAAGCGACCTCAGGTAGCACAGGATGATCTTGGCAGGGTTTCTCATCCGGAAGCACACAGGGCAGACAGGGAGAGGAATGAAGGTCACTAAGCCCAGCCATTAGTCTGCCATATCAAGCTCATCTCTGTCTGATTACAGTTTTGACAGAAAGTTCAAACATTTATATTCATATTTTATTTGCCCCACTTTTCTTTAACCCTTCCAAAAAAAAATTAAGAGCTGAGCATGGTGGAAACTCCAGCACTAGGGAATTGAAGGAAGAGTTCAAGGCTGGCTGGGCATGGTGGCACATGCCTTTTATCCCAACTCTGAGAGTTCAAAGTCAGCCTAGTCTACATAACAAATTCTAGGATAGCAAGAGCTACAAAACAAAGAAACCCTATAAGGAAGGAAGGAAGGAAGGAAGGAAGGAAGGAAGGAAGGAAGGAAG
>NW_026585504.1:4080896-4084551 GCF_907164565.1 Psammomys obesus
AAAGAAAGAAAGAAAGAAAGAAAGAAAGAAAGAAAGAAAGAAAGAAAGAAAAGAAAAGAAAAAAAAGTCTGGAGAGGTGGCTCAGAGGTTAAGAACATTGGTTGCTCTTCCAAAGGCTCTGAGTTTATTTCCCAGCAACCACATGGTGGCTCACAACCATATATAGTGAGATCTGGTGCCCTCTAAATCTTTAAAAAAGAAAGGAAAAGTTCAAATTTAAGGCCATCCTTGGCTACTTAGTGAACTCAAGGCCAGCCTGGGCTATGTGGGATGTAGTGTGGAAAGAGAGATACAAATATACTACTTCTAGAGAGAACTAATTTCTTTCTTTTCCTTTCTTTGCTTGTGCATGTGAGCGTGCGTGCATTTGCAGGGGCTGGAGGAGGATGCTGATGTTTGTTTCTGTCACTCTGACTTGTCCTTGAGACAGAACCTGGATCTTGTTGTTCTGGTCAGTGGCAGGCCAGCAAGCCCCATGATCCACTTCCCACAACTCAGGTCCCTGGAGAGTGTGGCCACACTGTGTTTTACATGGGTGCTGGGGTCAAGCTGTGCTCTCCAGAGCCATTTTCTCAGTGCATGCTTTGCTGTCTTAGCTTTTTAAAATGGTCTTGCCGTGCAGCCCAGTCTGGCCTTGGTGAATTCGAAAGGAAATGGGCGTTGACTTTAAGAATTCTTAGATTGAGTGGGCTGTGGCCCATGCCTGTAATCCTGACACTTGGGGAGGCAGAGACAGGCAGATCTCTGTGAGTTTGAAGCCAGCCTAGTCTACAAAATGAGACCAGGGCACCAAGGCTACACAGAGAAACCTTGTCTCTTAGATTGGGGCTGAAGAGACAGTTCAGTGGTTAAGGATGTAAACTTCTCTTGTGGAGGACCTGAATTCAGTTCTCAGCACACACATCAGACAGCTCAGGACCTCCTGTAATTCCATCTCCAGGAAATCAAATGCCCTCTTCTAGACTGCACATATATATACATAATTAGAAAATAAAAATTGTTAGGATTTAGACGACGGAGCTGAACGATGTCACACCACAAGGGAGGCCTCACGTGAGAGGTTTATTAGAGAAGGGGAACACAGAAGCAGTTTCTGTGGGAAGAAAAAGGGCAGAGCAAAGTGGACAGTGTCATTATAAGGTGACTCTGCGCATGTGCACGAGGTAGATTCGTGCTTGGTGGCTGCCGTAAAGCTGTCACAGCGCAGCGCAGGTTCGGGCACCAACACGTGGTTCCCGGTGGCTTGAGAAGGTGTTGCACTGATGACGACTCGTGGATGATGACGTGCTCTGCTACTGCCAGGTTCCTGGGGCTGATGACGGAGCTGCCTGATTACTAACAAAAATGCTCTTCAAAGAAGACCCCTTAGATTTAGGAGGGCGTGGCAGCATGTGTCTGTGCTCTCAGGACAATCAGGCGTTCACAGTCATGCACAAGCTACTTAGCAAGCCTCTCTCAGGGAGGAGAGGGAGAGATTCAGGCTGGAAGTAGCTAAATGATAGAAACCTGATATGTGCAAGGCCTTACGTTCAACCCCTAGCTGTTGTGGATATAAACATGTTTTTGTTTTGGTCCCCAGTGTGGGATATGGGATGAGCGAGATGGTCCTTGCCAGCTGCAGATAGTTTAAATTTGAGGACTCCAGAGAAAGAATAAATGCCAGAGCCCAGAGAGTGTGGTGCTCAGAGAAAGAACAAGACTATTCCTGCTTTCCCCTGCTGCTCCTGGTTGCTGTTGTGACACAAGATGGAATCTCCTGAAACAAAGACTGGACTGGCTCCAAGGAACCGGAGGGCCCTGACCAGCAGGCAGCAGCTAAGAAAGAACTGTGTCCCCTCTCCCACTAACCCTTTCTCTGCCCTATCTGGTGTTGGGGTGTTGGAAGGGATAGGGATGGAGTAGGGAGAAAAAGATATAAGAAAGAGATAAAAGAGATAAAAGAATTTTTAAGATAAAATAATTTTTATTTTTATTTTTTTTAAGTACACCATCACCTAGCATTGGGCGAGGGCAGGTTGGTTGCAGGCCCGTATTCCTAGGTACCTGAAGAGTGAGGCAGGAAGAACCCAAGATCAAAGCCTGCTTGGGCAACAGAACAGCTGTGCCAGCCTGGGCAACCTAGTGAGGCTGTGTGTGTCTGTCTGTCTGTATGATGGGGGTGGGGGTGGGGGAGGGTAAAAGGCTTAACTAAACAACAGCCTGCCCCACTTTCCCTGCCCAAAGGCTCGGGAATATGAGGACAGCAGCCACGAGAGGGCAGTAGAGTCTAACAGCACAAATCTAGGCCAGCAACTTAGGTATTACTGCATGAAAACTGGGAAGTAATTGTCACCAATTCCACTCCAAACCAGCCTTCTAAAGGGGCAGAGGCATTGGTCATAGATGACTTCTTCAGTTATTACTTTCTGAATAATCGTTATGAAAGCCAGGCTTGGTGGCTCACATTTGTAACCCGAGCACTTGGCAAGAGGCAAGGGGATTGTGAGTTTGAAGCCAGCTTGAGCTACACAGCAAAAAAAAAAAATTTTTAAAAAGTACGAAAGAAAGTTCTTGAAAAACCAACTATATAACATGCTGAGAAGAGATACTTAATTTTAGCATCTTATTATTATTAGGAAAAGACCCACAGTGAGATTACAGGGGTACACCACCATTCCAACCTCAAGCGTTAGCTTTTCACGGGAAAAAGCGAGCGAGTGGCGGTGTGGAGAGGAGTGTGGCCTGTGTAAAAGTCCACAGTTTAGCTTCCTGTGGTACATCCAACATAGCTTCAATGTGTCAATAAAATCACAAATTGATAAGCAAGGCGCTTACGACCAATACTTTGTATCCTTAAATATTAAAGATTTTATGTGCAGTGTTTTGCCTATGTACATCTATGACCAAGTGCGCGCAGGGCCTGGAGGAGACAGAGGGAGTGTGGGATCCCCTGGAACTGGAGTTACAGACAGTTACATACTGCCGTGCTGGGAATCAAACCCCAAACCCTGGGAGGAGCAGCCGGAGCTCTTATCTCCCCCACCCCTCTTTCTTTTAAATCTCACCAAGTTTCACTTAGCAGCCTTAGCTGAGCACCTACTACACAGCAGGTGCTGCCCTGAGAACGTACTCACAGGTCAAGGCCTAAATTAGCAGACAGCAGCTGCAGGCAGTGTGTGGCAACTTCCAGGGAAGCTGTGAGCACAAAAGCTTTCACCTTTAAAGGCCATGCCTCAGGAAGCTGGGTTCGGTAGCATGTGAGCAGCAGCTTTCAAAAGCTCCAGGGTAGACACCACAGCTCAGTGGTGACAAAAGCCTGGGCTCAACCCCGGGCACCAAAGAACCACTTGGAAGGTCCAAGAGCAACAGTCAGTCCTACAGGCAGGTGAGAAAACGCCTCCTGGGTAAAATAAGGGTTTCAATCATTTCAGCAAACAACTACAGTCCAAATTTCTGACTGTTTCTTTCCTGGTTTTGACCTAAAATGGTGGCTTCTACCTAAATCAACACAGAACTGGGAAGGCGATGTTTTTCCCCAGCTGGTCGGTAGGTGGCTGAAGAGTGCTTCTCCCACAGTGCAGGGCTAGGAACTGTAGTTCCTAGCGTGTGTGTGTGTGTGTGTGTGTGTGTGTGTGTGTGTGTGTGTGTGTCTGTGGATCTGTGCATGTTTTCCTGT
>NW_026585504.1:4084561-4091274 GCF_907164565.1 Psammomys obesus
TGTGGATCTGTGCATGTTTTCCTGTGGATGTGTCTTTGTATGTATGTGTGTGTCTGTGTGTGTGTGTGTGTCTCCAGTGAGCCAGGAGGCATGGCTGGCCCCTGAGAAGTGCTGATGTTGGAGGGCAGTTAGTAAGGAGCTGGGAAGGGGCCACTGCAAGTGCTTAAGGTTTAGCACTCCACAGCCCTTACTTGGACCTAATGGTCGCCTTTCTTTAAAGTCCTGCATTTGAACCCTGACCCAGGGCTGCGCCTCAGCTTTCCAGGACTAAGCCTCTACAAGGCTCTGCTTCCTCGGGGGTAATGTAGAGGTCAGAACAGTATTCACTTCTTCGGGGGTGGCTCTAAGAGTCAAAAGGAACAATATGCTGCGGTGCACAGTGCCAAAGCACTTGCCCAGCACACCAGAAGCCCTGGGCTTGCCATCAGCAAATATCAACAACAAAATACACACACACACACACACACACACACACACACACACACACGTATAAACGCCTAGGGCACAGCTCCTACAGAGTAAGTGTACAAGAAGGGATAGATGTTCACGCATCTCCCCTGATGGCCTCTTGTGAAGCAGGCACAGTATCTGTAGACTACATCAAGTCTTTCCCCTGCACTGTAGGAAGATGCAGCTGAACAAGCCCTGACCGTAAGCTCACTTGCAGGAGCCTGTGAGGACGGCCGTGAGTCGGAAGGAAGCCACTCTGCCCCCTGGCTCTGCAGTTAGCGCCCTGCAGCCCTGCCTGGTGTCAGAGGCCCAGCCTGTGTTTCAGCTCTGCTGAGATTTCCTTCTTAGACTGTCAGTCCTCACAGGTGGCACTGAAGTTCAACACGGAGAACAAAGGAGACATCACTGATGGCTGCAGCACCCTGCCAGAATGATGCCCTTAAACCATCACCATCTCCAGTGGCCTGAGATATGAGCTGCCATCTGGAACTCTACAATACACAGCTCTAGGTGTATTTTATTTTAATTATTCTATCTATCTATAAATCTATCTATCTATCTATCTTAGAGACAGGGATTTACTATGTAGCCCTGGCTAGCCTGAAGTTGCTTTGCAGAGCAGGCTGACCTTGAACTCACAAAGATCTATTTGCCTCTGTTGGGATTAAAGGCATGCACCACCAAACCTGGCTTTAAGTGTAGTTTGAAAGAGACAAAGAAGGAATTGACAGTAAAGCCATCTGTGAGAGGGCACCCAGGAAATATTTTCCCAGTTGCTAGTGACCTTGGGTGGTCTCTGTATCCTGCAATTCAGCTTCCCCGTATGGGAATGAGATTAGGTGAGTTGGGTAGTTTTCAGACTCCATTTGGCCCTGGAAATGTTCTCTTCAGATGAATGCTTGTCTGAAGAGCCACAATATAAATAAGCTATCAGAAGCATGCAAAAAAAATGGGAGGCTAGGATGCCATCCCTCCCCACTCTCAGCCTGGTTTCCAAGGAATGTCCACAGCATGTTTGAAAGCCACCAACCCTGTAACCCCCAGCACTCAAGGCTAGAGCAAGATCATGAGTTTGAGGCCAGTCTAATCTACACAGTGAGACTATAGCTCATCAAAACAAAAATAAGGGAGAAAGGAAGGGAGGGAAGGAGGAAAGAGAAAAGGGAGAAAGGGAGGGAAGGAGGAAGTGAGGGAAGAAAGGAAGGAGGGAGGGAGGGAGGGAGGGAGGGAGGGAGGGAAGAGAGGGAAGAAGGGAAGGGAGGGAGGGAAGAGAGGGAAGAAGGGAAGGGAGGGAGGGAGGGAAGGAAGAGCAGCAGCCAGCAGTCCAGGTGTCCCATCATTCTATAATCCCAAGGACTTCAATCACCTTTTCTTCAATCCCCAGGTGGAAAGCATTGTTGCTTTCTACCAGTAGAGGGCAGAGTTCAGAACCCTGTTATGGAACGGAACCTTCCTTCTAGTCCACTGAATCTGCAAGGAGAGTGAGGAAAAGTGGGTTGGGGCGTGAGTGAGCTGACAGTGGAATGTACTGTCATGCCAAATAACCAAACTCAAATAAAAGCCATCAGGGAGTGTGATGGAAACCCCGTTTTGTTCCCAGCCATGTCAGAGAATCCGTTTACCATCACTGACTTTTCCTTTCCTTTCCTTGCTGCACCCTGGGGGGAGGGGTGTCTCGCCATGTTGGCTGCTCTGGCTGCCAAGCGCAGCCCCAGGATCTGCCTGTCGTGGTCCCTCCAGGGCTGCAGCTGTAGGCATTACCCTCCACACCCAGTTTTCACATGGATGAAGTCCTGAAAACCTAGGTCCTCCTGCTTCCTTTCCACTGAGCCATCTCCACAGCCCAAGTCTAAAATTTTACAATTATTATGTAACTTCCAGTCTGAAGTACTGACTGTTAGAGTTTATTGTTTCATTTGGGAACAGAGTTTTATAGAATTTCAAAGAGACATAATGTGAATTATAAACAGGATAAAGCATATTTACCTATTCTTAAATATTAAATTATCTGGATACCTTTGAAGACTGGGATACTGACAGAGTCAAAAAAAAAAAAAAAAAAAAGCACCAAGGGACATTAAAGCACTGTTAAAGTTTACAGCCACCTGCCAGCAAGGGCCTTTAATCATCAAAGAGTTATTGTGCTTAACATTCAAGTCCGCTGTCTACATTCTAGTTCCCAGCACTGTTCTCAGACAAAAGTTCCAGTCTGAGGAAAGCGCCAAGATTTCCACCCCACCCCACCCCACCCCCGCGTGAAACCCTCTGTTCTGTGTTAGAATGCCCTGTGGGGGTCTGCGGGACAAAGGTTCTGTGGGCCCCAGGAAGACGCGACACGGCCTACCTGGCTATCAGGCCACACAGAACACAGAGGAACCTGCGACCTCGCCTCTGAGACTTCATCACTTAATACCGCTCTTCAAGTCTGCGTACCTATGCTGCCCTCCAGTCCGACAGACAAGGGTTCGAGTCTGAAGTTGGGGGTCCCTGCAGTGAACTGGGATTGATCAAGGAGGGAGACGTGGGAAGAGGGAATCGGCGGCCGAGCAGTAAGAGCTGGCCCTGCCTGGAGCAGGAGTCCAGGCTTACACAGTGAGTGGCCCCGGGTCTGTGTTCAGCTGCCATGCACCTGGAGCCTGGAGCAGATGCCGCATCAGTTGTTTTGAACAAATGACACAGATACCAGATTACGGAGCCCTGGAAATGAGGCGGGAGAGCTCGCCAGGGCTGCCAGACAAGAGGAAGTGCACTCAGAGCGATTCACACTCTAGGTTGGAAATGTGCCCCAGGAAGACCTTCTTGGCAGAGTCGGCCTTATCTACCAGGACAGGCACGGGGCGGAGTTTCATGACCCTCGCCTGTCTGAGGCAATGGTTGTTTATTTCAACAGTACTTCCTGAGCAGAGGCTGCCTGTAACCTCAGGACAGACACGGCTATTAAGGCAGACGCGAGCCCACCCTATCCTGACTTTGTATACCCGATTGAAACAAAAGACACTTTCATGGTTTTTCTGGCTTGTTCCTGGGATTCTAATAGCGCATTAGTCTTTTGGAAAGTGCTCTCTCTCCTAATAGCCTCCCCCAGAGCATGAACAGTGCTATGTGATTAGACACATCCAGTGAGGGTAGGAAATGTCCTTCAGTTTGGCTCCTCAACACGGTCAGGGGCATCTGCCGTAGAGTAGGCTTCAGCCCAGGGGAGACGGGGTGGTGGCCATGTGCCTGGGGAAGAAGTGGAAAGGTGGGTGTCTGTGTCAGGTCAGTTTGGAGAGGCCACAGCTTAGGGTGGCTGCGCCTAACGATCCCACCTCCACTACGGGCAGGCTCAGGACCCCGGAGCTCTGAGGAAATGTGAGCTTTGATTCACGGGCATGGCACAGATGAGCACTTCCTCTTCCACCGTGAGTGAAGACCCGATGCACCATGGGTGGTCTACCAGATCAGGATTTAGCAGCAGACTCATTAGAAGAGCTGCGGTCCAGGATTAAGGATGTGTACCTGGCCTTACTTTATTTGTGGACCATCACAACCTCCATCATCCACCAGCTTTGCTGTTGATGTTTGACAAAATGTGGTACAACCAAGGAAAAGGTGGGAGGAAACCAGAACAACACCAGGGAAAACATGGCCTCCAGTCTCTGAAATCCACAACACTTTAGTCCTCCAATATGGCGGACAGTGAGTTCTTATGAAGTGAATTCACATAAAGGGAAGTGCAGATTTCCTGGGACTAACACAAACCCACCCAAACAGTGGTTTTACACATAGATGGTTCTGGTGATAAGTCTAGGAGAACTAGATATAAAAAGGCTTTGTTTAAAATTAAAAATGTTATTATGTTTACTTTTCAATTTTTTTGGAGGGGGAAGGGTTGGTGGGGGGGGGTTCGTTTGTTTGTTTTGTTTTGTTTTGAAAAAAGGGTTTCAAAACCTTGGCTGTCCTGGAACTCACTCTGTAGATCAGGCTGCCTTGAATTCACAGGGATCCATCTGCCTCTGCCTCCCAAGTGCTGGGATTAAAGGTGTGCGCCACCACTGCCTGGCTGGTTTTACTTTTCAAATGGCTGTTCAGACAGAGATGCATGGTGCCAATCATCTAGGTATGAAAGCAGAAGCTTCAGCATTAACCAAGGTCAGGACGGCTCAGCAGGCTGTGAAACGTGAAGTGGGGCAGAGGTGCCAGTCCCATCCAAAGATGGTCCTGTGAAGTTCTAAGCTAGCCTGTGCTATGACTGAGACCTTTTCTCAAATGAACAAGCAAGCAGAACAGAACAGAAGCCCTGAAGCCAGTCTTCTCTGGCCTACTTGTTAGCGTATAGGAAGCATGCCTCTAGGTTGCTTAGCAACCTGTGATGTCATCTGCTGTCACCTGCCAGGGGCACAGGATAAAAGGCCCTTCCCCTTTTCTCTCTCCTCTCTTGCCTTCTCTGCTTTGCTTTCTCTCCCCCTCTCTGAGGCACCTCACCCCATCCCCCTTTCTTTCTTTTCCTTTTTTTTCTTTCTTTCTTTCTTTCTTTCTTTCTTTCTTTCTTTCTTTCTTTCTTTCTTTCTCTCTCTCTCTCTCGTGTATTTCTATCTCTCTATGTCTCTGTGTCTCCTCACTCTTTACCCCCAAACATTAAATCTCTTCATTACAGATCTGTTGTGTACATTTTTAATTACACTGTTACACAGCCGCTCCCAGGGTTAGACCCTGCTGGGATAAGCCACCCCTGCTCTGCCTGTCTATCACATATCTGGGCTGCAGCGAAAGGCCGCTGGCTTCCTTGCAGTTACATGCCGCGCCTGGAGGCCACCCACACCATTACTGTACACTCCACTCTTTGCCAGCTCACACCTGGATTTCAACTAGAGATGTTGACAGAGGGTTAATTTGGGGGAATTCTAATATATCTTTGTATTTTTCTGGTGCTGGGGCCTTGAGCATGCCAGCCAAGCATTGCACCACTGAGCCTTCAGCCCATGACTGGATTTTCATATCAGCTCCTGGATCCTAAGGAGACCAACCACTTAGCTCACGTTAGACCTCCATGCCAAGGCCCCCACTGTGCTCTGCCAGCTCAGACCATGGCACAGCTGCCCCAAATGATGTCCAGTTGGAAGACTCCTCAGAAGATGAATTTCCTAACAATACAGAACAGGAAATACACAAGCCAGCATCCAGTTGGCTTAGAAACTGGAGGTATTAAGAATCAGAGCTAGAAAAGCAGCTTGTGGGGCTACTCCTGGAGATCAAAGCAGACTCCTGGATCTGAGCTGGTCCAGAATTGTCAGAACAAGACAAAACTGTTGTCAGGAATCTGCTGACGTGCTACCGGGAAAAGATCCACAGCTACAACTACCTAAAACATTCAGCAATAGGAGTGGAAATGGACTCAACGTATAAATTAAAAAGCAAGCAACAACAAAACCAGGCTCTTGCATGAAAACTATGGTGGCTAGGCATGGTGGCATGCACCTGTAATGCCAGCACTGAGAAGGCAGAGTGAGGGGGCAGGAGTGGCAGCCTAGCCTCATTCCATAGCCAGCTCAAGACTCCACTAAGTGAGTGTCCATGGAGCCAGGCATGGTGGCACACACCTTTAACCCCACTACTCAGAGTATGGCTCAGGGGGCCCTCTGTGTGTTCAAGATTAGTCTAGGCTAGCCCGTTCTGTTAAAGAAACTCTAGGTCAGAAAGTGGCACATTTCAACTTGGAATCCAGGTTTGTGAATCATAGATTGGATAATTAATGGGAAAGAGACAAGCTTTCCCACTTGCTAATTATCATTTGCCTTAAATTATCTGGTCAGAAAACTTCACAGACAGGTTCTGATTCAAATCTAGAGCTCAGGGCTGGTAGGATGGCTCGATGGTGAGGGAGCTTGCCTCAAACCTGACGACCTAGTCAACCCCTGGAACCCACACAGTGAGAGAAGAGAACTACTGACTCCTTACACACACACACACACCATGACATGCACACACTCGTACCCTGTACCCCACACTTACATAAATGTATTAAAACTTAAGCCAGGCCAGAGCACTGATTCTTCTCATGAGAAGCACTGGAGCCTCTACTGCCCTCATCCCCACAGTGCTCACACTGCTGCCCTCATCCCCACAGTGCTCAGTGCTCACACTGCTGCCCTCATCCCCACAGTGCTCACACTGCTGCCCTCATCCCCACAGTGCTCAGTGCTCACACTGCTGTCCTCATCCCACAGTGCTCAGTGCTCACACTGCTGTCCTCATCCCCACAGTGCTCAGTGCTCACACTGCTG
>NW_026585504.1:4091284-4095487 GCF_907164565.1 Psammomys obesus
TCACACTGCTGTCCTCATCCCCACAGTGCTCAGTGCTCACACTGCTGCCCTCATCCCCACAGTGCTCACACTGCTGCCCTCATCCCCACAGTGCTCAGTGCTCACACTGCTGCCCTCATCCCACAGTGCTCACACTGCTGCCCTCATCCCACAGTGCTCACACTGCTGCCCTCATCCCACAGTGCTCACACTGCTGTTCTCCGCAGTCTTAAGAGAACAAAGCACAGGCCCACTCTCCTGCTCTGAGTACATGTGGACAGAGATCAGAAAGGGGCCTGGGAAGGGATAACAGCAACCTGCCTCCCTTCCTGGTCCCTTTTGTGTAGACAAACTGGGTTTGGATCACCCCAAACT
The DNA here is from genome assembly GCF_907164565.1 of Psammomys obesus. Lineage (NCBI taxonomy): Eukaryota > Metazoa > Chordata > Mammalia > Rodentia > Muridae > Psammomys > Psammomys obesus. The sequence goes on from NW_026585504.1 coordinate 4,091,639, forward strand.
CTGAGATCCATGAGGAGAAGGACCAAGGTGTTCACTTCTGCACCCCAGCTCCTGTACACCCTCCTGTTCCTCAACAGGCTTCTCTGAAGCCCTTCTCCACAGCTTGGCTGGGTAAAGTGCTCTTCTCCTTTCCGAGAAGAAACAGAACACCACACCCCCGTGTCTCAGTCAGTGTTCTCTTTAAGTCGGTTTCATTCAAACTGTGCTCACCTGAATCAGCAGTTGAAGAATAAGGGAAAGAACAGCTTTCCAGAGAACGTGGCCACTTGCTGCTGGCTCCCTGGATGGCTCTCTGGGACGCTTCACAACCTCTGATGTCACACGCTGTGGGTAGATCCAAGGAACAGCTCTCCCCTGACTGGCTGCCGGGTGTAGATTCCTGAGATTCCATCGGTCTGTAGGGAAGGTAAGAGCTCCAGGCCACAGGCTCCGTGGGCCCAGAGCACAGCCTGAGGAGTCCAGAAGAGCAGCCTCTCCAGCCCCCTCCGTGGTGGGTTTTCCTCTCTTCTCCTTTGGTCCCCTAGTGTGGCAGATACTCTCTCACCTGAGAAAAAACCAATCCTAGTTTCAGCTAGGAGCCAGGCATGATGGCAAACATCTATAATTCCAATCAATACTCAAGAGGCTGAAACAGGACTCCAAACTTGGGGGCAGCCTGAGCTAAACAGAAGACTACCTCAAAGCAAACAAGCCATAACAGTATATGTTACACATATAATTTCAGCTAGAAAACAAGGCAGTATACTAGAAAAACAGGACATTCGACCACAGCTCTCTTCTCCGTGAGGTACTGTGTAGAATTAGAACTCACCGTAACGGAACTATCTGGGATCTAATTTTTAGGTTTTCCGGGGGCTTCTAGGTTTTTGGTGGTGGTTGTTTCCCTCCCTTCCTTCCTTTCTATCTTTTTTGGCAAAACCTCACACTGTAAACCTGATACACACTATATAGCCCAGGCTGGCCTGCAAACAGTCCTCCTGCCTCGGTGTCCCCAGTGCTGAGAGGTCTGAAGTACAACACCTGCTCTCTCAGATACAGTAGAGGTGAACAGGTTTCAGACAATGGAAACGCTTGGTCCAGACTTTATATAATGAAATTCTGAAGATGTCTAAAGTCCAGAGACAAGCTGGGAATGAGGGTACACCCCAGGTTATAATCTGGTCGTTCGCCCGGTAGTGAGAGTCAGTGACACACATTCCCTCTGTGGCCTGTGACAGACACTAGGGACACAGAGGTGGATGTTCCCCTTAGGTCCTTCCTTCATGGAGCTCAGAGCCTAGGGAGATCCAAACACACACCCATTGTGTCAACTCTGAACTTAGACAAGGAAAGGGAGGTGGGTGCTAGGAAGAAATTACCCCCACCCCACGGCTGCTGGAAAGGTTTGGCCACGGCCAAAAGAAAGCATATACTTAAGGGGAGTCAGTTTAAAGGGGGAGGAGGGAACAATGAGAACACAGTGCCATGACATGTATGAAGAGGCTATGATAAAACCTGTTACTTTGTATGCTAACACACATACACAAAAGATTAAGGAAAAGAATAATAACCAGTGTAAGCCAGGCCTGGTGGTTCAGGCATTTAATCAAAACCATTTGGAAGACTGAAACAAGACTGCCAGTCTGGACACTTGGAGGAGACCCTGCCTCAGTAAACAAACAGATAAATAATAAATAAATAAATAAATAAATAAATAAATAAGTAAGTAAATAAATAAATAAATAGATAGCCAACCAAGGGCTGGGAAAGAGGAGGAAGAACCGTGTTAACCCTGCAGTCATCACATGTCTGTAATCCCAGCACTCAGGAGCTTGAAGACTGCTGTCACTTCGAGCCAGCCTCAGCTACAATGTGAGACCCTATCTCAAATATCAGACAGACAAACCACCAACAAAGGATAATGTGTACACTGAGTAACAAGCCCTATGGTCTTGGCTAGATGGCCATGGTTCCCCCTTACCCTGCCATCGACTCTGGGATGGACAGAAGGGTCTGGCTTCTCTCAGCACTGTGGCTAGAAACTCTCCAGGTGAGCTCTAAAGGCCTCAGAGTGGCTTGCTGAATGGAGTACTGGAAAAGGTTTTGTTTAAAACTAGGAGTTAGAGCAAGGGAGATGGCTCAGCAGGTAAGAGCACTGGCTGAACCTCCAAAGGAACTAGGTTCAGTTCCCAGCACCCACAGTGGCTTACAACTGAAGCCACTTGTAACTCCAGTTGCAGGGGAACTGACACCTTCCGGCGCTGCATGAACACCGCACAGACACACATGAAGGCATGAGTAAAAATAAATTCAAAACACCCATAAACAAACAAACAAACAAAAAGCCCTAAGAAAACCCCAGTGTTTCCCGTCCTGGGCCTTGAACCTGTGGGGTACTGGCTTCTACATGGCAACCCCTACAGTACACCCACGCCTGCCCTCCCCTCTAAAGAGCTGCCGACAGCCATCAACTTTCTGAAAGCCATTAACCAATGCTAGGCTTGCCATAAGCCACCTTGTCCCACCCAGAGTTGTACATGCAGTTGTGCTTGTACTCTCGGTAGCTGGAAAGCAGGTGGGCTGACAGAACCGGAGCCTGTTCAGCACTGGTGACAAACAGTCCCATGAGCAACAGACACTCCTACCCTGCAGTAGTCTAGGAAACGGAGAAGGCCTGCATGAACTAGGCCAAAGTCCTACCAGTCAAGAATAAGGGAGAGATTAAGAACTAAAAGGAGACCAGAACTTAATAACTGAATGAATAGAGAAAGAAATTAAGGGGAAAGCCAACTGCAAGAGACAATTTGGATGCTACAGCTGTGTTATCAATGGAGTTAAAGAAGGGAAGAAACGGGTTTGGAAGAAAGCATTACTTCAAGTCAAGGAATACAACACAGCCGTTAAAACGATAGAACTAACAAAAAAGAATAAAGTGAAAGCACTTGAAAGATCTCAAAGACATATGTTCAATGAAAGAAGAGGCAACTTCAGAATAATATGAGCAGTATAATAAGGATAGCTCACTTTTATCAAGTGTATAGTAGGTTCAACCCCTACACCGAATGCTTCACCTACAATAACCCCATGGAGCAGATAACTGTATCATTATACATTATGATCCCACTGAATGAACAGCCTCAGTGCTACAGCCTTGATCAGGCCAAGACAGCAAGTATACAAAACAAACCGACACTGACGCCTGGCAAGGTCCTTCTCGTTGGAAGATACCTAGTCACATGCTGCAGAGACTTGCTTGGCAGAAGGTCAGCCAAGGTCTAAAAGGAACTCCTAAAAGGAACGGACAGATAAAGTTCCCAAAAAACAGAACATCCCTTCTCTGTAGGCGCCCTAACAGCTAAGCGAGCTTGGGGCTTCAGCAGGGATCTCTGCCTGGCACTTCTGGCTTCTGCTTTGGTTATATAACCCTGTACAGAAGGCTTGTGGGAGTGAAAAGATCACAGATGAGAGTATATTCTGCCTGCCTTCAAAGGAGCCTTGAAGGAACATCAAATGGAGTGCCATTAATGAAAGAATCCCTGATATGATATTTTTGCTTTATGAAGCTGGGCACTGTGCCAAAAAAAAAAAAAAATCTGCTGAAAGGCAGAATCCTTTGTGTCATAAAATAAGCACCTGCACATCTTCTTCTAAACATACTGAGAGTCAATGAATGTGCACAGGAGAAAGCAATGGAACAGGGGAAATGTTGGGGGTGAGGGCTTGAACCCAGGTCTTCAGACACACTAGCCAAGTGCCTTACCACCAAGCTACACTCCTTCCTGGACCTGCATAATGAACTTACATAGTTTCTCTTCTGAAAAAGAGGAAGGAAGGAAGGAAGGAAGGAAGGAAGGAAGGAAGGAAGGAAGG
>NW_026585504.1:4095497-4137038 GCF_907164565.1 Psammomys obesus
AGAAAGAAAGAAAGAAAGAAAGAAAGAAAGAAAGAAAGAAAGAAAGAGAAAGAAAGAAACAAGGAAACAAAGAAAGAAAAAGAAAGACAGACAAGGGGAAAGACAGTACAAGAACAATGTTCACAATCACAGCATAAGAGAACCACAGTCCTGTATCACAAACACACGTACAGGAATGCTCTGCAGAACGTCTGGCAGTGCACACAAAGGAGATGGCTCCAAAGACTGGAGGTGCAGCTTGGTTTACCCTCAGAGGGCCTGTGCACCCTCCCACAGTTACACACACACACACACACACACACACACACACACACACACACACACCAAAAATAGAAAGGAATGACTATTGTCAGGACTAGATGGAATTAGCCTGAGAATTCAATGTTGTTTCATTTCAAAATCATTTCACTCGTTCTTTTGGTTCCTTTGTTTTAGACAGTTTCACGAACTTTGGGCTGACTTTGAAAGTGCTGTGCAGCTAAGGATGACACTGAACTTGACTCTTTCCACCTCCCACATGTTGGGGTTACAGGTGTGTGCCTGGGTTTTGTGGCAGTGGGGAGCAGATCCAGGGCTTTGCTGATGATAGGCTCTACTAGCTGAGCTACATCCTCAGCCCTGTTAACCTGTGCAATCCATCTCTATAGCCCAGCACATTAACAACAGAATGTAAGACAAACCCACAACAGACACACACAAATGTCTGACAATACAGCTTCTTGATGACTCAACAAGCTAGGAATAGTCTTCGTCAACCTTATAAAGACTGGTTTTGAAAACCCATAGTAAGGATGCTCAGCAAGGCCAGCTAAATGCTTTCGTCCTGAAATCAGAAGCATTTGTCACTCTGCAGTCAGTGCTGTGCTGGAAGGTTTATACAGCAAGGTTTAGACAGGAAAATTAAATGAAAGGTGTTCAGATTGGAAAGAAGGCTGTGAAATTATCCCTATGAACAGGACACCAGGGCAGGGATGCAGCTTGGTGGTAAAGTGTTTGCCTAGCATGTACCAGGCTCTGGGTTCAGTCCTTGGGGCAAAATTAGACAAACTCAGAAGACATGATCTTACATAGAAAACCTTAAGAAAGCCACAAGATAAATTAAGAAAATAAATAACCTAGGCAAGATTGCAAGATTCAAAACCAGCACACACACACACACATCACTTATATTCATATACTTTTATGATCAAAAACCTCAAAAGGGAATTAAGAATCCATTTCCACTTACAAAAACACAGAAGTAAAACAAGACTGTATTTAGTGCACAGAAGACGTGCACTAAAGGAAAGGAAGACATCCCGTGTCCATGCATCTGATGCTAGTATCTTAAGATTCACAGGGGTGCTGCCACACACCTTTAGTCCCAGCAAAGGCGGCCTATCTCTCAAGTCTGAAGCCAGCTGATCTACACAGCGAGGTCCTGGCCAGCCAGGGCTACATAGTGAGACCCTGTCATAAAATAAAATACGGTGCTACTAATACCCAAACTAACCTACGAAAGCAAAACAAATTGGTGCAAGCCAGATGTGGTAGCACTGTCTTTTGATCCCAGTGTTTGGGGACACATAAGCAGGAGGACCTTGAATTTGGGGTCACTCTGGACTTTGTAGCAAGACACTGTCTCATAAACAAACAAACAAACAACAAAAAGCCTCTATGGTAATGAAGACAATAGTACTAACATAAAGACAGACACATAAAAGTGAAAGAGAATAACGAACCCCAAAGTAAACCACGCTGATAGGCATTCGGTGGAATAGTTTGGAAAATAGTTAGGAAGGTCCTTTCAACAGAAAAATAAAAACATGCATTGTGAAGCATTATGTTATTAAAGGAATGCAATTCTCTCAAGTCCCCAAAACAAGTTTTGCAAATCCCTGGCCAAAGAAGCTAGTCACACACTTCTTTTATTCCGTTTATATGGCATGCAAATTAGACAACTGCAGAGACAGACAGTACTCTGGTCATAGCCCAGGACTGGACTGGGGGAAAGCATTCCAGCGTTGTGATAATAGAGGCACAATTCCGCTAACGTACAAACAGACTGTAGTTTACACTTCAGATTTTATGTTAACATCAAGTCACTAATTATTACAGCTGCTTAAAATTACAAGAGTCCTGGGCGTAGGGGCCCAGGCCTTTAATTCCAGCAGAGGCAAGACCTGCCAACTGGAGTCCAGCCTGATCTACATAGTGAGTTCCTGGACAGCCAGGGTTATGTAGAGAGACCCTGTCTCAGCAAAACAAAACCTACCAAAAACACCCTTAAAACATTAAAATAAAAAACCGACCGGAACGAACCGCGACCAGGACTAGCACAGTCCCTAAGCAGGTAGGGAGCGCGCAGTGGGCGGGGCTTGCGGCGGAGGGCAGAAACCTCGTGGCACGAACTGTCGCGAGAGCCGCTTCTCCCCCCTCCTTCCCCGCTTCCCGCCCCGCTCCCCGGCTCCCTTCCCAAGGCACTCCAGAACCCAGGAGAAAACCGGCAGGGATTCCGCAGGGCCCCGTGGCACTCACCGTACGGCCGCAAGAGCCCGGAACCGGAAGCGCCGGCTCCATCTTTGTTATGGAAAAAGGGAGTTTGAAAAGGAAGTTGTTGAACCCGTCTTTGCTGGGGCCAGGAAAGGGCAAGGCAAGGCAGGTGCGGCCATCTTAAGTGAGGGCATGTGCCTGCACTGTGCCGCTGGGCCATCTGGGCCATAGCGAATTGCTGTAAGTTAGCTCGGACAGCACCAGAGGAACTACAAACTGTTAACATGAAAAGTTTCTTAAAAAGAACATAAGAAAGACGGAAACTGGCCTCGGAAGTACACTCTGAACCCCAGGCCTGTGGAGGAGGTTGAGTGAGGCAAGACGATCCTCAGTTTGGGGTCAACAAAATGATCTCAGACAGGATAAAAGAAAACATTTTAATATTGTTGTATGGATTCTGTTCGGGTTAGAATTTCAGGACCAAACAAAAAGTTCAAAAAGGAACTATTGAAAGACAGTTTGAGGAGCTGCGGATGTGCCTGGGTAGGTGAGATCCTATATTTAATCCCCAACACTTCCATTCCCTCTCAAAAATGACACAATCAGAACACCCTCAGCCTAGAGCTATATGAGAGTCCTAGAGCAGCGCGGGTCTGCTTACAGAGGGATGTGATTGGAAGAAGGAGAAACAGGAAAAGCCCAAGTTCCAGGGTGCTGCCTTTCTAGGTTTAAACAGAGGAGATTGTATTTCTCCACTGACTGGGGTTGAGCAGAACTGCTGAGAAAGCAAGCTTGAATCAGGAGTCCTGTATATTCACAGCCTCCTCTAGATGCCTACCTTTGGATGAGACCCCACACAAAGGAATGTCTTTAAGAATACTGTTGAGAGATGGGTTAGCAGTTAAGAACATAGACTGCTCTTCCTGAGGACCTGGGTTCAGTTCCCAGTACCCACTTGGCAGCTAGCAACTTTTGTAAGCCCAGTTCCATACGATCTAGTGTCCTTTTCTGGCCTCCAAAGACACCAAGAACATACATGGTGCAGGCAAAACACCTATACACATAAAGTTTAAGAAGTAATTTTACAAATACTTATAACAGTGCTTGAGCCAGCTGTGGTTATGCTTGTCTTTAAAATCCATCCCTCAAAAGGCAAAGCAGGCTGTTCTCTGAATTCAAGGCCGTCACTGCTTCAGTCCTCAGGAACATTCTTTTCTACCTTCTGATCTTTATGATATGTCAGATCTCTGCTTTCAAGAGTTCTTCCTCCAGGAACCTCCTCTGACTTGTCACATAGGAGTTGACTGCTGCTCCCAGGAGACCTCCCTGTCTTCTACTTATCCCTTTAAATTATTTTCCCGGAAAAACAATAGCTCTCTCAAGGTGAAGATAAGGTCTTTGTTTTGCATACTTCTCCCCAGATCCCAGTTCAGTGACTCGGGTTGATGTGTTACTGTGGCCAGGAATGGGTGAGTCCCTCCCTACGTGGCCCTCATTTTCCACCCACACCTGACTCAACAATTGCACACAGATACGACTTTATTACCTGTTATCAGTGAAGCAAAACTTGGAGCCTTTTACCATTATCACCTTTGTTTGAAAAATAATGTATATTGCCTCTCACGTGCTTTGATGTCATTTTTCCATGATGATGATGCGTGTTGCTTTTCCTGTGGCATGTCCTGGAGCAAAGTTCTGAAGTCTCGATAGCTTTGTTCAGCCTAGCCTGCTTCTGACCATCCCTTCTTACCCGTTCTGGGCACAAGAAGTAAAAACTGGTTGAAGTAGCCATCAAAGCAGAGTCTCAAGTTGGGTACAGTGTGCATGTCCCAGCTCTCAGAAGGCTGAAGTGGGAAAAGGACTCTGGAATATTTAATCTCCAAACATTAAAGGGAAAGCAACAACAAACACGAATCAACAAAGCAGAGCATGTCAGTGAAGTGGTGGTGTGTGCCTGCATTCCCACATTCCTAAGGCTAAAGCAGGAGGACTGAGTTCCAGGCCAGCCTGAGCCACATCACAGAGTTACAGAGAGTTGTGAGATACCACATGGGCTCCGGGAATCAAACTCGTGTCTTCTGCAAGAGCAGCTGCTGCTCTTAAACACGGAGCCACCCCTCCAGCCCTGAGTTTTTGTTCTTTTACTGCTGATTATATAAAGGCTACATAAGTTGTGTTACATCACAATTTTATACATGTATGTTTTTAAGATAGTATAGCTGTTTTTAATTATTATGTGCATCTGTGTATGTGAGTATGGGTTTGTGCACTTGAATGTGGTGCTCGAGAAGGCCGGAAGACAGTGTCAGATGCTCCAGAACTGGAGTCACAGGCAGTTGTGAGCTGCCTGATGTGGGGGCTGGGACGTGGCCTTCGGGTCTCTGAAGGAGAGGTGCATGCTCGTGACCACCAAGTCGTCTCTCCAGCTTCTGTATTTGTACTTTACAGCTAATTTTCTGCATCAGCTAAGCCAACTGTCTTTCAGCAGGGAAAAAAAAAATCATTTAGTTGAAAGACCAAAATAGCTCCTTAAAAACAGGGTAAGGTCCTTTGAAATAATCTTATCTCTGTGTCATACTGAGCCTTGACCTACCTGATTACTCTCATTTTGGAAATTTACCTTAAGAAAAAGGAAACACATTACAAAAGTTCAAGGGTTAAGTAATAATGAATCTGAAAGCATATTTTTGCTGTTTCAATCATACGATATTGTAACAATATAATCAGATAATAAGTGGACACTTAAACTCGTATCAAAGAGACTATGAAGTTCCCAACTAGACAGTTTGTTCTCAGTACCTAAGTCACTTAGTCATCAGCACTTAAATGTTTACAGATAAACCTGGCACATTGGCTCATGCCTGTAATCCCAGCCATTTGGGAGGCAGAGGCAGGTGGATCTCTGTGAGTTCAAGGCCAGCCTGGTCTACAAAAGTGAGTCCAGGACACCCAAGGCTACACAGAGAAACCCTGTCTTGAAAAACAAACAAAACTATTTTCAAATGACAGAAGGTTGGACTGTAAGAATGAAAAGCATTGCTAACACAATGCTAGTCAAGTGGTAAACACGCTGAAAACATTCCACAATGGCAGAAACTACAGTTCATTTCCTGGCACCCAAGGTTGTGAGGCCACAGTGAGTAGCTAGCCTGTTGAAGATCCTGCTGGTCAGTAACTGATTGCCTACTTGACAGGATGTAGAATCACCAAGAAGACAAGCCTCCCAGCGTGTCAGTGAGGCAGTATCTATCCTGGCTAACTGAGGTGGGAAGACCCACCCTAACTATGCCATTCCATGGGCTGGAGTCATAGACAAACATAGAGAAATGGAGCTAGCATCCATCCCTCTGCTTCCTGGCTGTAGCTGTGTCCTGTCCCTGTTGTCATGCTTTCCTGACTGTGCAGGACTATATTCTTGGGAACTGTCAGTCAAAATAAATCTTTCCTCCCTTCATTAGGTTCTTGTCAAAGCTTTTGTCACAGAAACAAAAATACAACATATCTAATCCATAGCGCAGAGCCACCCTCAGTTGTCTGTGTTGAAGAGGGAAGCAAGCAAGTGCCTTAGAATGGAGTTGAGACTTTCAGCCTGAACTTTGGCTCTCTTACTGACTGTAACTTTGGCTGTCTGTGACTGTAACTATTGAACCTCTCTGAGCCTTGAGGTTATCATCTGAAAAAAAAAAACAATTAACAATTATTAATTGTTAATTAAAAGATGTTTCTGGGACAACATCTTCCACACATACAACCCTTTCTGGATGCAGACCCACATAGATTTAGTATTATTGAAGCATCATTTGCTTCTCTGGCTTAAGCCTCTTTAAATTGCACGAGTTCACTGCTGACCTGGAATATGTTCATTATACCTTGCATCTGTTCAGTTCTCTATTTTAGAATTGCTAGTCATTAGGCTTCTGTTTGAATCGAGCTAAATTTTTTTAAAAAATGCAAACATTGAGATACAGTTCATGGGCAGAGCATTTGGCCACCATGTACGAGGCCCTTGGAAGATCCACAGGACCTACGAGGCCCTTGGAAGATCCACAGGACCAAAGCAAGCAAACAAACCAGAAGCTAACAGGCACCACTGAGAAGCTGTTTCCTCAGGACTAAAACATTTCCTTGTGAAGGGAGAGTGGAGGCTCAGAAAGTTCATGAACCCCAAGAGACTCTCGGGGTACTCTTTGCAGTGATGGGGTCAGGAGGCTTTTCTGTAATGCCTGCGGGTACTTAGAAGACTCCACAACACGGGGCTCACAAGCCATCACCCATATTAGGGTGGGCTTTTCAGTGCTGCACTCTACCCATGCTCCTGTAAGTGACACAGTCCCCATAAAATCATTGGTCCTCCCATCTGGACTTGGATGCAATGGTCTCCTTGGTCTGACATTGTTCTCTCTAGCTGGGGTAAATAAATGGTTTCTCCAGGAAAAGTTACACAACAGATATGGACAAGGATGTGGGAAAACTGGAATACTTGTACAACACAGCATTGGTGGGAATATAAATTAGTCTAACCAGTACAGAAAACTGTCTGAGGTTCCACAGATATTCCTGGACAACCATATGATCCAGGAGCTGCACTATAGATATTTATGCAAAGGAAATGAAATCAATATCTACCTCAAAAAAGGCATCTCTACTCCCATGTTTATCCTAATACTCTTCACAAGAGCCAAAAAATGGGAACCATCCCAGGGTACATCAGCCAATAAATGTTTTGTTTTGTTTTTTTAAGGTACATATAAACAATGCAATTGTACTCAGCCATCAGAAACAGTGGAATTCTATTGTCTGCAACCATATAGCTGTAGCTAGAAGGCATTCCATTAGGACAAATAAGTCAAGCATACAAAGACAAATACCACATGACCTCACTCATATGTGCAACCCAAAGAGTTATCACAGAAAAGACAGTGTGTTGGTCAACAAGGGCTGGGAGTGGTGGTGACAGGAGTCAAAGTAAAAACATCTCAGTTAGATAGGGCAAACTGGGCAAGGGATGGCTTTACCATGCACTGGGCTGACCACACTTAACAACACGTTGCACCCTTGGGAGACCCTGAGGTAGGTATAAAATGTCCTCACCACAAATGTATCTGTGTGAGGGAGTGCATACATGACGTAGCTACACAGAGTCACCCCTCTTAAAAACACCGAGGTATATGGATTTTATTTGTCAACTGAAATATATAGTATGGACAGACTTCTCAGTTGAAATAGAACATGTTCTGTAGAGACAGGGTCTCTCTCTCTGTGCACAGGTGGGAACACACTGTATCCTGGACTGACCTCAAACTCACAGCAGACCTGGGTCTCAGCTTCCCAAGTGCTGTGCTTTGAGGTGTGAGTCATCACCTCTGGTTCTTTCCTTCTCTGGTAACCACCTGCCTCATAAACAAAGACTTTCTGTTTCTCATGGCGACGCTGGGACCCTTGCACATGCACTCTCTACTCCTGAGCTACATCTCCAGCCCTTAAAGTGTGGGGGCTGGCAGTGTGCATGTAAACACACACACACACACATATATGACTTTGGTATTGAGAAGGGGGTCTCATTGCGTAGGGCTGCCCTTCCTGAAATTCACTATGTAGAGCAAGAGGACCTATAACTTACAAAGATCCACCTGCCTCCACCTCCTGAGAACTGGAGTTAAAGAACTGTGCCGCCATGCCTAGACCATATATATAACGTTAAATCTTGGTTCTGAATATGAGAGGAAATATGTGAGGCTAGGCCTGGTAGCACATAGCTTTAATCTTTCTGAACCTTATTATTTGGTTTAATATGATTTCCAGTTGTGTCCATTTTCTGCAGTATGAGGATTTCATCTCCCTTCCTTCCTTCCTTCCTTCCTTCCTTTCTTTCTTTCTTTCTTTCTTTCTTTCCTTCTTTCATCTCTTCGTACAGCAGCTCTGGCTATCCTGGGACTCACTGAGCCGATTAGACCCAGCTGGCTTGAACTCACAGATCTGCCTGCCTCTGTAACCCAAATGCTGAGATTAAAGGTGCGTGCCACTACACCCAGCTCCTTTTTTTTTTATGGCCATATATAATTTTCATTTTGTATTTATACAGCATTTTCTTTATACATCTTCTCGATGTCCATCTTCTGCTCATGAAGATCTAGACTGCCTCTTTAAAGCAGAGCCTTTCAGAGTAGCTCAGCCTAGCCTGGAAGTTACTGTGTAGCCTGGGCTTCTCTGGAACTTTGGATCTTGCTACCTCAGCCTCCTGCATATCAGGATCAAATGTTCTTGGCACCAGTAACAGATGCCTTTGATTGATGCACTCTAGATAGACCTCACTGCATGGACTCAGCTAGTACACACAGAACCTGAGAGGCCTTGCCAAGAACTACTAGCTTCAACTGCTTTTATCAGTAATGTTTGTGTCTCTAACTGATTTTGCTGTCATTGCCTTGAACAATGATCTGAGTCAAGAAAAACAGTGCTCCATGCTGGTTGGCGCACAGGCTCATCTACTCCAAAATGACTGTCAGCCAAGGGTTTACTCCCTCCCACCCCTCTTCTCCCCTCCTCCTCTCCTTCCCTCTGTTCTTTTACTTCCTCCCACTTAGCTAAGGGTAGCATAATAGGGAACCCTAAGAAGGACTGAGTAATGAATCACAAAATTTATTATGTGTTCAGAAGTTCTCTTAAGTTGTGTCTTTATTGTTTTATAATCCTGGCACCAGGGAACTTCTTGAAAGTGATATATAAAGCCTAGAAGGTACAGGTAGATGTGTGTATGGAATGTGTTGTCCAGATTTGATGACCTAAGCCCTATACTTGCACTCCTCAAGAGCTGGGATTCTAGACCCAAGCCACCAGGCTCAGTTCTCAATTGTTTTCTTTAATTAAAACTTACTTTTAAGGTGGTTTGTGCCTGTAATTCTAGTACTTAGGAGGTGGGGCTAGAATAAAGAGTTCAGGGCAATCCCCATCTACATAATGAGTGAGCTTGAGATCAGCCTGGGCTACATAAGACCCTGACTCAAAAAACTAAATATGAAAGCTGGGCATAGTAACCAAAGGGAGGGAGGGAAGGAAGGAGAGACATCTGCTAATTTCAAGTGACAGAATAAACATGTCTTTGTCCTTCTTCCCTCACTGACTTCCCTCAAGGTCTCTGGGCTTCTCCACCTCTCTGTGTCTGACATTGCTGACCTGTCTTACTTGATAACTTTAATGACTGGAGTATAATACTTTTATTGCAAATTGAGCTGCTTCCTACTGGTCACTCCTTTAGTCCCTCACTCCTGGCTCTGTAGGAGAAAAGACCCCACAGAGATGGCTGAATAGAAAAGACTCCTTTCCTAAGAAGACAATAAAATGTAGAAGCCAAACAACTCAGCCCTTGAAAACTGACAAAGGCCACGCATGGGGTACAATATCTTCCTTATAAATTTGTCCTCACCAGCTGCCCACACTCAGCAGAGTTGGGTCATGTCCCAGGTCTTGTACCTATCCCTGATGTCACATGCGCAGTAAAAACATTACAGTTCATAACATATATGAGCTGAGGGGTCTCAGGCAGCTTTCCTCAGCAGCACATGGCGTGACAGCACGCTCAGTGCAAAGCACTAGGAGCTGTGCCCACAACCAAGGCTACCGTGAACCTATTAGGGCTCTTTAACGAGATCTGTAGCTAACCTTTCTCATCCCATCACCGCCTCTCATTGGTTGTCATGAGATTGCTTCAGGGCAAGCTTATCTTTTTCCAGAGCTTCCAATTTTCCCTGTTTGCTAATAACTCACTAATCTCCACCTGTAGATCAAACACTTCAGTGGATCCCACTGGCATGGAGGACTGTGGCCAATGTCACCTGCTGGTTCATCTGGGGCTCAATGTCTATATTTGCTGTTCTGTTTGTCTTTGTTTTTCTGCGTTCAAGACAGGGTTTCACTTTGTAGCCCAGGTTGACCTTGAACCCATGATCTACCTCCCTCTGAATTGCTAAAATTCCTTTCCTTGGGGAGAGATGTAAACAATGTCTCTTCCTCCTCCCCGTAAGGTTCCAATGGCAAACTGAGGGGTGATTCCCCCAAAGCTCAGAGCTTATTAGGAATAGGGATGGTGGCTTTCCCATGGGTGCACAGTCGGACCCTGATCTCCTCATTCTTCCCCACCTACGTACTCTATCCCCTCCCCAGAGCCCTGAGGACACACACAAACAGGGTAGACTTGCATCCCACCAATCTGCTGGAGTCCGTGAGGATCTTCGGTGAGCAGGCCCAGATGGACTCCCGAAGACAGTGGCAGTTTGGGTCAGAACATAGTCCTATACAACGCCCAGCCTCCTGAGCACTGAGGTTAAAGGCAAGTGCTACCAATGCCTGGCTATCACTGTTTTTTGAGACAGGGTGTTGGGTAGCCCAAGATGGCTTTGAACTCGCTATGTAGCTGAAGCTACACTGAGCTACTCCATGGCCCATTCAGGGTGGAAGAGCTCTGCAGGCAGTGACTGCTTCCTGCCTTTCTCTGTAGCAGTGCACTTGTGCTCTTAGTCATGATGCTTTATGAATAATACACTCACATCCCAAGCTCTGGGTTACAAGTTTGAGAACTCGTACTTCTTTAAAAGGGAGGGGTAAGCTATATGTGTGTGAGTATAGGTGCCTGGGCACCAGAGGCACCGGATCTTCTAGAGCTTACATACAATTATGGGATGCCTGATATGGCTGCTGGGAACTGAATTCAGGTCCTGTGGGAGATCTCTGTATACTTTTAACCTCTGAGCCATCTCTCTCTCTAAGCCCCCAGAAATTGTTTTTATAATAAACTTCCCAAGGCTAGTGATTATTGGCAAGTTACTTTTTAAGAACCATTTTAAGAACTTTTTTTTAAGTACAGAGTTTTCTAAGTGTTTTCTTGGCTTATTTTAATTTAATTTAATTTAATTTAATTTTTGTTTTGTTTTTTGACACGTGGTTTCTACGCGGTGTGTAGCCCTGGCTGTCCTGGAACTCTCTATGTAGACACTATTTGTCTTAGTTTGTTGTTGTTATTGTTTTGTAGACCAGGCTGACCTTGAACTGACAGATTCGTCTCCCTCCCAGAGTGCTGGGTTCCCTTCCTTAATTAAGTAGCTCTTAAACATTATCTTATGAGCCCCTGGAGAGCCCGTTAAAACATAGAGCTATAACCAAGGATAGTGTGTCCGATAACAGTTATCTCAGTTCTTGGGAAGCGATAGCAGGGCCATCAGCAGTTCAAAGCCTACCTTGGCTACTTAGCAAGTTCAAGGCCAAATTGGGTGTTTTGTCAACTTGATCCAAACTCAGGTCATCTGGGAAGAGGAAATCTCAGTTGAGAAAATGCCTCCATCAGCTTGGTCTGTAGACAAGTCTGCAGGGTATTTTCTTGATTAATGATTGATGTGGGAGGGCTCCACCCACTAAGGGTACCACCCCTAGGAAGGTGGTCCTGGACTGTTTAAAAAAGCAAGCTGTGTGGGCCAAGGACAAGCCAGTAAGCAGCATTGCTTTGTGGGCTCTGCTTCAGCTCCTGCTTCAGGTTCCTGCCCTGAGTTCCTGCCCAACTTTGTTGTGATGGAGAATGACCTGAGAGCTGTAAGCTGAAAAAAACCCTTTCCTCCCCAAGTTGCTTTTAGTCAAGGTGTTTTTCACAGAAAGAGAGAGCAAACCATAACAGTGAACTATGTGAGGCCACATCTCAAAACCAAACCAAACCACACCACCAAAACCAAACCAAACCATACCACCAAAACCAGACTCAGACATTCCCAGAGGCTCAGATCCTGTGGTTTCAGGCAGCGTGTCTGGGATGCAAGCTCCCAGGTGACACTGATGCCGCCTGTTTGACCACACTTTAGACATTGCCGACTCAGCACGTGTGTAGCCCCATGAGAACTGTAACTGAGCTGAAGCCCTTTGGTGATTTTCCCCTTCCTTACAGTTTTTGTGTCATCATGATAGAGCTTGAGAGGGAATTTTCCTGCTGCAATCTATCAGGTTTCCAGCCTTCTCTGTCAAGGAACACAGAGACTGGCAGCATTATCAGCCTCCCTCTTTGCTCAAAAGGGCTGGTTCCCTGTGGGGATTACATCAATGATCCCACCCAGAGAAAAGAAGCAGATCTTACTTTTCTATGAAAAGAGTGTGGAGTGAAGTCAGATTCCCCACCCAGACCACACCCACACCACTCTACCCAGCAGGAAAAGAGCAGATGGGTCTAGCATCTGCCTCTGTGGATGCTTGTGGGCCTTGGCAGGACCCGCCCTGGGACAGTCTGTGGAGACTGAATGGCAGTGAGGGTCTACGGTGGGTCACTGGGATGATGGCCCACCCGGACTACAGAAGCTTGTAGGCAATGCCTCTACCTCCAGCTTCTGTAGGTGTGCTTTTAGCCACAAGACTCTACAAACAACACAACCAAAGCACTGCAGGGTGAGGATTTTAGAAGCTGGGAAACTGTGGAAAGAAAACATTTTTGAGCAAGGTGTTGATGCTCCCATCACCAGCACCATGCTGACAGCTGCTCACCCCAGCCAGGCATCCCAGAGACCCAATAGCAAAGGCCAAGAGCTAAGAATATGAGGACCAGTGGCAAACAGTGAGTCAGGAAGTCTGCACAGAACTGTCCCATGATCGGTCTCTGCTCATGCACATTTAATTGCATGGACTGCTTCTACTGCTGCATATCTCTAAATCTAGAGCAGCTTGGTGAGGCTTCACTGTCCTATCTAAGGTAATTAGCAAATAAACTGTTCCTCTGTAGATTTCCACAGACCAAAGGCAAGCACCTTGCATCTTGTGCCAACCAGGTCCTCCGGCCAGGATTTATGGATGCCTGCGGGTAGGTGACGTCTTGCTCACTGAGCTGTGAGGGGAAATTACCAGTCATTATACTTTCAGAGCTGTGAGAAGGAAGATTCTTACAAGTTAGTAGGGCAGGACTTTCCGGCTCACTTAGCAGTGTGGGTGTATTTTTGTGGTGTTTTCCTGGATTCATTGACTCTTTGAAAAGATGGGATAAAATCTGACAGAGCCAGCCAGCGCAGCCAAGCAGGTTTACGCTTTCAAGAATTTTGCAGCAGGAGTAGAAGTCAGTAATGAGTAGAGCTGGGCCGGGCGGGGGTGAGGGAGTAGGGTCCTTGCTGGGGCCACTGCAGTGAGCAGTTGGCACCCTGCCCCTGACAGAGGTCAGAGAACTGGAACTCCAACTAGAGAATCTACCTCCTCCACCTGGTGTACAAGGAGGTGACACTGACTTTGTACCCACCGGGTGGTGTTAAGGAATTTCCCACAGAGGAGGTCCTCATAGACCTGCAGGTTACCATCTAGAGGGAATCCCTATGCCAGAGGCCTGTATCTAGTGTGAAACTCCTACTGGGCAAGGCCCTCCCTGCCTCTCCACCCAAGGCCTACTCCCTGACTGAGACCTTCCACCCAGCTGTGGGTGCCAATGGTGAGATCTGTTCCAGCTTGTTCAAGAGAGACTGGACAGCTGAGCTGGACATCCGATGTGTTGCTGACCAAGGGCCTACCGATGCCCCCTGACCCGGAGTCTGCACCAAGGCTGAGTGTGCCTGCTTCTGGAGAACTGTGAGGAGTGTGCCGCCAGTGGCCCACCTGCTTGCAGAGATCCATCTGGTGTGCCGGCGGCACCAGCAGCTGGAGGGCTGAGGCTAACTGCCACCTCACCATGGTGCTATAGCCTCTTCCGCTGACCTTATAACCCCAGGGCCTAGGAGGAGCTGAAGAGCTCATGATGAAAACTCATGCAGGCTAGCAAGACAGGTTAACAGCCTCCTTCCATCCCTCCCACCGTCCCTCCCTCCTTCTTTCCTTCCTTTCTAATTTCTCTCCTTCCTTCAATTTGTACACCCCCCCACACACACACACACTTTGTCAAAGTTATTTAATTTATGGCTGAAATGGGAGAAGGGAAGCATCCAAACCTGTATTTGTGGGTTTTTGTTTTGTTTTTTTAATAAAGCTGGAAAAGAAAATAAACAAAAAGGCTGACAGAGCTAGATTGTAAGACAGAGACGAAAGTAGCAGCCACGACAGAAGAGCTTCGGCAGGGAGGCAGCCAAGAATAGGCCTCCTTTTGGCTTGTCTCTACCTGCAGATCCGCTTTCTCTGCTCTTGCTCATGCAGCACTTATGACCCCGCCCCTCCTGAAGATACTACCCAGTGTCTCCTCTGTCTGATACAAGACTCTAGGCAGAAAGAAACTGAAAAGCTCAGCTTGGGTCAGAGGTGCAGCTTGGGTTGGTCAGCTCTGAGGACAAGCAAGGCTTGTACATCCGGAAGAGGATGGAACAAGGAGACACAGCACTGTCTAGGCTAGTTCCCCCAGAGGCAGATCTGAATTAGGGATTTAAGAACTTGTTTACCTGAGAAGAAATATGTGATGGTTAATCTTGATTATCAACTTGATAGGATTTAGAGCAGGAAACAAATTTCTGAGCATTTCTGGGGAGACAGTCTGTTAGGGTGACTGAGGTGGGAAGACAAGTTCTGTGGGCTGAAGAAAACGGGGAAGATGAGCAAGGCACAAGCACACATCTCTTCCTGCTCGGATGCATTGTGGCTGGCTGCCAGCTGCTCCTGGTGCCAGCTCCCTGCCACGAAGGACTGTACCCTGCAACTGTGAGCCAAAGTAAATCTTTTCTTGCGTAAGTTGCCTTTTGTCAGGCAGTTTATCACAGCAATGAGACAAATAGCTAAAACAACGCACAATCCAGCCTTACCGTCTTCATTGATTTTGGTTACTGGTCAGGACTCTTTAAACGCCAAATCTCACACAAAAGGCAAAGAAGTCTAGTGTATCGGTCCATGCTGGCCAGCCTCCCTGTAGCAAATGACTCTAAAGGGCAAATGGAAGGCATTTCTTGACTCTTGAGTAGAAAGAAACAATAATACAAGTAAGGAACCACAGTCCCCAGCCGCTGCATAATGCAAGAAAATGGCCTCCCAGAACCTCTAGAGGAAGGGCAGCTCTGCTGACATGCTGGCTCCAGCCCAACAGGACTGAGGTTGAACTTCAGGCCTCCCCATATATTGAAATAAAAGTCAAGCAGTTCCTGGCCCAAGACACTCCCATGAAAGTGTCTGACGGGCAGCCTGTTACAATTGCTGTTGGTGTGAGGGAAACTTCACAACTCTATTTCCAGAGTGGGAAGCTCTAAGAGATACTGTCATATTTTACCTTCCTTTCACATCTGTGTTTTGGCTGACTTGTGATGTTTCTGGGGGGTTGGAAAGTATGAAATGCGAGTGTATTTGTCAGGGTCAGAAACTCACATTCTTGCAACCTAGGTGTTAGAACAATAAAGGAAAACATCAAAGAGCTGGAAAAAAATGGCAAGTATTCAAAAGCACCAGGGAACTTGCCCAGCACTTCTGTCTTCTTGCATGCACACATTCACAGTAAATAAGGAACCATGAAAAGCTTGTCTGTTCCTAGTTCACATGAAGGAAGGATGCCTACACCCACACAGATAAACACTTGTACAAGAAGCTATTTAGCACAAGCTAGACCTTTATTGGGTTTTCAAGCATAAGCTGTTAACTCATGATAAAGCTTCCTAGCTGAATTTATAATTCTTCTTGGCTGCCTTTAGTGGAATGATGGATGATATTTGACAACAATCATGAGACTCTTCAAAAATACATGAAACATTATACACTGTATGA
Source organism: Psammomys obesus (assembly GCF_907164565.1). Lineage (NCBI taxonomy): Eukaryota > Metazoa > Chordata > Mammalia > Rodentia > Muridae > Psammomys > Psammomys obesus. The sequence continues at coordinate 4,111,644 of NW_026585504.1, forward strand.
CATATAAGAACAACTATAAGGGCTAGAATGATGACTCAGAGTTAGCACTGGCTACTCTTCCAAAGGGCCTGGGTTTTATTCCCAGTACCACCATGGATGGCTCACAATTGCCTGCAACGGCAGTCAGGGGGATCCATCGGCCTCTTCTGGCCTCCATGGACACCATAGGCATGTGGTGCACAGGCATGCAGGCAAACATCCATACAGATAAAAATAATATAATAACATTGCCAATGATTTGGCTTCATTTTCTAGATTATGTTGATGGACACATGAACTTTATGTACAACATGTTTTGGGAAGTTATTTCTAAACAATTTAGGAGAAATAAGTCTTATTTTAAGTATTCCATAAGAATGTTCTTATTAGAGCTGGAGAGATGGCTCAGCAGTTAAGAACACTGGCTGCTCTTCCAGAGAACCCAGTTTCAATTCCCAGCACCCACATGGCAGCTCACAACTATCTGTAACTCCAGGATCCAAAACCCTCACACAGTGCAAGCAAAACACAGTGCACATAAAATAAAAATAAGCAAACAAAGAAAAGAATGTTATTATTAGAAATCTTGTAATAAGCTGGGCATGGTGGCCCATACCTTTAATCCTAGCACTGAAAGGCAGGTGGACCTCTGTGAGTTTGAGGTCAGCCTGGTCTACATAGTGAGTTCCAGGAAGGCCAGGGCTATGTAGATACCCTATCTTAAAAACAAAACAACAAAAAAACCAACCCCACATTGTAATAAATACATTTTAAGTGAAAGAAAGGAGGATCTTATTTGAAAAGTATTAATTCCTTCCATCAATATTTTTATTAATCATTTGAGAATTTTATGCAATATATTTTGAAATATCTAGAAATAAAAGGAGTTTTTAAAAAAACTCTAAACATCAAGAAAACATATCCCAATTTTAAAATGGGACAGGGAACTAAACAGAGAATTTTTAAAAGGTGAATTACAAATAGCTGAGAAACATGTTTTGATATGTCCAACACCTTTTGCAATTAAGGAAATGCAAAGTAGAACTACTCTGAGATTTCCCCTAGAATGGTTAGGAAAACAAAACAAACAAACAAACAAAAAGCTGACGAGTTCTGGCAATGATACGGAGAAAGGTGAACACTTTCTTCGCTGTCAACGGGAGCACAAGCTGGCCCAGCCAGTATGGAGCCTGTTGAGGAGGTTCCTCAGAAAGCTCTAAATGGTGCTACCCGGCCCAGCCACGCCACTCTTGGGCACATACCCAAAGGCTCTCTATCCCACTACAGGGAAACTTAATCATTTGTGTTTATAGCTGATCTACTCACAACAGCCAAGAAATGAAAACAACCTAGATACCCATCAACCAATGAATGGATATTGAAAATGTCGAGCATTTACACAATGTAGTCTTATTCAGCTGTTGAGAAAAGAGAGATTATGAAATTTGCAGGTTAACAGAGTGAGCTGGGAACAGTCCTGCTGTCTGTAGCTCTAGTTCCAGGAGATCCATCCAATACCCTCTTGTGATCTCTATGGACAGGGACATGGACACACACACACACAAATAAATATATTTTTTAAAAACACATCCCCAACTTCCAGTCAGATTTCCAGACAACTTCAAAGCATCATCAAGCTTCTCCTAGGGAAGGGGCTCAGAGGATCCTTAAATATTGGATGGAGCCTTTGAGAAATAAACACCAAACACCCTGTAACCTATAAACCTAACCTGTAGATAAATAGGTAGCAGCAGGCATCAAGTTACTAGAAGTAAAAAAAAATGTCAGATCTCTCCTCTAACTCAAAAGTGCAGTCTAGAGGACCAAGTACATGACCATGTCTGTCTAGCGGGAGGTTGGTATGTTTGAGGTCAAGTCAGTCCCTCCTTGAATGGGGTCCTCACCTTACCTTGCCTGGAGGGTTCAAGGATAAACCAACTGCACAAAGCTGCCATCTTTGCATTTGCAGGTTTTGGCTTTGTTACTGTCTTTTGCGACAGAGTCTCACACTGTAGCCCAGGCTGGCTTTGAACTCACTATGTATAGGTCAGGCTAGCTTTGAACTTGTGGCAAATCTGCCACAATTCCATTTCCCAAATTGTGAAATCACAGGCCGGAGCCTTCAAGACAGGCTCTGCCTCCCTCTCACAGTGTCCCTCATACCGTTGCTTTGATCCCACCAAAAGAATCTGTGTTCATCTGTTCCTGCCTCCCTCCCTCACTAGCCCTGCAAAGTCTTCCCACAGAGGACATGAGTTCCAGAGGTGTGCCTGTGGTATGTTTGTAGGGACATACTGCCTGCCGTATCACTGCCAGAGTCAGTCTTTTGACAGTACAACACGGACACTCCAAACGATGAAGGACGCCCCCCTCAGTCGACTTATTGGCAGGTGGAGTACAGAAACACCTTCTGTCGTCTGAGGGGGCCTCTGAGTCCTCTGATAGATGTTCTCAGGAAGCGCACTGCAGAGGAAGAGCCTCTGAGCAGTTTACCAGCAGTACTTGGGCTTTGAAGTTAAGTCTAAACTTAAACACAGGTTGGGTGCTGCCAAAAGCAGAAGAAAGGAGGACTGTGTAGGGCTGAGAAGTGTCTTTGGGCTAGGTGCAAAACTGGTTAAAATAATCCTTTCAAACAAAAAGTTTGGCTCTGGGAGGGGAGAGGGGTGTGGACATTAGGGCACATGAGATCGAGGGTTGCTATTGCTACCTGGGGCTGGTTCTTCACGCACGTCCTGATTCCTTGACACTTGGCTTCCTCCGATGCCTCGCTGTGTTAACCTGAGCAAGCCTCCTCTCCCATTCATCTTAACGCCATTTTCCTTGCATTTAACATATGCTTGGGGTCCGAGGAAGACACACAGCTATCAAGGTGAGGCTCTTTACCAGCATTCTCTGCACTGGCTCTGCATTCCAAAGGATTGCTTTATACTCTACACTGGGCCAAGAAAAGGGATCTGCTTTAATCTTATGCAGACTGTACAAACAGGTTCAAGAGGCTAGAGACATTTTATATAATTCTTACAGTACTCTAGAAAATTTTATATGTTTGTTATACCCAACAATGCTCCTCACCTTGTATTTCCCCGAGGTGGGCACAGTAATACCTGCCTCTCTCCTTATCTTAGAAGTAACTGACACTTCTCCCATCCAGAGGTAGCAAAGGCTTCTTCCCCCTAGAACTGGGTGGGCTTTGCTTACACTGGACATGACATGGTGTGATTTCCAAGGCCAGAACATAAAGAAGCATGCCTTTCCTCAGGATCTCTGGAAACACTCGTTCCCTACCCCAGCCTCTCATGCCTTGTCAGGATGCCCAAGCGGAGACACAGGTGCTGTGCACAGCTGTGGGCAACAGGCCCGCTGAGTTCTTAGCCAACAGCCGGAAGCCCTACCGTCAGGGTGGGATGCTTCGGTGATGTTTGCTACCGGATGATGTTTGAGGCATTTCAGAGGAGAGCCAGGCACCGTGCAGAAGAGGTGAACTTATTCTGTGTTCTTTCCAACCTCCTGACCCACAGCATGCACAATCACAATAAAATGGTGGTTGTTTTAGGGGTTGTTTTTGGTGTGGCAAGAGTAGCTAGTATTCTGGCTTACGGAAGTACTAAAAGGTAAAAGGCTTTTAAATTTTATTTATTTATTATTTTGGACAGAACCTTAGCAGGTAGCCCAAGCCAGCCCTAAACTTACAATTCTGCCTCCAGCTCCTGAGTGCTGGGATTATAGGCATGTGCCACCATGGTGCTTGACAGACATGTTTACCAGCAAATACAACAACAATGACATCATGTCTGAATCATGTCTTTTTTTTTTTAAGATTCATTTATTATTTATAAAGTGCCTGCACTCCAGAATCTCACTATAGATGGTTGTGAGCCACCATGTGATTGCTGCAAATTGAACTCAGGATTCTTGGAAGAACAGCCAGTGTTCTTAGTGCCTGAGCCATCTCTCCAGCCCCCATATTCAGTTTTTCTAACTTATTTATTCTTGGTTAATTACATTTGTTCTTTGACAATTCCACACATGTATATAATGCATTCTAATCACCCTCGGCATCAGTCTGTTTTACCTCCATCCCATCCCTGACACACCTTTCCCCTTCCAAACTCCATTTCTAAATGAACGTCATTGTGTGTTGTTTTGTGACTTGCTGCAGTTTACCAGGGCTGCCTCTGTGACCATGGACATGGAGCTACCCGTTGGAGCTTAGTAGGCTCACCAGTGTACACAGAGCTGAGGACAATGATCCCTTCTCTCCCACAACCGACAGTGGCCAACAGTTTGGCAGCACAAGGTGAGGTGCCAGAGCTCCGCTCCTGTGGTTGACTGTTGTCAGGGTCAGCTCAGCCACGTGCAGATAGCATCAGCTGAGTGAGTTCATGTTTTCATTTGCTGAGTCACGTCCAGAAGATGTTTTGTTCACATTTTGCTGGCACTTAAATTCTTTCCACTCCCTCTTTCTTGATGCTCACTGAACCTTACTGAGAGTGGTGTAAATGTGTTGTTTAGAACTGAGCTTTCAGCCATCATTTACCATGTTGGGGAACTACAGTCTCTTCACATCTGTTTGCTTGCAAAGAAATTTTTTTTCCCAACTAAGGCCAAGCATTTATACAACTTATTTTTAATTTTTAAATTGTGTTTATTATATATGTGTGCAGGCGTGAGCCACGGTATGCGTAGGGAGGGCACAAGACAACTTGTTGACGTCAGTTTTTTCTTCTATCATGTATGTCCAGGTCCTCGGGCTTGGTGACAGTGCCTTTACCCACAGACCCAAACCACTGCTCCTCAACTAATTTTCTTTGGCGACCAGAAGAGAGCATCAGATCCCTGAGAACTGGAGTTACATATGGTTGTAAGCTTCCATTTGGATGCAGGTAACTAAGAATTATTCTAATTTTTTGGACTTCATTCTGATCTGAAGAAAATTGAGGCACATTGTTTGGGGGAAGCCATATTTAGAATACATCTATGACTAAGACCCAGGTCCTGTTGGAGTTGGCATGCACACTATCTCCAGAGAAGGAGCTGGTTTTCAAAAGTTGTCACAGCTTCTCGAGTGAACTCCAGTACAATACTCATAGCGGGCATGGGTAACGGGTACATATGGCTAACTGTTACAAACAGCTGAAGCAAAGAGAGAGGCTTTCGTTCCTGACCTAGATACAGTCCACCATTCCATCTCACAATATCTCTGTTTCTGACTCTGCAGATCATCAGCTTTGATGGCTATGCATTTATTGCTAAAGCAGAGTGAGAGATCTCAGACAATTACAGGGTAAATAAATTTTGTTTACTAGTATTTATTGTCAACATTGGTGTGTCTATAGCATTTGCTTAAGCATCTCCACATTTCTTCACCTCATCCTCTCACCTGGAAAGAGAGTTCAGTTTTTATGTTGGGCTTATATATGTAAATTGCTTTGTCTAATGGAACATTCACAAATAGGATGTGGAACAAGGCTTGAAAAATGCTTATGTATTTGTTGTTGGAAGTTTTCTGCCATCGTGGGAACAAGACCAAATGTCCAAATTCTATTACCCTCCATCTCATTCATGGGTTCTCCCTGTTCATCCTGTTTTAGAATATTATCCTAAATTGATGCAGATGATTAATTGCATTTTCTGTCATTTCTTTCTTCTCTCTCTCTGGCTCTGATTTTTAAAACATAGTTTTACTCTGTAGTCCAGGCTAGCCTCAGACAAAGTGCTGGGATTGCAGATGTGAGCCAACACACCTTCCAGGTATCTTAAATTTGTCTTTTCAGATCCATTCTTTTGCTTTCTCCATTCTGTTCTGGGTCCTAGATGCTGAGCTCGGTGGTCTTCTTTGATGGGCCTTACCCTCTGGCTTCCTGTTTTGATTCAGTCAAGCACAGTTCTGGCTGAGAAGAGAGAATCAGTCTTCTGAAGTTCTCCCTACAGATTACTATGCTTGGCTGTGTCCTGCTGGGAGCAGAACAATGTGGATGTCACTGTTTCTTTACCTGTAACTGTGGCTACTCATCATGCCTTCAGGTTTAGGGGTATAAATAGCTCCCTGGTCTTGCTAGCTCCATTGCACTGATTTCCCTTTATTATCACACACTGTTGTAAAAGGTCTATGAAATTCTCAACCACCTCATTTTTGTGTAACATTAGTTTCCCACTTGGGGAAAAACAAAACAAAACAGGGATCTGACACTTGCATTATTTGAAGGAATCCCTGCCATCTTTAAAACACACACAGCTTTGTGACAATCGGTTTAGATCATCTAGGATTTCAACAGCCTTAAGCATCAGAGAATACCACGCACCTTTTGATAAGGAGTCATCTTGGGGCCATTCCAGTTTGGATGGACCATATAATCCCAATTCCTTCCCAAACAGCAACTGCCACCTCTCAAGAGGTCAAGCCTCAGAAGTAAAGAACACTTGGCTCTTTCCTCTTCCAAGTACATTGTGTTACCAAGGCTAAGACACTCCAGGGGCCCTCCCTTGCTAAACTGCCACATGGTGGACTTAGATGACCCATCCTTTCCTGACCTTTCTCCCAGATCTTCAGTCTGAGCACCTGCCTCTTGGCATGAAATCTGCAGTGGCTTGGCCAGGGGGGGCTATCTATCTGGCCTCTGCCCCTTGGCTTTTTTTTCCCCTGTGGCATTTAGCTAACACGATACTTATCACCTTTAGATTTGCTCCTCTAGATCCCTACATAATTTCCCGGGCATCTTAAGGTGTTTGAGGCTCTTGAAGAAAGAAGAGAGAAAGGAGAACTAATTTTAACATTTATGTGCTGGGCCTTTCTTCTTCTATTTCAGTTACTATTGTTGCATTAGAAAGTACCGCCAATAGCCAGGCATGGTGGCACACACTTTTCATCTCAGTGCTCAGGAAGGCGGAGGCAGGCAGATCCCAGAGTTCAAGGCTAGCATGGTTTACAAAGCAAGTCCAGGACAGCCTAGGCTACACAGAAAAACCCTGTCAACTTGGATTTTTCAAACGCCTCTTAAACACCTCTACCTTCCAAACCCCCCCCCCCCCAACTCTAGGAAGAAGATCAGTAAGGAAAGGAGCTGTAGACCTCTTTACTCTACTTCCTGCTAATTAGGGTCATTGGGTTCTTTGGGGATATACCAATATCGGTCAGGATACCAGCAACCCAATCAAACAGCAAAGCAGCAAATCACAGCAACAGCAGCACCAGAGGTGGGAACACTCAGCAAATGCCACAGGATTCCACCTAAATTGCAGGAGTCCACCGAAGCAGAAAAAGTCCTCCAAAGCAGCACCAAAAGTTCTCCAGAATGTTTCTCCCCATAAAAACCAGCAAAGTGATGCTAACCATTGCCAAGCATAGAGGTGCAAAAAATGTTGTCTTTCTGTCCTTTCTGTCCATGGGCTTCTATTTATCTTTTCTCAAGGTCCACACAAGGATGTTTGTTCAGCTCACAAAAATCATGCCCTTCACACGAGGTAGTTTCCAGCTGACAAACATCATGAACCTTCTCACTGGGGCTGGTTTCCATGAGGAAAAAATTCCCACATCCCACACTTGGGACAAAAAACATATTCACATGACACAACTGAGTTTTCAAAGAAACAAACAAACAAACAAACAAACAAAAGGGCTCCATCAAAGTGTTATAGCTTAAGATAGCCATTTAATTCTATTGGCATATATTATGCATTGAGGTTTCAGACAGGAAGGAGTGAGGATGCTTTGTCTCTGCTGCATGATGTCTGGACCTCAGCTAGGAAGACTTGAAGCTTGAAGGGACTTGACAAGTAGAGGTTGGAGTCATCTGCAGTTTGTTTACTTTGGTGCAAGACATTGGGAAATCAAGCTGGAAGTGACCTGGAAACTTCCTCCCAGCTGATTAGGTTCCGAAGCGCCAGGAGGCACTCTGAGAGCCACCTGAAGTAGAAAGGATCCAATGGTACACCTGCAGCCAACTCTGCACACTAACCCTGATCTACGTAAAACGTCCTCACGGGTACAATGGTGGCATAAAGGTCTGGATTGGATTTGAGGCCTGCTCCACAGGAAGGAGTCGAGGCCTGACCCTATGACCCGGTTTCAAAAAGCCCATGAATTAAGAGGTTGTAGGCCCTAAGGAGGAGCCTACCATTATTGATTTGCTAACTTTTTCCTAAATATGGATGTTTTTACCCATGGGTTAGTGCTGCTTTCAACCTTGGCCTGAGACGCTTCTCCCTTCAGTCCTCAACAACTAATGCAGACTCATGACTGGTCAAAGCGCTGAGAAACAGACATTCGTTGAATGCTCAACTCCAAGTCAAACATCTAAATCAATACCTTCCCCCAGAGCTCAGGGACCATCTCAGAAGAAGAGTAGAAAGAGCCTAATTACTGCAGGATGAGAAGCGCTGTGAAATGGTGTCGGGGAAATGGCATGACCAGTGCATTTATGAGCTCGAGGAGACTGTGGCTTCCTTCTCGGGGTCAATGGGCAGCACCAATGGGTCTCAGTGGCTCACTAAGCCAAGAGGAAAGGGTGAAAGAACATGTGACTTATTCTAGGGGCCTGAGTGACCCATCCACAGGTCTGTCGCTGGAGATCCTGAATGGGGGCATGGGAATGAAAAGGGGGACAAGGGTGTGAGAAATGAAGACCAAGACAGTTTCTCTGATCAAAGTCTCCGCTTATTATTTTTAGTATATCCTTTATATAGGCCAGGTGAAGGGAATGTGATTGCCTTTGGCAGGGTTACCAAGTGACTAGAAATCACAGGAAGGCCTACCAAGATGTGCTAGTAATGGTTGTTTGGAAAGTTCCTCAGAAGAGGTCCTTAGGAAGCCCTGAGGGAGAGGAGGATTTTAGGTATTTCAGGAAGATGATCTTATCGAAAGCCCCAGGTCAGCCAGGGATGCACTGTTGTATCTGAGCAGTAGGCTGGTCAAGCAGATGCCAAAATTCAGAGGGCAGCAAGGTGCCAGAAGGCCCCCGACACCTGAGGAGGTGGGATGGAGGAGTCTGGGTTCCTAGGAGGAGTGGGAGGGGGAGTTAGGATCCATATTATCAAGATGCATGTGTAGGAAACGGCAAAGAAAAAGTAAAAAGTGATTGTATTAGAAAGAGAGGGAGGATCCGGGAGGCGGTGGTGCACTCTTTAATCTCCACACTCGGGAGGCAAAGGCAGAGAGATCTCTGAGGCAGGCCTGGTCTAAAGAGGAAGTTCCAGGATGACCAGCCTACACAGAGAAACCCTGTCTCAAAAAGCAAAAACTCAAAAGGGTTCTGGAAAGATGGGTCAGTGGTTAAGAGCATTTACTGCTCCTGTAGAGGAGTTCAGTCCCCAGAACCCATTTGGTGACTCCCAACCATCGAACTTGAGCTCCAGCAGACTCAGCACCCTCTTCTGACCTCCATGGGCACTAGGCAGCACGTGGAGCACGAACACAGAGAGCTGACTCATGCACATGCAATACAATAATCGGAAACAGTACGTGCGGTGGCATACACACATAATCTCGGCACACGGGAGACAGAGTAGACCAAGTTGAAACTCAAGGTCATCCTCAATTACAGGGAGTTTAAGGTCAGCCTGAGATACACAAGTTGCTGCCTCTACCCATAAAGTAAAAAGATATTTTCATTTTACAGATGAAGAAACAAGAAAAAAAGTAGATAAATTCATTTTCCCAAAGAGAACACAGCAAATATAAAAGTGAATTCTGATCACTGGAGCCCATTTACTGTGTCAGGGTCACAGATGTTATGTGTGGATTTGTGTTCAAATCAGACTGTTTCTACTAAAGGCAAAGCATGGATGTAATTTTTTAAAAACTAGCCTTTATTTTTATTTTATGTGTCTGAGTGTTCTGCATGTATGTATGTCTGTGTACTTTCTATATGCAGTGACAACAGATGCCAGAAGAGAGCATTGGGAGCCCTGGAACTTGGGTTACAGAAGGTCCTACCCCATGTGAGAGCCAGGAATTGATCCACAGACCTCTGGAAAAGCAATGAGGGTTCTTACATGCTGAGCCATCTCTGCAGTCCAAAAGTATGTAACCTCAAAAGCACGTTTATGCTTTAACTCTATTGTAAATAAATCTACATCTCCAATTTCCCCCTGGTTTCTTCAGGACGGCAATTTATATTATCCCAAACCACAGGATATGCTCATCTGGAACCTGCAGCAATGACTTCAAAAGAGAGATTTTGGGGCTAAAGAGATGGCTCAACAGTTAAGAGTGTGATCCACTCTTTGAAAGGACCTGAATTCAGTTCCCAGTGCCCACATCAGGCACTCACAGCCACCTGTGAGTGCAAGTCTAGGATCTGGCACTTGGCAGCTCTTGTAATCCTCAGTTTTCAGCAGCTATGGGGTATGGCATCAGACAGCAAGAAGTAGAAACAGATGCTATCTTCTATCTATCTATCTATCTATCTATCTATCTATCTATCTATCTATCTCTCTATCTTTCTTTCTTTCTAGTTCTTCAAGTCAAGGTTTCTCTGTGTAGTGTTGGCTGTCCTGGACTCACTTTGAAAACCAGGCTGGCCTCAACCTCACAGAGATTTGCCTGCCTCTGCCTCCCTGAGTATTGGGATCACAGACATGTGCCACGGAATAATGACATCTCATTACAAATTCATCAAGGGACTTATCCATTGGTGAGTGCAGAGCCTTCAGGATCCAATCCCTTCCCAAAGCCCATCAGCTTACAACAAAGCCTTTAACACTGGGCCTTCATCGGACACTGAAGATTCAAACCATAAAATAGCCGGGTGTGGTGGTGCATGCCTTTAATCCCAGCACTTCAAAGGCAGAGGCAGGTGGATCTCTGTGAGTTCAAGGCCAGTCTAGTCCACAAAGCAAGTCCAGGATAGCTAAGGCTATGCAGAGAAATCCTGCCTCAACAAACAAACAAACAAACAAACAAAGTCAAACCATAAATAAGCCACAGCTTAAGGGAGCCTGGGTTCAGCTCCACCAGGGACACTCTGAACAACTCTGGGTGGGACATGGCTCAGGGCTATCATACTGAAAAGAGGGAAGCTGGATATTTAAACAGGTACGGATTGAATTTTTGCGCCCCCCCCCCCCCCCCTCCTGTGAAGTTCTAATCCCTAATGTGGCTCTTAAAGGAAGTAATGAGGTTAAGTTACGTCATAAGGATAGGATTAGTGTCCTTATAAGAGACAATAGTTTATTCTCTCTTCCAACTCCTTCCTCTTTTTCTTCCCTCTCTCCTCATTTCCCTACCCCCTTCTGCTCTCCCTCACTTCCCCTTCTCCACATACTGAAGAAAGGCCATGTGAGGACGTAGAAAGCAGTCATCAATGTAAGGCAGAGAGAAAGTACCATCACCAGACACCACAGGAATCAGAACTTTGACCTTGCATTTCTACATTTCATAAGTATGAGAAAAGCTTATTTGTAACACACAGTCTATGGTGCTCTGTTGGAAGCAGCCGAAGAAGCCTAGATCAGGCACTGTCTTCCATTCTTGTTTGCTGAGGACTTCCCCTGAGGGCACCAAGAAGGCTGAGGTTTTGTCAACACCTCTGAACCATGAGGAAGGCCTCACAGTGTCCATTGGCCACTGCCCCCAGTCATCAATTTATATGCACCAATGCTTTAGCTGTTCTCCTCTAGACACCACTGTGTACCTATTAAGAGTACATTATGGACAGATTTGCTCAGGTAAATAGTAAGGGCATTTAAAACTGGGCTAGAGAACCAGCTTGTTCTCTTACAGCAAGGTCAGTGTGTCCACCTGATTTGTGATGCTTATCAGACACGTCAATCTCACCAGCCAGACAGGGCTTCCACATGTGTAAACATCTTTTGTCCCAGTGTAATAGAAGATGAAGCAAATGTAGAGGGAGTTTTCCTGCCTCCTTGGTATCTTTAGTTCATACATCAGCTCTTCATATCAGAAGGATGGACAGAAAGAACCTCCAGGGCTGGGCCATCTTTGGCTTGGTCTGAAGAGGAAGCAAGTGTCACGGATCAGAAACTGAGAAAAGCCACGTTGATCAGATGTGGTGCTCACTCCTGTAACACTAGCTTTGCAGGGAAGGAGTGAATGAAACAGGATTATGGTGGTGAATTGAAGGCCAGCTTAGGCCTACCGTAAGCCAGAACCCCAGGCCGGGTGGGCTATAGGTTGGGGCCCTTTCTCAAACAGAGCAAAAATAGAACCAAAACACACAAAAGAAAAGCCATGTGTGCTGCTGTTCCAGTGCTCTGTAGTAGTATCTCTACCGGGGTCCAGACATCACACTGGGCTCCACCACAGACACTGCATTCATCTTCAGGAAAAGAAGATGGTGATAGTCAGACAGCTGTCACCCCCACACCTCCTGCCAAGAAACTGGACACGGCCTGACTATGCAGAGGACTAGGGAGGGACCATAAGGAAGTATACAGGACATTCTGAGACGGGCGGGTGTCAGGACTTGTAGACAAACATATAGACAGAGTTAGTTGTAAGATGAAAAGTCTCCAGTTTTAAAAAAAAGAGAGAGAATTTACTTTAAGACAGCCTCATGGATCTCAGATTGGCCCCACTCCCTCTGTAGGCGAAGATGAGCTTGAGCTTCTAATCCTCCAGGGCCACCTCCTGAATGCTGGGTGTAAGTCCCACCACACCAGTTTTCAGGCCATGTTAGGGAAGGAACCAGGGCTGGCTGTGTGCTGGGCCAGCTCCGCCCTCTCGTCCACACTAAGACTCTGTGGGAAGAATTGCTTTCCTTCCACTTCTAGCTGGGCTCGTAGATAACACGAGTCTGCAACTGCGGGAAGGATTTAAAATCCAATGAAATGTAGTCTATCTTTAAACCATTAGTCACCAACTGTCTAAGGAGGTGCTTCCCTAGAATGAGGCAGACACCCCTCCACCCCCCGTGAGCCTGTGCTTAGGGCTGTTGCACCCTTGGAGCTTTCGGTAGCTGGGCAGTGTAACATCTGTGGAACTGAGCTGTGGTTTTGGTAGTCCAAAGAGTAAGGGACACAGTGCCAACCTCAGGAAAAAGAAAGGAAGAAAACGTCAATTACCAAAGCCTGTGCCTGTTGGCGATGCTGAGCTTCCTCTGTTTGGCTAGGACCGAGCTACCTTTTCAGAGAGAATGAGAGTGAGTGAGGCCAAGTTCCTGAAGGATTGAAGCTGCTCCGTGTCACCGGAGGAAGTGATTTTTTTTTAATTGAAGGTTTGTATACGGTCTCACTATGTTCTTCCTGTTATCTCTTACAGTCCTGCTTTGGCCCCGGGACTGCTGGGGTTTCAGGCATGAGTGGCCACACAGCCTAAGGAAGCGAGAGCGTTAACGTGGACTAGAATTAAAGTGGTTGTGTTGCTTCCAGACGACTAGAGGAAAGGAACAAAAATCTTCTGTGGGGAAAGATGAGTTCATCCCAGGTCTCCAATGATTCCCTCATCTGAAGTCAGTGTCTAATACTCAAAGACAAGAGCACACAGAGAAGCAAAGGCGAGGTGGAACCCCTTCCAACAGAAGCAGACCTACAAATATTTGAGATAAAATTATCAATCGTAAGAAATAATTTGTTTTCTGCATTTCAACACACACACACACACACACACACACACACACACACACAACCCAAAACCTTGAAAACATCATTACAAAGCCTATCACGGTGGCTCACACCTTTAATCCCAGCACTTGGGAAGCAGAGGCAGGTTGCAGGCACCCTGATCTACGTAGAGAGTTCCATACCAGCCAAGGACAAATAGTGAGATCCTATTATACAGTATATATCAGCACAAGAAACATCGAAAAAGTCACAACACTGGTAGCACAGGTGCAAAAGACTAAAAAAATAAAATAAAACTTAATCGAAGAGTATGTTACTATTATTATGTCTGATCTATCATAAGAAAATACCGCAGGTTTTGCGCCTTAAAGAATGCAGATTTAGGGCTAAGGGTGTAGCTCATTTGTAGAGCACAATGCCCTAGCTTGGTCTCTAGTACCACGCAAAACTAGGTGTAGTGGCCCATGTTTCTGATCCTAATACTTGAGAGGATGAAGCAGGAATGCCAGAAGTTCAAGGTCACCCTCAGCTACACCAGCAGCTCGAGGCCAGCCTGCTGTGAGGGTCAGGGGCTCTCTAGTGGAGCAGAATGAATGTGTATCAAAAAGAGCTGTATTCCAATGTCTTACATGATACAGTTGGAGTAATTCAACAATGGTTGTCTCACACCGGCCAAGGGTTCAGCCCTGCCCAGTCTCCAGGCTGGCTCTCCCAGCAGCTGGCATGGCATGGAAGGCCTTGGGGGATCCCGTTAAAGCCACAGGAACAGGATAGACTTGACAAGCAGCTTCTCTCTTCATTGAGTCTAATCCACTGAGGGTGACAACCAGGATGAACTGTGTGTACGGAAGAAGTGATTGCTGGGAGCGGGCTTTGGGGATTGATACAGCCGAGCCCCACTTCCTGCTCTCTCTGTCTGCTTCCCCTGTGTGGGTGATAATGTGATCAGTCAGCATCCCAGTTCTCCCACCATTCCTTACCTTCCTGGCCATTCTGGACTCTCTCCCTGGAACGGTTAGCCAAAATCAATCTTCTGAGTTGCTCTTAGTCATGGTATTTTATCACAGCAATAGGGAAGCAACTAATCCCACACACACACCCACCACACTTACACATATACAAAGTAGGTTCTATGGTGAGATAAAACTGTGATATTTGTCTTCCTGGTTCTAGCTTGCTTATGATCATCTCCAGGTCTACCCATTTTCCTGGAAACGACATAATTTATTTGTCTTTGAGGCAGAATAAAATTCCATTGTAGTATATTCCTTTTGGTATAATCCTGGAGTGGTATAGGAAATAAAAGTTTTTGTCCTTGTTTTGTATTTTAATGTGTCGGGGTGGGAATATTTTGCCCGCATGTGTGTCTTTGTACCACTGGTACTTGAGGAGGACAGAAGAGGGTGTCAGATCTCCTGGAACTGGAGTTACAGATAGTTGTGAGCTGCCATGTGGGTGCTGGGAATTGAATCCGGGTCGTCTAGAAGAGCAGTCTGTGCTCTTACTGCTGAGCCATTCTCTAGCCCTGGGTTTGTTTTTAGTATTCTGAGAAGCTGCCACACTAGTTCTCATAGTGTAGCAGTTTACATGCCTTTCAGGAGTGTGAAATTCATCCCACACATCTTTGCCAGCATTTGTTCTTGTTTGTTTATTTCCACTTTGGTTTTGGTTTTTGTAAAACAGGGTCTCGCTCTGTAGTCTAGGCTGGCCAAGAACTCTCAGCAACCTTTTGGCCTCAGGGTAATACCCATTATATTGATAAGTTTTCACGTGTGATTTGTGCTTGTTGAGAGCAGACTCAACAAGTTTCCAGTGGAATCTGCTGTGATCACATGCTGTAAGAATGCCTGCAGTGGACCCGATGGCAGACGCTCATCCACGGAGGGATGGCTCTGCTTGGCCAGGACCCTCCTGGTCCACAACTTGGCCAGCGCATCTCCAGCCATTTCTGTTACATGTTCCTTGCTCCCCTAGCCAGGCTGTCCCTGCTGGCCGCTGTAAGTCCCTGACTTCGTGGTGCTCTTACCGTCTGCCTGATGCGTCTGCCATCTACCCTTTACTTGTTTGCTTTTGCTGCTTACTAACCCAGCTCATCTGAAACCACAACTGTTGAAAATCAATCTCCATGTGGAACGCAGGTGTGAGCCACCACCCTCAGCTTGCTTGTGTGTACATGAGTGTGAGCACTCACCCGCCATAGCACGAATGTGGAGGTCAGAGCTCAGCCCTTGGGTTGAGCTCTATATTCTCTATATAAGCACTGGGTTACAAGGGACTCCTGTCTCAAACAGGCAAACCAAAAACTGACAACAATGGGAACACAGAGAAGGATTTATTTTTTAGCAAAGTAGAAGTATTTCTGTAGCTATAGGGTTTATTATGTCTGAAAATCAAGATGCAAATTCAGTGTTTGATTACACACAGACACACACACACACACACACACACATGTGCACGCATACACATACACACAATCACACACACAAACACACTCGAGCACACAGTCACACACACACATACATGATGGAGACCGGGTCTCACTATGTATCTCTGGCTGGCCTCAAACTCACAGAGATCTCTTGTTTCTGCCCCTGAGATCTAGGATGAAAAGTGTATGCCACCATGCCTTTACCTGCCTTGTTGTTGTCACTGCTCTTTAGGTGTGTTGTATTTTTTAATTCTCTGAGTGTGTGTGTGGGTCTGTGCACACGAGTGTGGTGCCCAGGGATGCCGGAAGAAAGACCCAGACCCCCTATCGCTGGAGTTACAGTGGCTGTAAGCCACACGACATGGATCTGGGGACCGAACCTGGGTCCTCTGCGTGAGCAAGCTCCCTTCACCGGTGGCCACCTCTCCGGCCGCAGATCCCTTCTTTTCCAGGAATGAGGACAGAGTCTTTATAACACAGGGTTATCAGCTGGACGTGGTGGTGCACACATTTAATCCCAGCACTCAGGAGGCAGAGGCAGGAGGATCTCTGCGAGCTGGAGGCCAGCCTGCTCTACAGAGTGAGTTCCAGGCCAGCCAGGGCTACACAGAGAAATCCTGTCTCCAAAATAAATAAATAATAAATAAAATAGAAGAAAGAAAATAAAACATATGTAAGATGTTTGAGAAAAAAGCCCAGATCAGAGTAAGTTGTATCTCTGTGCACACCAATGACAAACAAAACAGCAAAGAGGCGACTTTTTAAGGGGTTGGAGAGATGGCTCAGCAGTAGAGTAGTTGCTGCTCTTGCTGCTCTTCCAGAGGACCTGGGTCCAGTTCCCAACACCCACACAGAGGTTCACAGCCGTCTGTAACTCCACTTCCAGGGATCTGATGCCTTCTTCTGACCTTCATAAGCACTAGGCGTGTGCATGAGACACATACCTACATCTAGGCAACATGCTCATGCAATGTAGTAAAATAAACAAAGGTTCTAAAACAACTAAGTAAGCACACCCCTAGCAGTGGCTGTTAGCACCTGTGACAGGCTCATCAGGTTTCTTTCTGTCTAGATGCAACTAAAATTTTTAAAATTTGTATGTATGTGTATGAGAGTTTTGTTCACATGTATGTATGTGCACATGCATGCAGCCGGTACAGACATCAGAGAAGGTGTCAGATACCCTGGAACTGGGGTTACAGATGGTTGTGAGCCCTGTGTGTGTGTGTGTGTGTGTGTGTGTGTGTGTGTGCGCACACGCGCGTGCGCGCCCTGGGAACTGAACCCAGGTCCTCTGCAAGACCAGCCGACACTCTTCTCTGCTGGCCCATCTCTCCAGCCTCTAGATTCCGATTCTTCCTTAAATTTCTGTTCCATAGACTAAAAATCCATGTCCTCTAGCTAATTAGATTGTCTTAAATTTCTAATCAGAAATGTGTGCTATACACATTTAGGTTAGGCCTTGGTGACACGAGACAGTCATGCAGAGCCAAGTGACCTAGGAGGGCTGACACTTTAGACACCACTGCCTGCTTGTTCCTGGAAGGCTCCACGGCTCGAGGGCCAGCAAGATCACCTTCTGTCCAGCCCCTCCCTGAGACCCAGTTCCTGTTCTGTGCTGATCACATTACTAGGGTGTTCTATTTTAGGCTAACCTTGAAAACTTGGTAGATTAGAAAGGAAAGTAGCTGAATAAAATGTAATTAATGTAAAAAAAATAAAAATTTAATAAAAAAAAAAAAAAGGAAAGTCAACTTTAAAAACAGGGTCGTTTTACATAGCACAGGCTGGCTCAAACTCACTATGTGGCCTGTGCTGGCCTTGGACCTGTGATCTCCTGTTCCGAGATGACACAGGAGATCATCTAGATGTTTGTGTCCTGCTTGTTTTTAGAGTGTCGGCGTGCAAACCCAAGGCCTCCAGCTAGGAGATGCCTTACTGCTGGAGTGTGCACTCAACCCCATTGGATCCATCTGCTAATTAGGCAGCTGGTTTGCTTTCTGCAGGCCAACAGACTTACCTGCTCCACCAAGGCGGAGGAATGGCAAAAACGTCCTGTGCAGGGAGAGCCACAGCTCGTCTGTTTCCTGGGTGACGGGTAAAGTCGTAGCCTGTGTACAGTGAGTCTCTGCTCCTCCTCATAATTGTGCAGTTCAAAACATTCCTTTTACATCATGTGACAGTGGGCACCTGCACGAAGGGGTCTAAGTCTCCGAGTTTCGCCCTCCCCGAGCTGCCCCAGAGCGAGGCTTCTTAAACTTTTTCCTTGACCATCTCAGAGATTGTTGGAACCGGGGAGCTAGCGAGATGCTCAGGAGTTAAGAGCACTTGCTCCACTCCCAGAGGTTCCAGCTCCAGGGAGTATGACACCTTGTTCTGTACTCGTGTGGCACCCACACACAGAGGCAGGCACGGGTGCACACACACACACACACACACACACACACACACACACACACACCACACGCAAGGATGCACAACTAAGTTTTTAAAACAAAGCTTTTAAAAATTATTTTTAAATTTTTTGTTATTAGTGTGTGCCTCTGTGGTGTGTGTGGTGTGGTGTGTGTGGTGTGTGTGTGTGTGTATTTATGTGTGATGTGCATATCATGTCTGTGGAGGACAGCTGCTAAGAGTTGATCCTCTCCTTCTGCCCCATGGGATCTGAGGATTGAGTTCAGGTCCTAAGGCTTATGAAGGAAGAACTTTCATCTCACCAGCCCAATCGGAAATCCTGTCCTAAGACCAAACTAAAATTCATTTATCGTTTCTTTGTTCTAGGTTTTAGAGACAAGGTCTCACTAGGCAGTCCTGACTGGGCTTGAGCTCACAAAGATCCTTCTGCCTCTGCCTACAGAGGCACCAGTGCCACCACCCCAGGCTTTACACAGTGACTCAAGTCAGTAACTCAAACGGTAATTTTATTTCTTTGTTTGTTTGTTTATTATTTTTGTTTTTCGAGACAGGGTTTCTCTGTGTAGCCTTGGCTGTCTGCAACTTACTCTGTAAACCAGGCTGGCCTCGAACTCACAGAGATCCAACTGCCTGCCCAGCATTCAAACAGCAATTTTTAAAATCAAGCACTTAACACAACACAATCCAAACTTACTAATTTAATGCTAAGGAATGACAGCAGGAAAATGTTAAGTGTCTCTGTTTTCTGTAATTCGCCACCATGTTTCTATAACAGTAAAAAATGAAAACACTACAGTCCATAAAACACAAAGGCCTGGAATCTGAGCTGGCTTGTTTCAGGCAGTTCTCTTGGCCTTGTGGGGCCCCAGAGCTCACACAGTGCAGGGCTCACGCAAACAAACACCGCTGTGATGAACCCTGTGATACAGCAAAGGTGAGTGTTGCAAACACATCTTGGATTCACGATGCATTTGACTTTTGGTTCAGTGCGCTTTCACTGTTTCTAGATTTTCCTGTGCCCCCCTCTCACATTCATCACACAGCCGACACGGGACTATGATGCAGTTTAAGAAGCTAAGTTCTGGACAGCCTTGGGGCGGTTGACCTCCCTTCTCCCCCTCCCCCCACCTCCTTCATCCTTTCCGGGGCAGATCTGAGGCTGTGCACTGCCTTCCCTCTTCCAACATCTTCTACCACCTGTTTTTCTGTTTGGAAACTTTAAACTTTTTAGGAGACCCTGAAAAGGGGGCTGCAGGGAGGCCGGAGTCCTGTGCTCTGTTCCTTTTTTTCTACCCTCTTCCCTCCCTCCCTCCCTTCCTTTCTTTTGTAATGCTCAAGCATTCTACATCCTGAGATTTTGGTTCCTTTTCCTATATAAGTTCTTTAAATGTTTTTTTTTATACTGAAAAAAAAAAATCTAATTCTAAACTCTTTGGTCAAGGTTAAGTCAACTCTTTTCCAGTGAATTTGCAGAGCCCCACCAACCTCTGCCTCTTGAGTAATGGAATTAAAGTCCCACACCATCACACCAAGCTGCTCAAAACATTTTTTTTAAGTTTAAAGAAAAAAATTTTTAGTTGCAATAAATTTATTTTCACTAATTATTTCTAAGCCATTATATGGCAGTAGTCGGGTATATTCTTAGATTTCTTTCTTTTTTTGAAAAAAAAATTATTTATTCTCTCATATACTACATCCCAACATCAGTTTTCCCTTCCTGGTTTCCTCCCAGGATTTCCCGTGCCCCAGATCCACGTCGCTGTTTCCCTTTAGAAAGGGGCAGACTTCCCATGGGTATCAGCCAATGGCGTGTCAAGCTGCAATTAGACTAGGTAGCTCCCCTCATGTTAAGGATGGAACATCGAGTAGGAGGAGGCCAAGGAGTGAGAAACAGCCCCAACTCCCACTGTGACGAGTCCCTCAACAACACCAAGCTACACATCCAGAACCTATATGCCGAGGGCCTAGCTCAGACCTATGCAGGCCCCGTGATTGTTGGGTCAGTCTCTGTGAGCCCTTACGAGCCAGGTTAGTTGACTCCGGGGGTTTTCTTGTGGTGTCCTTGACCACTCTGTCTCCTACAATTCTTCTCCCTCCACAGGACTTGCAGAGCTCCCACTCATGCTTGCTGGTGGGTCTCTGCATCTGTTTCCATCAGCTGCTGGCTGAAGCCTCTGAGGACAGTTATACTAGGCTCCTGTCTATGGGTATGGCAGAATATTATTAGGAATCATTTCTTGCTTTTCTTTCAGGATGTGTTTGATTCTACTATAGGTCTCTGGGCTATCCCGCCTCTGGGTCCTGACCTCTAGGCAATGTCAGGGGTGGGCTCCCTCCTATGGCCAGGGTCTCAGGATGGACCAGGCCTTGTTTGGCTGCTTCCACAAGTTCTGTGCTATCTTCACCCCAGCACATCTTGCAGGCAGGACAATTTGGATGTGAAAGGTTTTGTGGCTGGGTTTTGTCCCAACTCCTCCATTGGAACTCTTGCTGGTTCAGGCTCCAATTTCCCCGTTGCTAGGAGTCACCACACCAAGCTTTAAGTTTTTTAAAGTTAAAAATTAAAAAAACAAAACAAAACTTAGTGTGGTGGTGCATGCCCATGCCCATAATCCCAGCACTCTAGGAGACAGAGGTAGGCTGTGAGTTCAAGGCCAGCCTGGTCTACAGTCTGGGACAGCGAAGGCTACACAGAGAAACTTTGTCTCTGAAAAAACAAAGGAAAAAAAAAAACTTTGTTTAGGAGAAAATTGGATTTGTTGATCTTTTTGGAGAACAAATGTATTGATTTAGTTACAGGATGCAAAGCATTTCAGAATTTAAAAAGTAAGGAGTTTATTTGGCTGCAGCATTGATCTGTTTGTTTGAAAGTTTTATTTTTACTATTTTTAATTATGTTAGGTGTGTCTGTCTGCATGTGAGTATGTGTATGTGAGTGCAGGAACCCTCCAAGGCCTCAGATCCCTGGAGATGGCTATGTGTCACTTGGTGTGGTGTTGAGTTTGGGGTCCTCTGGAAGAGCAGCAAGTGCCCTTAACTGCTGATCCATCTCTCCAGCCCTGCTTGGTTTTGAGATAGAGTCTCATATAGTCTTGGCTGGCCTAAATTCACTATGTTTTGAAGGCTGGCCTGAACTCCTGATCCTGCCTCATCTATTGCTTTCTTTCTTTCCTTACTTCTTTCCGTCTTTCTTCCTTCCTTTCTTTCTTTTTTTCATTCTTTCTTTCTTTCTTTCTTTCTTTCTTTCTTTCTTTCAAATCTCTGTTACTACTGGTTAGGTCTCATTTATGACAGCACATCGATTCAATCGTACTCTAAATAAAACTTTCCCAAGTCAAAATTCTGCGAATAGCCCTGCACAGGCAGATGTGGCACCATGATAATTACTGAACTGGCTAATACATAATTTAATTTCAGACACTGGTAGATTGGGAGCACACAGACTGTAAAAGCTCAATTCAGGGATGACACCATGCCAGGGGATGAGGTCAGTTTCTCAAACTTCTAAAGTTTTTTGTTTTTTTTGTTTTTTTTTTTTTTTCCCTCTGTGCTAAGCAAGTCGGAGCATGGTAGACAAACCGGACCTCAGGCCTCAGGTGTCTAGGCAAGCCCCTGGCCTTTGCAAGTTTCACCTTCCTAAGATGCTTCACTCCTGGAAGTAGATCAACCACTAAGAAGGTCCCAACTGGAGCAGCCTTCCAGCAGGGATGCCGCCAGCCCTGCAATTTCATCTGTTTTAAGATAATGTAACTGATAGAGAAGAGTAACAAGATCACCCAAGGCATCACACCAGGACTCAGTAACAAAGCCAGGATTTGTGGCAAGGGGCGCCCAACACTCAGGGAAGTGCCAGGTGTGCCTTCTGTGATTGGCAGCTGTGCAACTGCCTGGATACAACATTGTTGCTCTTCTCATATTCTGAATGCTAATGCTAATGGAATACTTTGGGGGTTTTTTTGTTTGTTTGTTTGTTTTTATGAGTTTCTTCTTCTGAGACTGAAGGGAGAATTCCAAATTTAATTAATTTGAATTCCAAACTAAACACAAATCCCACAAGGCAAGGGCTTTGCTGAAGGCCTTCTGCTAAAAGTAGAAAGGCCAGGGAACATGAGGTTCTGTCTTGAGAAAAATTATGTATGTTTCTATCAGTTCTAAATAGCAAGAATAATTACAAACAAACAAATAAACAAAATGCCCATTTTTTTTTTGATAGTTCAACTATTTTTTTTCTTTTTCAAAAGTGAGGAAATTCATGGTCTAAAATTCACCTTGTAGAAGAGCTGAGTGCTGATAAAATCATATTCCACAGAAACTGCACCATACAAGCTAGATTTGGGGTTTATGTCTTATTTATAGTCCCCTACACACACAGCCACACAGATGTACTGAGAAAGGCATACCAATGTCTTAGCCACTGTTCTGTTGGAGAAACACCATGGCCAAGGCAACGCTTACAGAGGAAAGCATTTAATTGGGATCTTGCTCACGGTTTAGAAGGTTACTCCATTCTCATCATGGAGGAGCATGGCAGCATTCACGGTGCTAGAACAGCAGCTCACTGCTACGTCCAGATCTACAGGCCAAGAGAGAGTGAGCCTTGGCCTGGTATGGGCTTTTGAAACCTCAAAGTCCACCCTCCCACCCCCAGTGACACACTTCCTCCAAAGGCCATACCTCCTAATCCTTCTAATCCTCTCAAATAGCACCACTCCCTGGTGATTAAACATTCAAACATATGAACCTATGGGGGCCACTCTTATTCGAGCTATCAAAACAGACATACTTTTAGCCAGTTTTTTGTTACCTTGTCCTGGTGCTGAATTTGAAGTCCATATGATAGTGATCCTTTAGTCATGCTGACATGTGTCTGCAGGACACACATGCACCATTCCCATTGACAGATGAGTCTATGTGTGGTACCTTGAGATGCTTAGAGAGTTCCCACAGGCTGCTGCAACCTGAGAGTCACATCATCCTAATCCCCATCACGTCAGGGTCTCAGATGGCTGAACTGCAGTCTCCTCTCACCCTCTGGGACTCCTCTCATCTTTCAAGTCAGATACTCAGAGAGAAGTATGTTCTGACTTAATTATATCCCAAGTCAACGCTGTTCCTCAGGGACAATAAGTAATAAGTCAGCTAAGACAAGCAACCTGAGGTGGTTAGAAGGATATAATTTGCAGAAGACTTGTCACTTCCCAGCCATGTAATCTTGAACAACTGAGTTGTCTCCAATACTCTACTCCCCAGGAAATAGAACAACTCCCCAGGAAATAGTACAAGCAATTTGCCTGGGAGATGGTCCAAAATATTATTAGGGGAGCTGAGAGAAAACAAGACCAGAAGGCAAAGGCCGGTAAAAGAGAAGATATTTTTTAAGCAGAACACACTTGAGACAAACTGGAGTTTAATTCCATTGGGAATTCTGGAAAACTGTATATCACAGGCACAGAAGGGTGTTTCTAGCCACAGGCCAAGGGAGTTGGGCCCATTGGTCATTGACAAGGGAGGCTTGGGAGCACAAGGGGTCATGAATTCTTTTGCACTTCTGGCTTCAGAGAAAATCCTCAGAAAAATACCTGTACAAGTGGGAGTTGGAAATCTGCTCCTGGGTCCCAGAAATAGTTCAAGCGTGAGGATGCCACACAGAAAGCCCCTGGTACATCCTGCGTCTTCTCTGCCACCAATAAAACTCCTGTGCCCACACAGGCGCTGCTGGGTCAGCTGTAACTGCTCTCATTACAGCCATAGCAGAACAGGGCCCTCCCAGACTGCAGCACCTGCTCCTTCCAAAGACCAAGCCAACTGGCTGAGGTGATTAACATAAAGCTCCGAGACAGAAAAGGTTATTATAGGTTGTCTAAGTGGTATGGAAGTCGTTATAAGGGTCCTCAGAAAGGGAAACAAGAGGGTCAGATACAGAACAAGAAATGGTGAAGAGGGGTGACATGATGGGACACAGTGTAAGTGAGTCAGGAGAGCGGGGGACACAGGAGCTAAGGAATACAGATAGCTTCAGACGAAAAGGCCTGGCTAACGGTGCTCCCTGTAAGTCGGCGCTAAGCCTCCCGGAAGCCTGCGCCATTCGCTGCGCACCATTGACTTCATTCTGCCAGATGTGTAAAAAGATGATCTTTTACTGACCTAATAATTTTAAATTAATTTTATCATCACCGCCTTTCTGTGCAGACAGCCAGTTGCCTTCTGTAAAATAATGTGTGATGGTCAAAGTTTCTCCTCCCTGACAGTGACAGATGGAAGGCTGGCTCAGTGCATTTCAAACAGGTTGCACAAAAATCAGCCTTGGCCCCTTTAAGTTGGGCTGCACACAAATGGATGTTTCATTTTGTTTAATTTTCTTTTATCCTATGTGCTCCAGTTTAATTATTTCAAGTTTAATTGTTTCCGTTCAATTATTTCGAGGAAGGGTCTGTGAGATTTCCACTGTAGAAATTGTACATCCATATACATGAAATTTTACATCCATATATTCCAGAGATGACATTTGCAGAGACAGTGATGGACATGCCAGTGGCGTGACATTCTGGAATCTTCTCCAGCTCTGCAGAGAGAGAGAGAGAGAGAGAGAGAGAGAGAGAGCAGGACTAGGGTTTGGTTGTAACAGCATAGAGGTCTCTCAGCAGCTGTGTCAGCAGAGAGCAAGTCCAGACTCTAGGCCAAATTATTAGCGTGAACAGAAATGCCAGGAACATAGCAAGAGCTTTGTGCTCTGGGAAATTTCTTGAAATTTGGACCAGGAATCTCAGTTAACTTGTAGGTCAGTATGGTATTATACTACTCCCCTCCTGTGTGTGTGTGTGTGTGTGTGTGTGTGTGTGTGTGTGTGTGTGCGCGCGCACACACATCTCCCCCTTCTTCCTTTCTCCCTCCTTTTTTTCCTCTTTTACTTCTAATTCATACTACATATAAATGGAAAAGACAATTGGCTTATCACTCTCAAGAAAGAAGGTATAATAAGTATATCTAAAAAAGAAAGAAAGAGAAAGAAGAAAGAAAGAAAGAAAGAAAGAAAGAAAGAAAGAAAGAAAGAAAGA